>NC_138769.1:691971851-692571851 GCF_965119305.1 Pelophylax lessonae
AACTGGCACTTAAAAAAAAAAATGGTATTGGTGCATCCCTAGTTTAACCCTACCTTAATTCATCCAAAAGAAAAAAAAAGTTTTACCTTTGAAGTCTGCATTAACCCCTTCCTGCTTCCTCTTGGGTGAGATGGTCTTCTCTTTCATGTGATCAATGTAGTAGTCACATGATCAGGAGCTGCCGCATTGGCTTCCAATCATATATAGAGACCAGGAACTGTCTGTGACAGCTGTGTCACTTTGCTGGGACAGCACCATTAGCATGCTTGCAGCACAGAAACCTTGACACATATGTGCAGTGTGTGGGCATTAAAGCCCGCCCTCCTTGTCACCAAACATATGGGGTACATGGGTCGGCAATAACGTTGCACAGAGCAGGGAAGTATCATCATACGACTTTTTTTTATTTCTCTATCATCCATTGACAGAAGCAGCCTTCATACTTCTTATCTATTGGGTTATGCTGCCCCCTGCAGGAGTAGTTCAAGCTACAGGGGGCAGCGTAACCAATGGATAAGAAGTATGAAGGCTGCGTCTGTCAATGAACTTCAGACTTCAGAATTCTTACAAAAATCCAGTTTTTACCTTAAAAAAAGAAACAAAACAAAAAAAAAAAGCATTTAATATCACTTTAAGCCTGAACTGGTGCAAATGGAAAAAGTTTTGAATTCTGTAATGCAACTTTGTTGCCCATTAATGCTGCATTAGTAAATGCTTTGCACCCATCAATGCTGTATTTGTTAATGTTTTGAGATTAAAAAGAAAATAGAAAAACAATAAAGAAGCAGTCAAAGAAATATACCTATGATGAATCCTAGGAGTAGAAATCCCACCGCCCCGAAGGCCAGCGTGAAGAGGGTGCGGGAAGAGAACCCTTTAATCCTGGTGCCCACCTCATAGTCATCGCTACTCAGCAGTCTCAACATTTTCACTTCTCGCTCTGAGGATGGTGTTTATACATGGAGGCCTCACACAGGGAAGCAGAGGAGACTGCTTGCCAGCATGTGAAACTCCTGCCAGACCTTGAAAGTTAACAGCTTCCAAAAGAAGTTCACCTAATTAATGCTGGACCCTCCCTTTCTCATAGGCATTCCTGGCTGAGCAGGTCAAAGTTCCCTGAGAAACCTCATGCATAGATTAACTTGCAGAGAACACAGTTATAGTGAAGCTAATTCAATGAGAGCTAGCCAAGCAATTTTCAGAGATCAAGGTCGGATTTACACTTCTTGTTGCAAAAAAGTTTTGTGCGTTTTCGAGTGTCATCGTGGGATCTCCTGCATTTTCCTGCATGCATTTTACTTGTTCTTGCCTAAATAATATAGTCTCTCTATGTTGATCCTATGGTATACAGCAAAAACAAAAACCAAAAAAAAAACAAAAAATATATATATATATAAATAAATAAAAAATGATATATATAATAAATAATTATATATATAAATATATATATATATATATATATATATATATATATATATATATATATATAAATACAAAATTATATATATATATATATATATATATATATATATATATATATATATTCAGGGCTTGAAAAAAAAAAATATGTATATATATATATATACACATTGTATTCAGGTCTTTTTTTTTTCCTCAGAGAATAGATGCAGAAAAACAGCTATAACCTCTCACCCAACCCATCCCCCACCACATCAAATGGTGGGTGTGACCAAATTGCACTAACAATGTGAGGGTCTTAAAGGTGCATTATATATGAGAAGTGAGTTGCGCGCAGAGTTCAGGGGTGCGTTACACACAGATTGCAGAGTTCAGGGTGGACACTATGCTTTCTTTAATGCACCCCAAAAATCTGCAACCTGTGCAGAGTTCAGGGGTACAGTATGCACAGATTGCAGAGTTCTGGCGTACACTACACACATTGCAGAGTTCAGGGGTGCGCTACACACAGATTGCAGACTTCTGGGGTACACTGCACACAGATTGTAGAGTTCAGGGGTACACTACAGAAAGCAGAGTTGAAGGGTACACTATGCACAGATTGCAAAGTTATGGTGTACACTACACACAGATTGCAGAGTTCAGGGGTATGCTATGCACAGATTGCAGAGTTCAGGGGTGCACTAAAGAAAGCAGAGTTAAGGGGTACAGTACACACAGATTGCAGAGTTCTGGCATACACTACACACATTGCAGAGTTCAGGGGTGCGCTACACTCAGATTGCAGAGTTCAGGGGTACACTACACACAGATTGTTGAATTCTGGGGTGCACTACACACAGATTGCAGAGTTCAGGGGTACACTACAGAAAGCAGAGTTCAAGGGTACACTGCGCTCAGATTGCAAAGTTCTGGGGTACACTACGCACAGATTGAAAAGTTCTGGGGTACACAGATTGCAGAGTTCAGGAGTGTGCTACACTCAGATTGCAGAGTTCAGGGGTGCACTAAAGAAAGCAGAGTTCAGGGGTGCACTACACTCAGATTGCAGAGTTTAGGGGTACACTACACACAAATTGTAGAATTCTGGGGTACACTACACACAGATTGCAGAGTTCAGGGGTACACTACACACAGATTGCAGAGTTCAGGGGTACGCTACACACAGATTGCAGACTTCTTGGGTACACTACACACAGATTGTAGAGTTCAGGGGTACACTACAGAAAGCGGAGTTCAAGGGTATATTGCGCTCAGATTGAAAAGTTCTGGGGTACACTACACACAGATTGCAGAGTTCTGGCGTACACTACACACATTGCAGAGTTCAGGGGTGCACTACACTCAGATTGCAGAGTTCAGGGGTACACTAAAGAAAGCAGAGTTCAGGGGTACAGTACACACAGATTGCAGAGTTCAGGGGTACACTACACACAGATTGTAGAGTTCAGGGGTACACTACAGAAAGCAGAGCTCACGGGTACACTATGCACAGATTGCAAAGTTCTGGGGTACACTACACACAGATTGCAGAGTTCTGGAGTGTGCTATACTCAGATTGCAGTATTCAGGGGTATGCTTTGCACAGATTGCAGAGTTCAGGGGTGCGCTAAAGAAAGCAGAGTTCAGGGGTACAGTACACACACATTGCAGAGTTCTGGTGTACACTACACACATTGCAGAGTTCAGGGGTACACTACACACAGATTGCAGAGTTCAGGGGTACACTACAGAAAGCAGAGTTCAAGGGTACACTAAGCACAGATTGCAGAGTTCAGGAGTGTGCTACACACAGATTGCAGACTTCTGGGGTACACTACACTACACACAGATTGCAGAGTTCAGGGGTACACTACAGAAAGCAGAGTTCAAGGGTACACTAAGCGCAGATTGCAGAGTTCAGGAGTGTGCTACACACAGATTGTAGTCTTCTGGGGTACACTACACACAGATTGTAGAGTTCAGAGGTACACTACAGAAAGCAGAGTTCAAGGGTACACTAAGCACAGATTGCAGAGTTCAGGAGTTCAGAGCCGCAGTACAGCCAGCATGAGAACAGGATTTTACACAGGCTGTTCTGACTCCCAGCATAACAGTGTGGGCAGGGGAGGATGAGGCAGAATAATCTTCAGCTAAATGGAACAGCTCTTGATATTTTGGGTAGCTGTATGTATAGTATTTTATATTTAAAGAGATAGCTCATCTATTTTTAGTTTAATATCCGGGTTTGCAAATACACGTGGTACTCAAAATATATTTAATATTCTTCATGTCTCTACTGGAATTTTTTAAAAAAGTAACGCTACTTTTCTTGAAAAAAACATTCCCCTATGGGTGATCTCTGTACATTGCAGGGATTTAAAAAAAAAAACTTTGTTGCAGATTCCTACTTTTTGTCGAAGAAATAATTGTTTGTTTGCCTGTTTCCATGTGTAGAGTGAAGCTGTATGGGAGTGGTCTTACAATTATTAATCAGCTGCTGCACCTGCAGGGCTCTAATGAGGAAAGTCGCGGGGTCTGCATCTCTCTTTAGATGTGATCCCCCTTTGGAAATATCTACCAAAAATGACAATTGTTGCAGGGGATGCCTGAAATCAGACTTGTATCCTAGTTTCTGGGAAAATCAGTGAGCCAATCACAGAAGCAGGAAATTACATATCTAGGGGCCATTCGGAATACCATCTGTGTGCAGAACACCTCCAGGTTGCCATATTGTATTTTACAGAAAATTACAGAGCTACAGATTGAAAGGAATGGTAATTTTTAATTACATTTGATTACCATATGACTTGTGTCACAATTGTATATTCTATATTATTTTTTTTATTGTTTTTTTTTATTTTTCTCCACGACAGTGGAGTTACATTTTTATGAAAATATTTGTATCCAGAATATAACTATAACAAAACGTGTAGGCTTTAGGCCCCGTTCACATAGGGGCGATCCGACTTCCAGGGGCGACCTCCGAGGTCGCGGTGCGAGCAGCGCGCCGCGACCTCGGAGCAGCCGCCACGGACTTCATAACATTGAAGTCTATGGCGGTCGCCTCCGGGTCGCCCCAAAGAAGCTCTTGTGTCGCTCCTATTAGAACGGGTCCGCAGCTTCCCTATGGAAGGCGACCTACGGCGACCTGTGAGGCGACCAGGTCGCCTCACAGGTCGCCTCAGTGTGAACGGGGACTTAATATCGTTTAACATAAAACACAATTTGAATAGTGATTGACTTACATGACCCCATCTCATAAACAGTGATGGGAATAACGGCGTTAAAAGTAAACTGCGTTACTAACACCTTTACTTTTGTGGATAACTAATAATCGAATTGATTACTTTTCCCTCCGCGGTAATGCTGTTCCCATTACTTAAGTGGCGTTACCGCAATTACATCTACCACCACTAGATGGTAGTAGTGTAACTCCTCTACCTCCTCACTCTTCTATGACCCTGCCGGCGCTGTCCGCTCCTCATGGTACTGGCCTGTGGGAAAGAGATCGGAGTTAGCGTGCCAGACAGAAGGCCAGGAATATATATAAATATATAAATAAATACCACCACACCAGTCCACCACCACCGACCAGTCGCTCTGCACTCAGTCAGGAGGAGCAGGACAGCCACAGAGGGACAGCACAGGAGGAGTGGAGTCAGTCCAGACTCCAGACAGGTACAGTCACAGACAGCCTGGAGGACAGAGTCAGACGGACCCCAACCAGTGTGCCACACCAGCAGCCAGCAGCCAGCAGGTACCAAAAAAAAAACATAAAATACCACAGTCAGGACTCAGACCCCACCAGTGGGCCACACCACCACCAGCCACCACCACCACCAGCCAGCAGGTACCAAAAAAAAAACATAAAATACCACAGTCAGGACTTAGACCCCACCAGTGGGCCACGCCACCACCAGCCACAACCACCACCACCACCAGCCAGCAGGTACAAAAAACAAAAAAAAACAAAACATAAAATACCACAGTCAGGACTCAGACCCCACCAGTGGGTCACACCACCACCAGCCACCACCACCACCAGCCAGCAGGTACCAAAAAAAAAACATAAATTACCACAGTCAGGACTGGAGTGGACTCAGGAGTCAGACTCTGGACAGGTACCAATGTACCACACTGCCAGTTAGAGATGTATAGAACTGTTCGCCGGCGAACTTCGCATGTTCGCGTTCGCCGCTGCGGGCGAACATATGCGATGTTCGGTCCGCCTCCTATACATCATCATTGAGGCAAACTTTGACCCTGAACATCACAGTCAGCAGACACATTCCAGGCCAATCAGCATACCTCCCTCCCACACCCTCCCACCTCCTATAAATAAGCAAGGGCAGCATCCATCTTAGATCATTTCTGTGTTACTGAGAGCAGGGAAAGTGCTGGTGCTGCTGCTGTTGTTATAGCTGGGGACAGTTCCCGGTCTTGTTAGCCAGTGTTCTTGGTACACTCCTGCTGTAAGGACAGCACCCCAAAAAGCCCTTCCTAGGGCTGGTATTTGAGGTTTTTTTTGGATATATATATATATATATATATATATATATATATATATATATATCTATTGTCCCCAAAAGCCCTTTTGAGGGCTGGTATTTGTGTAATTTTTTTTGTTCTGTGATATATATATATATATATATATATATATATATATATTGTCTATATATATATATATATATATATATATATATATATATATATTGTCCCCAAAAGCCCCTTCGAGGGCTGGTATTTGAGTATTTTTTTAATATATATATATATATATATATATATATATATATATATATGTAGCATGTCCAGAACCAGAAAAAAAAATTCATATAGGTGTAAAAGGGGTTCCCACCATCCCTGCTCTACTGAAAAATTATCTTTTTTTTCTGGTTCTGGACATGCTACAGAGCTGAAACGTCACAGGTACACTTTTTAGACCCCCTATACACTAAATCACACAAAAAAAGTTCTTAAAAATTGTCATTTTTGATAGAGAGCCAATTATTGGAAAAAAAAAAAAAAAAAACTTAACAAAAAAAACATTTCTTTGGATTTATTGTTTGGGGGTCTAAAAAGTGTACCTGTGAAGTTTCAGCTCTGCAGCATGTCCAGAACCAGGAAAAAAAGATCATATAGGTGTAAAAGGGTTTCCCACCATCCCTGCTCTACTGAAAAATTATCTTTTTTTCTGCTTCTGGACATGCTACAGAGCTGAAACTTCACAGGTACACTTTTTAGACCCCCTTTACACAAAATCACACAAAAAAGTTCTTAAAATTTGTCATTTTTGATAGAGAGAAAATTATTGGAAAACTTAAAAAAAAAAAAAAAACTTAAAAAAAAAAAAAATTCTTTGGATTTATTGTATGGGGGGGGGGGGGGTCTAAAAAGTGTACCTGTGAAGTTTCAGCTCTGTAGCATGTCCAGAACCAGAAAAAAAATAGGGTTAGGGTTAGGGTTAGGGCTAGGGTTAGGGTCAGGGCTAAGGTTAGGGTTATTTTTAGTGCTTAGGGTTAGAGGGTTAGAGTTAGAGGGGTAGGGGTAGTGCTACTAACTCTAACCCTAAGTATCTCACAGTAACCCTAACCCTAGCCCCTAACACTAAACCTAACCCTAACCCTCTAACCATAACCCTAACCCTCTAACCTTAACCCTAACCCTCTAAGCCTAGCCATAAAAATAACCCTAACCCTAAACCTAACCCTAAACCTAACCCTAACCCTAACCCTAGCCCTAACCCTAGCCCTAAGCCTAACCCGAGCCCTAACCCTAATTCATATTTTTTTTCTGGTTCCGGACATGCTACAGAGCTGAAACTTCACAGGTATACTTTTTAGACCCCCTAGACACTAAATCACACAAAAAAGTTCTTAAAAATTGTCATTTTTGATAGAGAGACAATTATTGGAAAACTTAAAAAAAAAAAAACTTAAAAAAAAAAATTTCTTTGGATTTATTGTCTGGGGGGTCTAAAAAGTGTACCTGTGAAGTTTCAGCTTTGTAGCATGTCCAGAACCAGAAAAAAAATAGAATTAGGGTTAGGGCTAGGGTTAGGGTTAGGGTTAGGGCTAGGGTTAGGGTTAGGGTTAGGGTTAGGGTTAGGGCTAGGGTTAGGGTCAGGGCTAAGGTTAGGGTTATTTTTAGTGCTTAGGGTTAGAGGGTTAGAGTTAGAGGGGTAGGGGTAGGGCTACTAACTCTAACCCTAAGTATCTCACCGTAACCCTAACCCTAGCCCCTAACACTAAACCTAACCCTAACCCTCTAACCATAACCCTAACCCTCTAACCTTAACCCTAACCCTCTAAGCCTAGCCATAAAAATAACCCTAACCCTAAACCTAACCCTAGCCCTAACCCTAACCCTAACCCTAGCCCTAGCCCTGTAACGCTCCTGTGTTTTATGTATGATGTGGATTTACAGCTGCAGAAATATTCCACTTCAGTAGTCATGTAGAGAAACGCTGAGACACCAATCCCAACTCCCAAGACTCATCATGTGTGGATGATCTCAATTCAGCAAGTAAATACACACACTCAATAAGATGTTCCTAGAGAGACTTATGTATATAGTAACACAGTGATGATAGGCTGAAGAGACAGGTTGGGTAGAGATGGTAGATGACATGGGGCGTGGCTTACCGGCTCATGTGGAAGGACGTGTTTCTCCTCGGCTCCGATATCCTGCTACTGTATCATCCTGTTAGTGGACCCTCACCCACCGGAAACATCGCCCGAGTGCTCCGCAGTCGTGTCTGCCTTTCCGAGGCACCGTCCACAGCGTCCCGGACCGCATCGGTGGCCATGACGAGGCAGAAGGAGGGGAGCCTGCCGGCGCCCAAACAAATCCAACATGGCGGCGCCACGCTGCCACAGCGGGCGGGCAAGGACAAGGTGCCTGCGGCGCTCTCTAGACTGGAGCAGTTCGCTCATGTCCCGGCATCACAGAGAGCGCAGCATCAGCAGACCGCAGCTTCGACGAGCAAGCAACCCGGCCACTCTCCTGCACCGCAGCTGCCTTCTCCCGGGAGGGATGATGCAGCCATGGCTTCCACTGCCGGCACAGTGAGTACTCCTGCGGGGCTCCGGAGGGAGGATGATATCCCTGGGGACTCTGACCCACCTGCCCCCACTATTCAAGATGTGCTAACGGCTGTGCACACCTATGGTGCATCCCTTGCTGACCTGACTGTGGAGGTGAAAAGTATGAAAGAGGGACTGTTACACATGCGGCAGGATATGCAAAAAATCAGGGAGCGGGCCACGGCCTTGGAAGGCAGGGTTAGTGTGGTGGAGGATGAAATGCAACCCCTTATGCAAGATGTCAGAATGAACTCCTCTGGGGTCTCTGAGGCTATGGCCAGGCTGGAGGACATGGAAAACCGGCTGCGCCGCAGTAACCTTCGCTTGGTGGGCATACCAGAAAAGGCAGAGGGCAAAACGCCAGTGGAGTTCATAGAGCAATGGCTACTAACAACCTTTGGAAAGGATAGCCTTTCTCCTTTCTTTTCGGTGGAGAGGGCACATAGGGTGCCGTTCAGGGCTCCACCACCAGGGGCCCCTGACCGCCCATTTCTACTGAAACTTCTGCACTACAAGGACAGAGACACTATCCTGAGACTGGCCAGACAACAACCTCGTATGGAGATTCAAGGGTCGCGGATCTCTATATACCCTGATTTTTCTGCGGCACTCCAGAAACAACGCGCACGAATCACGGAAGTTAAAAAACGAATGCGTGCCATACCGTTGGTGTACTCCATGTTGTATCCTGCCAAATTGCGAGTAGTGGCTAACGGTGCTGTCCATTTCTTCGAAAATCCCACCATGGCGGTTAATTGGCTGGACCGCCACGAACGCCAGCTGCGGGAGGCTGCGGCCTGATGATGCACGACGGCGTGAGCTTCGATACCTTGCGTAGGGGTCCATACTCACCCTGTTGGGAGCTGAACGGTCTCCCCCTTGTTTGCAACAGTTTGCACTCTCAAGTTTGCCGTTCTGACTGCAGTTTTGTTTGGAATGGCCTTCTGTTCTGGACTGTGCGAGTCTGGGCCCTCTTCACTTCACCCCCCTGGGCCCTATGGGCCAACGGTCGTTTCCCTGCGGGGTCCGGATGGGAGTCGCCCTTCGGGCTCTCCGCCTAAAGTGTGCTCTCTCATCGTCTGTACTTTGTTTGCTTCTTCTTTTTTTTTGTTGTTCCTATCCTCATCATTTTTTTTCTGTTTTGGTGCAACTCCACGACCTATACTGTTAGGATATGCTGAGCACGACTCACCCGAGTCTCTGACGGACCTCCTTGAGACTTTGTCGCTGTCCCTCACCGGATTTCCTTATTGGCAAATCTCCCCCTGGCCTGCTGATGTAACGCAGGCAACTCCTCTAGTGCTAGATACCCATCATGGCTAGCCCACTTGGCACTTTGATATCCTGGAATGTCCGTGGCCTGGGGGACCCTCGCAAGCGTACTGCCATATGGACCTCTTTGTCACACCAGAGTCCTGCTATTGTCTGCCTGCAAGAAACCCATCTGACTACTGACTCTATGGGTTGTATTAGCACCTCTAAATACCCGGTGCAGTTTCATTCCTCTCATACCCAGTACTCTAGGGGGGTATCCATTCTAGTATCAGCTTCAACAAGATTTGAGACTCTTGCCTCTCTGGTTGATCCGCAGGGGAGATTTATTTTTCTTGTGGGGGTGTGGGATACTCTTAAGTGTATTATTGCTAACATTTATGTTCCTCCCCCATTCGCGTTCGAGGTGCTGGAGTGTCTGTCCCGGTTTCTTGGCGCACACCCCCAACTCCTGGTGTTGGCTGTGGGGGATTTCAATAATGTCCTTGACCCAACTCTTGACATACTTAAACGGTTCTGCCCGGATGGTTCCAGGACTCCCACTCCCTTTGCTAGGTTTCTGGGGGAGCTGGGACTTCTGGATATCTGGCGTAGCAAGCACCCCTTAGAGGCGGGCTTTTCCTGTCATTCCTTGTCACACTCTACATTGTCCCGTATTGACTTGGCCCTGGGATCTGACCTACTGTTCTCTTACGCACCCGTGGTGAGCTATCTGGCGCGTGGGCTCTCTGACCACTCCCCGATGTTGGTGAGTCTCAGGTTGCCTGGTCCCAGTCTGCCTAGGCAGTGGAAGCTGAACCCCTTTTGGCTTCCACTCTTCCCTGATCATGCTCAAATCGCCACTCATCTTGCTAATTTCTTTGCCGATAACGGACACTCTGCAGCTCCGGGAATGGTGTGGGATACCATGAAGGCCTTCCTTAGAGGTATTTGTATCAAAGAAATTTCGTCGGTTAAGTCACGGAGCAGGCAATGGGCTCGGGATGCCAGTGAGGCGGTGCTCCGGGCGGAGGCTGCTTTCCTGGCGTCTCCCACAGCGGATAATCAGGGTTGTTGGCTGGAGGCGCAGAGATTCTTTCGCTCCATCCAGCAGCAACAAGCTGAACACAAACGTTTTTTCATGTCACAGGCATACTTTGAGGAAGGGGAAAAGACTGGGCATATGCTTGCAACCATTTCACGGGCGCAGAGACCTCCCCCGATAATTCACAGATTGACGCTCCCCTCTGGGGATGTGGTTTCTGATACTCCGTCTATCCTGCAGGGCTTCAGTACATTCTTTAGGGATCTCTACGCTTCCCAGGTGTCTTACGACCCGAGTGACTTATTGGCATTCCTACATGACCTCCAGTTGCCGCAACTTGCCGCAGCGGATAGGGCTCTCCTGGACTCCCCCATTAAGTTGGAGGAACTCCAGGAGGCGCTGGCGGGTTACCCTAACTCGAAGGCACCGGGTGCGGACGGGCTCCCTATTGAGTTGTACAAGGCCTTTAGTGGGGTGCTGCTGCCGGAACTCCTGCGCACTCTTGAGTTCTCATCGGAGTTGGGGTCGCTTCCCCCCTCTATGTATGAGGCGGTGGTGGTGGTTCTATTGAAGCCCGGGAAGGATCCGACGCGCCCTGATTCGTATAGACCCATTTCCCTCCTCACGTCGGATCTCAAACTTTTTGCTAAGGTACTGGCCAACCGCCTTTCTAAGGTGATCTCTAAAATTGTACATGGGGACCAATCTGGGTTCATCCCAGGGCGTTCCACGGCGACTAACATACGCAGGCTGTACTTGAATATGCAGATTCCTCCAGATAACTGTGGGAACAGGGCTATACTGTCACTCGACGCGGCTAAGGCCTTTGATAGTGTTGAGTGGCAGTATCTCTGGGTTGTTTTGGAAAGACTGGGGTTTGGGCCTCGGTTTATAGCATGGATCAAATTATTGTACAACGCCCCTACGGCGTGTGTGAGGGTCAACAATATGCTGTCTCCGGTGTTCCCGCTGCACAGGGGCACGTGGCAGGGCTGCCCATTGTCGCCCTTGCTGTTCGCCCTGGCGGTGGAGCCCCTGGCGGCAGCAGTTAGGGCCAACCCCGCCATCCATGGGTTCAGAAGGGGAGAGGGGGAAGAGAAAATCGCATTATATGCTGATGATGCTTTGTTGTTCCTTGGTGATACCTTGGGCTCTTTGGTAGAACTGATGACTATGATAGCTAAGTTTGGATCCTTCTCGGGCTTCCGAATCAATTGGGACAAGTCGGTGCTGCTACCATTGGACCCGTTGGGGGCTGCTCTGCCGCCCCTGGCGTCTCAGGTCCAGGTGGTGTCCGAATTTCGGTATTTGGGTATTACTGTGCATCCTGATTTGAGAAAGTATGTCAAACTTAATGTAACCCCATTACTAGGAAGGTTCAAGGAGAAACTGTCCAGCTGGGTCCGACTACCGCTGTCAGTGGTTGGTAGGTGCAATCTTATCAAAATGATTTGGAATCCACAACTGTTGTATGCTCTACATAATGCCCCCGTATGGATACCGATCCACATTTTTAAACAGTTTGACACTATTTACCGGGCACTTATATGGAAAAAACAGTCCCCTAGGATCCGCCTGGAGACGCTACAGGAGGCTAAGGATAGTGGAGGCCTAGCGGTCCCCAACCCATTGTACTATTTTTTGGCTTTCCAACTACAGCATCTCACGGGCTGGTCCCGGGTTGACGACTGCGACCCGATCCGCAGGATACTTGTGGCTTATCTGGGGGGGGAGTCGCTGGTGGAATCGTTAGAGAGTGGGGAGCTGGGTACGTTTCCCCAGCACCCGACTCTGCTATTGATGGACAGGGTGTGGCGCAGGGCCCGAGATCACTTTACTTATAGGGGGTTCTCCAGGTTTTCCCGCATACTTCGTAATGCCAACTACCCAGAGCTGGATAGACTCCGGGATACCCTGAACTGGGCTAGCTATGGCATCCGATTCATTTTCCAACTGTATAGGGGAAATGCTCTCAAAGACTTCCAGGCACTTCGGGCTGAATTTGGGCTGCCTAACACATTATTCTACCAATACTTACAATTGCGACATGCCATCGCGGCACAAACCAGGGAGTCCCAGTGGGGTCTATGCCACCCGGTTATACTTATGAGCCTAGTAAACTCTACAGTGAAGAAGGGGCAAATTTCCTCCTTATACTCTTCCTTCATGGAACACGTGTCGAGGGCCATGACATATAGGTGCAGATCGGCCTGGGCGGACGAACTGGGATCACTAGCGTCGGAAGAGTGGACAGGTATACTTGACAATGTGCTCAAGGTGTCCCTGTCGGCTTCACAGCGCCTTACGCAATTATTCATATTGCATCGTACATACCGGACTCCGCAGCGACTGCACAGCTGGGGCAGGAGGGATTCTCCGTTCTGTCCACGCTGCAAGACTCAGGAGGGAACACTAATCCACATGCTTTGGAGATGTCCAAAATTACACCGCTACTGGACTGAAGTACTTCGCTCCATTAACACTATATGGGGGCTGAAGCTCCCTCAGGACCCGAAGCTTTGTATTCTGGGCTGGTTAGACGAGGAATTGTATACCCCAGGGGTGTTTGAGGCGGTCCTCAGGACCCTATTTCTTGCCCGCAAATTGATAGCGAGGAATTGGATATCTCCATCTGCTCCCACACACGCGGAATGGACGGCTGAGGTTAAGTCTCTGTTATCCAGGGAACATTTGACTTTTTTACATAGGGGCAGCCACATGAAGTTTGAACGCATCTGGGGACCATGGTTGGACGTGCCAGGACTGGCCCCTCCGCACCTGGTCACTAATAGATTCCTGGGGGGGGTAGTTTCCTCAGCCCCTTGAACCTGTTGTGGATTTCATTACTTATTCTAGATTGGGCCTGGATAACTGTCTTGTGGGTGGGGGGGGACAGGGTCAGGCTACATACTCCCTTTTTACCTGGAGGGATGGTGGGGAAGTCGGTGGGGAGAGGGGAGGGAATTCTCTGTGATTTTCCCCCTTATGACTGGAGGTTGCACCACCAAACTACTATCTTTTTGTCCTTTTTCTGATTCTGTGTTTCTATCTTTCCTCTCTATCTTTTTCTTTCTCTCTATATGTCCGATTATGCTTTTCCAATATGGTGAGGCCGGTTTCAAAGATCCTTGATTGGCCATGAATCAGAGTGCCGACAATGTTATGTGCACTGGTACATTCTCCTTGAACCTAGGGGGGACCCCCAATTTAGGGATGATTCCTACTTCATTCATTTATGTTTTTTATGGAATGGAGAATTTATGCTTGTTATTATTCCAATGTCTCTTGCTGTCTGCTGTTACGTGCTATTGATACCTGGCCGGAGTTCATTGTAATGGATGTTTCTTTTTCTTTTTGTTTTTCTGTTGTTTGTAATGAAAAGTGTTTTCTAAATAAAAATTATCTGATTTAAAAAAAAGAGATGGTAGATGACAGACACTTGAAAGGAAATGTTCTTGAAAGTAAGATAGTAGCAGATGGGATGCAGATAGGTTAGCAATCATGTATGGTAGCAGATGATAGAGTAGCAGGTGAACATACAGGAGAGACCAACCCAGTGCAAGAGCAGATGGTAGTAGGCTCAAGAGCTAGCAATCTTAGATAATGCAGATGTAATAATAGTCCTTAGTATGCAGAGCTAGATAGTGTAAGCTTTAGTATGAAGGTTATAAAGGTTTCCCCTGTGGGGTACTTATCACTAGTAGCAATGTAGCAGAGGAGAGGTTCGGCAAGAGCGGATGATCCGGTAGCGGGATACAGGGATCAGCGCAGCGTGGTTCCGACAGCGAGGTATGCTTGCAAGCATGAGAGCTTCAAGACAGGTTAGCATCAAGGCACAAAGCAGGTTGAACGAACACATGTGAGTGAAAGCTGGTGATTTAAATAGCTGTTCAGTCCGGCGCTCAGTGATGACAGCATCAGTCTTAAAGGTGTATGCGCACCTTACCAAAAGAGAATGGTGGGGCGCATACACTTAGGAAAAGAGTAATTAGGGTACCCAAAGGTACCAGAACATTACAGTACCCCCCCCCCCCTTAAGGCCGGCTCCTGAAGGCCTCTGGAGCTGGTTTGTCTGGGTACTTTGCATGAAAATTGCGGATTAATCTAGGGGCATGTATGTCAGAGGTGTTTAGCCAGGTGTCGTCTTGGGGCCCATAGTTCTTCCATCGAACTAAGTATTGAAGTCTTCTTCTGTGGATACGAGAATCCAGAATCTCTTTTATCTCATATTCTTCTCCACCTTCAACTTGTACAGGAGGAGGAGGTGGGATAGTAGGCCTTATTCCTTGGTCAGGAACATGGGGCTTCAGTAGCGACACATGGAAAATGGGATGTATTCTGAGGTCTATTGGCAATGTAAGCTGTACTGCAGCTTTTCCAATAAGTTTCTTGATTGGGAAAGGTCCCAAGAACAGAGGTCCAAGCTTTTTGCTAGGGATTTTCAGTCTTAAATTTTTCGTTGAGAGCCAAACGAGGTCCCCGATAGCATACTGAGGAGAAGGTCTTCTGCGAAGATCATAGTACTTCTTTTGTTGACTATGAGCGTGTGCAATGGTAGTATTAAGCAAACCCAGAGAGTCCTTTATTTGGGTAAGATAGTCTGAGGCTACTGGGTTATTTGAAGGAAGGATGCGTGGTGGAAGAATAGAGGGATGAAACCCATAGTTCAAGTAGAACGGACTCTGCTTGGTCGTACTGTGGGTTGCGTTGTTGTAGGCAAATTCTGCCAGAGGGAGAAGATCCACCCAATCATCCTGTTGGTAAGAAGTGTAACGACGTAAATATTGCTTGATGCATTGGTTGACTCTTTCAGTCTGTCCGTTGGTCTGCGGATGGTAAGGAGAAGTGAGCTTCCGCTCAATTCGTAGTATGTGACATAGTTCTTGCCAGAACTTGGAAATAAATTGTGATCCACGGTGAGACAGAAGAGTTTTTGGGATACCATGTAACTTAAAGACATGTTTCATCAGGAGTTCTGCCGTTTGTTTGGACGAAGGTAGTCTGCGAATAGCAATGAAATGTGCCATTTTTGTCAGATGGTCCACTGACACTAAGATGGTATTAAATCCTTTGGAAGGAGGTAGTTCTACTATAAAGTCCAAGGACACAACTTCCCATGGAGTTTGGGGTATTGGTACACTGCATAGTAGACCGGATGGTCTCGTAGTGTCAATTTTGGACCTGGCACAGACATTGCATGAAGAGACAAATTTTTTGTATAGATGTTTTCATGTCAGGCCACCAGAATTGCCTGGTAATCAGATTAAGAGTCTTTGTCATACCCATATGTCCTGCCATAGGCACATCATGCGATAATTCCAAGATCTTGGTGCGCATGGTAGGTGGTATGTAAAGTTTGTCGTTGTAGTAGAGGAAGCCTTCTGCATCAGTATTTAGTTGTGGTGGGGGTGAATCCAAACTTATATCATGCAAAACCTCTTCCTTCAAGGAACGGACAACTCCAATAATGCATTTGTGAGGTATTATAGGAACGGAAGGGATTTCGAAGTAGTTTTCTTCAGTTAGTCGTGATAGTGCATCCGCCTTTTTGTTCTTATCTGCAGGTGTGTAGGTCACTAGGAAGTTAAACCTCAGAAAGAATAGTGACCATCGTACCTGTCGGTGAGAGAGAGTTTTGTTAGTCTGAAGATATTGAAGATTTTTATGGTCCGTGTATATAAGTATTGGTAATCGGGTGCCTTCGAGTAGATGTCGCCAATTCTCCAGAGCCAATTTTATAGCAAGCAGTTCCTTTTCACCCACGGGGTAATTTACCTCTGGACTGCTTAAGGATTTAGAAAAGAAGGCGACTGGATGAAGTGGTGAAGTGTGAGTTGGTCGTTGGGAGAGTATTGCTCCTACTGCCATGTTTGACGCATCTACTTCCAGAATGTATTGGAGGGATGGGTCTGGATGGCGTAGTATGGGAGCAGAAGTAAACCTTGTCTTTAACAGGTGAAAAGCTTTATTTGCTTCATCTGACCATTTGAATGGTCTTTTAATGCTAGTGAGCTGTGTGAGGGGTCTCACAATGGCAGAGAAGTTTCTGATGAACTTCCTGTAGAAATTCGAAAATCCAAGGAATCACTGTAGCGCCTTGCGTGTGGTTGGTGTAGGCCAATCCTGAATGCAGGATATCTTACTCATGTCCATCTTGATTCCTGTTTTGGATATGATGTAGCCTAGAAACAGTACTTCTTCTTTATGAAACAAGCATTTTTTCAGTTTCACATAAAGGTTGTGTGCAAGCAATCTCGATAATACTAGTCTTACATGTCTTATGTGTTCAGACAGGGATCGTGAATATATAAGTATATCGTCCAGATATACCACAACACAGACATCTAGTAAGTCTCTGAAAATATCGTTTATAAATCGTTGAAAGGCTGCAGGGGCGTTGCATAGCCCGAATGGCATTACAAGATATTTGAACAATCCGTATCTGGTTCTGAATGCAGTCTTCCACTCGTGTCCATCACGGATTCGAATGAGATTGTATGCTCCTTTCAGGTCCAATTTTGAAAAATAGGTAGCTCCACGCACCTGCTCAATGAGCTCAGGGATAAGCGGTAGAGGATAGCGATCTTTTATTGTAATGGCATTCAATTGCCTATAGTCGATGATAGGCCTGAGACTTGAGTCCTTATTGCGGACAAAAAAGAGTCCTGCTGCTGTGGAAGAAGTGGAAGGTCTAATAAAACCTTTTTTCAAATTCTCATCCAAATATTCTTTGAGATGGGAAAGTTCATCCTGCGAAAGAGGATAAACATGACCGAACGGCAATTTGCTATTTGGGAGTAGATCAATACTACAATCATAGTCTCGATGGGGAGGTAGTGCTTGAGCATTTTTCTCAAGAAAAACCTCAGAGAGATCCTGATAACATAGTGGTGCAATCTCATCTGTCACCACAGACAGGATCTTCCCGAAAGACGGGAGGTTACACGTACCCTCGCAATAGCAAGAGAGGAAGGCCAGGGTCCGTTCCTTCCAATCTATGGTTGGTTGATGTGTGTGTAACCAGGGAAGTCCCAAAACAATGGGAAAGTGGGGTGAAGGTATTAGATCGAAGGTAGTGGTCTCCATATGAGACCCGTTAGTAGTGACTAGGAGTGCCTGTGTCTGATCAGTGATCGGACCAGAGGATAAAGGAACACCGTTAATAAGACTCACTGAGACAGGTTTAGGTTTAGAAATAATAGGAACTTTATTTAAAGCAGCAAAACGTATGTCAATATAATTTCCACAAGATCCTGTGTCAATCATGGCCTTAGTAGTAATCCTGTTCTGGTCCCACTGTAATGTTAAGCAAACAAAAAGGTAAGGGTTAGTAATTGAAGTTGTCAATCCCCCTAGGAGGACATGTGAACACTCACCCTTCTTTTTGTAGACTAGGGGACAGACGTTTATCTTGTGATCCGGGGATGCACAGTACAAGCAGAGATTACCAGATCGTCTTCTGGCTCTTTCCATAGTTGATAGAGGTGGGCGTATGGTTCCTACCTCCATAGGAATGGGGTCAACGGCCGAAATCCGAGAAGAACTGGATAATGGCATTCCCATTTTCTCAGCCTTTCTTTCTCGTAGTCTTCTATCTATGGTGATACTGAGTTGTATCAATGCATCCAGGGTTTTTGGCAGATCCGCTCGGGTGAGCTCTTCTTTAACGGCCTCTGATAGGCCAAGCCTAAATTGGGTTTTCAGAGATGCATCATTCCATTCTGAATCAAGGGTCCATCTCTTGAATTCTGCGACAAAGTCTTCCACAGGTCTCCTACCTTGTTTCAAGGATCTTAATTGAAGATCGGCAGTACTCTGCCTAATTGGATCATCATATAGGCTAGTAAGTTCTGCTAGGAACAAGGCATAGGAGTTGAGAAGCTGATCGCTTTTCTCAAAAAGAGAGTCTGCCCAGGCCCGAGGATCGCCTGTTAGGTAAGAAATAATAGTACAAACCTTAATGTGATCAGTAAGGTAGGTACGGGGTTTTAGCAAGAAAAGTAACTCACATGCGTTTTTAAATTCGCAAAATTTTTTGCGATCGCCTGCAAATACCAAAGGAGGATTTATTTTGGGTTCAGGGGACTGAGCAGTGGTAAGTTGTGTCAGTCTAATTACCTGCTGCGACAGAGCCTGATTGTCTTCTTTTAATTCAGCAAGTGCGTGTATTAACGCAGTTACTTGCTGTTTTAATTGTGTCACCTGAGTGGTTATTTCTGCTGAATCCATTTGAGGTTCGTTCAATCTGTAACGCTCCTGCGTTTTATGTATGATGTGGATTTACAGCTGCAGAAATATTCCACTTCAGTAGTCATGTAGAGAAACGCTGAGACACCAATCCCAACTCCCAAGACTCATCATGTGTGGATGATCTCAATTCAGCAAGTAAATACACACACTCAATAAGATGTTCCTAGAGAGACTTATGTATATAGTAACACAGTGATGATAGGCTGAAGAGACAGGTTGGGTAGAGATGGTAGATGACAGACACTTGAAAGGAAATGTTCTTGAAAGTAAGATAGTAGCAGATGGGATGCAGATAGGTTAGCAATCATGTATGGTAGTAGATGACAGAGTAGCAGGTGAACATACAGGAGAGACCAACCCAGTGCAAGAGCAGATGGTAGTAGGCTCAATAGCTAGCAATCTTAGATAATGCAGATGTAATAATAGTCCTTAGTATGCAGAGCTAGATAGTGTAAGCTTTAGTATGAAGGTTATAGAGGTTTCCCCTGTGGGGTACTTATCACTAGTAGCAATGTAGCAGAGGAGAGGTTCGGCAAGAGCGGATGATCCGGTAGCGGGATACAGGGATCAGCGCAGCGTGGTTCCGACAGCGAGGTATGCTTGCAAGCATGAGAGCTTCAAGACAGGTTAGCATCAAGGCACAAAGCAGGTTGAACGAACACATGTGAGTGAAAGCTGGTGATTTAAATAGCTGTTCAGTCCGGCGCTCAGTGATGACAGCATCAGTCTTAAAGGTGTATGCGCACCTTACCAAAAGAGAATGGTGGGGCGCATACACTTAGGAAAAGAGTAATTAGGGTACCCAAAGGTACCAGAACATTACAAGCCCTAACCCTAATTCTTATTTTTTTCTGGTTCCGGACATGCTACAGAGCTGAAACTTCACAGGTACACTTTTTAGACCCCCCCAGATGCTATATCCAAAGAAATGTTTTTTTTTTTTTTTTTTTTTTAATTTTTCCAATAATTGGCTCTCTATCAAAAAAATTACAATTTTTAAGAACTTTTTTTGTGTGATCCCTCTCCGGCATGGCACAGTCCAGGTGTTAGTCCCCTTGAAACAACTTTTCCATTACTATTGTGGCCAGAAAGAGTCCCTGTGGGTTTTAAAATTCGCCTGCCTATTAAAGTCTATGGCGGTTCGCCCGGTTCGCGAACATTTGCCGATGTTCGCGTTCGCCGTTCGCGAACGGCGAATTTTAGGTTCGCGACATCACTACTGCCAGTACCCCCACCAGTGCCAGACCACCAGCCACCACTGCTCACCACCACCAGTCCACCACTACCACCACCAGCAGGTACCACTCGAGTAAAAAAAATAAAATAAATAATACCACTCAGTTAGGAGTCTCTCAGGACTCCTCAGGTTAGGTACCACTGCCAGTACCAGTGTACCACCACCACGCAGCCAGCCGGTACCACTCAGCAAATACCACTGAGGTACCCACTGCCAGTGTACCACGCAGTCTCATTGTCCCACAACAACATTAATATAGTGTAGATTACTGTACAATGTTTTATAATAATAATTTCTTCTATTTAGTGTTTGTTTCATTCATTTAACATTTAATATTGGGGGCATACAAGTTATTTGACATATTTGATTATTTTTTTTTAAGTAACACAATAGTTACTTTCCCTGGTAATTAGTTACTTTTTTACTGATGTAACTTAGTTACTAACACTTACTTTTTGTGAGAAGTAACTAGTAACTATAACTAATTACTTTTTGAAGTTACATGACCAACACTGCTCATAAACCAGTCAGTAAAACTTTATAATTGTAAATTGTTTTTGTTTTTTTAATAACAAACATGTTATACTTACCTCCTCTGTGAAGTTGGTTTTGCACAGAGCAGCCCGTATCCTCCTCTTCTCGGGTCCCTCTTTGATGCTCCTGGCCCCTCCCTTCTATTGAGTGCCCCCACAGCAAGCAGCTTGCGTTGGGGGCACCCAAGCCCAGCGTGTGTCCATTCAGACACGGAGCTGCTGATTGACCCCGCCCCATCTCTCTCCTGATTGGCTAACTGACTTGCTGTGCCTCAGCCAATCAGGAGGGAGAGATAGATGAGAGACTTGTGGACATCGCTGGACAGAGATGGGGCTGAGGTGAGTATTAGGGGTTGATGGGGAGGCTGCTACACACAGAAGGCTTTTTATTCTAACACATAGAATGCATTTAGATAAAAAACCTTCTGAAATTACAACTCCTTTCATTATATCAACTGTATGCACCATTCAGTTTTTTTTTTTAATAAAAATCTTCCGTACCCTTTTTATAGAGTTCCATACATCATACAGAGCAAGAAGAGGGACACTGAGGAAGAAAGGACAGAGGGATTTGGTTCCAAAACAGAGACAGTTGGGAATTATGCTTTGTATGAACGTCCTGTAGATGTATGACCATTCCAGAAATGTCTGAATGTCATTGTTCTGCCTCCAGCAGCATATTAATTAACCACTTCCCGACCAGCTGCTGTAGTTTTACTGCAGCAGGTCGGCTCTATTGCGTGCTCATGCGCGAGTGCTGATTGGCCACAGGGGGAGTAAATCAGCAGGTCCAGTTAATGCAATGTCTGCCGACCACCCAAAATCGCTTATATAAACAAGGCAGACCGCCGTTCTGACACAGATGAACACAGGGATCCTGCGTTCCTCCTATTTAGGAACACGGATCTCTGTGTTCCTCTAGTGAGTCCACCCCCCATACAGTTAGAAAGCACTCCCTAGGAGCACACTTAACCCTTTGATCGCCCCTGGTGTTAACCCCTTCCCTGCCAGTGTCATTAGTATAGTAACAGTGCATATTTTTAGTATTGATCACTGAACTAATGCCACTGGTCCCTTCAAAAGTGTCAGTTAGGTGTCAGATTTGTCCGCTGCAATGTCGCAATCCTGCTAAAAATCGCTGATCGCTGCCATTACTAGTAAAAAAAAAATAAAAATAAAATAAAAATGCCATAAATCTATCCCCTAGTTTGTAGATACGATAACTTTTGTGCAAACTAATCAATATACACTTACTGGGATTTTTTTACCAGAAATATGTAGCAGAATACAAATTGGCCTAAAATGATGAAAAAAATTAGATTATTACATTTTTTTTATTATTGGGAATGTTTTATAGTAGAAAGTAAAAAATATTGTTTTTTTTTTTCCTTCAGAATTGTTGCTCTTTTTGTGTTTATAGCGCAAAACATAAAAACCACCGCCAAAAGAAAGCTCTATTTGTGAGAAAAAGAGGACATCAATTTTATTTGGGTACAGCGTCACAGGACCGCGCAATTGTCAGTTAAAGTAACGCAGTGCCTTATCGCAAAAAATGGCCTGGTCATTAAGGGGGTAAAACCTTCCAGTCCAGAAGTGGTTAAAGTAGAACTATAGGCAAAACTTTTTCCTTCATCTTGGATTTTTTTTTTTTTTCACCATTTGTGTCCCATTGTGGAGATTTCCCTTCATTTCCTATCCCATAGCCAAACAGGAAGTAAGAAGAAATACCTACAAATTAGGGGGAATTCTTTGGATAGATCCCGCCCCCTGAATTCTGGAGCTGAGAAATGCTGTGTAAAATCTTTGCTTTAGAAGGCTGTAGAGAAGAATGGGCTGCAGATAAACAGGTAAAACTTGTGTAGGAGTGTTTGTTTCATCGCTGTGTATCACCTGAGGCTAGTGGGTATATGTAAGGGTTTAAATCCACTTTCACCACCTCCTGCCCACGTATAGACAAATGATGTCGAGCAGGGTGCTCTCTTGTTCTGGGACGTCATCATATAACGTTGTCATACTTTCAGCAGGCGCACAAGCGCAGCGATCAGGGGTCACTGGGACATGGCGCATCCCCAATCTTGGTAAAGAGTCTATGACGAGGCTCTTTATCCATGTGATCGGCTGTGTCCAATCACAGCCGATCACATGTAAACAAGGAAATGCCAGTTATCAGCTTTCCTCTCCTCACACTGACTGAGTGTGAGGAGAGGAGAGCCAATAGGTGGCATTTCCTCACAGGGTAGACCTGCAAAGATAATCAGGGCACTGATTATCAGTACAGTTCCAACAGTGCCCATCAAGGATGCCACTCAGTGCCCAGTGGTAATGCCAATCAGTGCCCACCAGTGATGCCAATCAGTGCCCATCATTCCAAGCAGTGCTGCTTTTCAGTGCCCATCAGTACCCACTCATCAGTGCCGCCAGTTAGTTCCCTTCAGCACTGCTCATCAGTGCAGCCAGCCAGTGCCCATCAATGCCACCTATCAGTGCCCATCAATGCTACCTATCAGTGCCCATCAGTGCCACTCTCAGTTCTGCATATCAGTGACGCCCTAGCAGTGCCCATCAGTGCTGGATAATAGTGACACCTCATCAGTGCAGCCTTAATCAGTGCATATCAGTGAAGGATAATTATTATTATTTATAAAATTTCCAACTGAAACAAAAAACTTTTTTTTTTTCAAAATTTCCAGTCTTTTTTTTTTTTTTTTTTAGCAAAAAAAAACAAAAAAACCCAGTGGTGATTAAATACCGCCAAAAGAAAGCTCTATTTCTGGGGAAAAGAAATGATAATTACATTTGGATACAGCATTGCATAACCGCACAATTGTCATTCAAAATGCGACAGCGCTGAAAGCTGAAAATTGGCCTGAGCGGGAAGGGGGTAAAAGTGCCCGATATTGAAACGGTGAACAAGGTCCTCTAGAAAAAGGGGAGCACAGGATGACATTGCGGATCTTCAGTTAGGTGCCTGGTTGTCATGTTGATCCGGTGGCTTCACTGCATTCTGAGTCATTATGTGGAGCTGGAATTCTGACTTTCTATGGGTCATTGGTATTCTCAGAATAAGGTCAACAATGGCCGCCCCAATATTTCCCCAGTACAGGCTTCCTCTAAATAAGGGATAGAAAGATGTGAATTACACAGACAGCTTATTGATAATGAAAACTGGACTTTGCTTTAATCAGATATTGCGAGTTAAACGACATAATGAAAAGAAGTAACTCCCCAGAGTGTTAATGGAAACAATTTACTGTTCATTCTGAAGAGCAGATAAAAGGATTTTAATATCATAGCAGTAGTTGGCATAAGGCTCTCTTTTGCCTCCCTACTAAGTAACTTAATAAGATTGCTTTTTTCTATCCATTAGGGCAAAGGACAACCATCTGTAACCCAGAGAGGGGGCTAAAATTAGTTCTGATGTTCAGACTGGCAAATGAGTTAACATTTAAAGCACATAAAGTTTTACAGAGAGTAAAAGATATATCAGTGCAAAGAAAGTATGCCCGAGGTACAGTACTTTTCATTGCTTTGGGTATTACAGAGGTGACAGGTCCTCTTTACAGATATCACAATGATCAAGTGTGTGAGAGCTTTCCTTTTTATACACCAAAGTTAAAGGGTAACTCCCCTTTTGTGGGAAAAAATAAATAAATAAATATATATATATATATATATATATATATATATATATATATATATATATATATATATATATTGTGAGCAAGATCAGAGTGTGAGTTGTCAGGACTTGTGTATATGCATGGGTGGGGGAAGAGGGTTTGTACAAAAGATACATGATTATAAGCTCCTCAGGGGTGGGGATAATGTAATTGATATGTAATTATACAGATATCTATATATCAGTGGCAGCTGGTGCTCAAAATTTGGGGGCGCAAACAGAAACATGTAATAGGCATGTAAAAAATTGTGTAACTTTGAGGTCACAAAAATGTGAAAGGGGCCTTCAATAATCAAGGTATAGTGTGCCCCCTTCAATGCAGAGTGACCAGCGGGCCCCCTTTCAATGCAGAGAGACCAGCGTGCCCCCTTCAATGCAGAGTGACCAGCGTGCCCCCTTTCAATGCAGAGAGATCAGCGTGCCCCCTTTCAATGCTGAGAGATCAGAGTGCCCCCTTTCAATGCAGAGAGATCAGTGTTCCCCTTTCAATGCAGAGAGATCAGTGTGCCCCCTTCAATGCAGAGAGATCAGCGTGCCCCCTTCAATGCAGAGAGATCAGCGTGCCCCCATTCAATGCAGAGAGAACAGTGTTCCCCCATTCAATGCAGAGAGATCAGTGTGCCCCCTTCAATGCAGAGAGATCAGTGTGCCCCCATTCAATGCAGAGAGATCAGTGTGCCCCCTTCAATGTAGAGAGAACAGTGTACCCCCTTTCAATGCAGAGAGATAAATGTGCCCCTTACAATGCAGAGAGATCAGTGTGCCCCCTTCAATGCAGAGAGATCAGTGTGCCCCCCTTCAATGCAAAGAGATCAGTGTGCCCCCATTCAATGCAGAGAGATCAGTGTGCCCCCATTCAATGCAGAGAGATCAGTGTGCCCCCATTCAATGCAGAGAGATCAGTGTGCCCCCATTCAATGTAGAGATATCAGTGTGCCCCCTTCAATGTAGAGAGATCATCGTGCCCCTTTTCAATGTGAACAGCAATTACCTGATGCAGCGGCGGCTTCTCCTCAGTCCCCCGGCATCTCCTCGAGTCCTCCCGCCTCCTCCTCGGCCAATGGCATGGTTTTTGCCTTTCGGCCAGTCAGGAAATTACTGCACCGGCTTTAGATATACATGTTCAGGGCTTGCTCCCCCAATTTTTTGCTTATTCATTATGTATTCCGTCTGACCAGACTTCTGAGGTTGAGCACCCCACCCCCACACACACCTGTACTCTATCAGTGTCCACTATCAAGTAGATATAGGAGGAGTCCCTTGTAGTGCATTAGCACATCTCTCCCAGCAAGGAGTGTTGTCTCCAAGGGTTAGAGAGGCTGGATTCACCCCTTTTTTATGGATAGTGTAGGACCCACTGATAATGGGGTACTTTGACGTAGTGGTGGGCTTGAGCACGATATGGCCATATGGTGGGACTAAATCCCCATTTTTATTTATGGATTGTCTCCATATTTGATAGTCATTTCACTTGCATGTGTGCGCTATTCTTTTTTAATATACATGTCGCTTGGTTCATAGCTGCACCGGCTTTAGATATACATGTTCAGAGTTTGCTCCCCCAATTTTTTGCTTGTTCAGGAAATAAAAAAAGCCTAAAAACAAAAACGAATGCAGCCACCACATCTAATTACTCGTAATATAATACATTTCTCTCTGGTTCATTGACGGACACAGCTCCTGATCTTTTTAACTGTTGGGTTATACTGCTCCCTACAGGATCGGCGATTTTGTTGGTTGGAGCCCCTCATCTCATGGTGCTGACTCCTGGATCTTTTCACTTCCCGATCGCCGCATGTGGAGTTCAGATTATCCTGGTGGCTGCAGGTGCCTGTTTCTGCTGGGTAGTGAGTCTGGTGGGGTCCTGTCCCTCTCTGCTGAGAAACGATTAGGCAGTGGCGTACCAATGGGGGGGGGGGGCAGCCCGCCCCAGGTGCCACGCACTGGGGGGTGTCAGCCGGCGTGTTCTGACAGATCCCGTATCGCAGTGTGAAGGCAGCTGCAGTGGCAGCTCCTTCAGTCCGTGCTGCTAGCGGGGGCGGAGCCGCGGTGGGAATAAGGGGGCAGAGCCTCAGCGGGAAGAATGGGGCGGAGCCTCGGCGGGAAGATGGTGAGTGCGTGCCCATTGCCCAAGTGTGTGTGCTGGATAGGAGGGGGATGGGGAAGCTGCACATAGAGGAATTTATCTTTCTCTATTCTTCCTGCAGCTGCTGAATAACTGAATATCCTCCTCTCCCTCCTGCAGGAAGAATAGGGAAAGATCAATTCATCTATATGCAGCTGCCCCATCCCCTTCCTATACAACTTCTTTTGCTAGCCCCCCCCCAGTGCTCTTAACCCCCCCCCCCCCAGTGCACTAGACCCCCCCCCTGTTCTTTAGCCCCCCCGATGCACTTTAACTCCCCACAGTGCTTTTCATCTCCCTCCCCCCTATGCTCCCTGCCCCCCCCAGTGCTCTCCACCCCCCTGGTTTTCCCTGCCCATCCCCCAAGTGCTCCCTGTCCTCCCCAGTGCTCTCCACCCCCCTGGTTTTCCTGCCCGCCCCCCAAGTGCTCCCTGTCCCCCCCCAGTGCTCTCCACCCCCCCCCCCCCCGGTCTTCCCTGCCCGCCCCCCAAGTGCTCCCTGCCCCCCCCCAGTGCTCTCCACCCCCTGCGCCTTCCAACCCCCCTACAATGCTTTCCAAACCCCCTCTTAATTCTCTCCAGTCCCCCCCCCCACCGTGCCCTTCAGCTCCTCCAGTGCTCTCTGCTTCCCCTGTCCTCTCCAGCCTCCCTAGTGTTCTTCTATCTTCTATCATGTCCTCAGTCTCTGACCATATCTTGTATCATGTCTGCAGTCTCTGATCATCTCTTGTATCATGTCTGCAGTCTCTGACCATCTCCTGTATCATGTCCTCAGTCTCTGACCATCTCTTGTATCACGTCTGCAGTCTTTGACCATCTCCTGTATCAAGTCCTCAGTCTCTGACCATCTCTTGTATCATGTCTTCAGTCTCTGACCATCTCCTGTATCATGTCCTCAGTCTCTGACCATCTCTTGTATCATGTCTGCAATCTCTGACTATCTCTTGTATCATGTCCTCAGGCTCTGACCATCTCTTGTATCGTGTCCTCAGTCTCTGACTATCTCTTGTATCATGTTCTCAGTCTCTGACCATCTCCTGTATCATGTCCTCAGCCTCTGACCATCTTCTGTATCATGTCTGCAGTCTCTGACCATCTTCTGTATCATGTCTGCAGTCTCTGACCATCTTCTGTATCATGTCTGCAGTCTCTGACCATCTCCTGTATCATGTCCTCAGTCTCTGGCCATCTCTTGTATCATGTCTGTAGTCTCTGACCATCTCCTGTATCAAGTCCGTAGTCTCTGACCATCTCCTGTATCATGTCTGCAGTCTCTGACCATCTGCTGTATCATGTCTACAGTCTCTGAATATCTCCTTTAGCAAGTCTCCAATCTCTTACTCAAACTTAAACACATTGCTAATAATATTAGCTATCTATTTATGCTGAAGGTAGGACTGTGCAGGGGAGGCAGAGAGTGCAAAAGGGGGAACTGTGATTAGAGAGACGGCGGGGGGGGGGGGGGGTAGACTACAAGGGGCACTGTGATGGGGGGCTGTGAATTTTGTGCAATAAATATTCTTGAAAACATTACAAATTTTTGTGGGTGTTTTTACATTTTAAAGTGGGGGGGAGGGGGGTGACAGATATAGGATCCGCCCCTGTTACTGGTGACTGAGTGGTGTTGCCGGAGCGGTGGGGGTGTCTCTTTGCAGTATTTTTACACCTTTTCCTGTGGGGTTCCCCTATTGACTCATGGAGTCTTTGGAGCACATTTGCCCACCTGATCCCCTCTCAGAGGCTGCGGGGCTCTCTAGGTACCAACCATTCATTGATGCACTGACAGCGGTCCTGGAGTCCTTTGTGTCCCAGGTGGAGATGGTTTTTAGGCGACGGGCCAGCAAAAAAGTGCACCCTGCTTTCCCCTGCCTCACTTGTCTCCTCAGATCCTGAATCTGTTTCGGCCGCCTCGGACATGGGACACTCTGCTAGGTCTTTTGCATTTAATTTCCCCACCTATTTTGACAGAAGTGTCGCTAAAGAGTTGGAACGGCCAAAAACGTCCCCTTGTGGTCCCTAAGCGATTTGCTATGTGGTACCCCTATGAGGAGTCCCTTTTTAAAAAGTGGACTGTTCCACTGGTGGTGGACCCTCCGGACTCCAGATTGAACAAAGCAACCATGATTTCGGTTTAAGAGTCCCTGGCCTTTAATGACCCGGGTGACAGGAAGGCGCAATATGTACACCCTGGCTGGTTCGGCACTGAGGCTGGTATTTACCATTGCACTGGTGTTGCAAATTCTGACCTAGAGGGCTAAGCTTTTACACCGTGACCTGGAGGGGGAGCATCTCCCCCTGACTTTGCTCAGCTGGCAGATCAGTTGGTCCAGGGGCTGTGGTTTGTCTGTGATGCCTCTTTGGATGCAGCTCCCCTAATCATTTCAGCAGTGGTCCTTTAGCATATTTTTGGTCTCAAATGCTGGTCTGCAGACCAGACTTTTAAGAAGGCCTTGACTGATCTTCCTTTTCAAGGAGTTTGCCTGTTTGGAGGGACATCATTAAGGGTCTTACAGAGGGGAAGAGTACCTTTCTTTCGCAGGCTACTAGTGGCAAGGAACCTTGTCATAGACGTGGGCCATCCTTCTCGGTTCATAAGAAGTTTTTTTTGTCCCTCAAGGGCGATTGACAAGGGATCTAAGCCATTCAGGGCCTCCTATCCAGACCCGCAGACAAGGCTCCTTCAGCATGAAGGTGTGCCCTCACCCGTATCGGGGGTCCGGGGGATGTCTTTGCTGGTTTCCTGACCCATGGACTTCCCTGGAACAAGACAAGTGGGTCCACAAAGTCATACGGTCCTGCTACAAGTTACGAGTTTTGCTCTTACCCCCCGGCAAGGTTCTTTCCTTCCAACTTTCGCCTGTCCCCGGACCGCTTACAGGGTTTGTTTGGGGCGGTACAAGACCTGTTACTTCAAGGGGTGATTTTTCCTGGTTCTGACATCAGAACGTTTTCAAGGTTTTTACTCAAATCTGTTTACAGTTCCCAGGAAGGAAGGCAAGGTGCGTACAACCTGAACTGTTTTGTGCGGGTGCAGAAGTTAAGAATGGAGTCCATTTGAACGGTGGTGGCATCCCTGCATCAGGGGGATTTTCTTGCCTCTATCGACATCAAGGATGCTTACCTTCACATTCCAATATGTGCCGGTCACCAGCGCTCCCTCCACTTTGCTGTGGGAGAGGAGCATTATCAGTTTGTGGCATTACCCTTTGGTCTCGCCTCTGCTCCTCCGGTCTTCACAAAAGTGTTTGCCCCGGTGCTAGCATTGTTACGCCAACAGGGGATCGCGGTACTAGGCTACTTGGACAACCACCTTCTGCCAGCGGAGTCTCCTACTGCTCTGGTGGAAAAGCTGGAAATCACCATGAGGGAGTTTAGCTTGATTCTGAATTTTCAGAAGTCTGCTCTGGTTCCGTCCACAAAGCTGGACTATCTGGGTCTGACTCTAGACTTGGCCTTAGCCAGAGTGCTCCTTCTTCTGGACAAACTCCGGAAACTGCAGGCTGTGATTCATCGCCTGCTGTCCAGTAGATGGTCATCCCTCCGGACTTGCATGCGGTGCTGGACCTGATGGTGTCTACCTTCGAGGTGGTTCCGTTCGCACAGTACCATATGTCGCACCCTCCTAGGTAGGTAGGTGCTAGGCAAAAGTATCTATTGCTCCTCCTGCTTATCAGGGGAGCCTGATCTATTAGGTTACCTGTCACATGTTTCCAGGTGTGATTCACTGGGTCTGAGGGAGTGTCCCCACTGTATCCAATGAGGGAGCTTGTTGGACAGTGGAGGAAACCGAGCCAGTGACACATTGGCTTTTGTGGGAGTCCCAGTGGGCGGGCATTCTTGCAATGCATTCTGGGATTGCTCATAAAAGCGGAGGGGACATGTGACAGGACATCTTTGGTGGGAAGCAGAGTCCCAGGAGGAGGCAGGCGGCTGTCTCTCCTCTTGCTGTGTATGAGGAAGGTGGTCTTAGTGAACCAGGTGTGGAGCTGTGCTGCAGATGATCCAGTGAAGCTGATGGTGGAGCTGCTGGTAGAATCTCTCGGGACAAACAGTGTCCGTGAGTACTAAGGGACTTGCCAAAGGGTCTGCCCAGGAAGGGGGACCACTCTAACAAAGTCAGGGGATCAAGGGGCCAGCTCACACAGAGAGTTACAGTAAAGGGGGTGCCGTGTAGAGAACCCTGAAGGATAGGGACAAAGGGGTACCAGGAAGGGCCCTGAAGAGTGTTCTACAATACAGTACAGCTTATCTAAATACTTCTTCACTGCATATCAAGGTGAAGCAGCGGCCTTGCCGTATTCAGTTATTCAGCAGTCCCAGCAAATTGTGCATAGTTATTCAAGTTGGAGTATCCTACTCATCCCTTCTCCTATCCAAGTTCTCAAATAAAACGACAAAAAACCAAAACCCCTAGACTGTTTTCTGACTGAGCAAAGTACTTTGAACATGCTTTATTGTCAAGTTGTTGCTAAGGGTAACCCAGGGGAATCTGTAACCAGCAGCTCCCAAGGGAGTAGAGCTACACATACAAGGTCCCTGCAAAGGGAGATTCTGGCCAAATGATACAAGACAATCAGATCTGGCTGAGCCGGGGAACAAAAGAGTCCCTGATATGGTGGCTTCGTTCTCTGGCACTTCGGCTGAGCAAATCCTTCCTCCCCTTGTATTGGACAGTGGTCACCACGGATGCCAGCCTGTCTGGCTGGGGAGGCATCCTTGACAAAAATTCTGCTCAGGGGATCTTGACACTGGAAGAGTCCAGACTACTGATCAATGTCTTGAAACCCTGAGCGATCAGACTGTGCCTGGAACATTGAACGGATTGTCTTGAGGGATGTCCAGTGCGCATTCAATCGGACAATGCCACTGCCGTGGCTTATGTCAATCACCAGGGGGGCACGAGAAGTGTTCTGCTGGCTCTGGAGGTAGCAGGCATTCTAAGATGGGCAGAACGTTTCGTTTCAGCCCTCTCCGCTGTACACATTCCTGAGGTGAAAACTTGGCAGGCGGATTACCTCAGTCGGCAGGCGTTGGACCAAGGAGGGTGGTACCTTCATCCGGATATGTTCCATCAGTTGTGTCTCCGGTGGGGCATTCCCGAGGTGGATCTGTTGGCGTCCCGGGCTCAATACACTGTAGGACCCACTGAAAATGGGGTATTTTGACGTAGTGGTGGGCTTAAGCACAGTATGGCCATATGGTGTGACCAAATCCCCATATTTACTGTATAAGAGCAGGTGTTTTTAAATAGCCTTGCAAAATTTGAAAAACAATTTTTTTCTGTGTATGTGTGCGCTATTATATTGTTCAATTTGTATATTGGTCTTTTAGCAGCACCAACCTGAGAATTGTGCGTTTTATGGTGTGCCCCCAAATATCTTTTTTGCCCCGTATAAACCAGTCAACACTGCTCAGCACCCACCCCTCTGTGGAGTTGTAATTCTTCTGACACTGCTTGTAACAAAACTGAGTACCTATAGCAGAGAGAGGGAGTATACCCCCTGGGACTGCAGCCAGACTTTTTTTTGCCTAGTGTTCTACTCATGTAGGGGGCAGTATAACCCAATGGTTAAGAAGATTAGGAGCTGTGTCCATCAATGAACATCAGAGAAATGGATTTTACGGTAAGTCAAAAATCCAATTTTTTGTTTTTGAATTTAATACCCCTTTAACTTTAAATATGGCTCTCCTTATTGTGTGTAACATTGCTTTGACTTTTCCAGCACTCCCAGTTTTGAGAGAAAAGGCTTTAAAGCCCAGTTTCAGAAAGTTGTAGTAGGTCAGTCTAACACTAGGTGGCGATTTAACATAACCTATTAGAGCAACAGGAGAATTCGAATGCCATTAAAATGACTAAAGCAGAAGCCTGCAGATGTGAACTTTTGACTCAAGCCTATTTCCAGGAGAATGTATATTCATTTGCAAGGCAAATACTCATTATTCACACTCTGCGTACATTTCATCCTGCTACAGCGCTAACAATTACTGGTGCAGTAGCTAAATTGCGATCGCTAATAAAATAAGCACAGGAGAGACATTCGGAGGAGACATTAAGGCAGACCCAAATGGCAATGATGATTTGTAAAGAGCATCGGATACATTTCAGCATTAGTCCGTGGAAGCAGCACTGACACTTTTAGTAATCTCATTTAAAGGGTCATTCTGCCCAAAACCAATATTTCAGGTTTTCATAGATGCTGGCAAGTTAAACCCCCTGATAGTTTCCTATATCCCTCTGGGATCCTATTGGTGAGATAACTAAGTTCCTGGGTCTGTACACTTGCTTTGGCCATTATTAGGGGTTCCCACTCTTCCTGTTGGATGTGTAGCGCTATCCTTGAAGGAGCCACTGTCAATTGGGCCTATTTCCTCCAATGCAGTGCTCCCAATCAGGCACACAGAGTTTTCGGCATATGTCCGCAGGCTCAATAATCAGTCTACGGGTTTTGTTTTTGGTGTTTTTTATTGGGGAATGATAAACTTGGATGGGGTTGGGAGCATGGGATACCCCGAACTGTAGAAACAGTATGACTTGAGGACTGCTAAACTTCTGGCTGCTCTAAATCGATTGCAAACTGTCACACTCATCTCACACTCAAAGAAGTAGTAGTAAAAGTAAAATTTCTGGCTGTCTTGTACTGCTCTTGGCTGTACTAAGCTCAGTCTCTGAAATATGGCGCACTCCTGGTTGTCTTGCACAACTCCTGGCTGCACCCAGCCCTGACTTGCATTGTGAAATACCCCAAAGTCACTTCTCCTTTGAGTAATTGGATCAAGCACTCACTTAGTCCCAGAAAAAGAAGCCTCTCCACTCCAGATCTTCTGGCTTTTTCATCCAAATACTAACTCAATCCATCTCTCTCTCTCTGATAGGGTCCACAGCTAGGCCTAGCTGGGACCTTAAGGCTGCAGTCACATGTCAGCGTATGATCGCGGGCAGAACCGCCGCGGTTCCGCCCGCGATTCGGAGATTTATTGCAAATCGCGGGACGCCTAGCGTTGCCCGTTGATTTGCAATAGCCCCCCAAACGCCGAGCGATGTTGCCGAGATTTACGCCCGCCGAATCGCGGCAACATCGCGCAAACAAAATCGCGGGACGCAATACGCTCCAAAGAAGCTCTTGTACTTTTTTGGAACGCGATAAATCTCCGAATCGCGGGCAGAACCGCGGCGGTTCTGCCCCCGATCATACGCTGACATGTGAATGCAGCCTAAATGCTGCACTGAACTCCTGAGTTCTCTCTCCTTTTTCTCTCTGCCCTAAGGGCAGAGTCCCCAACACAGGGGTCTCTTCTAGACAGCTGGACCCTGGACTCTGCTCCCTGGCTGCCAGGCTTCCATAAATGTATGAACTCCCCAACCACCTACTGGACTACCCTTTCCAGGTATTGGCTCCCCTCCCTCCCACTATACTTCTGAAAACATTGACAGTGACAAAAAAGCAGCCTGTGAGACATTGAACAGCCCAAAACAATTAAACCCTCTGCTACTTTGCCTACAGGGGAGCCAACTAAACTTTACTTTATATTATGGAGAATATAACAGGAGGGAACCACCATGGAAGGGGACACCCAAAACTCCCAGGAGGACAGAATTATGTCCAAATGATCTCCCCATTGTTATATCCAGCCAAGGCATATATAAAGGGCCTTGATAGACTCATAGTTATAAAGGACAGCTGTACTTTTAAGTCAACTATCGCTAAATCCATCCTTTCACAACCCAAATTTACATGAACTCCACATCCTAACCAGGTGTGTACTTACCTTGGTTCCAGAACTTGTACCAATGCTATCAGCCTAGCTGAATGGCCCCATTCAAGTCAATGGGGGAGCCAATGAGCAAAGGCGGGCCAGTATAGAAGAGTAGGAATGAGGTTGAGTCTTTAAATCAGTCATTCCTCTGCCCCTTGTCCCCAGATACCACTGCAGCTGTAATCTTACAGTCTCGCAAGGGTTAATACGAACCGCTTGACCTGTCACACTTTCATCAAAAGTGCCATTTACGCCTGCCCTTTTTCGCTTTCCTCCTCCATTCATAAATGCTGTGCTATAGCTTCTATTAATGAAAAGTGCCCTATGAATAGAGGAGGTGGACTTTCATTTGTCCATCCATCCTCCATTCGTAAATCACTTTTTTGCAGGAACCTACAGTACACGTTTAATGAATAGAGGCGGGTGACGGAAAGAGCGGGCATAGTTGGCACTTTACATACAGAGGCCTGTATTAACAGCAAGGGGGGTGTTAGAGGAATGAAGATATCACAAAAAAAGCAGTGACCAGCTTAAGGGACACTTTTCATTCATTGTAAGTACTGTCCCTGGTAGTGATTTGAAAAAAAGCAAGAACATTAAAAAAAAAAAAAGGAGCTGACTTGATGGACCACCTAAGCCTCGTACACACGCAACAATTGTTGGCCGTGAATTTTCGGCCAACGTCCGATCGGCCGAATGTCGGCTTGTTAGTATGATGCTTCCAACAACCGAATGCGACTTTTCGGCCGAATAAAATCTGGTGTGCATGCTATAAAATTTTTGTTGGCCGTCAACAGAACGTCCAATTGTTCGTCAGTCAGTACAGATTTCGGCAGACAAAAATCAGATTAGCAAGACTGGGCATGCTCAGAGAAGAAAAAACACACGGAAAGTAAACCATCACATGACATCACTTCTGAAGTTGGTTTTTGTTGGCCAACAAAAGTCCAGTGCAAGTCTAGAGCACATTTCAACCAACGAACAACCCTGGACAAAAGACGGCCGATCGGTCGGCCAACAATCGTTGCGTGTGTACGAGGCATTAGTCTTTTCTTCCTTAGCTCTTCGATGTTTCATGGATTTTCCCTACGCATTAGCAGAAACACATATAGATTTGTTGGCCTCAAAGAGAACTTGTGGTTATAATTTTAACAAAAGAGAATCGTTTAGGAATCCACTAGGATTGGATTGTCCCAGCTTGAAGGGCCATGGATGTTAATCTGTGGTCCAATCCTTTGATACAAGTGGTAAACCATGTGGTTCTTTGGAATGAGGAAGCACCTGAAAATTTGTCATTCATATCTGCCATTTCCTAACACTTTTAAGTTTAGGTATGGCAATGTTTTATGGTCAAAGTATGTAGTAAGTATATATGTATCATACCCGTGGGACCTCTCTAGAACAGCCTTTCTCAACCTTTCCAACACAGAGGAATCTTTTAATACCAATCCAGTCTCATGATACATTAGTGTGATGGTTATTGAGAAGAATGATCCTAACACTTGTGGTCATTGGGAAGAATTACCCCCCCCCTTACAGACAACTAAAAAGGTCACTGGTGTCAGTAGGAACTTATCTGAGAGGCAGAAATTGCCCATTGCTCAAGGAACCCCTAGCAACCTCTGAGGGAACCCTAGGGTTTCATGGAACCCTTGTTGAGAAACCCTGCTCTAGTCTTTTTTTTGCCATAGCTCTTCTATGTTTCTTGAATTTTTCTGCTACAGCGCGGGCTTCCAGTGCCAGGGGGTGTCAATAGGAGGCACACGGTCACCGCGCTCTGTGATCGCCGACTCCTTCGGATTTGGCTGATTACAGAACAGGGTAAAGGGCCAAGTGACAGCTGATCAAATAGAAGCTGGTTATCGGCTTTTTTTCTCCTCACCATCAGCATGAGGAGAGAAGCAGAAAGCCAGTAACGGGCTTCTGTTACAGGGATGTCGGTCCCTACCTAGGTACCCGCCAGTGCTGCTAATCAGTGCCCAACAGTGCTACCTATCAGTGCCACATACCAGTGCACACCAGTGCCACCTATCAGTGTCCATCAATGTCACCTATCAGTGCCCACCAGTGCCTCACCATCAGTGTCACCTATCAGTGCTGCCTACCAGTGCCTATCAGTGCCCCCTATCTGTGCCACCTCTCAGTGTCACCTCTCAGTGTCTTATCAGTGCCACCCATTAGTGCAGCCTCATCAGTGCCTCCTCATCAGTGCCCACCACAGCCATCTTATCAGTGCCCACCAGTGCCACCTCAGTGCCCATCAGTGCTGCCTCATCAGTGCCCATCAGTGCTGCCTCACCAGTTCCCATCAGTGCGGCTTTATCAGTGCCACCTCATCAGTGCCCATCAGTGCAGCCTCATTAGTGTAGGTAAGGGGAAAAAGACGCTCAGGTGAGGCAAAGTGCTCCGGTGCAGGTCGGATCCGTCATCCATTAGTCCAATAATTCAAAGAAAATGTGACCACACTCAGGAGAAGTTGAAGAAAGAAGTGTTTAATCCCCCGTATAATGGCATACAAACAGTGCTTCACATAGACACGGGACAGGTAAACGTGTTTCACGATTCTACAGATCGCTTAATCATTACCAAAGTCAATCAATGCCACCTATCAGTGCCCACCAGTGCCTCACCATCAGTGTCACCTATCAGTGCTGCCCACCAGTGCCTATCAGTGCCCCCTCTCAGTATCACCTCTCAGTGTCCTATCAGTTCCACCCATTAGTACAGCCTCATCAGTGCCTCCTCATCAGTGCCCACCACAGCCGTCTTATCAGTGCCCACCAGTGCCACCTCAGTGCCCATCAGTGCTGCCTCACCAGTGCCCATCAGTGCAGCTTTATCAGTGCCACCTCATCAGTGCCCATCAGTGCAGCCTCATTAGTGCCCATCAGTGCAGTAAAAAAATTACTTGTTTGCAAAATTTTATAACACACTATGAAAATCGTTTTTTGGGGGGTTTTTTTTCAACATTTTCAGCCTTTTTTTTATTTCTTTAGCAAAAAAAACAAACAAACAAACAAACAAAAAAAATCAGTAGTGATTAAATACCAGCAAAAGAACCAAAAGAAAGATCTATTTGTGTGAAAAAAATGATAACAATGTCATTGGGGTACAGTGTTGAATGACCGCACAATTGTCATTCAAAGTGCGACAGCGCTGAAAGCTGAATATTGGACCTGGGCAGGAAGAGGGTATAAGTGCCCAGTAAGTAAGTGGTTAAACTTAAAGCTGAATTAAAACTTCCTGTCCTTTCCAGCCATGGAAGCTGCCATCTTAGATCTGTTTGATCTGCACTTCCACGGCAATGCACATGTGATCAGTTGTGACACCAGCCATTTGATGGCTTGACAGTTCAGTTGGGCGCACAAGCAACTGTGACAGTTATAATCAACGGCATTTAAAGGAAAGTAACCGTTAAATCCATGAGATTAGTTCCGCTTTAAGGGGCAAGATACAACGGCGTTATTTTAGGAGTTCCATTATGTCTAGTGAGGATTCTAGTCTGATTACAGAACGCACTGTTCTGGGCTTTCCATGTCAATGTCACTGCCTGGTTGCCAGGCAACAGATACAGTTCATGGGATCTAGAAGACTGTTTATGTACAATAAGGCATTTTGTTTACTTCTCTTAGTGAATATAAGGCAGATGGAAGAGGATGGCAGATTTTTAGTTCTTCTTCCTGATTTTTTAGGAGTGATCCATCATAGTAACTGTCTATGAACAGACGCAGTCATGGATTGATTGCCAGCTGGGGAACTACAAGTTCCATCATATTTTCTAAGTTTGAAGGTTAAAATATATAGAAAAAAGCATTCAATCGCTTTCAATAAAAAAAAAAAAAAAAAATGCTTTATTCTCTTCCTTGGCGTTTTATTATAGAAGAACACAGATATGCAGAGGTGAACAGACATCAAAGGAATCTTGATGCATTTCATATAAAGCGCTTCTAGAGTAACTCTACGTTTGTTGAGAAAAAAAATCTCTGTACATTACAAGGATTATAACAACCTTTGTTGAAGATTCCTACTTTTTGTTACTGTTTGTTCCTCTGTGCCTCTGTGCTAAGTGGGTCTAATGGGAGTGGTTTTATGATTATCTATCTGCTGTGCAGCTGCAGAGCACTAATGAGGAAATCTCCTGGGCCTGCATCCCTTTAGACGTGTTCCTATTGGGAGTATCTCACCAAAAATGACATTTTTATTGCAGGGGATGCCTAAAATCTGACATATCTTAGTGCAGACTTCTGGGAAAATTGGCGAGCCAATCACACAAGCAGGAAATGATGTTTCTGGGGGTGTGGTCAGTATACATTCTGTGTACAGAACAGCTCCAGGCGGCCATATTGCATTGCATTTTCAGAAAATTACAGCGGCTGCAGATTGAAAAGGAAAGGTCATTTTTAACCACTTGCCGACTGCCGCAAGTACATATACTGTGGCGGTCAGCCCCTCACAGGCAAAGTGATGTAGGGGTACATCACTAGCCTGTGAGGCTCTGGGGAGCGAGTGCGCACCGCCGGATACGCGCTCCTGCTCCCGCTCGGTCACGGACCCCCCCCGCGCGTGTGCCCGGCGGACCCGATGTCCGCCGGTCACTCGTGATCATCCGTTAGAGCGGGGGAAAGGCAGGCGGCTAATGTAAACAAGCCGCCTGTCATTCTCCCCTGTGTGAGAATAGTGATCATACGATTCTACTATGTAGGACCATTGATCATTGTTCCTACACCTCAAGCCACAACCAATCACAGTTAGAAGCACGCCCATAGGGACACACTTAACCCCTCCCTCTCCAAAAAAGATAACCCCTTCACTGCCAGTGTCATTTTACAGTAACAGTGCATATGTATAGCACTGATTACTGTAGTAATGTCACTGGTAACCCCAAAAGTGTCAAAAATGTCAGTCAAGGGTCCGATCTGTCCGCAGCAATGTCGCAGTACCGCAAAAAAAATCGCAGATCGCCGCCATTAAGCGTTAAAAAAAAACAACAGAAATGACAAAAATCTTTCCCTTAGTTAGTAAACGCAATAACTTTTGCGCAAACCAATCAAAATACGCTTTTTGCGATTTTTTTTTTTACCAAAAATATGTAGCAGAAAACAAATTGACCTAAAATGTTAAAACTTTTTGATTTTTACATTTTTTTTGGGGGGGAATGTCATATAAAAAAATGTGAAAAATATTGTTATTTTTGCAAAATTGACGCTCTTTTTTTGTTTATAGCGCATGATCAAAAAATCGCACAGGTGATCAAATATCACCAAAAGAAAGCTCTGTTTGTGGGAAAAAAAGGACGTCAAATTCGTTTAGGTACAGTGTCGCACGACCGCGCAATTGTCCGTTAAAATCACGCAGTGCCGAATCGCAAAATAGGCCCTGGTCAGGAAGGGGGTAAAATCTTCCAGGGCTTAAGTGGTTAAAAACATTCAATCACAATATGATTTGTGTCGCAATTTTATACACTGTAATATTTTTTTCTTTATTCCCTATTTTTTTTCCCCACGAAAGTGGAGTTACCCTTTCACCACTTGCTGACCAGCCCCCATAGATATACTGAAACGGCATACCTGTACGTCGCTTCATGTAGCAGATAGTGGGGGATTTGTGCACATGTGCCGATTGGCCAGAGGGGGAGCCAATCAGTAGGTCCGGCAAACGCAATGTCCACCGGGCACCCGCGATCGCTCCCCACGGAGGCAGACCTGTGGTCTGCCAATGTAAACACATTCTGTCAGTGATGAACACCAGGATCCTGTGTTCCTCCTATTTAGGAACACAGGCGTCTGTGTTCATCCAGTGATTACAACCCCCACACAGTTAGAAAGCACTCCCTAGGCACACATTTAACCCTTTGACTGTTCCTGGTGTTAACCCCTTCCCTGCCAGTGTCATTATTACAGTAACAGTGCATATTTTTTAGCACTGATTACTGTAGTAATGTCACTGGTCTCCCCAAAAGTGTCAAAAATGTCAGTTATGGGTCCAATCTGTCCGCCTCAATGTCGCAGTCCCGCTAAAAATCGCTGATCGTCCCCATTACTAGTAAAAAAATAAATAAATAAATAAAAATGACACAAATCTATCCCCTAGTTTGTAGACGCGATAACTTTTGCGCAAACCAAGCAATATACACTTATTGGGTTTTTTTTTTTTACCAAAAATATGTAGCAGAATACATATTGGCCTAAACTGATGAAAATATTTTATTTTTTTTTTGGGAATGTTTTACAGTAGAAAGTAAAAAATATAGTTTTTTTAGTTTTTTTCAGAATTGTCGCTATTTTGTTGTTTATAGCGCAAAAAATAAAAACTGCACGGGTGATCAAATACCACCAAAAGAAAGCTCTATAACAAAAAAAAATTACATCAATTTTATTTGGGTACAGCATTGCAGGACCGTGCAATTGTCAGTTAAAGTAACGCAGTGCCGAATTGAAAAAGAATGGCCTGGTCATTAAGGGGGTAAATCCTTCCGGTCCCTAAGTGGTTAAAGAAGAATTCCAGGTATGGCAATTGTTATATAGTTACATTGGCCCAGCTTGGACCTTGCAAGTATGCATTTACTATATCTTGCCAATTCCTGTGTAAGCTGGAAATCATTGTAGTAGGCACTGATACTATTGTGATTCCCCCTAGCTCTGGGGTCCCATGTAGAGTGACTACCCTGCTGCTGCTTGGCATGGGCACTGAGAAATGGTAAATGGGATGTGCAGAAAAAAAGAATTCCTCCTTTTGATCTAAAAGAACCAAATGATACAATGTTTCTTTTTATCTCAACGATGAGCAATGTTGTGATAAACTTTGCTGGCTGCCTTTTTTTTTTTTTTTGACAACTGTCAACTTTGAGCAGAGAATGACTCATCGCTGAATCGTGAAAATGCCAGATTAAGATAATTAAGGGGGGGTTGAATCGAGATTGCGATTTATTTTTTTTACGATTAATCATGCAGCTCTAGTTCAAGGAGAAAGTTTGCCTTTTACAGAGTTACATACATAGTAGTTGAGGTTGAATAAAGACAATAGTCCATCCAGTTCAACCTGTGTAGGTGTGTGTGGCCATAATCATCTCTCATACCCCTTAGGGCTCTTTTACACAGGCGGACCGTTTAGATCCGCCTGTCTGTTTTTTTGGTGGATCTGAACGGTCCCCCCATGCATCCTTTTGGGGCATCGGATGTCAGTGGAGACATGTCCGCTGACATCCGATCCGTCAAATCTGGACGGATGGAAACCCTATTTTCCATCTGTCCAGCAGATCGGATCGGATGAGAACGGACCGACGGTCCGTTCCCATCTGATTCCCCCATAGAGATGTATATGGATCTGACAGCAGTGTCTCCGCACACAGTGCGGAGAACAGCTGTCATCCTCCTGCTCAGCGGGGGATCGGCAGATCGATCCCCCGCTGAGATAAACGGAGTCCGTCCGACGGACGGGCTGTGTGAAAGGGGCCTAAATGTTCTGATTCTTTAGATGTACGTCTAAGAATCTTTTGAAAGCCACCATACTTCCTGCAGAAACCACCTCTTGTGGTAGAGAATTCCACAATCTTGTAGCCCTAACAGTAAAGAACCCACTGCATTGCCTGAGGTTAAAACGCTTCTCCTCTAATCGCATTGTATGTCCTCGTGTCCTCATACAATCCTTGCGAATGAATTGTTTTTTTTTTATGCTGAGATTATCATTGAGGTATTTGGAAATTGCTATCATGTCCCCTCTCAGGCGTCTCTTCTCCAGGGAGAATAAATTAGGCGATTCCAGATGCTCTTCATAGTTAAGGTCCTCCAATCCCCTAATCAGTTTAGTTGCCCTTCTCTGGACTCTCTCCAGCTCCAACACATCCCTCCTGAGGACTGGCGACAAGAACTGGACAGAATACTCCAGATGCGGTCGGACCAGAGTTTTATAAAGTGGAAGGATTGTAGTTTTATATCTGGAATACATCCCTTTCTTTATGCATGCTAATATTCTGCCGGCTTTGGCAGCGGCCACTTGACATTGCATGCTATTGCTTAGTCTATCCTCTACCAAGACTCCCAGATCTTTCTCCATTTTTGATTCCCCCAAAGGTTCCCCCCCTAACGTGTATTGTGTTTTTATGTTTTTAGTCCCCAAGTGCAAAACCTTACACTTCTCTACATTAAACCTCATTTGCCGTTGCCCACTCTGTTATTTGGTTCAGGTCATTCTGTAGGATATCTGCTTCATGCTGTGCAATTATTGCCCTGCCCAATTTTGTGTCATCTGCAAAAACTGATATTGAACTACTGATCCCGTCCTCAATGCTGTTTATGAATAAATTGAACAAGGTTGGTCCCAGGCCTGAGCATAGGTCTGTCCCAGGACTTAAAGAGGAAGTAAACCCTCCTCTGCAACTTTCACCTATAGGTAAACCTATGATAAGACTTACCTATAGGTACTGTAAATATCTCCTAAACATGCACCGTTTAGGAGATATTTACCTTACATGCATCCAGTGACATCACTGGCGCATGCGCTCTGAAGGAACGGCTGCTGGTGCCGTTCCTTCAGAGCCCCGTGCCGTGACCTTCGGCTCCAGCGTGCACGCGCGGGAGTGACGTAATCGCGGGTCCGGCCAATCAGATGGCCAGATGCCGCGATCCCGGAAGGAATACAGGTAAGTGTTGCAGAGTGCGATCACTGGGTGCAGCGGAGTCCATTCAGATCAGACATTGTGGAGTAAACAGGAACTGGCTTCTTTATTGGAACATAACACAGATTACCTTCTCATGGTGAGAAAAAAACAGACAGGAAGAGATAACCAACAAGTTCAGTACATTGTACAGGAAATACACATCATACAAAATGCATAGCATATCACTTAGCATTAGCGACACCTACTGTCCTAATTATGAACTGCAATAGGCTAATCTGCTAAGCTGAAAGCTGTTGAATCTCCAACACCCCTTCTCAACAGCTAAGGCTTAGTCTATTAAACCCATCTTCTTTGTATTTCGCTTTAAAAGTCCATTTACAGCCTATGGCTTTCCTTCCGGGTGGTAGTTCTGTAAGTGTCCATGTTTTAGTGTCATGCATGGATTTTATCTCTTCATCAGCAGCCTTTATCCATTTACTTGCTTCTTGTTCTGAAAGCTGAGATATTTCTTACCAGGTTGCAGGTTCGTTGATACTGGCTTTGTATGAGAGACGTACAGGTGGTTTACCATTGTTTTCTCTTGTTGAACGTCTCAGTTTTGTGTCTGAGCCTTCTTGTGTCTGCTCTTCAGTACTGGTAGAGTCTGCACTCACTTCAACTGTTTGTTCAGAAGTTACAGAGATAGGCTGGTCAATGTCAGTTTTCCCTTCTATTTTTGCTTCTACTGTTGTCATTACATTGTCTCTGAAATCTTCAACAAAAGTTATGCTGTTGCTAATGGTAACCTTGTCTGTTTTGGGATTTAAGATTCTGTAACCTTTGACATTGTCACTGTATCCAACGAAGATACCTTCAAATGCTCTGTTTTGGAGTTTGGTGCGTTTTTTTTCAGGTATGTAGATAAATGCTTTGCATCCAAAAACTCTTAGGTGTTTTACATTTGGCTTCTCATTGTGCCAAAGTTCATATGGAGTTTTCTCTATTGTTCTGGAAAGAAGTCTGTTCTGCAAATATGTAGCTGTCATAGCTGCTTCACCCCAGTAGTTTTGTGGTAGTCCAGAGTCTGTCAGCATACATCTGATCATTTCAGTCAGAGTTCTGTTCTTTCTTTCAGCTACTCCATTTTGTTCTGGTGTATATGGGACTGTCTTTTGATGTTCTATTCCATTCTGTTTTAAGTACTCTTGTATCTTATATCCTGTGAATTCACCTCCAAGTATTTGAGGCTTCCTCTGAAACTTGTTACTGGTCTTTATTATATAGTCTTGTAATTTGTCAAAAACTTCACTCTTGTGTTGTATTAGGTAGGTGACTGTGTATCTTGAATAGTCATCTATGAAAGTCACTATGTACCTTTTGCCTCCAGGTGTAGGTGGGTTTAGGGGACCACACACATCACTGTGAACTAAGTCAAGTGGTCTTGAAGCTCTCTTCTGACTGACTTTGGGAAGTGTTGCTCTTGTAGCTTTGGATTTAATGCAACATTCACATTTAACAGTAACTGGACAAGAGGATATTGTTAGATCCCTTGTCAGATTTCTCCTCTGTAGTTCCTGTATGCATTCTGGGTGTCTGTGACCTAGACGTCTGTGCCATATATGTATACAGTCATTGTGCTTGTGTGTACATAGTCTCACCTTTTCCTTCACTGTGTCGAGGTGATATAGATGATCATCCAGCTTGGCACTTGCTACTGTCTGGTTGCCGTTTAGGATTGAACACTTGTCACCTTGGAATTTTACAGTGAGTCCTCTGGCTGTCAGACGCTTCACAGATAAGAGTCCTCCTTCTAGATTAGGAACATAAAGCACATCTTTCACTGGTATGGCTAGATTGTGTCCCGCATCATCAGGGCATACAAGGGTTCCATGCCCATATCCTTCTGCATGTATTTTGCTTCCATCTGCAAGATAAATAGTTTCTTTGTTGTTCAGATCAAGTTCTGTGAAAAAAACTACTATCACTCGTCATGTGACTGGTTGCCCCTGAATTGATGCACCAGCCTTGACATTTATTGTTGCCTGTCGCTTTAAATGTGGCATTCCAGTTTCCTTCCCATGGATCATTGATTATGGCTTTGACCTTTTGTTTAGCATAAGAGGGACGCTGTCTTCTTTGCTCTGCTTTCCATATAGTACAGTCTTTATGTGTCCCTGTTTGTGACATCTAAAACACACTCTGGTCTCTTTCCTGTGTAACCTTGCGTCTGTAGCTTTAAGAGCGGTTCTGGTGTCGGTTTCTGTGGAGTCATACACTAATTCCTTTCTTCTCTGATACTCATCTATGAGCCTGGTTTTTACAAATGTTAGTGTCAGATCTTGCTCAGGTCGTGTCTCCAATGCATTGATCAGTGCAGTATATGTATCAGGCAAACTGCATAACAACATGGCTGCAGCGTGGCTGTCTGTTATATTCTCCCCAATTGATCTGAGTTGCGCAACCACTTCCAGCATTGCGTTTATGTGCTCTTGCATGTCCTGTTCTCTGCTAAGTCTCATTCTGTAAAGTTTCCGCAGTAGAAACAGCTTGCTGTTTAAACTGGATCTTTCATGCAGTCTTCTTAGAATGTCCCACATGCCTTTCGCTGTGTCCTTATGGCGTATATGTATGAGCTGATCATCCTCCACTAGTAAGCTTATGGTGGCCCGTGCCTGTCTGTTTTTCTTGTCCCAGTCCTGATTATTGTCCTGTGTCCTCTCTGTAGTGGTAACCTCCCACAAGTCATCTCTAGATAATAGCATTTCCACTTTAAACTTCCATAGCTGATAATTGTCATTGTTCAGCTTGGCCACTGAGAGTTTAAGTTCTGAGTTTCCAGACATTTTTTCCCTCCTTTATATATAAACAGTCTTACTTGTCTATAGGAGATGTCACTGGAAAGCTTCCTTATGTCGATCTCCGCATCAGTCACACTGTCTCCCGTTCAAGGCTTTGTTCTGCCTGGGCCGCACCTGGTCATAAGACTTTATCCGGATCCTGGGCCCATAACCTGTTGCAGAGTGCGATCACTGGGTGCAGCGGAGTCCATTCAGATCAGACATTGTGGAGTAAACAGGAACTGGCTTCTTTATTGGAACATAACACAGAATACCTTCTCATGGTGAGAAAAAAAACAGACAGGAAGAGATAACCAACAAGTTCAGTACAGTGTACAGGAAATACACATCATACAAAATGCATAGCATGTCACTTAGCATTAGCGACACCTACTGTCCTATTTATGAACTGCAATAGGCTAATCTGCTAAGCTGAAAGCTGTTGTATCTCCAACAGTAAGTGGGCGGCACGGCGGGGGCTCATTCTAAGGTAAGTATTTCATAATGAGCTAGTATGCGATGCATACTAGCTCATTATGTATTTCTCTTTCAGATTGGAAAAAAAAAAAATTGTAATGAGTTTACAACCTCTTTAATATAGGAGAACAATTTTCCCCAATGTCACATTATAACACAAACACTGAAAAAGAATGTGTACGCAGGAACTCAAAGATGGGTCACAGCCCAGGGCAAAGCATTATCGGGGCAGAGGTCCAAGATACAGGGCTGTCCTGACAAATCCAGGACTGTTGGCATTTATGCGGCAGGCTGTCATCAAACTGAGGATTGAACTGCTGAATGAATCATTTCTTCAGAATCAGAAGAAGCCATTCTGGGATTTGTGAATAATAAAGCCGTCTGATAAGTATATATTACTAGTAGATACAGCATGAAATCCCATGTGCTGCTCTGAGGTTTGCATCTCATAATCTTACTTACTGTACTATGATCTCCACTACCTAATATACCCAGAGGGGGACTCCGCTGCTCTCCACACAGATCTTAACAATGAAGAACAGAGAGCATCATTTCAGAAAGAAAGAAGGAAAATACATCTGTGATGGTACAGAAGCATGTTAACAGAATTAGTGCCAGACATTTTCTATGGACACTGACCGACACAAAAAGCTTACTCTGGGATTACACTTGGCGTTCCTTAGAGAGAAATAGAGCAGTGGATAAAAGCAGAAATTTTCCTATCAAGAGAACCTGTCACTTTTCACTTAACATTCCTAAGAGAGGAATAGAGCAGTGGATAAAAGCAGAAATTGTTCACTTTTCACTGAATGGACAAAATGACGGATTCTCTTTAACCACTTCTGGACCGGAAGATTTTCCCCCTTAATGACCAGGCCATATTTTGCGATTCGGCACTGCGTTACTTTAACTGGTTGCCGACCACCGCAAGTACATATACTGCGGCGGTCACCCTCGGCCAGGCAAAGTGACATATGGGTACGTCACTAGCCTGTAAGCCAATAGGGGGCGAGCGCGCGTTCCCGGAGGCGCGCTCCCGCCCCAGCTCATTCACGGACACCTCCGTGCGTGTGACCGGCGGACCCGATGTCCGCCGGTCACTCGCGATCGTCCGCTGTGAAGGGAGAAAGGCAGACGGCTAATGTAAACAAAGCCGTCTGTCATTCTTCCCTGTGTAACAGCACAGATCATAAGGTCCTGCTATGTAGGACCGTTGATCTGTGCTGTTACATGTAAAGCCACATCCAATCACAGTTAGAAACACGCCCCTAGGGACACACTTAACCCCTCCTTCCCCAATAAAGTTAACCCCTTCCCTGCCAGTGTCATTTTACAGTAACAGTGCATATGTATAGCACTGATTACTGTAGTAATGTCACTGGTAACCCCAAAAGTGTCAAAAATGTCAGTCAAGGGTCCGATCTGTCCGCCGCAATGTCACAGTCCCGCAAAAAAAATTGCAGATCCCTGCCATTACTCGTTAAAAAAAATAAATCTTTCCCTTAGTTAGTAAATGCAATAACTTTTGAGCAAACCAATCAAAATACGATTATTGTGATTTTTTTTTACCAAACATATGTAGCAGAAAACAAATTGGCCAAAAATGTTAAAAAAAAATTAGATTTTTAAATTTTTTTTGGGGTGGAATGGGGGAATTTCATATAAAAAAATGTGAAAAATATTGTTATTTTTGCAAAATTGTCGCTCTTTTTTTGTTTATAGCGCATGATCAAAAAATCGCACAGGTGATCAAATACCCCCAAAAGAAAGCTCTGTTTGTGGGAAAAAAAGGATGTCAAATTAGTTTAGGTACAGCGTCGCACGACTGCGCAATTGTCCGTTAAAGTCACGCAGTGCCGAATCGCAAAATAGGCCCTGGTCAGGAAGGGGGTAAAATCTTCCGGGGCTTAAGTGGTTAACGGACAATTGCGCGGTCATGTGACGCTGTACCCAAAAAAAAATTTATGTCCTTCTTTTCCTACAAATAGAGCTTTCTTTTGGTGGTATTTGATCACCTGTGCGATTTTTATTTTTTTGTACTATAAATAAAAAAACAGCGATAATTCTGAAAAAAAATAAATAAATAATAACTTTCATTTTCTGCTATACAGTGATATACTGTATACAAATCACCCAGAGGGGGTGGTTTTTTTTTTTTCTTAACAAAAGTGGAGTTATTCTTTAAGTCTGGAGGTTCAAGCAGGGGAATTCATAAAGAGCTTCTAATGCACTTTGTAGAATTCCATAGCACCTCCACACAACAAATGTCAGTGCAGGAGACATAAGACACTCCAGACTGAGTGCAACGGTGCTTCCACTCCGCCGCTACACCTGTCAGACAGTTCGGGGGCTTGAGTTTTGTACCAGGGGTCGGAGCCTGATGGGGATTCGCATATGCTAGTCCTCCATCAGGTCCCTCCTTTTTCTGATTGACAGCTGGCAGATCCTTAGACAATAGACAGCCTACTATTGGATAAAGAACCCGCCCAATGCCTGCTGTCAATTCCAAGGCGAGAGTAGACCTGATAGGGAACTAGTGTCTCGGCATCGCCATCAGGCTGTGTCCACTGCAGTGTCACTGGTTGCTAAGAGGTTTTAGAATCTCAATTAAACAATGGCCTCCTAATATCTGAATTATTTGTCCCTCTTTTTGGTAATATAATCAAATTCAAATCAAGGCCTGCATGCCCACATACCAAAAGACATAGGGACGATGCCTATAGATTTTTAGGACTTTGTTGGATTGATTTGTTGGGTGTGTGTTTTCACTTATAGGGAAGGGTACATTCAAAACATTCCTCTCAGTCTGGTTACCTCTATCTGCGCAGCAGCAATTAGGAGTATAATGGGGAGGTCTCAGATTTACCTACCACCAAATTTCTTCCCTATTTAAAGCCACTCATGGAAAAGTGTCCCTAATCTTTTTATTCTAACTAGATCCCAAAGCTGTCCTAAACTGCAGTATACTAATCACTCCTATCCCTGATCTAGGAGATTAGCCAGACTATATAAGACCCATCCCTACCAAATGCATCCCAATGTTGAAGTGATCATGCACCAAAACCTATCCTGTGAACCCCAAAATAACCTACAGATTTTGCTCAAAAATAGAGCTTCGGGGTGCAACTAATAAAGCATAGGTGCTCAAAGAATAAAGTGCTTTAAACACCACATTGCCACTTGTAAAAGTGACTCTATTATTCGGGAAACGAATTATAAACTTTAGTCCAGGTGGTACAGGTCCCAACCGATGCTGGAGGTGTCAGCAGGAAGTGGGCATGTATTTTACATGTATGGTGGGAATGCCCACTCGTCCAATCTTTCTGGTCTGAAGTGAACCTCCAGGTAACAACCGATACCTTAGAGCAGGGTTTCTCAACCTTTTTACAGTCAAGGCACCCTTTAAAATTACACAAAGTCTTGAGGAACTCCATTCTAAAATTTAAAAAAATACTCTAATATTTTTTATTGAAATTAATTAATTTGGTGAAATATTGTTACAAAGCAAATACACCTTTGCACACTGGTACTGACTAAGATTTAGTGTTTCTCTTCTCCCTCAGTTTCTCTCCCTCACTGAGCTTACTTGACCCCAGTGCTGAAAGAGAGGAGCAGAGGATGGGCAAACTCGGGTGTCCTCAGGTGCCTAAAGTTCACCTTATCAACCAATGACGTCACTGGTTCTTGGACACTGGTACCTTGCCCACACAGTGCCCAAGGTTCTATTGTTGCACAATAAAGACCTAAGGCAGACCTGATCCACCCACTTTTTGACAGTTTTTGGACAATTTGGAGCAAATACCGTATTTATCGGCGTATAACACGCGCCGGCGTTTAACACGCGCCGGCATATACCACGCGCCGGCATATACCACGCACCTAAATCTTAGGGCAGAAATTTCAGGAAAAAAGCTGAAATTTAAAATAAACAGTTTTGAACTCAGAACATTTTTTTAAAATTAAATGTAGTCTTACCAGTGCCCACGAATGCAGCCTCATCAGCGCAGTATCCTTAAATGCAGCCTCGCCAGTGCAGTGCCCATACATGCAGCCTCGCCAGTGCAGTACCCATACATGCAGCCTTGCCAGTGCCCATACATGTAGCCTTGCCAGCGCCAGTGCCCATAATTGCAGCCTCGCTAGCACCAGTGCCCATAATTGCAGCCTCGCCAGCGCAGTGCCAATACATGCAGCCTCGCCAGCGCAGTGCCCATACATGCAGCCTTGCCAGCGCCAGTCCCCATAATTGCAGCCTCGCCAGCACCAGTGCCCATACATGCAGCCTCGCCAGCGCCCATAATTGCAGCCTCGCCAGTGCCCATAATTGCAGTCTCCCCAGTGCCAGCGCCCATAATTGCAGCCTCGCCAGCGCCCATAATTGCAGCCTCGCCAGTGCCAATAATTGCAGCCTCGCCAGCGCCACTATACACATCACTTTTAAAAATGTCCAGAAAGCAGCGCCGAGAGGTAGAAGGGGGCGGGCGGCACCGAGGAGAAGGAAGGGGGCGCTCTCATCGGAAGTCCCGGTGCCTATGATTGACGTCGGCATAGGAGGTGGAACTTCCGATGACAGCGCATCCTTCCTTCTCCTTGGTGCCGCCCGCCCCCTCCTACCTCTCGGCGCTGCTTTCTGGACATTTTTTTCTATATCGGCGTATAACACGCACAGCTACTTTTTCCTCCATTTTTAGGAGGAAAAAGTGCGTGTTATACGCCGATAAATACAGTATTTTTTTGGGCATTTTGCCAAGGCACCCCTGAAGGTGCCGTGGCACCCTGGCTGAAAAAAAGCTGCCTTAGAGGACTCGCCAGCACAATATCTGTTGCACCACACCTCAATCCCTTTCAAAGTGTACCCCAAATCCCGAACAGGGAAAATGTTCTTACCCAAATGGCGAACCCCATTGAAATCTATGTGAGCGGAAACAGGAAAAATCAAAAGTGCCCATTTTGAAGGCTTATATGCAAGTAATTGGCCATAAAAGAGGTATGGGGTCTGGGTACTGCCCTGGGGGACATGTATCAAAAAAAAATATATTATTGTTTTTTTCAGGAGCAGCCATTTTAATTAATGCTTAAAGTGCAACAATGAAAATTAAAAATTCCTTTAAAAATAGTGCCTGGGGGGGGGGTCCCAATAATGTGCCTGTAAAGTGGCACATATGTAGCATGCATAAAACATGCTGCAGCAAAAATTAACATTTCTAAAGAAAAAAAAAAGTAAAATCTAATTTAAAATGACTTGCGGTTACAATTGCTGGTACCCTTCAGGTCTGGTATGGATTTTAAGGGGAACTCCATGTCGAAATGTAAAAGAAAACGGCGTGAGATCACCTGAAAATCCATACCAGACCCTTATTCGGGCATGCAGTCCGAGAGGTCAGAATAGGGGGCGCAGAATGCACTGTGCAGCACATAGTGTAATGCAGGATGCTCAATGGGGCGAACACCCTGCAGATTCGGATGTTCTGAAAACGGACGAACAGACAAATGTTTCTCCCAAACTAATGCTTGGGCTGAACTGTTTGCCCATCCCTATCAGAATGGTTCACACGCAGCAAAAAAGTAGCAGAGATGGAGGAATTGATTCATATAGCTGTAGCACTGCCCCCCGTAAGAGCTGCTGGATATTCACTCTGTGGGTTCCCCTGGTTACCAGCTGACGGCCATAAGCAAATGCACTTTCTTATTTCCTGTTGGCTCGCACTTCAATAATCAATCCAGGGGTATTTGGTTGTTTTGTTGTTTATTATATAATGTGGCTAGGAGAAGTAAATAGTGGGATACTCCAAATAACTATTAACAGTATTTGAGGACTTCTATCTTCTCTACTTTTCTTTTAGATGTGGAACAGCCAGGCTGTTAATTCATCCTGCCACTTTGGATGAATAGGAATTAAGTCTCTTGGTTCCTTCAAACGTCTTGGTGGACAATCTCTTATCTTCAGGACACTTTCCCTAGTATCTTCTCTCTCTGCTAACATCCATCCTCTGACCATCCTATTAGTAGGGGTGGCCCCCTTTAGGTCAGGCCCCTTGACACAAGTGAAAAAATTGAAAACCCCAAAAACGAGTGGGATTAATATAGCACTTGCTACTAATTATTCAGGGGTGAGCAATTACTTGTTCATACCCTGGATAATAAAATTGGCAATCAAGTGGTATAAAAAAATATAAAAATATAAATATAAATATATGGCTTTTTGTATAGATCACACAGCTAAGTGGTAGTAAACCAGTGATGTTCACAGTTAGTATACACATCAACCTAAAATAAATACTTTGGTTAACATAAAGTGCAAAAATAGTGCCAAAATTAGTGCAGAAAATGTCCAAATAAACAGTTCATAAGTGACAGAAGCGAATGCATACATAGATACATAGATACATTCCACCTGCATATGTAAATGATGTTTGCACCACATATGTGAGGTATCACTGCAAGCATTATAGTGAGAGCAATAATTCTAGAACTAGAACTCCTCTGTAACTCTAAGCTGGTTACCTGTAAACATTTTTAGAGCATTGCCTATAGAGATTTGTAAGTACTCTAGTTTGGTGCCATTCCACGAGCGTGCGCAATTTGAAAGCGTGATATGTTAGGTATCTATTTACTCAGCATGACATCATCTTTTATATTTTACCAAAAGTTGGGTATTATATTATATATTTTTTTGATCATAAAAATGTATTACAATTTTTTTTTTTTTTTAAATTGTGTTTGAAAAATCTCTGCTCAAATACCGTATGACATAAAAAATTGCAATATCCACCATTTTATTCTGTAGGACCTCTGCTTAAAAAATGTATATAATGTTTAGAGGTTCTGAGTAATTTTCTAGCAAAAAAAAAAAAATATGATTTTTACATGTAGGAGAGAAATGTGATAAGAAAAAAAGTGCGCTGAAAAATCAGAAAAGCTGCAACCTTAGAAAATTAATATATAGTGAAAAATAGTGTATCAGGTGCGCTAAACTGTTTAATGGTGTGTCTAATATATACATATATTGACAAATCAGCAAAAATGGTGATAGTATGAGAAGACAAACCTTTCCACAAATTAAACAAACAAATTATCACTGAATCAGGTTTGAAAACAAAGTGACAAACAATCTATCAATCAAAAAAGTGAGTCCAAAAGTGAAAAATGAATGTCCAAAAACATGTTCAAACTGACATGCATGTGAAAAAGATCCAAAAGTGCGAAATCCAAAATAGGTCTAAGATAAGTCTTCTCATACTATCACCATTTTTGCTGATTTGTCAATATATGTATATATTAGACACACCATTGAACAGTTTAGTGCACCTGATACACTATTTTTCACAATGTAGGAGAGAAATGCCAGAATTGGCTCAGTCGGGAACAGAGTTGTATAAAGGACTCGATACCCATACTTGAGTAAAAGTACAAGTGCTCGATCAAAAAGTGACTTGAGTAGAAGTGGAAGTGCTCGATCAAAAAGTGACTTGAGTAGAAGTACTAAAGTATTCAACATTTTTTGTACGTAAGTATTGCAAATAGTTTTTTTTTTTTTAATTTTGCTACTCAAGTATTGAAAGTAAAAGTACAAGTACTGTGTTATGTAATTATTAAAGAAAGAAGTCAAAAGTTTGAACATCATATTGTTTTTTATTATTTCAAATGCAGCTTTTATTTATACATACAGTAGCATTTATTTTCGTATGCGCTGATAATACACATGTTTTGAGCTTCATGAAACCTGCCATCTACTGTTCTGGCAGTGGTAATTTTTATAATTGTAACGAGTACTAAAGTTGGTGTTTGTTATAAATTTGTAAAGTGTACCAACATCCCAATGATACTAATAACCAGAGAGGATAGTCTGTGTAGGATCTGGGTGAGGGATCCTCAACACTAGGACTAAATTCTCAAAATAAAGGAGAAGGGAAAGATTTGAAAGCAAGAGATCCGGTGGGTATAAAAAGAGAAGAGAGAGGGAAAGAAAAACGGGGGAAAAAGAAAAACAAAAAAGAGAAGAGAGAAAAAAGGTGGGGTAAGAAAATAAAGAAAAAGAACAAGGGAACGAAAAAAGGGAGATAGAATGGAAAGAAAGGAAAGGGGAGAAATACAGAGTGTAAGAATAGCTAGAAAGAAGAGAAAAGAGGGCTGGTGGGATTTTGACGGTACTGTAGATCTAGAAAGGAAATAACTTGTTTATAAAAAATACATATTTATTTATTTAGCAAAATTAAAAAACACAAAAGACATACAATAGTACATACAATTGGAATATAAAAACATTTTTGTATCCAATGTTGACATACAAGTAAAGGAGCAGGCAATAGATATAAACACATGAGACAATAACCGGTGGTCAAATGAGCACCTGGCATCTACCCAACATGTTTCGCGGACAAGTGGGTCCGCTTCTTCAGGGGTTTGATACAAAATAGTGTTGTTTTAGCCTTTAAGATCCTGTGTAATAGAAGATATATATTAGAATACAACATATAAATTGATTGATGCGTCTCAAAGCCACTGCATATACATGCACACCAGAGTCCCATGTCTATCTCACCCCATGCAGATGCGGGTCACCACCCAGTAAACGCCTCACCAACGGATGTGGAGGGGATATTGGCATGCAGAAGTTTGTGAAGGGAAAAATTATTTTGAAAAGAGAGTTTTTTTTATATATAAAAAGAAGAAAGGAGGGGGGGGAGAAAACCTTCTTACTATAAGCGTAGATACCTGTATGTAGACAATAATGGATATAGTTGTCTGAGATGCTCAACAGAGTAGTGTATATCACTCTCTGTAGAAATCAAAAGGTTCTGAATTAGTGCTCATAGATAGCAGGCAGACCTTTAAGGTTAGAGGTAGGGGTGGAGCAATATGAAGATTCGACTTACCAAGCCTAAGACAGTGTATCATCTGTCAGGCCAAACTGAGTGGACACTTGTAACCTGAGATGCTGTTTTGGGGTGCCGGGAGTCTTAATTCTGATTGCAACAGTGCAATACTGAGGTAACTTGCTCAGCCAGCGTGGAGGGGAAAGGGGGATGAGGAGGGGGGGGAGAAAGGGAAGGAGAGGACTGGAAAAGAAAAACGGAAGGGGGGGAGATGTCTCCCTGGCGTCGCCAGCAGCGTGCAGTCTGGATGGATGTACAGAGAAAACAACATCAGGGACAGATTCGTAAATAAAGTCCGTGTTAGAGTCACATATGGTAGCTCAGCACTCCTTACCTCTAGGTCGTCTGTTTGCATGGACAGCGGCATCTGAAATGATGATGCCGATGTGCTGGTTTTTAAGCCAACCCTCAACTCGGCGCGGTGACACACCTCCGGGCGGAAGTGACGTCAGTACGTCGAGTCAGGTCCCTAACGGCGTAGTCCGGGTGATGGAGCATGCGCCGTGCTGTACACCAAACAGCCGTGATAGCGGCAGTGTGCAGCCACCAGACCGGATATGAAAGGGAATCAAGTCCCACAATCTCGGCCGGCCCAGAGACCACACATCCGTTGGAGGTGCTAGGTCATGGCGACCCCTGCAGGGGGAAAGGGAGATAGCATGGGATTGCACGTATGCAGTGGCTGGGAAGCAACCTTAAAGACACATTTATGTCAATATTCCAACAATCATACAGGTAGTCAAACAATGAACAATATATAGATTATACAAAGCACCCATTTTAGTGTTTACATACACAATACATACTGACAGCCATGTGGGCAAAAATTGTCCATCTATGGTTGCTAGAAAAAATATTAACAACATTTGAATAGTCACCTGTGTGAAAAAGAGACACACAGGAAACATAGTTAACACATGGAGAAATTAATGTCACTGGTATGGGATAAACAACTATTAGTTAGCATTCATGGGAACACACAAAAGAGTTGAATCAATTAGAACAAGTGAAACAAAAATAAAACACACTACCAAAGTAATTAGACTTGGCCTTCACCTCTCCTAGCTAGACCAATAGGAACGCAAGGCATGAAGGGGGCCTGCTATTCCATCTTTCCGCACAATGTGGGAAACAGCACGGTCAATGGCAAACTAGGACGTGTCCGGGAAGCAAACATCAGTTATATATTTTTTGACAAGGCAGCATATATGCAACTGAAGTGGTAGGTCCATCGAATTGGACCATGGAGACCATCGGCCACGTATAAGAAATTATTACGAGGTCTCAACTGAAATATGTGGTGACAGGATCAAAAAGAAGAACAATCAGTGATATGTACAAAGTATTTAGTTATAAACTATAGATGATTAAATTATCCCAAAAAGAGATTATAAGTCACCATTTCGTTGATTCCTGGGGGTCTAGTGGCATCTAGCGCTTCGATCCAATAGGACTCCTTTTGGAGTATACGTCCCAATTTCCGCCCCGGGGGTCTGGAGGAACGACCTCCAGGACGAAAAAGGATACGACTGAATTGTTAAAATTATGATGAAGGTTTATGTGTCGACTGACACTTGTCTGATACGTGCCTCCCTCAGAATGGTATACGTGGTCCCCTATCCTTTGTCCCAGTGTGCGTATTGTTTTGCCGATGTAGTACGAGCCACACTGGCAGGTCATTAGGTACACCAATCCTTGTGTATTACAATCAGCGTAATGTTTGGATTTTAGCCAGCGGCCGTTGGGTAAGCGAATGCCCTTGCCAGTGTGGATCCAGGGGCATCTGTTACACGAGCCACAGGGATATGTGCCCTTTTTAGTGTAACAATGGGGAGCCTCAATGGTGTAGTGGCTTTTTGTAAGGCTGTCCCTAAGTGAGACAGCCCTCCTAAAAACCAAATTAGGTTTGGGTCCCAAGTACTTATTAAGGGTATGGTCCTGTGTCAAAATAGGCCAATGTTTGAGGAGCACATTGCGAAGTGTCCCTTCATGCGCCGAGAACCTCGTAATGAACCTAACGTTCTGTTGATCTTTCTTAATAGTTTGTGTGCATAGTAATTCAGATCTAGGGCGTGCTTGGGCCCGGTTGAAGGCTTTTCTGAGGAGGCTTCTGGAGTAGCCCCTAGCAATCAGACGCTTTTGCAGCTGGTTGGCCCGAATATGAAAGGTCTCATCGGAAGAACAATTTCTCCGAAGCCTTAAATACTGGGCATGAGGAATACTCTTTATCAGGGGGGTGGGATGGGCACTCGCTGCGCACAAGATGGTGTTGCCAGCGCTTGGCTTTCGAAAGAGATCAGTGGAGACATGACCATCGGGCTGTAAGGAGATGCTGAGGTCCAGGAATGAAATTTCTGATGAACTGATTGTATATGTAAATCTCAAGTTTAAATTATTGTCATCGAGAGCTAACAGAAATTCCCGGAGCTCATCCTCACTGCCTGTCCAGATAACAAATAAATCATCGATAAATCTATACCATATAAGGATATATGGTGACCATCTCTCCATGCTCTCACTGGAAAAAACCAAGCGCTCCCACCCGCTCCCACCTGCTAAAAACCAGCACATCGGCATCATCATTTCAGATGCCGCTGTCCATGCAAACAGACGACCTAGAGGTAAGGAGTGCTGAGCTACCATATGTGACTCTAACACGGACTTTATTTACGAATCTGTCCCTGATGTTGTTTTCTCTGTACATCCATCCAGACTGCACGCTGCTGGCGACGCCAGGGAGACATCTCCCCCCCTTCCGTTTTTCTTTTCCAGTCCTCTCCTTCCCTTTCTCCCCCCCTCCTCATCCCCCTTTCCCCTCCACGCTGGCTGAGCAAGTTACCTCAGTATTGCACTGTTGCAATCAGAATTAAGACTCCCGGCACCCCAAAACAGCATCTCAGGTTACAAGTGTCCACTCAGTTTGGCCTGACAGATGATACACTGTCTTAGGCTTGGTAAGTCGAATCTTCATATTGCTCCACCCCTACCTCTAACCTTAAAGGTCTGCCTGCTATCTATGAGCACTAATTCAGAACCTTTTGATTTCTACAGAGAGTGATATACACTACTCTGTTGAGCATCTCAGACAACTATATCCATTATTGTCTACATACAGGTATCTACGCTTATAGTAAGAAGGTTTTCTCCCCCCCCCCCTTTCTTCTTTTTATATATAAAAAAAACTCTCTTTTCAAAATAATTTTTCCCTTCACAAACTTCTGCATACCAATATCCCCTCCACATCCGTTGGTGAGGCGTTTACTGGGTGGTGACCCGCATCTGCATGGGGTGAGATAGACATGGGACTCTGGTGTGCATGTATATGCAGTGGCTTTGAGACGCATCAATCAATTTATATGTTGTATTCTAATATATATCTTCTATTACACAGGATCTTAAAGGCTAAAACAACACTATTTTGTATCAAACCCCTGAAGAAGCGGACCCACTTGTCCGCGAAACATGTTGGGTAGATGCCAGGTGCTCATTTGACCACCGGTTATTGTCTCATGTGTTTATATCTATTGCCTGCTCCTTTACTTGTATGTCAACATTGGATACAATAATGTTTTTATATTCCAATTGTATGTACTATTGTATGTCTTTTGTGTTTTTTAATTTTGCTAAATAAATAAATATGTATTTTTTATAAACAAGTTATTTACTTTCTAGATCTACAGTACCGTCAAAATCCCACCAGCCCTCTTTTCTCTTCTTTCTAGCTATTCTTACACTCTGTATTTCTCCCCTTTCCTTTCTTTCCATTCTATCTCCCTTTTTTCGTTCCCTTGTTCTTTTTCTTTATTTTCTTACCCCACCTTTTTTCTCTCTTCTCTTTTTTGTTTTTCTTTTTCCCCCGTTTTTCTTTCCCTCTCCCTTCTCTTTTTATACCCACCGGATCTCTTGCTTTCAAATCTTTCCCTTCTCCTTTATTTTGAGAGTTTAGTCCTAGTGTTGAGGATCCCTCACCCAGATCCTACACAGACTATCCTCTCTGGTTAATTGTAACGAGTAATTATGCAGCACAAAAAAAAAAATATTGGAGTAGAAGTATTGAAATCATTGAAAAAATGTAGTGAAGTAAAATTGGAAGTAGGAGAAAAAAATTCTACTCTAGGAAAGTACAGATACCGCCTTTCGGTACTTAAGTACAGTAGTGAAGTAGTTCTACTTAGTTACTATACATCTCTGGTCGGGAAGTAGTTAAAGGGCCATAGCATCAGAAAACTTTCGGTAGTGCTTTATTGAATTGCACCAAATATGTTACAAAAAATGTTTTTTTAGTACCTTTTAAAGCATTGCTGCATAGGGGTAGTACAATTTTTATAATATAGAAAACTCAAACAAGTCCTAAAAGAGAAGTAATCCAAATGATTACATGGTTAATAATGAAGCAAGCCTAGCGAGGAGAATATTTAATAGCAAATGTGAATTATTCAAGTTGAAAAGTGTCTTGCTAGCAGGCAGCTGAAACAGATCGACATATTCCTAATTAAATGCATTTTTTTTGTAAATGGTCAATTAAATACCACAGAATTTGTTTTATGATCCCAGATACTGCAATCAAATATTTGGGAATGCAGAGAGGTTTCAAGTGAAAGAACGCTAAAGAGCTGTAATGCTATTTACTATGAACTCCATCAAACTATCAGCCTCTGAAGATCTGCAATAAATGAACCTACAATAATATTTTTAATTGGATAAATTAAGTGAACCATCACAGGGTCACCATATGCATTCTGTTGGAGTTAGTTAGTGTGGAGAAAAGAAGAACCGTGTCTCTGCAATGCAGTTTATTCAGATGGATGTTGACATCCTTAGAAAATTCTAGATACTTGACGGTCTGATTGCGTTGCTTCCATTCCTCACCTCTCTGCATTCTAAAATTCAGCCCGACAGAGATGCACTACTGTGAAAAGGTGGAAGGCATGTGTGGAAAAATGTTGTGAATGAAAGAAGTATAGCCAAAGCTTTTTTGGCTATACATCTCCTATGGATCCAGGGCCGGGACAAGGGTTGGGCAGGAGGGGTGATTGCCCTGGGCACTGTGGTTTTATGTGAGGTGGGGGGGCACTGCGAGGAGACGTAGGCCTCTTTCACACGTGGGGGGGGGGGGGGGATCCGTTTGGATGCTGAGCAGGCAGATGACAGGTCCGTCTCCTATCACTCTGACTGACCTGTCAGATTCCCGCTTTCCTCTATGGGGAGATTGGATGGAAACGGACAGCCTTTCCATTTTCATCCCATCTCATCCGATCCAACCTGCGGTACAGATGTTGTATGTATCGCCATACATCTGTTTTTTTGTTGGATCTGATGCCAGGCGGGTGTCAGGGGACACATGTTTGCTGACATCCGCCTTCCCATAGAGTGGAATGAGTGGCCTCAAATGGACATGCAGACCCGATTGGTCCAATAGTGTGAAAGGGGCTTTAAGGGGAGGGGATTTTTGTTGGGAGGAGCAATTTTGGGGGAGGAGGGAGAGAGGGGCGTCAGTGTGTAAGAATTGCTAGGAGTGGTTATTTAGGGGGATTTTTGCTGGGAGGGGATGGGGGAAGATGATTTCTGCTAGGAAGGGGGATTATCGAGGTTTGTGCTAGAAGAGGTGATATGGTGGAGGGGAGAGGAGAATTGTGCTAGGAGAGGAAATTTTTGTTTGGGGGGGGTGGGATTTGTGTTCGGAGAAGAAATTTAGTGGGTAGATTTGTGCTAGGAGGGGGGATTTGGAGTGGATGGGGGAGAAGATGTGTACTCGGAAGGGATAATTGAGGGGTAGAGGATTTGTGCTAGTAGAGGTGACTTATTTGGGGATGGGGCATTTGTGTTGGGGGGATTTGGGGGATGAGGGGGCAAAAGAATTTTGCCGGGAGCGGGGATTTCAGCAGGGGGGCGGGTTTGTACTGGGAAGTGGGGGAATTTATGCTTAGGGGGTAAGGATGCAGATTAGTGCTCAATTTTGTGCGGGGGGATTTTTCTGACACATAATGCTCATACATCTTGGGGGGGGAGTGCAGTTTGGCATGCTCTCCCTGGGCTCTAGATGACCTTGTCCCAGCACTGGGGGGGCGCAGTTTGGCATGTTCTCCCTGGGCTCTAGATGACCTTGTCCCAGCACTGGGGGGGGGCGCAGTTTGGCATGTTCTCCCTGGGCTCTAGATGACTTTGTCCCAGCACTGGGGGGGCGCAGTTTGGCATGTTCTCCCTGGGCTCTAGATGACCTTGTCCCAGCACTGGGGGGGTGCAGTTTGGCATGTTCTCCCTGGGCTCTAGATGACCTTGTCCCAGCACTGTGGGGCGCAGTTTGGCATGTTCTCCCTGGGCTCTAGATGACCTTGTCCCAGCACTGGGGGGGCGCAGTTTGGCATGTTCTCCCTGGGCTCTAGATGACCTTGTCCCAGCACTGTGGGGCGCAGTTTGGCATGTTCTCCCTGGGCTCTAGATGACCTTGTCCCAGCACTGTGGGGGCGCAGTTTGGCATGTTCTCCCTGGGCTCTAGATGACCTTGTCCCAGCACTGGGGGGGCACAGTTTGGCATGTTCTCCCTGGGCTCTAGATGACCTTGTCCCAGCACTGTGGGGGCGCAGTTTGGCATGTTCTCCCTGGGCTCTAGATGACCTTGTCCCAGCACCGGGGGGGGGGGGTGCAGTTTGGCATGTTCTCCCTGGGCTCTAGATGACCTTGTCCCAGCACTGTGGGGGTGCAGTTTGGCATGTTCGCCCTGGGCTCTAGATGACCTTGTCCCAGCACTGGGGGGGGGGGGGGGGGCGCAGTTTGGCATGTTCGCCCTGGGCTCTAGATGACCTTGTTTCGGCACTGTATGGATCACAGGAGTGCAGTTAGTTCTGCAACCCTGTGACCCATTGCTGGCTGACGTCACAGAGCCGGTCCAGGCTCTGAAAAGATCTCGACCATGTGGTACCGCCCTTTTAGACAGGGATCAATAACACCAGCAACCACACTGATCCCATGGCCACTAGTGTGCATTATGGGGCCACAGTGCCGATCTGCCATTCCCGATGCATCACACTGTTCACTTGTTTTTCTTTTTTGTTAGAACTTTACAAAAATGTCATTAAGTTTTATTTACCACAGTGGTGTTGTGATGTGATAGTTTCCATTAAAACCCACCATGTTAAAAAAAAGTACTGCATGCACAATAGTGTGAAGGGACAACACAGCAAACAATACAAATTACCTCTTCATTGAGATTGTGCTGGGCATCCCAAGCACAAATTAATTTACCTCCTCTAGACCAGAAGATATCTGTCTGCACACCAAGCACCAGTTAAAGTGATTGTAAAGTCTAATTTCACAAGTCCATCCCCCATACAGTTAGAAAACACTCCCCTAGGCTCACACTTAACCCATTGGTCACCACTGTGGTGACCCCTTCCCTGCCAGTGTCATTATTACAGTAACAGTCCTGGTCACCAACTACAAGAAATGTCCTACCTCTGTGCTTGCCAACAAGGATTTCTCCACCAAGTACTAAGTCATATTTTGCTTGGGGATCAAATACTTATTTCACTCACTGAAGCGCAACTTAATTTATAGGATTTGTTTTATGGGGTTTCTTTTCAGAATTTTTGGTTGATATTCTGTCTCTATCATTTAAAATACACCTCTGATAAAAATTATAGACCCTGCATTTCTTCGTAAGTGGGCAAACTTACAAAAACTGCATTAGATCAAATACTTATTTCCCTCACTGTGAATTTTATTTGGGTAGAGTGTTGCATCACCGCTCAATTGTCAGTTAAAGTAACGCAGTGCTCTATTGTAAAAAATGGCCTAGTCATGAAGGGGGTAAAGCTTCCCATAGCTGAAGTGGTTAAACAGATTCTGGATAATAAACCTAATATAACAGTATGTCATGTTGAAGTGGACACTGCTGTCTGAAACGCGTTGCATCTGAGAATCCTGATTTTTCCATCAAAACCATGCCATAGGATAAAAGTATCTAGAAAGATGTATTAAAATGAATATACTGATTTGAGCATGATCAATGGAAATTATTAAATTTTTTTAGAGGCATTTCAAAATTAATCCAGACAGCGTTTGTGACTGCAAAAAATATGTTGTTTTTTGATTTTTTTTTATAAAACATAGGTGATTTGAAATATTAAACTGCAAAGGTACCTGTGGAAAATAAAACAAATTTAAACATAAACGGCATTTGAAAAATAATACAGATAGTTGTTTTTATGACTGCAAAAAAGATGTTGTTTTGTGATATTTTCATTAAAAAAAGATGATTTGATTTGGAAAAAAAAAAAAAAAGATGATTTGAAATCTTAAACTGCAAAGGGACCTCTGGAAAATAAAAAGAAAGTAAATGTAAACAGCGTTTCAAAATTAATGCAGACAGTTGTTTTTGTGACTACAAAAAAGATGTTTTTTGATATTTTCATAAAAAATAAGTGATTTGAAAAGTTAAACTGCAAAGTGACCAGTGGAAAAAAAAAAATAAAAAATTTAAACTTAAACGGCATTTCAAAATGATTCCAGACAGTTGTTTTTGTGACTGCAAAAAAGACGTTGCTTTTTGATATTTCCATAGAAAATAGGTGATGTGAAATATTAATCTGCAAGGGGACAAGTGGAAAATAAAAAAAACGTAAAGGTAAACAGCATTTCAAAATTAATCCAGACAGTTGTTTTTGTGACTGCAAAAAAGACGTTGCTTTTTGATATTTTCTTAAAAAATAGGTGATTTGAAAAATTAAACTGCAAGGGGACCAGTGGAAAATAAAAAAAATGTAAACATAAACGGCATTTCAAAATGAATCCAGACAGTTGTTTTTGTGAATGCAAAAAAGATGTTGTTTTTTGATTTTTTCATAAAAACACGTGATTTGAAATGGTAAACTGCAAAGAGACTGTGGAAAATAAAATAAAATGCAAACGTAAATGGCATTTCAAAATTAATCCAGACAGTTGTTTTTGTGACTGCAAAAAAGATGTTGTTTTTTGATATTTTCATAAAAAATAGGGGATTTGAAATGTTAAACTGCAAAGAGACTCGTGGAAAATAGAAAAAAAGGTGTAAACGTGTATAGCATAAAATCTATTTAAGTAGAAACATTTTCTAACCAACATGTATAGAGATCCAACTGTCAAACCTGTACAAAAGAATGTAATCGCTGTCTCAAATGTGCATCACAGCTTACACGTTTCAAGAGCGTACCCTCTTTTTCAAAGCCACCTGACCTGCACTGAAGCTGGCAATTAGTAAATTATAAAACAAACATTCCTACAGAAATTTGTATGACTTTCTATCTAGCTTCCAATCGAATTCTTCATAAGATGAGGAACTCAGCTGATATGTATGTAAAACATTTATTATGAGCAGCTCAGAATTTAAAAATAATTATTGAAGCCTTACATTTTCACAAGGCTTTTAGTAAAACCCACTTGGCATATGAAATTTTCAATATCAATTTCAAAGTTATTTAACAGAAGTTAAAATATTTATTTAAACCTAAACAGTGTGCCAATCACATTGAATTAATAAAGATTTAAATCTTAAAAGTATTTTGTATATCTTATTATATTTTTTTTCTTATAAAAGAGTAGGTGGCACTTTAACAATGTTCCTTTTTTTCTTATAATGTTATAACGTCTCTGAGGGTATTCGACAATAACAGAGTAATTGTATAATCATTCTTACACTCTTCAAGTTCTTGTGGTTTGAATGCTTCCCACGTTTAAGTGATTTCAAGGACATATCTATTAAAACACCCCCATAAAAAGCACTTATAGAAATTTTATGACTAGAAAATAAAAAGATTCTGCACAAAAAAAAAAAACATCTCATGAATAGGACAAGTTATCGCACCTTGCTGAAAATGATATAAACACCGTGAACATAATTATATTGGTTTTCTGTTTGTGCCATTGTGTAAATATAAACATGGTGAGTATTTGAAACAACCTTGAAAAGTAATTAAACCAAATTTTGTTAAGTTTTTCTAATATCGTATTTCTTTATTATATTCAATACCACACTTGCAACTGTTTAGTTCTTTATAATTTGGAACTATAGAAAAGGAAATGTGTAGCGTTAAGCCCATAAATATGACAATTTTGATAAGAAATCTTATAAACCAATGTAGAACCCTCCTAGATAGGTTCTAGATGAGTGGTCTTCAAACTATGGCCCTCCAGCTGTTCAGGAACTACAATTCCAATCATGCCTAGTCATGTCTGTGAATGTCAGAGTTTTACAATGCCTCATGGGATGTGTAGTTCCGCAACAGCTTGAGGGCCGTAGTTTGAGGATCCCTGTAATCTAGAGAGAGTATCGTTTTTGGGTCTTTCTGTTTACCAGAGAGATTGCCAGGTAAATTTATATTGCTCTCTGCCTACCAGAGAGCAGGATCTATTAGTGAGGTCTGCTCATGGTGCTCAGGTGCAGCTCAGCTTGTCTGAAATGTTTTACAATGGTCCAATAGGGAGGCATATTGGACAGTGGGAGGAAACCTGACAAGTGAGCGCACAGGCATTTGTGACAGCCCTGGGGATTGGCAGAGGAAAGTGCATCCATGCATGTTGGGATACTGTATAAATGCCAAGGGCACATGTGCTTGGTCTTTCCCAGGGGGCCCCTCCTCTGTAGAAGCTGCCATGTGGCCTTAGGTGGTTGACCTGAAGGCCTGAGAATCAGAGAAGAGCTGAACCCAGAGGTCCTGAAGAGCTGACTGAAAGGGAGACACTGTAAAGGATCTGATTCTGCCTTGGGGCCTGCAAAGTGAGGGCCACTCCTTCTGCTGGAAGAGTCAGTTGACTGGTGTCAGTAAATCGGATGCTAGAGAGTATCCTGAAAATAATGTAGTTGCATCAAGTCTGCTGCTAGAGAGAGCAAGATGACTTAATTCTTCCATACAAGTGGCAGTATGGTCAAAGCAATGTGTCTGCTTCCACGCCAAGTGAGAGTTGTTTTTATCTACTGTGAATATTTTAAGTTGGGGTATCCCACTATTCCCTTCTCCCATCCAAGTTCCACAATAAGTATAAAACCAAATCCCCTGGACTGTTTATTGAGTAAGGAGCAACTGGGAGTAAGGAGGGATGTGTAAAAAATTCCCTAGTGACTGCCTGCAGGTAATCAGAGGGAGACTCAAGAAGTCATCACACAGCAAGCCCTAAGGGAACAGTGCTACACCAAAATACAGCAATGTATAAAAATGGGGTAACCCATACCGAAATAAATCTGATTGATGGAAATATGTGCAAAAAAAGGCAATATATGATTGTTCACACACTATACATTCAATAACAATCCTCAAAGTGCAAATAAAGTGCAAACAATAAAGGGCATAAAACAAAATTGCACAGGATTGTGCAAATAAAGCAAAAAAACATTAAAAGTGTTCACTTCTAGGCAGCAATAAAGAAGTGAACACTTCACTTTAGAGCTAAGAAGAGAAAAACAGCTATTGAGAACAGAGAAGTGACCGACAAGGGGTGTCACCTCGGGAAAAGCAGATTTTAAGAAGAAAAAAAGATTTGCCTGGAGTTTTGCTTTAAGACTCCTGCCATGAATGCTATCCAGGAAGCCTGGTACTTTGCCCTAAATGAGAAATCTATATATTCCTCTAAAAATGATTTACCGTATATACTCGAGTATAAGCCGAGTTTTTCAGCACATTTTTTTGTACTGAAAACATCCCCCTCGGCTTATACTCGAGTCATAAAAAAAAAAAATGTCCCTAGCTGGCCGGACATGCTCCTAAGGCGCCTTAGATTTAAAAATGGCGCCGCCCGGTGCCAACATGTCACCGCGCATGCCTGCCGCAGCTCGGGAAAGGCCGTACATGTTTGGCTATTCCCGGGAATAGCCGAACATAAACAAGCTTTCCCGAGCGGCGGCGGTGCATGCGCACTGACGTGTTGGCGCAGGGCGGCGCCATTTTTAAATCTAAGGTGCCTCGAACAGGTAAGTGAGACTCCTCCACAGCCGCACTACCTGCCGTTATGCGGGCTGTGGGCATACTACAAGAGATGCAGTGCTGCAGGCATGGTACACCTGTACCATTCCCGCAGCACTGCATCTCCTGTAGTATGCCCGCAGCCGCGCAATCTCTTGTACTATGCCCACAGCCCTGCATTCTACCATGCTCGCAGCCCCTATTTTGGGTCTTGTGGTGGTCCAGTTGGGTCCAGTAGCTACTGCATTTCCCAACCTAGGCTTATACTTGAGTCAATCATTTTTCCCATTTTTTTTGTGGTAAAATTAGGGGCCTCGGCTTATATTTGGGTCGGCTTATACTCGAGAATATACGGTAGGTGCATAATACTGCATATGCCATGTGGGGTTTTAAAGAGACCACTTTAAAAAATTACCTGGTAAAGCACAAGGAAGGTTTTTACAGATTCTCGTTTTAAAAAGCATCCACCACATGGAAAAGGACCCTTTGGGAGGACAAACTTAGCACCTGTATATAGATCACAGCAATCTTACAAGCCTTTATGGATCTCTGCTTGCCATGTGGTAAGAGGGGTCAACATCATCTGGTGAGTGTGAATTTGCTGTCATTTTTCCAGCACGGAGGGTCTCTCCATCACTACAATCCAGAAAAGATTTCACTCTGCACTTTGGAAAGAGTGTATTCACTTGGTGGGATATATAAAGGAGCCAGCACCCTGTTAATGTTGGACTTTTGTGGACTGCAGTTTTCTTTATATATTATATTTTTTTATTTTTTTATTTGCACAGAGCACTTTAATATTATTATTGATAAATTGTGTTCACTTAATATTGCACTATGTCTGGTAAACCATTTATTGATTATTGAACTTGCGTTGCTAATCGCATATTTTATTGCGGTGAATTTATACACATCATATGACCTTTAGTGGCTTGAAGCAGCAGCAGTTCTAATCTAATTTGTTTCGTTTTTTTTGGCACAAGTGTATTTGAACTCACCTCACGTAGAGCAACTGGGTCTATTTCTGGTATTGCTTCGGATATAACATTCAACTGAATTTTGTCTGAAGAGGCTAGTGTTTCTTCAAACCTATTTGGATCCAAGCAAGAAATGTGCTTATAAAGTTCTCCATGAGTGGAAAATCTTGACTTCACACTCTCTGTAACAGTGTCGAGGATAACATTGTGTTAAGACATTTCAAAATATTTCTATTATCAGTACCTACTGCAAAACTCCAGCAAAGTCTCTGCATATCCTCCACCATTTTCCATGCTTGGGTAAAATCAAGGCCCGCTGATTGGAGATATTCTGATACAGGGGTAGTGATGTCAAAAATGCGAACAAAGGTAAAAGCTACCAGGATGGTTTCAAATTTACAGAGATTCTCCATTAATTTCAGAGCTTCGTGGTGAACAGAGGTTCGAAAATCAGGGGATTCACTTACTTTTTTTTAAGATAATTATTAGATCAGAGCATAACTCTTTGGAATGATTATCAAAGCTTCCAAATAACTTTCTAAGTGCTTTAGCTCTGCCAATATGTTCCAGCTTTTGAAATTTAGAGCTGCCAGTTTTTTTTCATTTGGACTTCCCAGAGTTTAGTCCTTTTGTAGGAATACACAAAAAATGTTGATAGGTTACTAAGGAGCCCAAATAGACTGATTTCTGGAACACACACAGTGCTTGCATCATCAATAACTAAGCTAAGTACATGTGCGTAACACCATGAGTGAATGTGCGTAGGGCGAACTTCCTTCACTAACGCTTGCAAGCCTGAGTAAGTTCCTCTCATAATAGCTACTCCATCAAAAGAATCACCTATGTACTTTTCTAGATTAAGTCCTAAAGAAGTGATTCAGTGAGTAAGGAATGTAGGTTTTTACTGCTGGAATCTTCAATAGTAACAAGACGTAATAATCTTTCCTTAACTTTATCACCCTCAGCATACCAAACAACAATAGCACACTGATCATGCGTTGACACATCTTGTGTGGAGTCCATTTGAATTGAAAATGGTCCAGAATTCTCTACTTCTTTTACTATTTCCTCCTTTATCATGTTACCAATTATCACAAATAACTTTGTTATAGTAGATTTACTTAGGAAAGTTACAAACTTCCCTCTTCCCTTTTTCTCTGGATCACGGCTCTTTGCTTTCTCTACAATATTAAAGCGGAGTTCCACCCAAAAGTGGAACTTCTGCTCATTTGCTTCCTCCCCCCTCTCCGGTGCCACATTTGGCACCTTTCAGGGGGAAGGGGGGAACGGGTACCTGTTTTTGACAGGTACCCTTCCCCACTTTCAGGAGACGGCGTTGAGGTGCTGTCCCTCAGAAGTTCGGCCCCCCCCTCCTTCCCCCACTGCCGAGCCAATCCAAATGCGCAGCGCACTTCGCACATGCGCATTAGGGACTCGCCTGTGAAGCCGCAAGGTTTCGCTGCTGGGTTCCCTCACCGGCAATGGCGGCGGCAGCACCCGACAGCTGATGGAAACATCGGCTGCTGTACTGACATCGCTGGACTCCAGGATAGGTAAGTGTCCTAATATTAAAAGTCAGCAGCTACAGTATGTATAGCTGCTGACTTTTAATTTTTGGAGGGGGATGGGGTAAGGCTGTAACTCCGCTTTAAGTAGGTTCTTTTTTAAGACTGGAAGTTTCACAATCTCCAAAAAATTACCTCGATTTTCAAGATGGTCCTCATTAAACACATCTGCCACAGACTCTAAATAACTGCTTCTGAATGGCAGTGCTTGAACGACAATGAAAAAAACAATATCAATTATGTGACTTACAATAGCATGACATTGTAGTACTTGCTGATTTCTTAGAGACATCTGACTACTTAACAATTTTTGCTTAAAAGATTTGCCACTCATATTAACAAAATAAGCATCACTTGCAAGTTTATGGCATTGAGAGTTTTCATGTTCCATTAATCTTGTTGTGATGTGTCTCCAGTCATTGCAACCTTGTATTAACTGAGTTTGCTTATACTTTTCCGGGTCATAATATTAGCAGATGGAACAATGCACACTATTACCCTTTTCGGTAAAAAACAACATTACTATTAAATTGTATGTTTTCTGTGGGCTGCTTAGGATGGAAGTCCCAAAACATTTCAAAGGTAATTCCTGCTTTATGCAAGTCTTGGGAAAAGATAAAGTAGTCTTCTTTTAATGGTGATTTTTCCACTCCAGATGGCATTTTGGCAGGCACAGTTTCCTGTGTATTTTCTCTAGTCGGTAGATCAATTTTAACATTTGCCTCTGTTTCAAGATCTACAACATCTTCTTCTGTCACTGATTCCATTGGTTCATCTCTGATCTCAAAAGGAGCATCTTCATGAGGAACATCTGTTTTTTTACCAAAGAATGAATCAATTTTGCTAGTAGATGCCTCATTTTGTTGTCTTTGCCTACTTAAATTTCTTTTCATAGCACCACTTTTATGTTTATAAGTTCCAGACATTGCCAATTTTTTTTATACCTGATGATAAAATAAGGAACAAGTATCCTTAACCGCTTGCCGACCGCCGCACGACTATTTACTGCGGCGGTCAGCCCCTCACAGGCAGAGCGACGTAGTACTACCCCTTCACTGCCAGTGTAATTTTACAGTAACAGTGCATATATATATAGCACTGATTACTGTAGTAATGTCACTGGTAACCCCAAAAGTGTCAAAAATGTCAGTCAAGGGTCCGATCTGTCCGCCGCAATGTCGCAGTACCACAAAAAAAATTGCAGATCGCCGCCATTACGCGTTCAAAAAAAAACAACAAAAATTACAAAAATCTTTCCCTTTGTTAGTAAACGCGATAACTTTTGCGCAAACCAATCAAAATACGCTTTTTGCGATTTTTTTTATAAAACATATGTAGCATAAAACAAATTGGCCGAAAATGTTAAAAAATTTTGATTTTTACATTTTTTTTGGGGAATTTCATATAAAAAAATGTGAAAAATATTGTTATTTTTGCAAAATTTACGCTGTTTTTTTGTTTATAGCGCATGATCAAAAAATCACACAGGTGATCAAATACCACCAAAAGAAAGCTCTGTTTGTGGGAAAAAAAAGGACGTCAAATTAGTTTAGGTACAGCGTCGCATGACTGCGCAATTGTCCGTTAAAGTCATGCAGTGCCGAATCGCAAAATAGTCCCTGGTCAGGAAGGGGGTAAAATCTTGCAGGGCTTAAGTGGCTAGTCATGGACAGTTGGGAAAAAAGATTAACTACAAAATGCTTTAACCATTTGCCGACCAAGCTTTTTCTGGCACTTTTTGTTTGCATCAGTATTTTTTGCTAGAAAATTATTTAGAACCCCCAAACATTATACATTTTTTAGCAGAGCCCCCAATGAATAAAATGGCGAACGTTGCAAATTTCTATCACTATGGTATTTGTACAGTGGTTTTTCAAACGCAATTTTTTGGGGGAAAATACATTTTAATTAATACAAAAATAAATAAACACAATATATGCCCCAATTTGTTTGTAAAATGTAAATTATGATGTTACTTTGAGTAAATAGATACCTAACATGTTACGCTATAAAATTGCGCATGCTCATGGATAACAACAAACTACTGTACTTAAAATCTCCATAGGCAATGTTTTAAACACAGCGAAAATTAGCCCATTAGGTTTAATATAAGGTATTGAGGTACCTCATCCCTAGTCAAATTTGAAAAGATAGCAAGATGTGGGGCAAGGGTTGGGATTTTTAGGGTACCGTTATATAACCAATAAGAGAGATGTATCTACAAAACATCTAAAAAGTGTATAATTTTATTAATCACATAGAGTCAAAAAGAATAGGGGTACAAATACAAAGACATTACTGTTACAAGATAATATGAAACATCATCATGGTAACAACATAATTGATAAAATATCATCAGAGATAATTTCCTTGAAATTGTGGACAGGACTAGTCAGAGGTCACGGTCAGTCTGGAGGTGCCAGGACTGGTGTGTGTCCCTCTAATCGGTCCGATTTACACTACCCGACATGTTTCGCGGTATATACCGCTTCTTCAGGGGTACAAGGGGTGTAACTTGATAAAAAGCCACTAAAAAATGACAAAGATAGATACACAGTTATCATACATTGTTGTAGACAAACGTTCATACATATACATGTTCGTTTTGCTGTTTTAACACCAGTGACCAGACATATAGGCCTGCACCATAAATTTAACAATACTGTGGTATCATTTCAAGTCCTTGAAGTCATACACCCCGACCCAAGAGGGGGCGACTGGGACAAACGGATCTTACAGGCTGAGACCCTCTGGATCGAGAGACTCAGTGCTCTCGACCCCCCGGGTCTCAATGAAATGCATACTTTTAAAGCCTTTTTATAAATTCTACTGCATAGGACCTATTTTTTGTCCCTTTATGATGGATCCAAACCACTGTTTTCTTACTCTGGTAGCTTCTTTATGGTACTCCTGTTGCCCCTTTATTGTGTCTTTCCCTCCCCACCCCCCTTTTTTTTTTTCCCTTCATGGTTTGTTCTTACACACTAACTTCTCAGGGTATTTACTTTGTCGGCCATAACCGTTTTTTCTGTTGTGAGTAACCTCCATAGACAGGCGGTTATTGGCTGTCTTTAATTAATATTATGTGTTTTTGCTATTACATTGTGGGTGGCTACACAATGTTTCAATAAATGGAAAACTAACATTCTTGTATTGGTATTTGCAAACAACCTTGTATATATATATATATATAACAATGTACACATTGGTGTAAATAGTATTTGCAGGTTATCAGCAGTCCTCTCCTCACCCTGACAGCCCTTGAGGAAAGCCAATAACCGGCAAGTCCACACAGGGGACATCTTCACTGATAATCAGGGCAGCCCCAACAGTGGCCACCAGTGCTGCCAATCTGTACCCAAAAGTGCTGCCAATTAGTGCCCATAAGTGCTGCCTGTCAGTGCCATCTATCAGTGCCCATCAGTGCTGCCTATTAGTGCCACATATCAGTACACCCTCATCAGTGCCCATCAGTGCTGCCTCAGTGCCCATCAGTGCCACCTCAGTGCCTATTAGTGTAACCTATCAGTGCCCATCGCTGCAGCATTTCAGTGCAGCCTCATCAGTGAACATCAGTTAAGGAGAAAAATTATTCAGTTACAAAATCTAATAACAGAAACTATGAAAAACTTTTTTTTCACAATTTTTCGATCAGTATTTTTTTTTCTTTTTTAGCAGATAATAAAAAAAACTCACTGGTGATTAAATGCCACCGAAAGAAAGCTCTATCCGTCTAAAAAATAATGATAACAATTTTGTTTGGGTACAGTGTTGCATGACCGCGCAATTGTCATTTAAAATGTGACAGGGCTGAAATCTAAAAATTGGCCTTGGCAGGAAGGGGGTAAGAGTGCCCAGTAGGTATGTGGTTAATGTTCTATTTATTTTTATCTAGTTGATTTTGGCTGGGGTTCTTCTTCAAAATGCAACCAGTGCCAAAACATATGGGTAGAGTAAGGAGTGGATACAACCTGGCAGATATTTTTGTTTCTTTGCTGTCTCAGGGGAATTGCATGTGGGATTGACAGTTATTTCCATTTCCTTTTCAAACAATTTAATTTGAGAAAAGTGAAAAGTGGTACAAGAGAATATCATCATATAGTATACAGAGTGTATAAACAGTTCTCAAAAAACACATAAGAAACACATTATAACCAATAAGCAGGTAACAATAAAATCAGTTAAAGCGTGGTGCAACAGTAACGTCAATAATATAGGATAACCACAAGATTTAGGAGTGGGCAAAATTGCGGGGTATAGTTGTGGACTCAAGCATAACCTGGGTAAGGGGCCCAGTCACATTGGGTATACAGAGTAGGTACAGAGCAGCTATAGAGGGTGACGGGGAAAGAGGGGGGGGTTAAGGAGGGAACTAGAAGGAGGGGAAGGGACAGGGCAGGGGAAGGCATAGTGGGTGCCCGGAGAGTCCCGGTCTACCACAGTAGGCTCTGGGGAGCATGTAGGGCAAGTACAAGGGAGTCGTCAAAGCCTGGAGATAGGCAGTTGTCAATCCATAGCCTCCAGAGTTTTTCGTAAGGGGCAGGACCGCTTCCCTTTTAGCATAGATCATGGCTTGCTTGACCCTGTTAGTCACTGCCAAGATAAATAGCGTGGAGGATTTCCAAGCTTTTGCTATAGTTTGTTTGGCCGCAGTGGTTATAAGCAGTAACAGTATGAATTGACGTTGTGTAAGATCAAGTGGCTTGCGGTTCAGGACAGGAGCTCAGTCGCTGGGTCAGGGCTGAGAGGCGTGTGAAAAATGGTTGCTAGAATTTTGTACACTTCAGACCAGAAGGCACAGACTATGGGGCATTCCCACCATATGTGTGCGTGGGTGCCCGGAGCTTTGCAGCCATGAAAGCAACGAGATGGGTAATGAAGCACGTATTTGGAGATCCTGGCCAGGACTAAATACCAGCTGGTGAGCACTTTGTAGTTTGTCTCAAGGGCCACAATGTTTGGAGACGCGGATTTAGTCGCCTGCCAAATTTGTATCCAGTCGGGATCATCTAGTGTGAGATCCAGGTCCCTCTCCCACTTAGTTGTGTAAGTAGGTGGAGTGGCAGTTTGTGTAGCCAGGAGTTGGGCATAGATCTCCGATATAAGCCCTCGTCTGCGCGGGTCCATTTTGCATGCTCGTTCAAAGGTTGAAAAGTGTGAGGGGCTATCTTGAGAGGGTGTAGATCGTGCAAAGAAGTGCTTAAGTTGCAGAAAACGAGACAATTCTCCAGGAGGGAGATTGTGAGATTAACATAGTACAGGAAACGACTTGAAGGCATTTGAAGTAAAGAAGTGATATGCTCGTATCAGGCCAGCGCTAGACCAGGCCAAGAAAGAGGTCCGAGAGGACCAAGCCGGGTAGAATGAGGGGTTGTGGAGAAAGGAGAGCAGGGGATTATGAGGGGATTGAAAGCCAAAGCATCGTTTAAGTCTAACCCAAAGGGCTAGACTGTGTTTGGTGATGGGGTTGGAGACGAGTCTACGTTGTGAAGGTGCTAGCCAGAGAAGATTAGCCACAGAAAGCGGGTCACATTCCACAGCTTCCAGTGAAACCCACAGCGGAATTTCCTTTGTAGCGTGGCATTTGGGGAACTGTGGTTTTTGGACTTTTTTGCACATTTTGTTTTATTACCTGCAAGTCTTTAGCAGTTTTTTTTTTTCAATTAGCACACATACAGCATGTCAATGTTTGTGTTTTTGGGTGTATTCAATTTACTGTTTTAGTTGTTTGGAGATCACCTTTTAGAGTATGTTTTTTGTTTCAGTTGTCACAAATTTTAAACTGTTGCCATTTCTAGTTGGGAACAGTGAACAACAGCGCAACTTATACACTTACTATTTATATTTCCTCACTATTCAAGGAATTTTGCAGCAGTTTTTGACTTTAAATGGATTGAGGCCAAACGCACCTTTTGTTATATTATCTTAATTGTATGTAATGTAATCTTTTTTTCCCCCTTTCCTTTTTCCTTTTGGTTTAATATATTTTTATTGAGAAATTACACATTTGTACTGTAAAGAAATGTTTACCAATGCCAACTTTTCAAAAAAATCGAAATAAAACAGAGTAAGCAGAAAAAAAAAAAAAAAGAGAAAGAAAAAAAACAAATAAACAATTAAAAAATAAAAGAATAACATACGATAGAGAGGTACACATAATAAAAATAAAAAATAATGCCTAACTATCTTAAAAAAGATAGAAACTGGGGAGATTCAAGAAACTCCACCCATTGAGTCCAAACTTCCCTAAACCTAAAGTAATTTTTGTTTGCTGTGAATACTAGCTTTTCCGTAGCCATAATGTGGTTCATCTTCATTACCCATTCCCGTATTGTTGGAGTTTTCCAATATCTTGGAATTAAAGCTCTTCCTGCCATCAGCAAAAATCTAAAAATACCCTTTTTGATAGATTTCACAGATTCTGGGAGCAAAGAGAGAAGCACGACCTCCTGAGTTTCTGGCTAGTTTTTTTGCCAGTGTAAGGGTAACCCCAAAACTCATGGGTTTCAGTAACATTTTGACTGTTGAAGCCAGATTGAAAATTATATTTATTAGACAAACATTTAGGTAAACATGTTTGGAGAGCAATTCAGTTACATACATTCTGTTGGCTTAATAAACATTGCTCTAACTTCCTAAGGACTTGTATTACAATTTATATATTCTGAAGAGGGTGGCACCTATCTATCTAAAGTTTCTTTGAAGTCACATCTTGATTGAAATGCGGAATAGTTGTTCACAAAGGCTTGTTACTTCCAGTAAACAACTGGACAGGTCTTCAAAAGCCTAGATAGCAATCTAACAACAGGAGGTATAAATGGCTTTTGAAGACAACAGCTGTTATACAATATGACTTCTCACAACATATACATCTAATATATCTGCTTAATCATAAATACATGTTTGATAAATAAAATGGCTGTTCCCTTTTCTTCATCACCAGTGACCAAATGAGTTTAAATATAGCTGACCAAAATAGATTTATGATCAGGCAAGACCACCACATATTTAAAAGTGTGCCCCTCGATTCGCCACATCTCCAGCACTGATCAGAAACAGCCAGATTAATCTTGTTTAATAGGACCGGGCAGCGATACCCTTGTCAAATTCTTATAGTTGCGTTCCTGTGAGTAGGAGGCTAGAGTTATTTTGAAAGGAAGAAGGGAACGCTTTATCCCAGTCCTCAAAATCCAAATTTTTACCCAGTTTTCGCTCCCAGTCTCGGATATAAAAAGGACAATCAGGAATTGCATGCAATAATAGAATGCCATATGTTTTACAGAGAGCATGTGGGCATTTTTTAGTCAGAAAGACACAACTCCTCAAACTGAGTCAAGTCCCTACAAAGCCTCATCCTTACCCAGCCTCTCAAACTGAGTCAAGTCCCATACAAAGCCTCATCCTTACCCAGCCCTTAAACTGAGTGAAGTCCCTACAAAGCCTCATCTTTACCCAGCCCCTAAAACTGAGTCAAGTCCCTACAAAGCCTTACCCTTACCCAGCCCCTCAAACTGAGTCAAGTCCCTACAAAGCCTCATCCTTACCCAGCCCCTCAAACTGAGTCAAGTCCCTGCAAAGACTCATCCTTACCTAGCCCCTCAAACTGAGTCAAGTCCCTACAAAGCTTCATCCTTACCCAGCCCTAAAACAGAGTCAAGTCCCTACAAAGCCTCATCCTTACCTAGCCCCTCAAATTGAGTCAAGTCCCTACAAAGCCTCATCCTTACCCAGCCCCTCAAACTGAGTCAAGTCCCTACAAAGCTTCATCCTTACCCAGCCCTAAAACGGAGTCAAGTCCCTACAAAGCCTCATCCTTACCCAGCCCCTCAAATTCAGTTAAGTCCCTACAAAGCTTCATCCTTACCCAGCCCTTAAACTGAGTCAAGATTCTAAAAAGCCTTATCCTTACCCAGCCCCTCAAACTGAGTCACGTCCCTACAAAGCCTCATCCATACCCAGCCCCTCAAACTGAGTCAAGTCCCTACAAAGCTTCATCCTTACCCAGCCCTCAAACTGAGCCGAGTCCCTACAAAGCCTCATCCTTATCCAGCCCTCAAACTGAGTCAAGTCCCTACAAAGCTTCATCCTTACCCAGCCCTCAAACTGAGTCAAGTCCCTACAAAGCCTCATCCTTACCCAGCCCCTCAAACTGAGTCAAGTCCCTACAAAGCCTCATCCCTATCCAGCCCCTCAAACTGAGTCAAGTCCCTAAAAAGCCTCATACTTACCCAGCCCCTCAAACTGAGTCAAGTCCCTACAAAGCCTCATCCTTACCCAGCCCTCAAACTGAGCCGAGTCCCTACAAAGCCTCATCCTTATCCAGCCCTCAAACTGAGTCAAGTCCCTACAAAGCTTCATCCTTACCCAGCCCTCAAACTGAGTCAAGTCTCTACAAAGCCTCATCCTTACCCAGCCCCTCAAACTGAGTCAAGTCCCCACAAAGCCTCCTCCTTACCCAGCCCCTCAAACTGAGTCAAGTCCCTACAAAGCCTCATCCTTACCCAGCCCCTCAAACTGAGTAAAGTCCCTACAAAGCCTTATCCTTACCCAGCCCTCAAACTGAGTCAAGTCCCTACAAAGCTTCATCCTTAACCAGCCCTAAAACTGAGTCAAGTCCCTACAAAGCCTCATCCTTACCCAGCCCCTCAAATTGAGTCAAGTCCCTACAAAGCCTCATCCTTACCCAGCCCTTAAAACTAAGGCAAGTCCCTACAAAGCCTCATCCTTACCCAGTCCCTCAAACCGAGTCAAGTTCCTACAAAGCCTCACCCTTACCCAGCCCCTCAAACTGAGTCAAGTCCCTACAAAGCCTCATCCTTACCCAGCCCCTCAAACTGAGTCAAGTCCCTAAAAAGCCTCATCCTTACCCAGCCCTCAAACTGAGTTGAGTCCCTACAAAGCCTACTCCTTACCCAGCCCTCAAACTGAGTCAAGTCCCTAAAAAGCATCATCCTTACCCAGCCCTCAAAATAACTCAAGTCCCTACAAAACCTCATCCTTACCCAGCCCTCAAACTGAGTCAAGACCCTACAAAGCTTCATCCTTACCCAGCCCCTCAAACTGAGTCAAGTCCCTACAAAGCTTCATCCTTACCCAGTCCCTCAAACTGAGTCAATTCCCTACAAAGCCTCATCCTTACCCAGCCCCTCAAACTGAGTCAAGTCCCTACAAAGCCTCATCCTTACCCAGCCCTTAAACTGAGTCATGTCCCTACAAAGACTCATCCTTACCCAGCCCCTCAAACTGAGTCAAGTCCCTACAAAGCCTCATCCATACCCAGCCCCTCAAACTGAGTCAAGTTCCCACAAAGCCTCATTCTTACCCAGCTCTTTGAAATATTGGAGCCACTCCCCCCCCCCCTTAGGTAAGAGCGGGAACTAAGCTCTTCCAGAGGTTTCAGGCTCCTATCAGTGAGTGAATGCCAAGTAGGCACTGGATATTGTGGTTGCCAGCAAAGGAAACCCTTGTCTGACATACTGAGTCCCAACCTTGTCCCAAATGTATAGGAAAGAGGAAAGCAAAAATGTTACCTGTTTTGGAGGCGGACAATCAATAGGTAGGAGCCATGGTAGAGAGGTCAGTGGAACAGGCAATAGATATGTAATGTAATCTTAGCTGTTTGGGTAGTTTTTTAAAATCTTGTTTCTGTGCAAAGTGCGAAATCATATGTCACTCACATACAAACTATGCTTCCCGGAGTTCTTAGTAGCCCCTAATGTTTTTGTTTGATAACAATACCTAATAGGTGTAGAAGGCGATAAAAACATTTTGTTTTCTGTATTTCCACCTCCAACAAGCAAGGTGCACATTGTGCTTTTAGTCCAAGGCCGCTTGCTGTGTCGATGACAAGATAATTACATTTCCTTATATATCCGTCAAACAAAAATTCAGAAGAACGTTGAGTCATCAGAGAAAATCTAGCGAGGAGACGGACTGGCTTCCTGAAGATAGCACGCTATAATCTTCCTTTTTTGTAACCTTTCATTTATGGGAATTTAATGGTACGCCTATCAATAGTTCTGATCGCATCTCACACCTTCCACAAACTAATTCATAAGCAGATCACGCTTCCTTTGTGGAAAAACAGAAACCACTTTCTGCGCAATCGTTTAGATACATTTGCTTCAGTAACTATCCTGTTATGTTTTTTTTTTTTTTTTCATATGGATAATAAATCATTTAAAGGTTTTTAAAGTCATTTTAGTAGTTCTAAAAATGTAAAATCTGACAGTAGATAAGGGTAATACATATAGGCATTTATGAGTATAAATAGGCTATATCTTGTGCTGTTCTAATATAAATTATGTAAAATGTAGCCACTAGATGGAGCATCGTATCAAAGGAATTTCCGATAACACTTAGGTCCACCTTGTGGCCAAATTCAGTATTTTATATTTAAAAATCAATGATTTACATTCATGTAGCACAGGATATAGCCTATTTATTTTCTTTTTTTTACATTTCATGTACTTTTTAATGGGCGAATGCCTATGCAAATTCTTTAAAAACCAATGTTCTTCCCTTATACTTGTAGTTACATATAAAGTTGTGAATTTTTTAAATTGAATATGTTCAATATAAAATGTCAAGTTAAAGTGGTATGAAAGGTTCTGCTTTAAAAAAAAAAAAAAAAAACAGCAAGCACGTCATACTTACCTGCTCTGTGCAGCGGTTTTGCACAGAACAACCCCGATCCTCTTCTTCTTGGGTCCCCCGCTGGCGCTCCTAGCTCCTCCCCCTTGACTAGTGCCCTCCACAGTAAGTTGCTTACTATGGGGGCAATGATGTATGGTTGCACTTAAGCCCTGCTCTATACACCATAAGACACATAGAGCCTGCTCTCTCCTCATTGGCTCATTGGCTGTCTCAGCCAATGAGTAAAGGGAGTCTTGGGACTGCTGAGGCTCTAGTGCACATCGCTGGATCAAAAGAGGGTTCAGGTGATTATTGGGGGAGGGGCAGCGGGGGATCAGAACATGAATGCATGAAAGCAAAAAAACCTTCAGTTTTTACAACCACTTTAATATAATACTTTTAACAATGTATAAAAATTCTACAATCTTGACAAGGATGCTGGAAGTGATAAATACAATTTGCTGAATCAGTCTCAGTGGTGGGAAACCAGTGTTGGAGCAAGCACTGTGTGGTTCTGTCGCCAGTCCTGGTGCGAGGTTGGCTGTTTTCTGGAGTCTGTATGGATTGTAAAGCTGACCTCCAGCTTCCACTTCAGTCTTGCACAGTTGTACAGGCTCCTCTATTGTACTGAAATTCAGTGGCGGCCCATCCATTGGGGGCGCAGGGGCGCAGCCCCCCTATCCATGCATCCGGCTCCCTAATATATATGCAGGGCGCTGGATGCATTGATTCCAATGTTTTTTTTTTTTTTTTTTGAAGCACGTGATTAGAGCCAAAGGCTCTAATAGGCTTCAAAAAAAGGGTGGGCTCGGGGTGCAGAGCACTGCACCCTGAGCCCACCCAGTTGTGTGACAATAGCAAATGAATATTCGGTATTGTCACACGGATTCTCCTCCTGGCCAATCAGGAAGCGGGTCCTGAGACCCGTTTCCCGATTGGCCAAAAGGAGAAGCCATGCTATTGGCCAAGGAGAATAGGGAGGGAGGAGACGCAGGGGAAGCCCGTCCCATGGAGGAGACTGATGGGGAAGCCGCCACTTCCTTCCCTCTCTAACCTTACTGCACCTGGACTTGCCCCTTCCATTCATTGGACGTGAGTTCTTTCAATTCTGGAGGCTCAGCATCACATGTGGGTATTCCCCAGGGTGGTCAGCATGCAAACACAGCCTGCCTAGGAATGCTCCCGCTGCGGTCAATCAAATCCTGTGACATGGGAGCGGGGGGTGGGGCGAGTCCTGCTGTCTGTGTCAATAGACGCAGCAGCGGGACTTGCGAGTGCGCCCGCACGGGTGCCCCCATGGAAAGTGGCTCTCTGTGGGGGCACCCAATGAAGAGGAGGAGCCAAGAGCGCTGATGGGGCACCCCAGAAGAGGAGGATTGGGCCTGCTCTTGCACAGAGCAGGTAAGTATAACATATTTGTTATTTTGCAAAAAAAAACAAAAAAAAAAACCTTTACAATCACTTTAAGTTTTTAGGTGTTAGTTTAGGTTTAAGGCCCCATGCACACAGGGCATCAGAAAAAATTAGCTGCAGAGCCACTTCTAACGCCAGGAAAAAGCATTTGTAAAAACAAGCTTTTAGTAGCTTTTTACATTGGCGTTATTGCACATATCGCCAGGTTGCTTTTAGCAGCGTTTTTTTTCTTCCTCCATTCAAAATCAATGGTTTCCTATGGAAACCATAGGACGCCATTTTTTTTCCCATTTTGGAGTGGAGTTTCCCCTCAAGATTCTCAGAGTGCAAGTCGCACCGCAAGTCAGATCATCCTGATCCAACTTGTGATGCGCCTTCCATTCAAATCAATAGGCTCCCATAGGAAACCATTGATTTTCACATAAAAAAAAAAAACGCATAACATGGCTTAACGCTGTATAAGCAACGTTATTCAGCCTTTAGCAGCGTCAGACGTTTTTACAGCTTGACGCCGCAGCTCCAGAACGCACTGGTCCTGGGTTTTTTTTTTTTTTTGCAGCTTAAAAACGCCTATGCCACTTGGAGCTACTAAAAGCCCTGTGTGTGCATGAGGCCATAGAATAACATGGATGGTCGTTTTTAAGCTGCCAAAAAAAATGTCTGATGCTCCTAACAGCAGCTGCAAAAACGCCCTGTGCATATGGGGCCTTAGGGGTAGGATTACATTAGAACTGTGGACTGTTTATGCACATGTAAATATTTACATATTCTTAAAGGGGAACTTACAAAAAGCAGATAGGCTTTTTTTTTTATTGTGGGAGAGTCACGCTGTGTGTCTTCTACAATAAAACCTGTATACTTACCTACTTGCAAACTCTAGAATGCACACCGAGTTGTGCATGTCCCGCCCATTGTCTTTTCTTGGCCTGCCTCATTGATGGGATAAATTAACTCGCGTATCCACGTGTAGGAGTTATGCTGTTTGCCCTTCCCTTTATGTCTCCTCAACCGTTCATAAAAATCCTAGTATTCTTTTGCAAGTCATTTGGTGAATGGAAATCAGGTGGGTGACTACCAGGATGCTTTTTTTTTTTTGGAAACCGAGTTAATATGCCAGTTGTGAGATTGTGTGTTCAGTAAATGCAAACACATGAATGAGGCAGCCCTCAAAATTTCTACTCACCTGCTCACATTAGGAAAAAAGGAAATGAGGAAATATAGCTGCAAATGACAATAAATACCCTTTACAGAAAGATAGAAATTCAAGAGGAAAGCCACTCAGGTGAGGCTAAGTGTACCGATGCAGGTCAGATCCGCCATCCAGAACTATCCTCAAACCAAAGAAGTTGGACCGCACTCGGAGAAGATGAAATCAAAAGGTATCTTTTATTCCTCATAGACAAATCCATACAGACAGTGCATCAGAAGACATGCCAGGCTGACGTGTTTCACAATACAGAGGATTGCTTACTCATAAGCACACTGGTTGGTGGTTATGAGTAAGCGATCCTCTGTATCGTGAAACGCGTCAACCTGGCATGTCTTCTGATGCACTGTCTGTATGGATTTGTCTATGAGGAATAAAAGATACCTTTTGATTTCATCTTCTCCGAGTGCGGTCCAACTTCTCTGGTTTGAGAATAAATACCCTTTACAGACACTGGCAACCATTAACCACTTCTGGACCGGAAGGATTTGCCCCCTTAATGACCCGCCCCTTTTTTGCAATTCGGCACTGCGTTATTTTAACGGACAATTGCGTGGTCATGCGACGCTGTACCCAAACAAAATTTACATCCTTTCTTTCCCACAAATAGAGCTTTCTTTTGGTGGTATTTGATCACCTGTGCGATTATTATTTTTTGCGCTATAAACAAAAAAAAGAGCTATAATTTTGAATAAAAAAAAAACAGTATTTTTCACATTCTGCTATATGACATTCTCCAAAAAAAAAAATGTAAAAAACAAAATTTTTTAACATTTTAGGCCAATTTGTTTTCTGCTACATATTTTTTGGTAAAAAATTACAATAAGCGTATTTTGTTTGGTTTGCGCAAAAGTTATCGTGTCTACTAACTATGGGAAAGATTTATGTCATTTTTAATGTTTTTTTTTACTAGTAATGGCGGCGATCTGTCTTCGACTTCGACATTGTGGCTCACAGTTTGGACCCCTAACTGACATTTTTGAGACTTTTGGGGGTACCAGTGACATTACTATAGTAATCAGTGCTAAACATATGCACTGTAACTGTAATAATGACACTGGCAGGGAAGGGGTTAACAGTGTGGGTGATCAAGGGGTTAAATGTGACCCTAGGGGAGTGATTCTAACTGTGGGGGGGGCGTGGCTTGTGAAATGACCATAGACACATGCGATCCTATATAGAAGGATCACATGAGCTCTGTGATCATCCGAGGGAGAAGAACGGTAAGCTGTGTTTACAACAGCCGACCGTCCTGCTCTCTCAGCGGGGAACGATCGCGGGTGTCAGGTGGCAATCGGAGCCGCCTGACACCCGTAGCAGCTTCCTCGCTGACGATCGGGAGCAGGCCTTCAGGCGAGCGACGTATACCTACATCGCTTTGCCTTTAGGAGCCAGACTGCTACAGTAAATATACTGTAGGCAGTCGGCAACTGGTTAAAGTTGTAGTAAACAGCATAAAAAAAAAAAGTAAAAATGTGGCTCTGGCAGTTTAAGTCATAATGTGCTGGTATGCATCGAATACTAGTGCATTATGACAGACTTACCTGAAAACGAAGCCCACGGATGAAGGTGCTTCCATCTTCAACCTCGTCTTCTTTTCAGGTTCATGAGCTTTGACTCTCTGATTGGCCTGAGCTGGCGATGATGTCACTGAATGCGTGCGGGAGTCGCTGTTTACGGCACGGCTCCGAAGGAACGGCGCGGGTATGTCCTTCCTTCATAGCGCATGGGGCGTTGATGTCACTGGCTGCATCTAAAGTAAACATCTCCTAAACGGTACATGTTTAGGAGATATTTACTGTACCTATAAATAAGCCTTATTATAGGCTTACCTATAGGTAAAAATCATACATGTGAGTTTACTCACACTTTAAAAACATTAACGCAGTAAATAATACGTCATTAACCCTATTTTTAAATGAAACTAGTGTAAGTACCTGAAACTGACTTGGTTTCAGACTTTTGCAGTCCCTGTACAGCAGAGCAGGAGACTGGGAGAGGATGGAGCAGCCCAAAGAGCCTATCAATTTATGTGCTGAAAAGAAGTATAATAATAGTAGGGGAAAGGGGAGTGACAGAAAGATAAACTCATCCCTGTGCTGCTTCCCCTTCATTGTCCAATCACAGGGTGGGGGTGGGTCTATGACAGTTTTGGCTCATGGTAAGTGGGTGTAATGATGCTGGCTATCAGTCGACCTGGAAGCATAAAGACATCTAGTGGCAGAAAAGAAATACTGCGGGGGACAACCCCTGATTAGAGATGGGTATTATTTTATCTGTTTTCACTTTTTTTTTTTTTTGACTGGAGTTCTGCTTTAAGTACATTTCTATAGATTTCTGAAAATACCGTTTGGTGGGATTCTTGTTATAGTTAGAGTAAAAACTCTGTAAGCTGAAACACCCTGTCCATTATCAAGACACAAGTGTCATATATTCACGTAACCGTCATGATTCCCGTAGCGCTTGATGGATTAAAGTCTGCCGGTGACAGGGAAGAACATTCATTCCTGTAATTATATTCATGTATTGAGAAATGGAATGTGCCATGAATTATGGGTAAAGTATTATTTTTAACACAGAGACGGTTTAAAATTACATCTTGCATACCTTATTACACTGGCAGGCTTGTAGCATGCTAATAATTTTAATGACCTGTTGAAATTGGGCTGATGGATTATGGGATTTCTGTCCCTATCTGGGAGTCTGCACTCATTATGGCTGCTAAATTATTAAAACTCAAAGTTGTACTTATTAGTCATTTTCTCCTTTGCTGTCAGCCAAGCAGTTTTGGAAGGTTCTTAATTACAGATAGGGATGACTGGAAGTGATGTGTTCTCATAAATGAGGAAGCAAATAGTTCCCTATATACTAGGGACACCAACTATCTTCATGGAAAGCTAACCCACCCCAATGAATGGCTCTTGAATTTTGTCCTCCATGATCTGTAAGCTGCAAACTTCAATTGATCCAGTTATGATCACAACAATCCATAGCTTCCTTCCTTGTCTATTCATAGAAGATGTGGGGAGGTACGACCGCAGTAAACACTCAGATTCCAGTTTCAAAAATAGAACTTGTATTAATGTTAAAGTTCACAACAAGCCATCCAGGAAGGCACCAGACCGGTAACACTCACAAGATGTAAAAGCGTTGTTTTGCAGAGCAGATCTCGGATGTGCTGACAGCATCTGTCTTGGGGGTTGAATACAGCCTGACCAGTCCATACCTGAAATGGGAGGCTTCCAGGAAGGATAGTATGTCCATATACTTTCCCTACTCATCTGGAATCTCTCCCTACTGCTATTGACTGCCCCTGACAGATGGGTGACCTGTCCCTACACTATCCATACGTGAAATGCTTGCCAAGCCTGGAAGCCAGGGTCTTAAGAAGACTCTGCCTGACCCAAGATGGCCACCAGAGTCAGATGGGGCAGCAGAATCTAACAGGATAGCTTCCCCAGTGACCCAAGAAACCATAGAGGAACCATGTTTCTCTTGACTTCCTCTCCCTCTGAAATGCCACCACGGCTGAGCGCGGCCTACAGTATAGAATGTGGACTGCACCTGCCTACAAAGAACTATAGGCAAAAATGTTTTTTTTTTCCTTTTGGATTGAGTTAGGGAGGGTTATAACTTGTGTCAATTTTTTGCCATCTGTGTCCCCTTGGGGGGATTTACCTTCATGTCCTGTCCCATAGCCAAACCAGGTAGTGAGATGAGGCACTACAAAATAAGGGAATCTATTGGGGCTCCCTAGGTCGCCAGAACTAGTGTCCCCATTTGAAGATTTCCCCTTGATCAATGTTTTGGGGAAAACCCAAAATTTGGGATATTTTTTTACTTTCACTTTTATGATAAACAGGACAAATAGAGAGGGGGAATCATCCTAACAATGGGAGAGGTAGTAATAAATACCTAACGGGTGTTCTAATCTATCTCCACTCTGTCCAAGACAAAAAAAAGTTTTGCCTTTTAGTTATACATTAAATCCCTTCATTCTGTTCATCACTTTTATTTCCTTAAAGTACCATTAAGCACAATCATTTGCATCTCATCTCACTTACATCTCCCAAAGATCCTTGTACCTGCCAGTTACTCTGTTGAGGAGGCTCCAGGGTCCAGTGTCAGGGGTGGCTACAAAGTCCTGTCTGTTTTGCCAGCTGACCAACTCTTCGTGAGTTTGTCATTAAAACATTGATGGAATGCTCTGGAAAGGCCTTTAGGAAGCCCTCCTTCCTTGGTAGATGTCATTCGACCTTTCCATTACTGTAGAAAAGGCTGTGTGCCCTAGGGCTAAAGCCTGAAAGGTGTTGCCCCTTTATTTGATAAAGAAGGCCGTGTGGGCCTAAGAAGAGAAATTCTGCTACAGTCTGAACCGGAACAGAGTTACACTGAAACTTTTTGTTTTGTCCGGCTATGTGCACCAGGAGAAGTTGTGTGTGGTTTTTCTAAACCACCAAGCAACTGCTAACTAAAGATCTGTAGGAGCTCCCTTGTGATTTTTTGTATTCCAGCTGTTCTCCCATTTTTTTACCTACAAAATCCAAGTAAAGTATTGACAAATGTATTTAAGTCCAACCCTGACTTTCTTTTTAAAATGCAAGAGTATATCATTGATACACCCTTGGGACAAGGTTTTCCCGAGAGGGAGTTCCCCTTACAAGCTAAGGTTATTCTAGTTGAAAGCACTTTAAAGATTTAAGATGTAACTGTTAAACTTCCAATTAGCAAAATCTTGTGATCCCCTGTTGCCTGGATGCTGCTGGGGATGTAGCAGCTGTGAGATAGGGGTGTAAAGGGGCCTCCTATACCTGCTGAAACTCTGACATCCTCCCTTCTTTCATCCATCCTTTTTTCTAGTAGCAAGCCTCCAGAAACAATGCATATTACACAAGGCCAAGCAGCTTCTTTAGGCATAAAAGAAGAAAATGGTCGCACACCACCATGGAATCCAATGAAGAAAAGTTCCTTTATTTACCTAAGTGGTACAAGGTACAGCAGGCAGAGCCGGACTGGCCTACCGGGATACCGGGAAATTTCCCGGTGGGCCGCCGGCCCTGGGGCTGCTTTAAGATGGGGGCCGCTTTGATACGGCCGCTGATGGCCGCTGCAGACCCGCTGTGGCTGCGCTCCAGCGACAGATATCTTCTTTCCTACCAGCCGCTGTGGCGCCGGCATCTGATCCCTCCCACACAGACGCCAGGCGCCAGCGCAGCATCATCACAGCAGCAGGTCATCACACTGACTGACTGAGCGGAGCGGAGCCTGAGCTGCCACCACATGTTGACAGCCAGGTAAGAAGAGTAAATGGGCTGGGGGGAACCTCGTCCTGTATTGCATTTGGGGGGAAGATTTAGCATATTCGGGTCCCTAATACAATGCTGATCCCCCCTCCCCCTAAAACAATGCTGATCCGTCCCGCCTCCCCCTAATACAATGCTGATCTGCCCCCCCTCCCCCTAATACAATGCTGATCCCCCCCCCCAAATTAGAGGGAGGGGGGAAACAGCATTGTATTAGGGGGAAGGGGGAAAAAGCATTGTATTAGGGGGAGGGGGGGAATCAGCATCGTATTAGGGGGAGGGGACCTGGGGGGGTCAGCATTTTATTAGGGGGAGGGGGGATTAGCATTGTATTAGGAGGGGGCTGGGGTGGGACAGCATTGTATTAGGGGGAGGGGGGAATCAGCATCGTATTAGGGGGAGGGGGCTGGGGGGAACAGCATTGTATTAGGGGGAATCAGCATTGTATTAGGGGGAGGGGGCCAGGGGGGGTCAGCAGTATATTAGGGGGATGGGAGGGGGATCAGCAGTATATTAGGGGGAGAGGGGAATCAGCATTGTATTAGGGGGAGGGGGCCAGGGAGAACAGCATTGTATTAGGGGGAGGGGGCAGGGGATCAGCATTGTATTAGGGGGAGAGGGCCGGGGGGGAACACCATTGTATTAGGGCCCCTAATACAATGCTGATTCCCCCTAATACAATGCTGCCCCCCCTGGTCCCCTCCCCCTAATACAATGCTGATCTCCCAAATATAGGGGGAGGGGGGAAACGGCATTGTATTAAAGGGAGGGGACCAGGGGGGGGAACAGCATTGTATTAGGGTGAGGGGACCAGGGGAAGTCAGAAGTATATTTGGGGGGTGGGAGGGGGATCAGCAGCGTATTAGGGGGCGGGGGGGAATCAGCATTGTATTAGGGGGAGGGGGCCAGAGAGAACAGCATTGTATTAGGGGGAGGGGGCCGGGGATAAGCATTGTATTAGGGGGAGGGGAAAACAGCATTGTATTAAAGGGAGGGGCCGGGGGGAACAGCATTGTATTAGGGGGAGGATCAGCATTGTATTAGAGGGAGAGGGCCAGGGGGGTCAGCAGCCTTGTAGGCGGGTGGGAGGGAGATTGGCAGTGTATTAGGGGGAGGAGGGGATCAGCATTGCACTCAATAAATGTGCTTTAAAATGCATGATTTTACCTTCTTATGAACAAGAAATCGACGTTGTGCTGGTATGACGACGCAATTCTATGGGGCTGGTATGTCATTTTTTCCAGGGCTGGTTTTCATACCCAGTCCGGCCCTGACAGCAGGGTAGGACAGTAGACGCTTTTAACACGACTGCTACGTGCTTGTTCACTACTACTTGGTAGTGAACAAGCACGTAGCAGTCATGTGAAACACATCTATTGTCCTACCCTGCTGTACCTTGTACCACTTATGTGAATAAAGGAACTTTTCTTCATTGGATTCCTTGGTGGTGTGCGACCATTTTCTTCTTTTATGCTTCTCCTGGTGGCGAGCCGAGGTTCAGCACCCACCTTGGATCGTGGACTTTGACTAGCCTGAGCGGTGTTATCTCTCTTCATTGTTCATCTTTAGTGATGAGCTGAACACCCCCCTGTTTGGTTCGCACCAGAACATCTCGAACACGGGAAATGTTCTAGCGAACATGCGAACTCCATTAAAGTCTATGGGACATGAACATGAAAAATCAAAAGTCTTAATTTTAAAGGCTTAAATGTTATTGGCCCAAAAAGTGTATGGGAACCCGGGTACTGCTCTGGGGGACATGAATCAATGCAAAAACATTTTTTTTAAATGATCGTTTTTACAGGAGCAGTGATTTTAATAATGCTTAAAGTGAAACAATAAAAATAAAAAATTCCTTTAAATATTGTGCCTGGGGGGCCCCCTTAATGTGCCTGTAAAGTGGCGCATTTGTGCAATGTATGTAGCCTTTTGCAGCAATACTGATATTTCTAAAGGAAAAAATGTAATTTAAACTTGCTCGCGGCTGTAATGTATTGTCGGCTCCCGGCAATATAGTTAAAAAAAGTGAAAAAAACGGCGTGGGGTCCTCCCCACGCCAACATTCAAAAGGAAAAAACAGTGTGGGGTTCCCCCCTATAATCCATACCAGTCCGTTATCTGAGCACACAGCCTGGCAGGCCAGGATGGGGGTGGGGGCGAGCGAGCGCCCCCCCCCTCCTGAACCATACCAGGCCACATGTCCTCAAAATCAGGGGGTGCTTTGGGTCAGGGGGGGTCCTTTATTAAAAAATAAAAATAAAAAAATTGTGTCCCTCGATGATCATTCGCCCGCCTGTAAAATAGAAAAGAAAACAAAAAAAGAAGCTCCGGCTTCTTTGGACTCTTCCATCGCTGTGAGCTGTTTTGAGTTTGACAGCTCTTTTATAGGGATCTGACGTCACGAGCCGCCCCACAATGCACTGCTCAGGTGCAGTGAATAAACTACTGATGTCATGTCAGTCCGGAGGACCAGGAGCTTCTTCTTTTTTTTTCTATTTTTCGCGCGGGCGGGTGACTGATCATCGGGGGACACTAATTTCTTATTTTTATTTTTTAAAGGACTTATCCAAAACTGTCTTTTGTCTTAATTTTTTTTGTATACTTTTTTCATGAATGGGTAGGGGTACGATGTACCCGATATGTATTTACATGGGGGGCAGGATCTGGGGGCCCCCTTGTTAAAGGGGGCTTCCAAATTCTGATAAGCCTCCCCCCCACAACCGCAGCCCAGGTTTGTCAGTAAGAGACCGCCCCCCCCTGCCCCAAAGCACCCACCCCCCCATTTTGAGGGCATGTGGCCTGGTATGATTCAGGGGGGGTGCTTGCTCACCCCCCCCATCCTGGTCAGCCAGGCTGTGTGCTCAGATAAGGGTCTGGTATGGATTTTAGGGGGAACCCCCACGCTGTTTTTCTATTTTTTTTATTTTGGCACGCCATTTTTTTCAACAATACTGACATAAACTGAAGTGCTTATTTATATATATATATATATATATAACTTTGTGGTATACACTGCACTACCTGATCTCAACAAACATCTCTCTCCCTGCCAGCATAGAATTCCACTTATAAATCACCCGCTGGTCAAGGATCGAACCCACAACCTTGCAATGTGCAAGCCTGGTATTCTACCACCTACGCCACCATCAAGCAGGCTTAAACTGAACACACTCTCCCTGCCTAATTAACTAACTAACTAACTAACTAACTAACTAACTAACTAACTAACTAACTAACTAACTAACTTCTATCCCACCCTACACACAGTGGATGAGATAGAAGTTAGGTAGAGTGTGTTCAGCTTAAGCAGGCTTAACAGTGGCATAGGTGATAAAATACCAGGCTTGCAATTGAGATGGTTGTGGGTTCAATGCTGGCCAGCAAGGTGATTTATTGTGATTCAGAGGTCAGAGTCCATGATAATGCAGGAAACTCAAAGTTCCCGCGAAGAAGCCCATTTGTTCGTCATTCGAAAAATGAGCAAACAGCCAATGTTCAAGTCAAACTTACGTTCGACTCAAAGCTCATCCGTATTCAGCTTCCTTTAGAGACTGGGAGCTTAAGCGTTCCCAGGTCAGTCTTAGATACTCACTCTCGGACCCTACAACCATGCAGGCACCAATAAATTAGAGGTCAGTCAGCCACAGCTAAAGGAACTCCTAACAACCCTTGGAAACACCATGGTTGAGAATGGCCACTGTAACTATATATAAAGCCAGGAATGACCAGATCAGGATAATGGGTGTGCTGGTCTTATGGCCTTAGCTGTAGGAGCAGGGTTTGGCTAGGACTGGGACAGGGCAGCTGTCCAGCACAGCACAGATGCCATTTGCTGTCTGTACCCATGATTGCCTTTAATCACTGTCAGTTATAATGTGAATAGGTAATGCAGGGCTCAGAATATAAATACAAATAATATTAAAAGGTAGATATGCTAATTTCCTCATGTACATGGAAGATATTTTGATTAATTTATTTCCTTTGATTTTATCCTTTAGATCTTCTTCATCTTTAATTCAAGGATTACGGATAAAGCCAAAGATAGACATTAGACGGTAGTCAGATATTTCTTGACCATAATTCTTTTTTAATTGAATTTACTGTGCAAAAATAAAGATGACTGTGTGTGCGTGCGTGCGTGCGTATTTTATTTATTTTTTTTAAAGCCCAACTACAGAATGGGCAAGAAGGAGAAAACAATTACTCACCAACATCATCTTTTAGGAACGGTTCACACTGCGCGCCGACTTTGAGAGCACAATTTGCATAACATGTCAAAATCAATGGTTCCCTATGACAGCCATTTTAACTGGTCAGACTTGGAAAAAGGTTTCTGCACTATTTGGTTAGATTATGGCATGATTTCAGCCCATTGATTTAAATGCAGGTCACATCCAAGTTGGATCATTATGTTAACTGATCCGACTTGTGGCATACAACTGAGTATCTTTAAGTAAATCCCACGCCAGAATGGAAAAAAAATGGCGTGGGGGCCCCCACCAAGACCATACCAGACCCTTCGGTCTGGTATGGATTTTGAGGGGAATCCCCATGCCAAAAATTTAAATAAAATTAAAATCCCCCCCAAGATCTTTACTAGACCCTTATCCGAGCATGCAGCCTGACAGGTCAGGAAAAGGCATGTGGTCTGGTATACTTTATTTTTCACATTCTGATATATAACATTGCCAAAAAAAAAAATTCTATATCAAAATTTTTCATCCTTTTGGGCCAATTTGTATTCTGCTACATATTTTTGGTAAAAAAAAAAAAAAAATCGCAATAAGCGTATTTTGATTGATTTGTGCAAAAGTTATTGCGTCTACAAACTAGAGGAAAGATTTATGTCATTTTTATTTATTTTTTTTTTTTTACTAGTAATTGCGGCGATTTGCGATTTTTAGCGGCACTGCAACATTGTGGCAGACAGATCGGACCCCTAACTGACATTTTTGACACTGTGACATTACTACTGTAATCAGTGCTAAAAATAAAAATATGCACTGTTACTGTAATAATGACATTGGCAGGAAAGGGGTTAACCTAGGGGTGATCAAAGGGTTGAGAGTGAGCCTAGGGGGTATTTTCTAACTGTGGGGGTATGGGCTTGTGAAATGATCATAGAGATTTGTGATCCTATATAGAAGGATCACAGGTGCTCTGTGATCTTTTCAGAGAGAGAAGAACGGTCGGCTGTGTTTACAACAGCTGACCGCCTTCTCTCAACAGGGAACGATCGCCGATGGCAGGCGGCAATCAGTGCCACTGGTCCCATGCATGGGCATCCCCGCTGCCTAGTAGGGAGTGGGAGCTTGCCGGCTGCGGCGCACGCTCGCCCCCCAGCGCAACGCATGCGACCGACGTATGGCTAAGTCGGTTTGCACAGGAGAGGCTGCCTGCTGCAGTAAATCAGCAGCAGACGGTCCTAATGTGGTTAACTAAGCTTTTCTCAACCTTTTTACTCCTAAAGAACTCTTGAAATAATTTTTAGGTCTAGGGGAACCCTTGTTAAAACCAATTCATTGGAATCAGTGAGAAAAAGTACTGTCTTACAGTGATGGTTAGTGGAAAGAAGAATGCCCCCTTGCAGTGATGGTCGGAACTTGCTTGTTATGTGATAAGATGAGGCACTGAGATCTTGAGGAATGTAGAATTCAGCTTTACTTGCATATGAGAATAGCATACATGTGTGAGAACAGCATTACAGGAGAGAGCAGAGTGAAAAAAAAAAAAAACAACTTCCTTCCTGTGCAGAATTTACATGAATATATAAACTAGTGAAGGACCGATATCGTTTTTTTGTTGCCGATACCAATATTTTGGCCATTGCATAACGGTACCGGCCGATATTTTCGTACATTTAAAAAAATAATTATTTTTTATTTTTAGCACTTGTACAGGTACTCTTGTGGAGGTATCTGGGGGTCTAAAAGACCCCAAACCCCTCCTCTGCACTTAAAAGCATTCAAAATGGAAAGTTTGGCTGTTTTGAATGCTGTCGTCGAGTACCCGGATGTGATATCATGACATCACTTCCGGGTTTTTACATGGAGACACGGTCAGAGTCGAATGCGGCTTTGATCGGGTCTTCAGCAGCTGTGCAGGCTGGTTGCCCGGGTCTCCCCCGGAGGGACGGGAGACCCAGACGAGCCGCGGAAGGCGGCGGAAGGAGGGGGACATCCCCTCCCACTCCTTGTAATGACAGCCGAGCGGCCTCTCAGCCCAATCGGTTTTCATTACAAGACAGCCGGCTATGGACGCCGGTACCGGGGTGATGCCTCTAGCTGCAGGCATCATTCCAGTACATGCCCTTTCCCGAAATATCGGCAATTTTGGCCACCTTGGTGGCCGATTCCGATATATCGGGGAAAGTGCATAATGGCCCTCGATATATCGGCTTTGCCGATAATCGGTCAATCGATAACTAATATAAACACACAGATGCCAGTATTGCTCTACAGCGCCATCTATAGTTTGAAGTGCATAGTACATGTTGTTGCACTTCCAACAAGAATGCCACTTTTACAGACAGTTCTGTGTCGATCCTGCACTGTGCCTGCCTGCTACAGCTCTACACTCTCTCTGCCTGGTCTCACAGATTGATAGCAGCCATTGGCTCCCGCTGCACTCAATCAAATCCAGTGAGGAGGGAGTGGGGCCAAGCCAAGCTGTATGTGTCTATAGACTCACCCAGCCCAGCTCGAGAGCGAGCCTGCACATCTGCCCCCAAAAGCTAGCGGCTTTCTATTGGGGCAGACACAAGAGAAGAGGAACCGAGAATGATGGTGGGGGAACCCAGAAGAGGAGGTTTAGGGCCCCTCTGTGCAATACCCGGTAAGTATATACCTCTTTTTTATTTTAGATTAAAGAAAGGAGAATTTAGAACCATAAGATACTTCTCCTGTCTGGCTTTTCTCATAAATCTTTCAAATGTTCTTCTTTTTTCCCATTTCTATCTCAGTCTGTGTGCGCTGCAATGTATGAATCAGCATAGAAGTTTTCAATTTGCTCTATTCTCCATGGTCCACTCTTACATAGCGCTCCAATGATTTCCCCCCACACCTCACTCTCCTATTCATTGTCATTCTATCATCCACTTGTGTTAAAAATCCATGTTTCAGATCCGCATTCACTTATGATTTATTTATAACTTTATATTCAAAGTTCTGGATACCACATTTGATCCTAATATTGAGTGCATTTTGAACATCTATTTTTATGATTTTATTCTGATTTTACTTTCATTGCTTACTTTGCTCTTTGTTAGTAATAAAACCTTCTAAATATTTAAGATTTGAACTCCGAATACAAAAAGTTGTAATTTATGCTGAACTCTAAGCATAACATTTTCAATTTCTTTTAATTAGGTATTCTTTACTTACCTTTGCAGCCATTCTCTCCTCGGAAGTACAGCTGCTGCTATACTTGCTGACCCCAGCACCTCTTTTCTGCCCTACTTGTATGTATTTTTCTGTGTTGTATTGAATATCATTTGGTTTTGGGCCACTACAGCTTGTTTACTAATGTGATCTTGGTATCTTCCTCTGTATTCCCCTCCTTTTTAGTGCTAGTTAGTTTAGTCCTAGTCCTAGCATTTTCACCAAATGTGGTGAGACTGCGTTGGCTGGCTTTTCCAGCACAGTTCCACCCCATGATAAGGCAAAACACCTATGTCTCTGCGTTACAGTGGTATATGGTGAACATTTTTTTCAGCTCAGTGCAGTTGCCTTGCACCATGGAATGGCCAATTTAACTTTATGAAATAAAAATTCAAGTTAAAGAAAAAGCGGGACTTTATATAGGCCAAAAAATAGAAGGAATGTCTATAAATCAGGCTCAAAATTCATAAAAAACATATACATAATAAAAACATTTATAGAGAAACACTCCATATAGGGGTGTTGATACAAAGTACCACGCTGGTGACCGTAGTCACAATAGGAGTGCAATCTAGCGGTCCCCGTAATCCAACGCGTTTCGCACTGGGGCTTCCTCAGGGCCCAAGAGACCAAGAAGACATTCCAGTGAGGTCAAAGGCAGGGTAAAACAAATATCCCTGGGCAGGCGTCGGGGGGTCGCTAAATGGTAGAGGCTGCTATTTCAAATGACAATTGCAAAATACCAAATGTCCTCCACTGAACTAGAAGATATGGAGCACCATACCACATGTTAAGGTACTGTAGTACTCTTCCTGCACTACGATGCTTCTAATTCAAATATGGGTACTTTCTCAGGAGGTGTAGTTTATTGTTGGAAATCAATTATGACTGTAGACTTCAATAAATCATGCAGTCTGAGCGGGGCAAATAGCTAATGATGATTCCCCAGATTCTCAGGTACCAACATCCAAGGACGCAAGAAATTCCCCTCTTAATGGGTGTTCCCTCAGGAGAGCCTGCTTACTTTATGAAATAAACTGCCAGTGTGCACTACACATCAGCAGCAGCTTTATGGTCAGTCCTGGTGCTGGGCCCTGGTGACAATGATGACCTTTCATGGGCCAACAGTAAAGGCAACGTTGTCATCCTAGCACAGGAGAGAATAATATTTGTAGGATCACCAGATGAAAATTCCACAACAGAAGCCTTTTTTTAAAGTGGATTGTGCAGTACAATGCAGGGTCGTCATATACTGTGTAGGCCCCCTTCTTCTACAAATATCATCTGATGTTGGTATGTGCAAACTGTAACACTTGCTTATTGGGCGGCACAGTGGTGTAGTGGTTAGTGCTTTCACCTAGCAGCAAGAGGGTCGCTGGTTCAAATCCCAACCATGACACTACCTGCCTGGAGTTTGCATGTTCTCCCTGTGCCTGTGTGGGTTTCCTCCGGGTACTCCAGTTTCCTCCCGCACTCCAAAGACATGCTGGTAGGTTAATTGGATCCTGTATAAAATTGGCCTTACTTTGTGTATGTATTAATGTGAGTTAGGGGCCTTAGATTGTACACTCCTTGAGGGCAGGGACCTGAAATAATATTGTGAGACTTTCCTGACACTGGTTTAGTAACTGCAATGTGTATATTCACATAGAAAAACATTTAAAATAAAAACACAATGAAGTGTAACAGTCCAACATTGTATTATATGTTGGAATGTTACTCTCCATTGTATAAGCACAGTCTGAGAGCACACTATGTCTAATGTTAGTCCATGTTTTTACTGTAAATGATCATAAAAGGTAAACTTATTTTTTCAAATATTTGTATTCCAATGTTGTTCCATGTGAATAAAAATATTGCAATTACCAAACTACCATTGTAAAAGTCCCACAGTGAAAGATATTGTAGCACTACTCCCTTGGGAGCTGCTTAAAGCGGATTCCCCTGGGTTACCCATAACAACAACTTATCGATTCTTAGTGCTTTAAGTGTTTGGCTCAGTCAGGAAACAGTCCAGGGGATTTGGTTTTTGTTGTTTTTATTTTAGAACTTGGGATGGGAGAAGGGATGAGTGGGGTACTCCAACTGGATGAACTATGCACAACTTGAGGACTTCTAGCTATGTTGATTGCGGCAAGGCCGCTGCTTCACCTTGCCACTGTAGTGAAATACTTGATAAGCAAACTGTATAGTGAATTACTCTTCAGGGCCCCGCTTAGTACCCCCTTTACCCTTACTCTTCAGGGTTATACTTGGCACCCCCGTTACTCTTGCTAACTGCGTGAGCGGACTTCTCTGGAGTGGTCCCCCTTCCTGGGCAGACCCCTTGCCAAGCCCCCTGGTAATCACAGACAGTTTTTCCCAGGTGACTCTGCCAGCAGCTCCGCCTTCAGCTTTCCATGATCCTTCAGGCTTAGTTCCACACCTGGCTCACCAGGCCGACTGCCTGTGACCACTTTCCTCAGACAGCAGGAGGAGAGACAGCCATCACCCTCCTCCTGGCACTCTGCTTCCCGCCAAAGATGCCCTGTCACATGTGCCCTTGGCTTTTATGGTCAATCCCAGGATGCACTGCAGTGGTGCCCTCCCACTGGGACTGCCGCAAAAGCCCGTTTGCCACTGGCCAGGCTTCCTCCACTTTCCAACAGGCTCCCCTTTTGGATACAGTGGGGACACTTCCTCAGACCGAGTGACTCACACCTGGACACATGTAACAGGCATAAATAACAGATCAGGCTCCCCTGATAAGCAGATGGAGCATAACAATGCTTTTAACCTAGCACCTATCTAGGAGGGTGCTACAATATATTAGCAAGTGTATGTAGATGTAGATGTAGATGTAGGGATGTAGATGTAGCACTGTCCCCATAGGGCTTGCTGTGTGATGACTTCTTGGGCCTCCTCTGATTACCTGTAGACAGTCACTAGGGGACAGTTCACTAATCCATCCTTACTCCCAGTTGCTCATTACTCAATGAACAGTCCAGGGAATTTTTTTTTTTTTTTTTTGGTATTTATTGTGGAACTTGGATGGGAGAAGGGAATAGTAGGAAACGCCCACTTAACTATTCACAGTAGATAAGGACAACTCTCACTTGGCCTCACCAGGTTATTCGGGGAAGCAGACACACTGCTTTAACCATACTGCAACTTGTATGGAAGAATTAAGTCCTCTTGTGCTCTCTAGCAGCAGACTTGATGCAAGTACATTATCTTCAGGACACTCTCTAGCATCCCCTTGGCTTTCACCCATCCACTGACTCTTCTAGCTGAAGGGATGGCCCTCACAGGACAGCCCCCTTGACACAGATCTGTACTCACTGTAGGAAGAATAAGAATCCTCTCTAGTGTCTCCCAACAGTCAGCTCTGCAGGACCTCTGGGTTCACCTCCTCTCTGACTCTAAGGCCCTCTGGTCGACCACCTGAGGCCGCATGGCAGCTTCTACAGAGGAGGGGCAGCCAGCACCTTCCTCCGGGACCCCGCTCTCCAGCTGAAAGACCTCGAGCACATGTGCCCTTGGCATTTATACAGTATCCCAGAATTCACCGAGGCACTTTCTTCTGCCAATCACCAGGGCAGTACTAAATGCCTGTGCCCTCCTCCCAGTGTCCAATATGCCTCCCTATTGGACCAGTGTGAAACAATTCAGACAAACTGAGCTGCACCTGAGCACCACCTCGCAGATCCTGCTCCCTGGTAGGCAGAGAGCAATATAAATTTACCTGGCAATCTCTGTGGTAAGCAGAAAAGATCCAAACACTATATTCTCTCTTCTAGCACCTACCTGGGAGGGTGCTACATAGATACCAAGACGATTTACACTTTTGAAGACGATTGTTCTGGAACACTTGGGGTAAACTTCCAGCTAGGGTAGTATGACAGTCAACAGTAAATGGCTTCAAACACGCTTGGGACAAACATAGATCTATACTCAAAAAGTTAAAGAAATATATATTGTAATATTAGGGGGTGTTTAGCTTGAGTGTAGAGCCTACCCGTGAGCTTAGTCCACGCAGTTGTGCTGTTTAAGGGCTCGTTGGCCCACTTTTATTAAAGGAAAATATAAAGAAAATTAAGTCCAATAACATAATAGTTGCCCATGCAGGGGTTTCAGCTTTCCACAGCAATAATGTAAATGAAAAATCCAAAGCCACCTGGCTCTTTAGAAGCACCGCTGCTCAGGCTTTAAGCCTCGACCCTCTTGGCCATCTAACAGAGTTCCTGTAAAAACACTGTACCTCCGTTAGCACACTTTCTCTAGCTTCTTTTGCTGTTCCAGCCCAAAGGCTCACCATCTACTTGTACCGTGCAAACATGCACCCTTCCCCCTTGCACGCCAGGACTCCTCGGGAGGGTAGAGCCCAGAACACTGGTTCTGTCTATCTTAAAAGGCCCAGATCCACCTGCACAATGAGTGTGCTGGCTGTTTCTAAGACCTGGTCCCAGGATTGGAGATTTCCTCCCACCCAGATCGCTTGGAAATCTCCAGACTCCAGGTCCCCAACTGGAATTTATGCACCATAGGGGAAACTGCAAACCCAGTCTTCTCCCAGTAAAACAGTCCTCCTGGAGCCTCTCAACCTGCCTGGTTGATAATCCTGGGAGAAATACCTGCTCCAGAAGCAGAAAAAATCCAAGTTTGAGACTGCACTCAAGGTATTATGATTAAATCAAATAAGTTTCTTTATTCCTCATAGATAAAGCAAACAGACAGTGTACAAACAGACGTGTCGGGTTGACGCGTTTCACGATGCTGTAGATCGCTTACTCATAACCATAAAGAAACTTATTTGATTTCATCATAATACCTTGAGTGCGGTCTCAAACTTGGATTTCTTCTGCTTCTGGATGACGGATCTGACCTGCACCAGGTTCTGAACATACACCTGAGCCGCTTTCTCTTTGTTTGTTCCAGAAATACCTGCTCACCACTAGTTGCACTGCCACAATATATATATAAATATATAAATACTAAAAAAGTTAACGAAACAAAACCCAAAAACAAACAAACAAACAAACAAAAAAACTGACAGACTCGAAGGACTACTTGGTCTTCTTTCTGCCATCACTCTTCTCTGTTTCTATGTATCCATCACCATAGGCGTGTGCGCAGGGGGTGTGCCTGGGCACACCCTAATCACCCTGTGCGGCGCAGATTCCTCCTGCTGAGGCCCCATGCACACGGGGCGTTAGAAAAAACGTACGTCAAAGTTAGTTCTGACCCTGGAAAAAGCAGCTGTAAAAACGTGCTTTCAGTAGATTTTTCCATTGGCGTTATTGCACGTTTTGCCACGTTGCTTTTAGCAGCGTTTTTTTCTGCCTCCATTCAAAATCAATGGTTCCCTATGGGAGCCTATTGATTTGAATGGAGGTCGCACCGCAACACCGCAAGTCGGATCCGACTTGCGGGGCGACTTGCGCTGTGAGAATCTTGAGGGGGAACTCCATGCCAAAATGGGAAAAAAACGGCGTGGGGGTCCCCCCCAAGGTTCCAAACCAGGCCCTTCGAGTCTGGTATGGAATTTGAAGGTAGCCCCATGCCGAAAAAACGGCGTGGGGTCCCCCCAAAAATCCTCTGCACCCCCCACCTCAAAGCACCTTGCCCCCATGTTGATGAGGACAAGGGCCTCATCCCCACAACCCTGGCCGGTGGTTGTGGGGGTCTGCGGGCAGGGGGCTCATCGGAATCTGGAAGCCCCCTTTAACAAGGGGGGCCCCCCAGATCCCGGACCCCCTCCCTATGTGAATGGGTATGGGGTACACTGTACCCCTACCCATTCACCCCATAAAAGGCAGTGTATGTAAACAACGACAGGAGACGTTTTGGAAAGTTTATTAAAAATCTTCATCTGTTCTTCTTCTCTGCGCTGGTCTTCTCCCTCTCCTGGTCTTCTGCTCTTTTGCTGTCCGCTCTTCTGCTCTTTTGCCCTGGGCTCTTCTCTTCTTCTTCTTCTTCTTCTTCCTCCTCCTCTCCGCTCTTCTGCTGTCCAATCTTCTGCTCTTTCGCTCTTGGCTCTGTGACATGAGGGGGCGGGGCCTCCCAATGATGTCACAGAGCGGCCACGCCCCTAATGGCTATATAATAAGCTGCAGAGACCAGAGACCGGCATAATCATCGGAGACATCGTCGGAGGAGGACCGGAGGAAGAAGAAGAGAAGAGCCAAGAGCGAAAGAGCAGAAGATTGGACAGCAGAAGAGCGGAGAGGAGGAGGAAGAAGAAGAAGAAGAGAAGAGCCCAGGGCAAAAGAGCAGAAGAGCGGACAGCAAAAGAGCAGAAGACCATGAGAGGGAGAAGACCAGAGCAAAACAGATGAAGATTTTTAATAAACTTTCCAAAATGTCTCCTGTCGTTATTTACATACACTGCCTTTTATGGGGTGAATGGGTAGGGGTACAGTGTACCCCTTACCCATTCACATAGGGAGGGGGTCCGGGATCTGGGGGCCCCCCTTGTTAAAGTGGGCTTCCAGATTCCGATGAGCCCCTTGCCCGCAGACCCCCACAACCACCGGCCAGGGTTGTGGGGATGAGGCCCTTGTCCTTATCAACATGGGGGCAAGGTGCTTTGAGGTGGGGGTGCAGAGCCCCCCCCTGCCCCAAAGCGCCAACACCCCCCCATGTTGAGGGCATGTGGCCTGGTGTGGTCCAGGGGGGGGGGGTGGGGCCGCTCGCTCATCCCCTCCCCTTTCCTGGCCTGCCGGGCTGCATGCTTGGATAAGGGTCTGGTATGGATTTTGGGGGGGACCCCACGCCGTTTTTTCGGCATGGGGCTACCCTCAAATTCCATACCAGACCCGAAGGGCCTGGTTTGGAACCTTGGGGGGGACCCCCACGCCGTTTTTTTCCCATTTTGGCGTGGAGTTCCCCCTCAAGATTCCCACAGCGCAAGTCGCCCCGCAAGTCGGATCCGACTTGCGGTGTTGCGGTGCGACCTCCATTCAAATCAATAGGCTCCCATAGGGAACCATTGCTTTTGAATGCAAGAAAAAAAAAAAGTATAACGTGGCTTAATGCACGTTAAGCAACGTTATAGCAGCGTTATTCAGCTTTTAGCAGCGTCAGGCGTTTTTAACGCTCTAACGCTGGTCCTCAGGTCGTGGGTTCTTGTTGCAGCTTAAAAACGCCTAGGCCATTTACAGCTAAAAAACGTCTGAGTGTGCATGAGGCCATAGAATAACATGGAGGGGCGTTTTTAGGCTGCAAAAAGAAAACGCCTGACGCTGCTTACAGCGGCGTTAAAAACGCCCCGTGTGCATGGGGCCTTATATTTCACCAAAGTCCCCCAACAGAGTTCCTAAAAAAAAAGTGTAAAAAAAAAAATATAATAATAAATATAAAAATAATAAAAATAAAAATGTACTGACACGTGCCCTGCTCTACTGACACTGTCCATGTTTTAATACATTATTAGTATACCATGTAAATACACTCACACTCATGTGTGTATGAGCTTTGGGGTGCGCACCCTAATACAATAGGATGCACTTACCTATGTCCATCACCCTTGCATTGGGCTCATTGGGGTTGATTTAATAAAGGCAAATAGACTGTGCACTTAGAAAGTACAGATGCACTCTACAAAAGCAGTTGCTCCAGAGCTTAGTAAATGAGGGGAAGATCTGCTGACTTCCATCATCCAATCATAGGCAAGCAAAGATGCTGTTTTTTTCCCTTGCATGTAATTAGATATTCTTTGTGAAACATTACTTCATTTACTAAGCCGAAGAGCAAATGCCCTTCCAACTTGCAAAGTGCACACTCTATTTGCCTTTAGTAAATCAGCCCCATTATGTCAGGTATAATGACCATTGTACTGACATATGGAGGCATCCAGTGTAACTACAATTTGCTATTATTTCTGAGGGGTACAATCCAGTTTACCTATGTGTTTGGGTTAGTTTATTTAGTCCATAGATAGACCCCCCCCCCTCCCTTCTTCCTCATGTTCCTTCAGTTAGTTTACAGCCTTTATAGTGGACACAAGGTGTAGAATATCATTGTGTCTTTACACTATAATTTGGTCCTTGAACATCCATGTACTGCGTTTTAAGTAAAACTATGTTGTAGAGTTAAAGTAGAACTCTTCCAATCAACATTGATTATTTTTAATCCTTATTCTTCTAGCATTACTAAATCTATAGGAAAGTATTGCAAATGTACTTGTTTTAAACCTTTTTTTTTTACATTTCTTCAGTTACATCCTAGTTACTTCCCTAGGAAAACAATTTCATACATCCCAAGAGTCTTCAGGAAGGGAGGAGGAGAAGAGGATGGGTTTCAGTACACCCTCCTGCATGCATGCTTGAGCTAAGGGCAGATGGATTCCAGGAAGTAAATGCTACATGAATCGTTTGCTCTTACTCAAGATGGCCACAGCCAGAAATGCTAGCAGGTTGTTTTTCATAGCTTTTTCTCAACAAAATAAAGCATAGAGACATGGATGGATGGGGGAGTTTGCTTTGAATAATAACCCCTTGGCCGCATCATTGGATCATCACTCTGTTGATCCCCGCTAAGCAGGCGGATGACAGGTCTGTCTCTGCTCACTGTGCAGAAACTGACCTGTCAGAGTCCCGCTCTCCTCTATGGGGAGATCAGGTGAAAATGGACAGCATGTCAATTTTCTGTCTGTTTTCAGTGGATCTTGTCGAATCGGATGCCAGACGGATGTCAACAGACACATGTCCACTGACATCCGCCTCCCCTTAAAGGGAGAATGGGTGGCCTGATCAGGTCTGCCTAAAAAATGGACAGGCGGACCTGGTTGGTCCAAAAGTACATGAGGAAGGCAGCACATGAACCACACCGGGATGCAATGGATAAGGAAGTCAGGTGAACATCCAGTATAGAAAGGGTTAAAAGTTTATTGGTATTGATAACCAAAAAACAAAGTACATAAAATGCTTACATCCCCCTGGGCTGGAATGGACAAGGGCACCTGGCAGCAAGCAACACGAGTGCGAGGAGGTCAGTCTCCCAGGACTGCTGAGCAGTGTGTGCACAAGGCCGTAAACCAGCCAGCGCGAGGATGAAAGGACCGTAGTTCCGTAGCGGTGACATCAGCCGGACAGGCGCCACTTGCGGGGAAATACCAGGAACCAGGGTGGACCACAAGCTATATGGTTGCCATCAAATCATTGGAAGAAATTTGGTGGACTTTAAAGGCACAGATAAGTGTGAGATAAAAAACTTTTTTATTGATTGACATATAAAAACAAAGGAAACCCCTAACAAAAGGGGAGTACTTTTTACACATACAAAGTATACATGGAGAGTACCAGAGTGTACTTAACCACTTGCCGACTGCCTAACGCCGATCTACGTCGGCAGTCAGCCCCTCACAGGCAAAGTGACGTAGGGCTACGTCACTAGCTTGTGTGGGTCTAGGGAGCGAGCGCGCGCCCCCGGAGGCACGCTCCCGCTCCCGCGTGGTCACGGACCCCCCCGCGCGTGTGACCAGCGGACCCGATGTCCGCCGGTCACTCGGCGATCGGCGGGGGAGAGGGAGAATGTCAGGCAGCTTGTGTAAACAAGCCACCTGTCATTCTCCTCGCTGTAAAGACACTGATCACATGGATCTACTATGTAGATCCGTTGATCAGGGTCCTTACAGCTCAAGCCACAGCCAATCAGAGTAGAAAGCACGCCCCTAGGGATACACACAGCCCCTTCCTCCCAAATAAAGTTAACCCCTTCACAACCAGTGTATTTTTACAGTAACAGTGCATATGTATAGCACTGATTACTGTAGAAATGTCACTGGTAACCCCAAAAGTGTCACAAATGTCAGTCAAGGGTCCGATCTGTCCGCCCCAATGTCGCAGTACCACAAAAAAAATTGCAGATCGCCGCCATTACGCGTTAAAAAAAAAAAAAATGACAAAAATCTTTCCCTTTGTTAGTAAACGCGATAACTTTTGCGCAAACCAATCAAAATACGCTTTTTGCGATTTTTTTTACCAAACATATGTAGCATAAAACAAATTGGCCGAAAATTTTAAAAAATTTTGATTTTTACTTTTTTTTTGGGGGGAATTTCATATAAAAAAATGTGAAAAATATTGTTATTTTTGCAAAATTGACGCTCTTTTTTTGTTTATAGCGCGTGATCAAAAAATCGCACAGGTGATCAAATACCACCAAAAGAAAGCTCTGTTTGTGGGAAAAAAAGGACGTCAAATTCGTTTAGGTACAGCGTCGCACGACCGCGCAATTGTCCGTTAAAGTCAGGCAGTGCCGAATCGCAAAATACCCCCTGGTCAGGAAGGGGGTAAAATCTTCCGGGGCTTAAGTGGTTAAACAAAAAAAAAAAAAAAAAACTTACATATGTATCAATAATAGAAAGAAAAAATCATAATCATTGCATAATACATAAGACATAGTGGTATCACCATACTATACATTACATCCTACAAACTCGAAGATAGTGCTGAGGAGTGTCACTATGTAGGTCCTCGAGTGTAGTTGGTACAGCCCTTGAATGGGGAATAGTTCATGTAGCCAGATGCCCTACATGTTTCGCTTGGAAAATCAAGCTTCTTCTGGAGCTACTGGTGTACAGAATAAGCTGTTATTAGTCACCACTCATTTGCCAAAAAATGGTCTACATAGGACCAATTAAACAGATAATATGTATCATGTAACATAATAAACATAAAATGTATATATCAAAGATTAACAGGAAAGACTGCATTGAAGAAAAAAGAAGAAAAATATACATATATGTATACACCGAGGTGTAATAGTATAAAAAACATGGTCAATCAAGCTTCGGTATCATAAAGTAGGCTTAAGAGAAGAGTGGGAGATGTTCCATAAAAACCAGGAAAGGCTTGGTAGTATATGGTTGCCATGACTACATGTTTCGCGCTTTGCGCTTTATCAAGTCATCGGTTGGTCCGATCATGTGGAAGGGGCCTTAGTTACACTTTAAGGATAACCACACCTTTAGCATAAATAGGTCTAGTTAGGCCAACTTTTGCAAATAACCTTTCACAGTTGAGCTAGCCTTCCTTGCAGCTTCAAAACATATATGACTGTATTCTGTGGGACATGTAAGGCTCTCCACTTGCACCCTATTTTATCTCATACATAATTTGTATTTTTTTTTTCTTTAAAATTCTTATCCGTTATTACAGATTTAAAGTGTGTGCATAGCCAGAAGTCTTTTTTAGGTTTAGATGGCGTAGAAAGGGTTGTTTTTATTTATTTTTGTCAACTGGTTAAACTCCATAGAAATGTGTCTTTTTTTCAACTTGACTAACTATGTTACTGTTGGAATGGATAAAATTTATTTCTATGCAGTTTTGATATAAAAAAAAGTTCCTCCTGAAAAAGTCGAATAATGGCAACCAACAGAAGGGTCTGCTAGCAGTGACATTGATTAATGGATGAATGCCAGAGGATCATTAGCCCATTGGATAGTATATCCACCTACATCTGTTGGTGGAGCCAGCTGGCCAGAATCCCTATTTCAGACTGTTTTTACCATCTTCAGAGTTAAAAGCCAACAAGCCTGGGGCAAAGAACAATGATGAGTTTTGCATGCAGTTTGGACAAGTCCTCAATAATTCTACAAGCATGGATATGATTAGCTGGGAGCCACCTGATGGGAATGTTCCAAGACTGAACAGACACTCTGGTGGGTGTAAGTGAGAATGATTGTGTGCTGGTTGAGAGAAGACCTCCTCTTCATTCTCCATCTCCCTGCCAACTCACCTTACCCCACACCTTAATTTGTCTTACGTTTTTGTACACTACTGATAGGTAATTCTATGTGTCTCTCTTTACCTATCTATTACAAGCTGCGACATTTCTCTCTAACTTGTTTGAGATATATTTGATTGCTTGATGTTTACTCCAACCTTGACTCACAAAGATTTCATTTCATGTAAGGTTTAAATGCCTTTGACAACGGCTACGATGACGAAACGCGTAGGAACGCATACACAAGCACGCTATCGCCGCGGCCATCTTTGTATACATGCTGTTTATCATTCAACACTATGTGAGTACCTGCCTTTTATTCAATACATATTATTTGTGGAACGTACTGCACCATTGGATTCCCTTTTTATCCTTGCATGGTCTGCTTGTGGAGGAATTGGGGATATCTTTTTTACACATACGATCCAATACATCTGATCCAGTATGAAGTGCAGATGGATGGTGATGATCCTTTGCGTTGATCCCTGCCTTATTTGCCTGATAGACCCATCATTAAGTTGAGGTTTCACTGCAGCTGGTAAGAGTATTTAGTTCGTTCACAACACGGTGGTGGATTATCCTCTTGCAGTGGGGAGCGGCTTCCTATCGACACTATTTCTTCTCATACCAGAGACGTATTCATGCCGAGACAGTTTTCTGTGTTTATTTATGTACCAGATAATTTATGTCTGCATCACCTCATACGTGTGTTTTATAGGCGCTGCACTTTATTTTGTTTATGTAACTTTTATACCTATGCTACACGATACTTATTTTGTATTACTGTTCAATGACCTTTGATTTTGTACCGTGTACCTTTTCTATCTCAATAAAGCACTTTATTGTAAAGAAAAATAAATAAATAAATATATATATATATATATATATATATATATATATATATATATATATATCCTTATTTGTAAATAAAGGCAACCCTTATCAACTTGGCCTTTAGAAGGTTTTACCCCCTTCAGCACTGTGCTACTTTAACTGGCAATTGGTCAGTCATGCAACACTACTGTATACCTAAATTAAATTTATATAATTTTTTTTCACATAAATAGAGCTCTCTTTTGGTGGTATTTAATCTCCACTAGATTTTTTTTTTCTGCCATATAAACAAACAAAAAAGAAAATACTAAAAAATTTTTTTTAATCAGAAATAAACTTTATTGAACAAAATGGGCAGTACATAGAAGCAAATTAACAATTACAAATACAGAAACATGACATCATCTCAATTATAGTAGTGTCCTGCGGTTATCAAGAGTGCAATCATAGAAGGCAAAAAATAAAGGGAAAATTACAGTTTGCAGAACAAAATATGTGAGAGAGTTCAGTATAGATGTTAAACCTGATAGACTATACCCAATAACATGTAATCATGCCATAAGAGGATTAAGACCAAGTGTTAAATTGAAGCCGCAGAACTCTGAGGACAGAACAAATAACCATAGAAAGAGGAGGAGTGAGTAAGGTATCAAGAAAGAAAGAAAAAAGAGAAGGAAGGAAAATAAAAAGAAAAAAGAGAGTACAGACTGCTGCCACTACAGGATATGGCATTAGCAGTCACCTAGATAGGCCACCTCATCCCGAAAAACAATTGTGTAGTTGCAATTATCCCTGCAGGAGCCTATCCGCAATGAACTGGTGAGGAGCTAGGCCTGGAGTTTCTAACCACGATTGCCACATAGAATAAAATTTGTTTGGAGAACCTCTATGAATGCAAGTCAGTTTCTCACGAATAAAAACATGTTTCCTCGAGCTATCCACATTTGTAACATGGGTGTTCGAGAGGACATCCACAATTGAGCAATCAGCTTATGAGCGATGTACAATAGTCTCAATATTGAAACATGTAAGTGAGGAGACAAGGACTCCGCTTCCAAGGCACCTAGTAGACACATGTTTTTCTTAGTTTCTGTTATAAAATGTTGTGAACAAATAATCTTTCATAATAAATTTATGCTAAAATATAGTCTGCTACATGTCATGTCTGTTTTAAAAATAACCCAAATCATTGTATATTATTTAGTCCGTGTGAAAGCTATAGGAGTATAAAAACTATGGAATATATATTTTAGAATTGATCAATCCTGATGTACGGACTGCCTATCTCATTTCTTGAAGACCTAAAATGCCAGGACAGTACAAATACAGCCCAAGGTATTTAGTAAGAGGTATGGTGTGTTTTTTTTCACAAAGTTTTGGAAAATGAAGAAATTAAATACAACTTGTTTTTTTTTTCCCATTTTTTTACATACTGTCACCAATGATATGGCAGTGATCAGGGATACTGATTAGTGACAGTATGAAAAAAAAAAAATAATAATAATAATTTTTAATCTTTTTTCTACAATTTATTTATTTTTTATTTGTTTTACAATTTATTTTACATATTGTCATCAAAGTAGTTCAGTGTTGACCACTGTAACAGCAATGGTTTGAACTACCATGAATGGCTTTCATTCATGATTCATTGTTTACTATTGTCAAGGTGTAATTAGCCACAGCCAATCACATAGTACAGGGTGTTATGATTGGCCCAGGTAACATGTGATAGCTGTGGGCCAATCACAGAATCACAATAGGAAGCAAGCTGTCAAGAATAAAAGCCATTCATGATAGTTTTGCTTACATATTATCATGTGATCGGTATGATTAGTCATAGCAATCACATGATACTCACAGCAGCCGGGTACCAAGCACTGTGATCCGCTGTGGCCACCAGACACATCTGTCACAGAATCGCGCTGCTGCATGCCCTAGGGGGCGTGTCAGTGCGCATGTGCACTGCGACATTCAGGTACATCCCGGTGCCTGGGGAAGACGTCCGCCAGCAGTACATTTACAGGTGGTTCATTTCATATAATATCATGTGACTCCTGTGATTGGCTCACAAAGTAGTCACATGATCGGGAACTAGTCCCGCTGGTTCCCAATCAGAAGCCTTGACCAACAGCTGTCTGTGAAAGCTTGGTCAGTGTGCTGAGCACCTGCTGTAAGCATGCTTTCATCACACAACCTCTTGCCCCCGTGAACACATTTGTGTGATGGCTGAGCGTTAATACCCACCTTTCTTTCCACTGCATATATGTGTTACATTGGCAACAAATAATTAAAAAAACAGTGATCCATTATATGAATTTAAGCACTCCAACAAAGCACATTGCTCAATAACTGTGTATTGGACACAACCATTCAATACAAAATAGAGAGGCCTGCCAAGTTATTTTTTGTTGGTGCCTGGGACAACGTCCCATGGGACAAAATGCGTAGGGCTGAGCGACGTGCTGACGTCATCACGTGATCCTGGATGATGTGGGTATATGCTGTATGTTTATATATATCCATGTAAGTGCAAGTTTTAATAACCACATTGTGATGGTTTTGCACTATTTGGAGCAGTTTCTTTTCAATTTCCTGAGGATTATTTTTTTGGATGATGCTGGGATGATTATTGTTTAAACTGTTTGCCTCTGGGGGTAACCTTCAGAATGGCTCCTGGATGACCCTGGCCGTGTTGTGAGGCCACATGCTCTGCTGACTTTTCTTTAATAAGAGGGTCCTGTGTAGCTGGTAAGCCTGCATTTCTTACATAAGAGGTGGTGGTGTCATGGCTTGCATTCCTTTTTCGAGGTGATGGATGTCAATTCCATGCACAAATTGTTTTCATGGTTTAAGAAGAGGATCCATTCTTAAATGTCACAAATTCTATATTTGCACATGAACTTTTCTTTGTATCTAATTTGAGTTACCCTCTAATTGGTAGTGATTGCACATGTCATATAAATAATATTGTTTTTGTTTGTTTTTTTCATCATTATCAAGTAGCGTGACTCTTTTTATGATACATTTTATTGGTATCAGAAAGATAAAAGTGTGTATGGATCCACTGAGCGTATTCACTGCAGTACAGCATTAGTTGTTTACACATTGTGTATTGCATTGCTCATGCCGTGTATGTGTCCCTGAACTCATGGCTCACATATACAAAGCAAATGTGTATCTACTTTCAAGTCAGATCAACAAAATCATATTATACAAAGTTTCCTGTACAAACATAAAATTGTTGCTTTTATTATGAGATAAACATCCACAAGGTTAATTGGCCCCAATTAAATGGCAAATTGGTATTAATAAACAGAAGTCTGTTTTGCACATTTTCAAATGGAAGAATGACCGCAGATGAGTCATAAACACCTATTATAACCTGGAGGCATTTATTTTCTCTGTACGATGGAAGCTAATGCTGCCTGTGGCTTTCTGCCTTTCTGTGTAGTAAGGGTGGATTGAAGGAACATTTATCGTGGCACAGACTGACAGAACTGTAGGCCTATGCAGGGGACACCTATAGAAACCATGGGACCTTGTACAGTGTGCCCGACAACCCCCCCCCCCCCATTTCTCTGCTCAGTGTGGGTGTCAGTGATAGTGTGTGCAATGTGCGGCTGCAGAGTGTAATTTCATGGCGTGGCAGTGCATAGAGAATACGCAAAGAACAGTATGCCATCCACAGCAGTGTTTAGTGCCAAGTCAGTGGGCAGTATGTAGTGGCAGGTCAGGGCAGTGAACAGTATACAGTAGCAAGACAATGATTAGTAGGAAGTGGAAGGTCAGGATGGTTGACAGTTTGTAGTGGCAGGTCAGGGTGGTGGGCAGTTTGTAGTGGCAGGTCAGGGTGGTGGGCAGAAAATAGTGGTGGGTCAGGGCGATTGGAAGTATGAAGTAGAAGATCATGGCAGTGGGCAGTATGTAGTAGCAGGTAAAGGAAGTGGACAGTATATGGTGGCAAGGCAGAGAAGACAGCAGCATATAATTGCAGGGCAGTGTGTAGTGGCAGGGCAGTGAGCAGCATATAGTGGCAGGGCAGTGAGCAGTATGTAGGTGAAAGACAGGGCAGTATTCAGTGGCAGGTCGGGGCAGTATGTAGTGGTGGGTCAGGGCTGTGGGCAGTATGAAGTAAAAGGTCAGGGCATTGGGCAATATGTAGTAGCAGGTCAGGGAAGTGGACGGTATGCAGTAACAGGGCAGTACAATGAGCAGCATAAAGTGGAAGGGCAGGGCAGTGTATAGTAACAGGGCAGGTCGAACAGTAGGCAGAATGTGGTGGCAAGTCAGGGCAGTATGTAGTTATAGGTCAGGGGTGTGGGCAAAATGGAGTGGAAGACGAGTGCAGTGAGCAGTATGTAGCGGCAGGTCAACACAGTTTGTAGTGGTAGGTCAAGGCAGTGGGCAGTTTGAAGTGGCAGGTCAGGGCAGTAGGCAGTATGTAGTTATAGTAATAAATCAGAGGTGGCAAATGTGTATCTACCTTTAAGTCAGATCAAAAAAATCATATTGTAGAAAGTTTTCTGTTCAAATGTAAAATTGTTGCTTTTATTATGAGATAAACATCCACAAGGTTAATTAGCCCTAATTAAGTAAAAAATTGGTGTTGATGTAGCACCCTCCTAGGTAGGTGCTAGGAAAAGCATATATTGGCCCTGTCTGCTTATCAGGGGGGCTGGATCTGTTAGCTGTTCTGTCACATGCCCCCAGGTGTGGCCTCTTGAGTCTGGGGAGTCTCCCCACTGTATCCAATGAGGGATATTGTTGGTCAGTGGAGGAAAAACTAGCCAATAGCACACCAGGGTTTATGACTGTCCCAGTGGGTGGGGTTGGCCGCAGTGCACCCTGGGATTGGACATAAATCTGTGGAGAGCATGTGACAGAGTGTCTTTTGGCGGGAGCATCAGTCCCAGGAGGAGGTGACAACTGTCTCTCTTCCTGTAAAAGTGAGAAGGTCGTCCAGGCAGTCGGCCTAGAGACTGGAGGTTAAACTGGGCTGCAAGGGATTCAGAGTTGCTGACTGAGTGGAGCTGCTGGGCAGAGATTTTCAGAAAAACAGTGTTGTGAGTACTCAAGATCTGCCCAGAGGTCTGCCTAAGAGAGGGAACCACTTCAAGGAGGTCAAAAGGGATCCAGGAGCCAGCTAACCAGGAGTGCACAGTAAGGGGGGTGCCAAGTAGTTAACCCCTGAAGTTCGGGGAGTAAAGGGGGCGCCAGGAAGGGCCCTGAAGTATTCAGCAGTACCCCAGGGAGGAGTAATTTGGGGAAGCTTAAAGGGATTTTTCCACAGTCAGAGGTGAAGTTCTAGTAACTGGGCTAGCTGAGGCAAGCATCAGTCAGCGTTAACCAGCATCAGTGAAGCATTAACCAGTGTCAGTGAAGCGTTAATCAGTGTCAAGCAGCATTGTTCAGTGTCCCTGCCTAATTGTGCATAGTTCAGTTGTTGGAGTATCCCACTTCTCCCTTCTCCCATCCAAGTTCTCCAATAAACCCTAAAAACCAAAGAAACTTGACTGGTTATTGTCTTAGGTGCTCACATTTGAAAAACATGCTTAAAGGTACTGATATTGCTAGCGGTAACCCAGGGGGACCCACACTCAGCAGGGAGTAGTGCTACATTAATAAACAGAAGTCTGCTTTGCATATTTTCTAATGGATGAATGACCGCAGATGAGCCATAAAACACCTATTATAACCTGAAGGCACTTACTATCTCTGACTGTACGATGGAGGCTAATGCTGCCTGTGGCTTTACCAATGTAGCCTACCAGTTACAGTGGCCTCCAAACATTTCAGACCCAAGCTCCGTGACACAGCGTGTGTCATAGAACAAGGAGAGGAGGAGGGAAGGAGGGACTCTGGCACTTGAGCTTTGGTGCCAAGGCCCATGAAGAATCATCCCCATTGCAGCCACAGCTCAAAGCGGCTCGAGTTGCCGGCCAACCCAAGACCTTGGGTCTCAGGGCTAATAATTCTCAATGAGCAATACAAGACCTGGGGTATTTTGGGGCCCACTCTGGGCTATAGCCTGGGTCAGATCCCCCCGATGCCACTAGGTGAAAGTCTCTGTTTAGCAGCTGTAAAGGGGCAGTCTTTAGTACTAACTTCAGCCAGCTAGCATTGCGGCCTAGTTGTACTGTTGGTGCACATGAGCATAGTTCCAGTCTTGCCTGCAGTAAGCAATAAGGCTACTAGATGGCTACATTGTCAGTTCCTAAAAGGGCTCGGTCTCTCTAGCAGCAGATAGAAATATCCACACAGCAGTAGCTCACTATTTGGTCACACACAGCGATTCGTTTACTCTCTGTTCTGCACCCAGGTGACTCTGGTTGTCAGCACCTGCCGCCTCAGTGCTCTAAATCCTGCTCAGGCCGCCTATATGCAGTGATGGTGCACTCTGGACAGCGATGTGAACTCTCCAATCTTCCTCATGGCAAGAGAAGGCTGGGTCCTGTACGGCCCAAGAAAATGTAGCTCATTGCCCTCCACCTGGGAATCTCTCTCTAGGAAATGCAATTGATTGCAGTAGAGTCTCTTTCCTCTGGACTACATTTCCCACAGTGCAGTGCTGCAGTTAGAGCCTGGCAAAGCATCAGAAAGGAGGAAAGCCAGTCTTTGGTAATGTCCACGGGTTCCAGACTTTGGGCAGTCATTGTCAGTAAAGGATTCTCAACAAAATATTAAAAATGAACACTTTATATATGATTGCATTCATTTGTCCAATTAAATTTGAAGGGGGGGGGGGAACTGTGAATTAAAGTGGTTGCAGTTCCTAAAATGTGTACTTGATATTTATGTTCAACCCCTTGAATTAAAGCTGAAAGTCTGCACTTCAAATTAATTTGGATTGTTTCATTTTTATTTTATTCTGGTAGCATACAGAGCCAAAAGTATGAAAAATGTGCCTGTATCCAAATATATATGGACCTAATTGTATAATTTCAGGAGTTACTACAATATTAGACTTGAGTGGTTTATCTGACCTGCCACCTTCCACTTAAAATTAAAGTACCATACTCTTTCTCCTCCTGCATTCGCAGTATCTGGCACTCGATCTGGAAGCTTGTGAAGATGTAGTATCGGTTCCTACTACAGTGATTTCCAGCATCAACAAGGAATCCTACAGGTATGGCACATACATACTTGCATTGGCCCAATCTGAACCAACGTACCTATGTAAAAACTGCAATACCTAAACTTCAGCTTTAATGAATTATCATTGACTGGACAATCCATTAAACCAACTATTCTTTCCATTGCTCTAATTTATGTCTTATCTTCTTGCCGGCTCACTTGGTATTAGCTTTCCCTATTTTATTATATCCTCTTATGGGCACATATACTTCTCCTTGAATTAATATGGTATACGGCCTATGGTGGTGCCGCCATTAAAGTCAGTGTAGGGAAGTCTCCCCCGAGACTATCTGGGCAGCTCACAAGGCGGTTATCAGGGGGAAGCTGATTCAAATTTCCGCCAACCTAAAGCATCAGAGGCGGGCAGATCTCCTTAAACTAGAATCGGACTTTCTCGTGCTTAGTAAGGTTCACAAACGGAACCCTACCCCAACTTCGAAAGCTCGCCTGGAGGAATCCAGGCTTCAATTAAATCTCGCGTTGACGACTGAGGCAGAGAAACAACTCCAATGGTCGGGAGCAAAATTTTATGCTTCCACCGACAACATTGGCCCCAAACTCGTGGTTAAATTGACCCCCCAGACAGCGTTCGCTCACTATTCCTAAAATTAGAACGGCACAAGGTACACTCTCCCAAAATCCCCAACAGGCTTTGCAATCCTTTCACTCCTTTTATTCAAAAATATTCGATTTTCAATCTCGACCCCCCTCCCAGGAAACGCAGTCCTTTCTGGATGGGCTTTCACTCCCCAGTCTCAGCCGAGAACATAGGGATATTTTGGAGGATCCTATTTCCGATTCTGAAGTCTTGATGGTAATCAAGCACTTAAAGATGGGGTCCGCCCCTGGGCCAGATGGGTTCTCCTCACTCTATTATAAAACCTTCGGGCCTCATTTAGCGCCCCACCTCTGCAGATTCTACAATGCACTGCAAAAGGGGGAGCCTATTGAGAGGACCTTAAATTCAGCATTCATTTGGGTCATTCCCAAACCAGGCAAGGACCACAGTGATGTTAGCAACTATAGACCCATTTCTCTCATTAACGTTGACCTAAAAATATTGACGAAGTTCCTCTCTAACAGGCTGTCGAGCTTCATCAGCACGTATGTACACAAAGACCAATCGGGTTTTATCCCAGGGAGGCAGGGATCCGACCAAATTAGGAGAGCTGTCGATCTTATCTCATTGACTAACTCCAGATGGGATGGCGGCCCTCACCAAGATGCTTTACTCCTCTCCCTCGACTTACATAAGGCGTTTGACTCCCTCTCCTGGCCTTACCTCTTTGAGAGCCTCCAGAGGTGGGGTTTTGGCACTAAATTCCTCAATATCTTATGAGCCCTCTATTCGTTGCCCTCTGCCCGGGTTTGGTTACTGGGACACTATTCTGCGTCTATCCCTATTAAGAGGGGCACTCGACAGGGTTGCCCCCTCTCACCCCTTATATTTGCGATTGCCATAGAATCCCTAGCGAGAGCCATCCGCAACCACCCGGACATCCACAGCGTGCGCTGTGGTCCAACGGAGCACAAATGCACTCTTTTTGCAGATGATATCCTGCTCTTCCTGACGTCCCCTGTTGTTTTGCTCCCTAACGTCATGCGCTTACTCCACACATTCTCTCTCGCCTCCGGCCTCACAGTGAATTTCTCCAAATCCATGGCACTCAACATAACAGTTCCCACACCTGCTCTTGAGGCTTTGAAACCTTCCTTCCCTTTTATGTGGCGTCAGTCCTCGCTCCCTTACTTGGGGGTACACCTTACCCAGTCCATCGCCACTTTATACCAGACTAATTACCCCCCCTTGTACAAAAAGTTAAAAGCTGACTTGTCATGCTGGGACTGTCACCAGCTCTCCTGGCTGGGTAGGATAATCTCTGTCAAAATGACCCTATTACCGAGGTTGCTGTACTTCTTCCGTTCCCTTCCCATCCCCCTTCGTAAAAGCCATCTGAACGCCTTACAATCCAGCGTAGTGACATTTGTTTGGGGCAAAAAGGGTTACCGATGCTCACGCTCAGTCTTTTTCCGACAAAGGACACAAGGTGGATTGGCCTTGCCCAATCTGTGCAAATATTATCAGGCAGCTCAGCTAGCCCAGTTTTCTGTGATCTATACTCGCAGTCCTAAACCTGACTGGATTCATATTGAGAAGCAGGCAATCCCTAATTACACACTGGACTATGTCGCTTGGTGCCCACCTAGGCTTCAACCTGCGATCTTAGCACCCACCCTGTCGCACTCTATCAGCCTATGTAGACAGCTCTATCGACACCCTAGTCTGGTCTCGCCCATGAAACTGTTAACTCATTTATTCCATCATCCCCAATTCTTGCTCGGGCATGACGTCAAAGCATTTCACTGGTGGACAAACAAAGGTCTGTACCGCATAGGACATTTCCTATCGCTCTCCGGCCCACTCTCCCTCTCCCATTGCATTAACAAACTTAAGATGCCGGCATCGGAAAAGTTCATTTTTTTTCAAATTTCCCATTTTCTGCACGCAATGTGGTCGGACAAACAGGTACCTCCAAGATTGACCTCCTACGAGCGGTGGTGTTCTGAATCATCGGAGTTGAGGGGGGCGTATCATCTATATATGCAGCCCTGATGGAACCCTTAGATAAGCCCTCTTATGCCCTCAAATGGGAAAGTGATTTAAAGACGGCTTACTCTCTAGACGAATGGCACCGTATGTTTCATAGATCCTTCAAAGGCGTCGTTAATACGACTCTCATTGAGGCAAACTTTAAAATTCTGACCCGATGGTATTTGGTACCGACCCGTCTGGCGCGCATGTTCCCTAGCACATCACCTTTGTGTTTTAGGGGGTGTGAACACCAGGGGTCCTTCATTCACGTTTGGTGGTCATGCCCTAGAATCCGTTCCTTTTGGAATAAATTTTTCCATCTGCTCCGACAAGTCACGAACCACCAGGTCCCCCAAACACCACATGTCACCTTCCTTCACAACTTCCCATGGACGTACCCTAAGAGCTTGTCTGCCCTATTGTTTTTCATGCTCCTGGGAGCGAAGCTCACTTTGGCTAAGTCCTGGAAACGACCTTCGGTCTCCCTTGATGCTGCTAAACATAAGATCTCTTGGATCATGGCCCAGGAAAAAATGGTGGCAATCCTCCAGGGCCGAATAGATAAGTATGAAGCCATTTGGAATCCCTGGGCTCAATATCTGCATGTAACCCGGTAGACTTCCCTGATTTATCGCACCTACTGTACCCCCGGTGACTTTCCCTCCCTCCTTTCCTCCTCTTCCTGATTTCTTTCCCCTTCTTCCTTCTGTTTCCCTTACCCCTACCTTTCCACTCTTCTCGTCTGCTTTTTGTATTTTGTTTTAATTTTTATATATATAATTTTAAGGTTTGGGGCTTCCCCCACTCCTCCTTGTGGAGCCTATTCCCATTGCACATGCCTCCGTTACTGTTCAGGGATTCTTCTGCTGAGAACCCTGTTGCGTCTTGGTGAGAGGCCTGGTCCCCAAATGTGTTGCAACCCTTTTGGGTGCTTGGGGCCGGAGTTTCCCTCACCAATTAGCTGTATTTTACCTCCTCACCCTCACATGGTTCTGCTTGGCTCCCGGGAGGACCTGGGGAAGTCTCTCCACCACTGGTCCCTGTTTATTGGCACACATAACAGGCCTCTTCTTTGGCCGTCACTCTTGGTTGGCCAGTGCATGCTCTTCTGCATATTTTATTGCTGCTCTGCATTGCTCAGATCGATCTCTTGTTTCATTGTTTATTACTAGTTGTCGCATTCGACAGTTTGTATTTCCTTTATTTTCTTCAATAAAAACATTTGAAAGTAAAAAATAAAATAAAAGCCTTGAGGCAACACAGAGGAGCACTGGACAGGCTACGAGGCTCCCCTGCTCAGGTGTGCCCTGGCCTGGTGACAATAGGCTGTCCCTGAACAAACAAGCCTGACTATCAAACACCTCAACATGTTTGGTGAGATGGTGAATGACCAACCCGAGTTGGAAAGCAACACAGGAACCTCAGATTCTAAGATACCACTTGAACCTCATATGTCAAGGAACCAATATAAAGTTCAAGTGCCAAGCCAAAATAGCTGTGTGATAGGACCCAGGAGGTTAGGAACACAATGCAGAAGACCAAGGACTGTGTTTGAGCAGAACCTACAGGTACCCTGTTCTCCCTCCACCCTCCTTCCTACTACTTTAGACATATGTGCAATAAAGTTTACAAAACATTAGTGCAAAGTGACTGGTGCCCATCATTAGTCAAGAACTTCTCCCTGAGAAGAATGGCTTGGGACATTTATTGGCCAGTAAGTAGGACTGGAACATACTCAATGTATTATCTAGTAAACTGAAGGTCAGTACTGAATGTAGCCTTATCTACTGAAGATCAGTCAAAATAGAGTCATCTTTTTTCAGGAATTGAAAGATGCATATGAGATATCCAAAAGCTATCTTTACAAAACATTGTAGGGTAAAAGGAAAAGAGCACCAGAGTTGGACAGATTGGATTTGGAGCAACACAGGCAGATCACTAACTCCAATTGTGCATCATTTGACTTTTTTCCAGAATAGAAAACTGTTCGATCTGAGTAAGATTTAAAATTACTCTCACATCTCTAAGTCATGCACCTGCTCCTCTGTCCTAAAAGTGTCATTTACAACTTTGCTTCTAATGCGTGATCTTTTATGTGCCAATATATCCTGTTTATACTATTTCTGCAACATGCCATGTGCCATTATCGTTAAAGGAAAGCAAAGCATTTGGCCTTATCCTCGGTTATAACACCATAAACAGCACTGTTTGGCACATGATATCAACAGTAACTGCACCTCCTGGTATTGTAATGTGCACCAGGCCCCAGTGCAATATTGAATGCTCCGTCATTGTATGTTTGATCGTCATAAATAAATGTAATAAAAATATAATTGGAATTTTTATATTGAGCTGGGATCTGGGGTTTTAATGCAGACTTGTTTTCCAGATTGGAGCAGATTGTCATTTGAAGATTCTGCGGGAAAAGTAAATTTGTCAAAAAATGTACTGACATGATATCATAATTTAAAGCCCATTAAAGTATATCTGAAAGCATTTTACATTTTTTTGCATAGAGTAGGAAATGGTTAAAATGACTGTTTTGTCTTGAAAGTCCCATTGTAGAGGCCTCCCTTCACTTCCTGTCCTGTAGACACAACAGGAAGTGAAGTAAATTCTATCTTAGACAGTTGTGTTTTCCGGTTAGAAGATTTCTCCTCTATTCATGTTCTGTTGACAACAGAATATTTTGGATTTTCCATTACTTTAAGTCTCAGTGACTGCGGTAACCAGGATAATTAGAGAAATTCAAACTCCCTAAAGACTCAACAGCAATAAAAACCTGACAAAGATCCTAGCTTCTTCTCATTCTATTCAGAGTTGGAGAAACTGATGGCTTTGGGTACAATTTAGGCATACATATACAGTAGTTAAAAAATGTTTAGTGAGATGTGACCCATGACCTATTCCCCTTTCCAGACCTACTGCAGCCCGCCTGGCTTAGGAGGGAGAGGAACTAGGGAAATAAGAAGTGTGGATGACAGAAACTGTTCAGTCAGCTCCCAGACTAAAGAGCAGCAAAGGAGAGCTGGTAGAAGTGTTGCAGATTTCTCTTCATGTCCTGTTTGGTAAAACAGTTGTCAACAGGACAGTGCCTGAGTTCTAATCCTTCCCAACTTTATCCAAAACTAGAAAACATTTTGACTTGACATACCCCCCCCTCCTCGTCATCGTCGTCCTTCTCCTTCTCCTCCTCCTCCTCCTCCTCCTCCTCCTACTCCTCCTCCTCCTACTCCTCCTCCTCCTCCTCCTACTCCTCCTCCTCCTCCTCCTACTCCTCCTCCTCCTCTTCCTCTCTACTCTCTGCCAGCAAGTACATCTCTCTCTAGTGATCCTGTTTGCTTTCATAGATTTGCTAGTAATAGTCACTTCTCTAGGATCTAGGTGGCATCCTCAGTTCTATAAGTGTAAGGAACATACCCCAGCATTTACAGCCACACAGATAACTCCTTTTTCTTGAATCGTCATGGAATGTGGCAACGTAAATGTTGATTGTCCAAAACATTAAACAATATCACTGTGTTCTAATTTACATAATACAAAGATTTGAATAGGGTGCTATCACAAACCTTCAGCTAGGTGTGATATGTAACTTGAGGGTGCCTATTATCTGGTAAGCTGCTTGGTTTAATCACCATGGCGCCGAGTGCTGTCTTCCATCACATTTGAAGCTGGTGTTGGGTTCCCTTGTTTCACCTCTATATGGATTCAGTAGCTTGAATATCATCAAATTGGAATGTTTATGGACTCTTTACCAAAAAATGTTAGCGCTGCATACTTAGATTTCCTATTGCAATTTTTAGCTGTGTGCCTAATGGTGTTCTTTTTTTATTATTACATTTAGTTATATAGATCTATTCATCACACCTTAAGGAGGCACAGTTCTGGGTCTAATTAAAGCATAGTTGGTAGCTACTATATGCTGATGTATGGTTGCAGCATCCAGAAGCCCAATCCAGGGCTGGTGACAGTCTTCCTTCTACAAATTCTTTCATGGGGAAAAAGGCTTACTTTGGATCTGAATCGGCATCATTTAGGGGCTCCTTCCTCTAATACCCTAGTGTCGAAGGAGGAATTTACTTCCGCTTCTTGTAACTACATTAAGGATTTAGGATGGAAGGGACATACGTATTCCGTCTCTGCAGGAGCTGCCCTGTGAATTCCTGTTTCCACACTTCCTAGAGGCAAACAGAAACAAAGAAAGGGCGCACCGACCTAGCGCATTATCCTCAATATTAGGCTTTATTCATGCAACATGTAAAATGGCTACTCACAAACTCAGGTGAAAAATGATCATATCAAGCTCAGTTGCTCCAGTGTCAGGAATCGTCCATATGTTAGTCCATAATCCGATAAGATGACAGCTGACGCGTTTCGAGGCTCAGCCTTCTTCTTCTTTGTTTCTGTTTGCCTTTAGTACCATTGGACTACCCCAGTCCTTTTTGGGCAGCAAGACCTTAGCCATCCAAGACGCCAGCAGTGAGTCCCGTGGGGAGTGTGGTCGGGGAGCTTGAAATCTTAGCGCAGGAGAAGGGTGGTATCACCTTGTTTTTTTGGAGCATCCACACTTCCTAGGGCTGGAGGAGCTGGAGGAGTTCAGATTCCAACACAAACCTTACAGATTGGTGTGCAGAACCAGGGATCTTCAAGCCTTCACATTGGGTGCTTTTGTGTGTCTGTTCAATCTGATTAATGCGTTTCCCGCTCTCAAATTCCTAACACGCCGGTTTCGGAAGATAGAGAGTGAAGTCATACCAGTGATTCTCATTGCACTGAATTGGCCTGGGAAGGTATGGTACTCAATTTGATTTCTAGAGGACTGTCCATGGGCCCGAGTCATCCAGGCATGCTTTCCCAATGACCTGTGTTCCATCCTGCTTTACGGTCTCTGACTTTAACACATGGCTGCTGGGATTGGAAGTGGTTTGCAGGGTTGAGTTAAAAGAGATTAGCGGTATTCAAAAATAACCAATATTCATACTCACCTATGTAGATGTAGCATCAATCTGATGCTGCAGCTGTCCCCCGCCAGCTCTACACAGAGAAGTGAGCAATCAAAGACTGCTGATCACTGAGCTCTTTTGTCTGCTATGAGCACAGTGCTCTGCCCTTCCAGTGCTCAGTGGAGTGCCAGGCTGTGCAAGGGACAGGAGCAGCTGGCTCGGGCTCTCAGCAGAGCACTGAGAGGCTGAGCCAGCTGCCGGTCAGGAATCTGAGTGGATCCCGACATTGTTGTCAGGGTCCCTGAGGAGTCTGGACCAGCTCTGTGACATCAGCCAACAGTGTGCTTTAGCCCATTGTCGGCTGAATCCGGGTCACAGGAGGTAGGGTTCTCCCAAGATCCAGAAGACTGCAGCGGCTCAATGACATCACAATGAGGAGACAGGTCAGGTGCTGGACCATTGCTCTCCACTCCAGCAAGAGTTTAAGGCTTTGCTTAGAGACTTGCTTTAAACCAACAGCTGGAATAGAATCTTTCACAAACAATCTTCTGCTATCTACTCTGCAAGTTTAAATATTTTAGCCCAGCAACCTAAACTAGATTTAGTAAGTAAACATTAATTTAATGGTTTTATGCTTAGTAATGAAAGTTATAGGTGTATATTGATCAGACAGGTTATAAAATCTGTCCTGGTCCTGTTTGTTATGCTGCGTGATTAATGAGCCAGCAGCATCTTCTTCACTCTCTTCCCTCTCCCTTGTGAATCGATATAACCCAAGACTTGTACGGAATTTTTTTCCCTCTATACAAATCGTTTACAATAGCTGATACTTTTACTGTATGATGCCAGTTGGGTCAGTTTGTGGATGTAAAAACGTGTCCTCTAATTTAGTAAATGATATAAATATACAGTTGTATTCAAAATTATTAAACCCCCCCCCAATGCTGTAAAGGGTTTTAGGGAATTTAGTGTACATTTGTAATTGTATTCAGAATGAAATCCTACAAGGACTTCTTAAAGAACCATATGCAACTAAATGACATCAATTGGTTTTGTAATACCGTAGTAAATGTTTCTTTTGTGAATTCTTCATTGACACAATTATTCAACCCCTTAAAGACTACCACTCTGAAGAACAGAGGTTCATTGAAGTGTTTTCAATCAGGTATTGAAAACACCTGTGGATGTCAGGGAGCAGCAATAAAGCCTAATAAGCACCAATTAGGCAGCTTTAAAATGACTGTGATACTCAGCTCCTTCTAGACATTTACTGGTGTGGTTACAAACATGGTGAACTCAAGAGAATGGTCCAGGAAGACAAGAGAAGAGGTGATTACTCTTCAAAGGAAGGGCAATGGCTATAAGAAGATTGCAAAGATGTTAAACATACCAAGAGACACCATAGGAAGCATCATTCACAAATTCAAGGCAAAGGGCACTGTTGAAACGCTACCGGGTCGTGGCATAAAGAAGATGCTGACTTCGACTGCTGTGCGCTACCTGAAGCGTAGAGTGGAGAAAAGTCCCCGTGTGACTGCTGAGGAACTGAGAAAAGATTTGTCAGATGTGGGTACTGAACTTTCTGCTCAGACAATACGGCGCACACTGCGTAATGAAGGCCTCCATGCCAGAACTCCCAGGCGCACCCCCTTGCTGTCTCCAAAGAATAAGAAGAGTCGACTGCAGTATGCCAAAAGTCATGTGGACAAACCACAGAAGTTTTGGGATAGTGTTCTTTGGACTGATGAAACAAAATTAGAACTGTTTGGGCCCATGGATCAACGCTATGTTTGGAGGAGGAAGAACAAGGCCTATGAAGAAAAGAACACCTTGCCTACTGTGAAGCATGGCGGGGGGTCAATCATGTTTTGGGGCTGTTTTGCTTCTGCAGGTACAGGGAAGCTTCAGCTTGTGCAAGGTACCATGAATTCTCTTCAGTACCAGGAGATATTGGATGACAATGTGATGCAGTCCGTCACAAACCTGAGGCTTGGGAGACGTTGGACCTTTCAACAGGACAATGATCCCAAGCATACCTCCAAGTCCACTAGAGCATGGTTGCAGGTTAAAGGCTGGAACATTTTGGAGTGGCCATCACAGTCACCAGACTTAAATCTGATTGAGAACCTCTGGTGGGACTTAAAGAAAGCAGTTGCAGTGCACAAGCCTAAGAATGTGACTGAACTGGAGGCTTTTGCCCATGACGAATGGGCGAAGATACCCGTAGATCGCTGCAAGACACTTGTGTCAAGCTGTGCTTCACGTTTAAAAGCTGTTATAACTGTAAAAGGATGTTGTACTAAGTACTAAGATTGAATGTCACTTGGGGGTTCAATAAAACTGATAATGATGTGAGCACAGAAAAGACATTTGTGGTTATTTCATTTATATTTGTTATGTTATATTTGTCTGACCTACACGTGCCTCTTTGATTTAATTCTAAGCAGGATGACTGAATGATCAAAATCAATGTCAAACTGGCCAAAACAATCAATTTCAGTGGGGGTTGAATAATTTTGAATAGAACTGTATATTATGTGTAGCGTACAAATCAGAAATATCAATGAGGTTCCGGTTTGCCACTAATGTAGGTTAGAGGTAAATCCTGCAAATTTAAAATTCACAGTCCTGGGAGAATTTTTTTTTAACCATGATGCAATATATAGCCTTTGAACAGGGGGCTTAGATGGGCCAATAGGTGGGATTTTGGATAAGCCTACCCCCTCTCTATAAATGGTGGGGGGCACAAATCAGTCACACTCTGATGATCTGTACATATTGCATGTGTCTATTTTTGCTACAGAGGTTGGGAGTTAAAGTATCTTTACACACACACACACACATATATATATATATATATATATATATCAAATTTGACTTTCTAAAGACTGCATAATTAATGAACATCCTGAATAACCCCTGTGGTCTTTCACCACTGTCATATCTAAAAAGGTATAGCATTGAGAAAGACTTTAAAACTCACCTACTTACATTAAAATAGGTCACAAACATCCATGTTTTCCACCTGGAGTTCTATTTCTAATGAGAATGAGAACTAGTAGGTTGACCTTAGGCTAACTGCTTCTAGGTAATGGTTGCTGTAATGTAGACTTGTTATTTTGAGCACTTGTATCAGTAACATATACTCTAGCTCCAAGTAAAGCCATGGGGAAACATGACTAGGACATAATTAGGCTTTGTGTATTAAATGTGACTCATTTTCTCCAAACATTTCACTTTCTATGGGTTGAAATGTGTGAAGGACACCCTAGTGGGCATAGCTTGTCCATATCTGGTCAGATTGAGTGGAGTTTATTGCATTTTTTTATATACTGAAGGGAATTTTATCTTCAGGAAAATTACAGCTAAAATCTTTTTTTTTTTTATATTATGGAAATTGAAGTCTATCACAAGAGTCCATGGTGTGGTGGGAAAAGTTGGCTGTAAAGCCATGGGGAACTCATTGGTTCTCAAGGTTCCTAGCAGACGAAGAAGTATTAGTTGATTCTACACAAAGCTATCCTACTTTAAAACCCAATTCCACCCAGAAGTGACAGAAGTTGTATATGGGCAGATAACCATGGTATTTTGATGTATATTGTTCTGTATTCTTATAGAGTTGCACCTAATGTTGAAAATAAAAGAAAGAAAATAGAGAAGGCAAGTCCAAATTGTTAGAAGGTGAGTGCATCTTGTAAATAATACCTTTATATGTGTTAGGAATCTTACTAATGATAGAATTTGAAGATATTTTTTGAATGGTGTGGACTTGAGTTTTGGGACTATTATATGAAGATATGACATGTTTTCTGTATCTTTATGCTTTGGTATAGGTATTTTTTCTGTTAGTTATTAGCTGGTTAGCTTTAATTATTTATATTAATGGGGTTAGGCATAATTGCACACTGTAACGCTCATGCGTTTTTGTTAATGAATGGATTTGCAGCTGCAGAATTGTTACACTCAGTAGTCGTGTAGAGATTCTGTTGAACAACATATCCAACTCTCAGGACTTCATCACCGTGCACAGCCTGTTATGCAATATACATACACTCAATATGATGTTCCTGTAGTGATAGAATATATGATAGTATAGAGGTGAGAGACAGGCGATAGTATGGTGAGCACTCAGTAATAGTATTCAGGAGAGTGGTAGGTGATGGTAGTATGCAGATAGGTTCTAGCAATCATGTATAGTACAGATGGTAGGGGACAGCAGAATGTATACAAGATAGAGTAACCTAGTGCAATGATAGATGATGGTAGTCCCAAGAGCTAACAATCTATGCAGATGATAGGAATAGATTAGATAGTAATAGTCTTTGTAATATGCAGTAGATGATAGTGAAAGTATAGGTTAGGAAGGAATCCCCTGCGGGGTACTTATCACTAGATAGTTAGTAGTAGCAAGGTCCAGTAGTAAGGAGTGATCCGGTAGCGAGATACGGGATCGGCAGCGAGGTTCCAGTTCAGTTCAGGCAAAGGGTATAGCTAGAAGCTCCGGCAGCACAAGACAGCCAGCATCCTTACCTGCTCCTTCCCCGACCAATGGGCAGAAAAATCGCTTCTCTTTTCAGAGATTGGCTGGAAGGAAAATCAGTGTTATAATAGCGAATATTCATTCTCTATTGTCATACAAATGGGTGTACATAAAGCTGCGCCCCGAGCCCACCCTTTTTTTGAAGCCTATTAGAGCCTCTGGCTCTAATTACGTGCTTCAAAAAAAAAAAAAAATATCCCCTATTGGAATCCATGCGTCCGGCACCCTGCATGTAGATTAGGGGCCTGGACACATGGATGGGGGGGCGGCTGCGCCCCCAATGGATGGTCCGCCACTGCAAGGGAGTCACCCTGAAACAGGAGACCCGGGATAGTGATCATTGCACCAGCTTAAACTGGAACATAGGCAAGGATTAGAAGATAAAGAAGCTGCATACTCAGTAAGTGAATAAACCAGCTGCCCAAATTGCTCAAAAACTGAGGGTTTACTATCACTTTAAGCAGATATTCCTCTTTATCTACAAATATGTATGTAAAAGTTTTTGAATTGTGTCTAATGAAGTCCGCGCTTTGCTTCTGCAGTACAATGGAAAGATATATGTTTTCCTGCTGAAGTGCTCATCATTAGCTGGAACTCAGCAGCTGCGTTCGATACAGGTTGCCATTACCTGGAGCTGTGCAGGGAATATAAGCAGAGAAATAGGACACGGCTAAATTTAGAGTGGATCATTTACAGCCAGTCATAAAATATATAGTGAACCGCCACTGGAATGTAATAACAGCGAGCAAATACCTGTCAAGCGTACTCCAAGATGTTAAGTGACATCTTTGTCAAAGATTACATTTCTAATCCCATTTCCTTTATTGCAACACGTATTTCAATCAGTGTTAATCTATGATAGAAAGCAATTAAAAAAAATGTAAAGGATCAGTTCATCCAAAAATTATATTATTATTTTGCCTATGTATCACTGGAGCTTCAGTGATGAGTTTTCTATCTTGGAGTCCTAGCCCGCTCCCCCTCGGTTCCCACTATTGTCTTTTTTTTTTCAGCTTTTAGTGCTCATTCACCCCAGAACCTGGTGAGAGTAACCCACTTTCAAACCCCGTTCAAAACACACTTGGGGTGCAATCTGTTGTGGGTGTCGATATATTCCTAATGACACCCCAAACGCAGTGCTCTTGCCTGCACCGGATTGCATCGTACCACAGTGCCATGTGATTTTGTGCAGTGAGTTTTTGAAACGTGGTGCATGTACTACTTTTTGTGTCAACTGGTGCAATTTCATCTCAAACGAATGGGCCTAAAATCACACATGAACAAGAACATTCAGGTGTGAACCGACCCTTGGTTAGTAGTGTAGCCAATCTTTAACCAACTGGATTCTCTAATTACTCTCTAAGCAAAATCCAGCATGAGTAGATCCTTCCTTGGAATAGTAGCTTCCTTGGAATGTTCAAATTCCACCCACATATGTGGCTGCAGAGGAGGCAGACCAGGACCTCCAGCTGGTATAAAGATTTACTTTTACATATGCTAAACATATGTTTAAAGCCTACGTTTAGTTAATATTGAATAAAAAATATAATTAAGGGACGGCCCTTACCTTCAACGAACAGTGTCCATTGTGCTGGTGGCTGGTGTCTTAGTTGAAATCTGAAGTCCTCTGCCCCCTCCACATCCCTACAGCAGTAATCTTCCAGTGCTGCGGAGGTTAATGCAACTGCTGAACCTGTTATGGGCACTTTTCCACACCCCTCCTCCATTCATAGAAGCTGTACTATAGCTTCCATCAATGAAAAGCCCTCTATGAATGAAGGGTGAAGGATGAATGAAAGGTCCACCTCTCAATTTATAGTGCATTTTTGTTGATAGAAGCTATGATGGACTCTTCTATTAATGGAGGAGAGGGAGCAGAAAGGGTGAGCATAGTCAACGTTCTTGAGAAGTGCCTACGATGGGTCCAGCTGCTGTATTAGCCCTGCAGCACCGGGTGTGCAGAGAACATTAGATTTCAAATAAAACAGCAGTCATCAGCACAAAGGACACTTCTCATTGAATGTAAGTATTTTCCCTTGAGTTGACTTTCAAGAAAATTTTTTAACTGAAATTGTGTCGCATACTACACGTTTACCGGTGGTCACATTCCCTGGGTACATATTCATTGCATATTCACCAAGTTATAAACATGGCAAATGTTACTGGTGAATCGGTACTGGTTAAATGTGGGGAGAATGCTATCACTGGAGAATGTACCAAGGGAGACATTTAAGTATACCAAATTGTATCACAATTTTGGCTTTCTTTACTAAAACCCCACAGCTCTTACATGCATATGTATACCCCCAAAAAATACAATATGCATAATTCATATACAGTTGATATGGAAATAAACACAATTTTTTTGTTTTCATTAAAAGTGTTCTGATAAAAAAAAAGTGTTAAAATATTATAGTTTTTATCAGTTGAAAAAATTGTGTTGAACTGAAATTTCAATGGACAATCATTTGTGGCAGTTGCCATGTATGATTGTGTCATAAAATTAACTGAACAATTGAGAAGAATGTTGCCAGCTCTTCATCAGTCTATCAATGGCCAAAGAAGGCCCTACCTGCTTGGAAGACTAACTAATGGCTGGTCCAGGATACAAAACCAACCTCAGCACAGTTAATATCTGTTACAACACCACAAGCCATGCGTTGATCAATTAACAATTTCATGTGTTATGGATTCCCATGAGCTTGAGATTCCAGAAATGGGAGGAGTGGGTGGCAGAAGCTACCATGCGGTAAGCTAACAGTAGGTGAGAAACAAATGTGGGTAACACACTAGTATTTCTGACAGTACATGGGCTCCGACCTGGAAATTCTGACAAATACATGGTAGCAAACAGACCATTGTAGCAATATGTGGGCAGTAGATTCAGATGTCATTCCTCCAACCAACCAATACTTGGCCAGGCCGGGTGAAACTTCTGGTGAACTGGGGACCCAGTGAACCTGTTTGATCAGATGTAGTCTGCAGGCCAATTCTCTAGGTACTGTATATGACATGAAATGTTTTTCTTTCAGAAAACAGTAGTGTAGATATAAGAAGACAAACACTAGACAGAACCGAGTCAATGAATTGCATGCCAGGTCAGCTGATCTGGCTGCAAGCAGGCATATGAACCATAAAAAAATGACAGCAGAAAATAAGATCAATTGCTCTATCAAGTCTGCTCCATTTTTTTTTTTTTTTTTTTTCATTTATACATGTTTTTGTATTTTTTTTTATTTTTGTTAATTATATGGTCTGAGTATAGACCTATGTTTATTCCATGCTTGAATTCACTTACTGTTGGCTGACTCACTACCTCCACTGGAAGCCTATTTCAAGCATCACCTACTCTTTCTGTAAAATATTATTTTGTAAGATTAGTTTTGAACTTTCCTCCTGCTAGTTTGAAGTCATGTCCCTGTGTTCTTATTCTTGGCATCATGTTAAAAATCCTGCCCTCCTGAACCTTATTCATCCCCTAATTTATATTTAAAGGTTTCAACCATGCCTCCCCTTTTACTTCTATATTCCAGACTGTACATATTACAGGAGATATACAGCCAAAGCTCGTTTGGCTGTACATATCCTATGGATCACAGGAGTACAGTTTGTTTTGCCCTCCTGTGACCCATTTTCATCAGAGAGCGGGCTGGCGTCACAGAAGTTGGTCCAGGCTCCACGTCATTACAACCACGGAGTCAGGATCCGCCAGATCCCTGGACCAACACCCAGCTTGGCCTCTCAGCGAGCCGCTAAGAGCCTGAGCTGGCCGCTCCGCCTCTCAGCAAGCCGCTGAGAGCCTGAGCCGGCCACTCTGCCCCCTTCACAGCCCAGAGCTCCAGTAACCGAGGAGGGGTCAGAGCAGAGAGCAGTGACTGACAGTCAGCAGCTCTCTGCTTATGGAGCTATGAGAACCCAGCGATTGGCGGTGTCTGATCGCTCGGTTCTCGGTGTAGAGGCACCAGAGGACAGATGGAGCATCGGACCAATGCTGCGTCCACCTAGGTAAGTATGATTCTGGAAAAAACAGAAACTCATAAATCACCTGTCTCTGGACTCATTCTATCTTATCAATATCTTTTTGTAAGTGAGGTCACCATAACTGGACACAGTTTTCTAAATAGAGATGGGCCGAAACCCCCCCCCACGGTTCGCACCAGAACATCACAAAAAGTTCGGACCTGAACACCGAACCCTATTTAGTCTATGGGACCAGAACTTGAAAAATCAAAAGTCCCCATTATAAATGCTTATACACAAGGTATTGGGTATAAAAAGGGTATGGGGGCCCAGGTACCAACCCTGGGAAACATGTATTAATGCAAACATTTTAAAAAAGTTATTGTTTTTAAATGAGCAGTAATTTTAGTGATGCTTAAAGTGAAACAATAAAAATGAAAAATTCCTTCTAGTGCCTGCGGGGTCCCCTTTGTCTACCTAAAAAGTGGCGCATCTGTACACTGTATAGAACCTGCTGCAGCAAAACTGTCATCTCTAAAGTAAAGAAAATTAATTTAAATGTACTTCGCAGTTGCAAGCTATAGCCCACACCCGGCAATACAAAATTTATTTTTTAAAAAAGCCTTGTCCCCCCAGTACATACCAGGCCCCTTGAATCTGGTATGCATTTTATCCTCCCTGGCGGTATTCCCGAGCGTGGCTCAGGGTTAATATACAGTACCAAAAGCGGTAACCCTGAGCCACACTTGGGATTACCCCACAATCAAACGTACCTTCCGCTACGATCCCCCGCCGTCCTCCAGCAGTTCTCCCGCTGGCTTTGCTGTGTGATCCGGCCGATGCCGACCCCTGTCTTCCAGTATCCCTTCCCTGCGAGCGCCATGACACGGGGGGGGGGGGTTGAACCGGTGGAAGTTTAAAAAAATAAGTGAAAACAAATAACATGTTACAGTGTAATCTGTTAGGATTACAGCTTTGTATCATGCCATTTTACCACGGGTTTTCACCTAGTGACTTTTCCAGTGCCCTGCCTGTATTTTTGTGGTTCTTTGTGCCTGGAAAATTGAGAACGTCCATGGCGTCCAAAAAGCGTTCTTTTAGCTCAAAAGCATTTTTAGACAAACTGTAAAATAGCGACAATGAATTGGAATTATTTGAAGAACTGAGCGATAGTGATTCGTGGGAAAATTCGTCATCAGGTACTAAAAGTGACGACAGCGATGATTCTGCGACTGAGCTCAGCGATGTGCGGACTTAGTGCTCTATTGACTGCGGTACGGATAAGGCAGCGCCCCCAAGATTCCCATTTACTGGAGCACCTGGTATGAAAGTTGACATTGACCATGACAACCCCTTGGCATACCTACAATTATTTCTGACCAATGAGGTTATTAAAAAAATAGTTACCAAAACAAACTGATACAAAGAGCAACAATTGGCTATGCAGCAGAAGTTTTCAAGATGCAGAAAGTGGGAGCCAGTGACCAAAGATGACATTTGGAAATTTCTGGGTCTAATAATTCTTTAGGTTATAGTGGGGAAACCCCTGAAGAAGCGGTATTGGACAACTAAGACATTACTTGGCACGGTCATGTCAGAGTACAGATTCTCTCTAATAATGAAATATCTCCACTTCGAAAACAATAAAAAATTTGATGAAACTTCTCACCCTGTACCTAAACTGAAGAAAATTTGAGAAGTATATCAAATGATTCTATAGAATTTCCAACGGAGCTATGTGCCAGAAAGAGGCATCAGCATAGATGAAAAGTCTAAAGTCTACAAGGGAAGGCTCAGCTGGGTGCAATACATTGCATCAAAGAGGGCACGATTTGGCATAAAATCCTACATGTTATGCGAATTGTCAACTGGCTACATTTGGAATTCAGTGATATACACTGGAAAAGGAACAAACGTTGATGAAAAATACAGCAATTATGGAATGGCAACATCTTCTGTTCTTTCACTAATTGAGCCATTGTTAAATCAGGGACATTGTGTAACAACTGACACATTTTTTACATCTCCTAAACTTTATGAAGTTCTACTGCAAAACAAAACTGATGCCTATGAAACCGTAAGGGCTAACCGGCGCGACATGCCGCCAATGTTTGGCAAAAAGAAGCTCAAGACAGGAGAAATAGTTGCCTGGCAGAAAGGCAAAATGATGACACTGCGATGGTGAGACAAGAAAGATGTGTGCCTAATGAGTACAGTGCATAACACCTCCACTGTTATGGTACTCATGAAAGGTGGGAAAGAAGTCATGAAGCCACAAGTAGTGATAAAATACAACAACACCATGGAAGGTGTCGACAGAGCCGACCAAGCAATGGCATTCTACCCAGCTATGAGGAAACAGCAAAAGAAGTACTATAAGAAAATCTATAAGAAGATCTTCAGACACCTTCTTGAGCAATGCTTGTGGAATGCCTACATTCTGCTAAAAAAAAAAGAGTGACAAGCCTGTCATTCATTCGGACTTCATTTGGAAAGTTGCCGAAGGTAACACCATCAATGGCTGTGAACAGATCTGGACGTCGTGCTGTTGGTGTTGTCAACCCGGAATGCCTTACTGGTCATCACTTCATAGATTACATCATAGACAACTGAGAAAAAGTCAGCACCTACAAGGACGTGTGTAGTTTGTTGCTCGAAGAGATATGACAGTGGAAGGAAAATAAGAAAGGAAACCAGATTATATTGTCTCGACTGTGACGTCGGACTTTGTGCAGTCCCATGTTTCAAAATCTTTCATACCTGAGATGTTTACTAAACCTTTATTACAGTGACTAGTAATATCGCACCCCTTGTTTGTACACATTTCAGTGTTTTTGGTTTGATTATATTATTGAATAAAATGTATTATTATTACAGTATATTATATGATTTTGTGTTTCAAACTTTATCATACCCGTGATGTCTACTAGACTCTTGTTTGGATAGATTTAAGTGAAGATTTATTCCTAAGAGTTATAGGCCTAAAATATAAAACAACAGATTTCCATGCAGAACTATGTACCGCTTCTAGATAAAAAATTCTGACATAATCAGACCACCATGGAGGTTAATGGGAATCCCTCACTAAAAAAAACAAACAAAACACAGCGTGCCCCCCCCCCCCCAAATCCATACCAGACCCTTATCCGAGCATGCAGCCCAGAAGGTTAGTAAAGGGGAGGGAACCATACCAAGCCACATGCTCTCAACATGGGAGGTGCTTTTGGATGGGGGGCACCCTGTCCCCATATTGATGGGGACAAGGGCCTCTTCCCAGCAACCCTGGATGGTAGTTGTGGGGGGTCTGCGGGCAGGAGGCTTATCAGAATTTGGAAGCCCCCAGATCCTGTCCCTCTATGTGAACGAATATGGGGTACATTCTACCCCTACCCATTCACAAAAAAGTGTTATTAAGAAAAACAAACAAACACAAACACTGTCTTTGACAATTCCTATTAAAAAAAAGTCCCCTGATGTAGATCCATTGTCAATCATAATTCCGCGCCACCGCCGGACCAGAAAAAAACACTCCACCTGCAACAAAGGCTAGCAGCCTACTGCAGGCTCTGCGGGTTGACAGTTCTTACATAGGTAAGGGGTGAAGCCACCTGGCAACGTCACTTGGTGGCACTGCCCCCTTGTGATATCACCGACTCAGCATACAGCGGTCGGTGACCTCACATGGGGGCGGTGCCACTTGGCAATGTCACCTGGTGGCACCGCCCCCATGTGACGTCACCGACCGCTGTATGCTGAGTCCTTGCCTATATAAGAACTGTCAAACAGCAGAGCCTGCAGTAGGCGATTAGCCTTCATTGCGGATTGAGCTTTTTTTTCTGGGCCCAGCGGTGGTGTCTGTTTTGTAATTAACCATGGATCCACATCGGGGGAATTTTTTAATTCCTTTTAATTTTTAATGAAGGAATTGTCAAAAACTGTGTTTTTTTTTTCTTATTACACTTTTTTGGTGAATGAGTATGGGTACAATGTACCCCATACTCATTCACATGGGGGCAAGACCTTTTTTTTTTCTTGAATAGATTAATCAGTTCTGGACCAGAAGGATTTGCCCCCTTAATGACCAGCCCATTTTTTGTGATTCGGCAATGCGTTATTTTAACGGAAAATTGCTTGGTCATGCAACACTGTACCCAAATAAAATTTATGTCTCTTTTGCCCCACAAATAGAGCTTTATTTTGATGGTATTTGATCACCTCTGCGATTTTTATTTTTTGCGCTATAAACAAAAAAATAGCGACATTTCTGAAAAAAAAAAATATTTTTCACATTCTGCTATATAACATCCCCCCCCCCCCCCCAAAAAAAAAAAATGTAAAAAATTTATGTTTTTTATCCTTTTAGGCCAATTTGTATTCTGCTACATATTTTTGGTAAAAACAAAATCACAATAAACGTAATTTGATTGGTTTGTGCAAAAGTTATCGTGTCTATAAACTAGGTGAAAGATTTAAGTAATTTTTTTTTCTACTATTAATGGCAGCGATCAGCGATTTTTAGCGGGACTGCGACATTGCGGTGGACAGATCGGACCCCTAACTGACATTTTTGACACTTTTGAGGGGGACCAGTGACATTACTACAGTAAAAAATTGCTAAAAATATGCACTATTACTGTAAAAATGACATTGGCAGGGAAGGGGTTAAGCTAGGGGTGATCAAAGGGTTAAGTGTGAACCTAGGGGAGTGTTTTCTAACTGTGAGGGGGAGGGCTTATGAAATGACCATAGAGACCTGTGATCCTATATAGAAGGATCACAGGCGCTCTGTGATCATTTCAGAGAGAAGAACGGTCAGCTGTGTTTACAACAGCCGACCGTCCTTCTCTCTCAGCGGGGAGCGATCGTGGGTGTCAGCCGCCTGACCCGTGCATCGGCTTCCACTCTGCCGACTGGGGGTGGGAGCGCACCGCCGGCGGCGCGCTCACCCCCTAGCTCCCTGCTCGCGCTTGACGTAGCCCTACGTCGGTTTACCTGGGAGAGCCACACTGCCGCAATAAATACACGGCGTGTGGTCGGCAACCGGTTAACATGTTAATGTAATTTCAAATGTGTTTAGTCTGTTTAAATCTTCAGCTTTCATTGAAAAGTATACTCAATGGCTCTGCCATATAGGTTCTTGCTTAGGCACTTCCTGTTTTGTGATGACAACTGTCTCCCAACTCTTCTCCTGTGTTGTCACCCTGTCACATGCTCAACTTCTTGAGACAACCAGTGAGTGTGCCAACAGACATTGCATAGGCATGGTCCAACATTGCCACAATAAGAAAGCTGAACTAAAATAATGATGAGCAGTTGGCAATGGAATGAATGAATATTGGAAGAAGTGTGTGAAAAGAGCCTGGAGGAGATCAGCTGCTCTAAGTTGCAGAAAATAGATGTGAAAACAGTATTAAAGAAAATGCACTGCAATTGTTTTTGATACATAATGCTATAGCAAAATAATGAGCTTTTGATCTGGTTTAATACATGAATGATTCTCATCCTACAATTATTTTTTTTTAAACTGTGACATTAAACCATTTTAATCTCCTCTGCAAATAATTGCATGTTTGTTTTCCTGGGCTGTATGCAGCTGTCTTCGGCAATATTCTGATTGGTCATATACTTTACTGTAGCTAGCGAAACTTGTACAAAGTGGGGATGATCTTATGAGCAATTATCACCAGTTCCTTTAGTGGCAGTATGCATTGCTTGGCCACTAGGTGGCAGCCCTGATTCATGGACATGTTGCATTATCAGGTGGCAGAAGGTTTATTCTGTAATATTCAGGACATGGTGGTAGAAGTAATTGTTCTCCTATGGGGATTATTTGCACCTGACTGGGCTTTCATATGCTTTCAGTGCAGGAAACGCATTCAAACTCGACTATAATGGACAGAATAGGTCTGATTTATAACACATCTATTGTGCTGGTCTGCTCCGGATAAAGATAACCGGTAAAACATTTTTTGTCTTTTGACCCATATTTTCCTATTCAAGTAAATGACATGGGGCTTGTCACAAAGCAAGTGTTTTTGCACATTAACCATACAAACCAGCTGTAAAATTGGCCTTGGTTAAAAGAAGTACACTATATTGTCAAAAGTATTGGGACGCCTGCCTTTACACGCACATGAAATTTAATGGCATCCCAGTCTTAGTCCGTAGGGTTCAATATTGAGTTGGCCCACCCTTTGCAGCTATAACAGCTTCAACTCTTCTGGGAAGGCTGTAATCAAGGTCCAGGAGTGTGTTTGCTGTATGTTAAATGTTTAACCATTCTTTCAGAAGCGCATTTGTGAGGTCAGGCACTGATGTGGACGAGATGGCTTGGCTCGCATTCTCCACTCTAATTCATCCCAAAGGCATTCTATCGGGCTGAGGTCAGGACTCTGTGCAGGCCAGTTAAGTTCCTCCACTCCAAACTATCTCATCCATGTCTTTATGGACCTTGCTTTGTGCACTGCTCCAAATAATTTGGTGGGGGGGATTATGGTGTGGGGTCGTTTTTCAAGGGTTGGGCTTGGCCCTTTGGTTCCAGTTTAGGGAACACTTAAGGCATCAGCATACCAAGACATTTTTGACAATTTCATGCTCCCAACTTTGTGGGAACAGTTTGTGATGGCCCCTTCCTGTTTAAACATGATTGCGCACTAGTGCACAAAGCAAGGTCCATAAAGACATGGATGAGCGAGTTTGGGGTGGAGGAACTTGACTGGCCTGCACAGAGTCCTGACCTCAACCCAATAGAACACCTTTGGGATGAATTAGTGCAGAGACTACGAGCCAGGCCTTCTCGTCCAACATTAGTGCCTGACCTCCCTAATGCATTTCTGGAAGAATGGTCAAACATTCCTATAGACACACTCCTAAACCTTGTGGACAGCCTTCCCAGAAGAGTTAAAGCTGCAAAGAGTGGGCCAATTCAATATTGAACCCTACGGACTAAGACTGGGATGCCATTAAAGTTCATGTGTGTGTAAAGGCAGGCGTCCCAATACTTTTGGCAATATAGTGTAAATGGATGGGTGAGTTTGCTTTGAAGATTTAAAAATGAATGAAATTGGAACTAAAGTTCTGCTGTTGTACACTGTGAGCAGGCAGGATTATATTGCAGAAGAGACACGTATTGTCTATCCTGCAATATAATGCACCTACCTGCCTATTCGCAGCATTCCCCAACATGTAAACTAAGCTGTGCATGTGCAGCTCAGCTTGCAGTGCCCGGCCGGATTTCCAGTTTGAAATGATAACCTCCTGTACAGGCGCAGGAGTGACGTCATCCCGCGGTGGCCAAAGAACATGGCCGGCAACCAGGACAGAGGATGTCGGCAGCAGTGATGGATGAAACTGTTGGAGTAAAGGTGAGTATAAAAGCTCCCTTTATTTCCACTTTAAATATTTTTTTCAGTTTTTGGTGCTCAGATACAGTTTAGTTCCGCTTTAATTACCCAGCAAGGAGGCTGCAGACAGAGGCAGGACCATGTTAGGCAGCTACAGGAAGAGTCACCATTATCTGTAGATCTACCAATCTTTTTGACAAGCAATTATCATTGATGGTAAGAAAACAAATACTATAAATGAAGCACAGCGATACTACAGAATAGGCACCAAAGGGATAAAAACGTGATAATAGTGTCAGTTCCATCATAAACAATCCCAAACATATTCTTCTTGTTGGCATGAAATATTTTCACACGTGTGGCACAAGTGCTCCAGTGCCCAACCCCACGCCCCAGTAGGCTGGAACTCACCAAACATAAATGCCTTTCTCTTTACAGATCGCCATTTAGAGCTTGTACAAAACTCTGTGTGACCTGGCTTCAGGTCTTGTATTCATACTTAAATAATAATTAAATTAAAACATTAAATCTGGCCAAGTATGAGTAAACATGGCTCCATGCACTCGCATGTAGTGCAATTCATACAATCATCAATCTCTCCCAGTCTTCGGTATCCCTTCTGCTGCGCTGGTCGACGACACATCTGGTTGCCGCTTGACCATTCCCCAACGCATTTCGTCTATATGAATTTGTCAAGGGGATCTCCCCTTGACAAAGTCATATAGATGAAATGCATTGGTTTCTGCTCAACCACAATGCATTCATATAGATCTGTAAAAACAAAGGCATTCATATTTAGTGAGTTCTAGTCTACTGGAGAGTGGTGTTGGGCACTGGAACACACGTGTGAAAAATGTCATGCTAACAAGAAGAATATGTTTTGAACTGTTTATGATCAACTGACACTGATCACATTTTTATCGCTTTGGTGCTTATCTTCTATTCATAATTATTTGTTATCACTGTGCTTCATTTATTGTATTTATTTGTTCATTAGGGTGTATTATTTTAATTGAAGGCTGCAGTGACCTTTTACACTTAGGCGTTATTGGTTAACTCTTTTAGCGCTGAGTGTGGTGATTATATATATCACTGATGGTAGCCTCTTTAGGCATTTTTTTTCATCACATACTATGGGTTGAGTCAGCCGTGACATCAGCTGGCACGGATCACACTGCAGGCGGCCATGCCACCACGAGAACCAGTGCTATATCTCCTGGATCGTTTATTATAAGTGTTTTTTTTTTTTTTTTTTAATAAACAACGATTTTTAAGTGATAATGCACTATAAGAGTCGGTTCACACTAATCCAACTCAAAGTCGCCCCGACTTCAGGTGACTAATGAAGTTGCCCATGCAGGGCGACTTCAGCGCGGCTTGCAACGACTTCTCATAATAGAAGTCAATGCAAGTCGCTCCGACTTTGCAAAAAAATAGTGCAGGAATCTTTTTCTAAGTCGGAGCAACTTGTGTCGCTCTGATTAGAACGGTTCCATTGCACAGCATTGGAAGCTGACAAGTCGGATCAGTGTGAACCGGCAGTCAGTCCTCCTTTGTTCCACATACTCATCTGTGACCTCGGAGACGGTGTCCGTTTGCGGTATCATGGATCGATTCCCTAACAGTTTTCATTGGGTCTGGTAAGAAGTCAATTTATCACATGAGTACGGTGGTGATGCATGCAGCACTTTGAAGGAACAAACCTTTAGCACCATTCAAAATCACACTCTTTGGACTGTGTTGGATTGTTAGCTCTTTGGGACTTTATTCTGTGCATCCAGTTTTGTTCACACTTCAGTTGCACTTTAGTTATATATATGCTGTCACATATTATCATCTGATGTTTTGGTGCATATGATTATATTAGTTATGATTGATTTTGCACTACATATTTACACATTCACTCTTCCTTTGTGATATTTATTTTATGAAAGCGTACTTCACTTATACACTGCCTGGCCAAAAAAAATTCGCCACCCAAAAAAAAGGTCACAAACTCTAATATATTGTTGGCTTCAATTACGGCACGCATTCGCTGTGGCATTGTTTCAATAAGTTTCTGCAATGTCCATCCATCCAGTGTTGCATTCATTTTTCACCAAGATCTTTTTTAAATATTTTTTATTGGGTTTCAAAGCAAAACAACAAACATAGAACATTAGGAGCAATATATCACCAGAATAGTTAGTAACATTGTGCATCCGTAATCCCAAGTTAGGTAAGTATTAGATCACATATGCCAGAAGTTCAACAATGAACATGAATTGGCACAAAACTAAAGCTCCGTACACACGAGTCGAAATTCGGCCAAGAATTTTCGTCCGACGACCAATCTGCCGATTTTCGGCTTGTTAGTATGATGCTTCTGACAACGGACTCCGACTTTTCGGCCGAAAAAATTCTGGTGTGCAGGCTATAACATTTTTGTCCTCCGTCAAAACACGGCCGATTTTCATGCAGTCAGTACAGATTTCGACAGGGAAAAATCTTATGAGCAAGACTAGGCATGCTCAGAGATGAAAGAACACAAAGAAAGCAAACCAACACATGACATCACTTCTGAAATAGAATTTTGTCGTGCGGGAAAATTCGTGTGCAGTCTAGAGCACATTCCAACCAACAAAACACCACTCTGGACAAAAGATGGACGACCGGTCGGCGGAAATTCGTTGCGTGTGTACGAGGCTTAAAGCTAATTCCTACTCCTCGGAAAGCAGTGGAACAAATGACATTATATGGGAAACTCTTGTTTTGAGGCACAGGTTACATTTAAGCAAGCAAGCAAAGGTAAACACAAAGGCAAACACAATCACGGACAATGAGTACTTAGCTAGTTAACTAGAGGACCAGAAGTTCCAACATGTACAAAATCTCTTTAGGAAAAGAGAGTTAATAGCCAGTGATTTCTCAAATTGGTAGTTTATTTTTAGCATGGATATGACTTCAGATAGTGTGGGAGGTGTAGTATTCTTCCATTTTTCACCAAGATCTTGTATTGATGATGGGAGAGTCGGAGCACTGCACAAAGCCTTCTCCAGCACATCCCAAAGATTCTCAATGGGGTTAAGTTCTGGACTCTGTGGTGGCCAATCCATGTGTGAAAATGATGTCTCATGCTCCCTGAACCACTCTTTCACAATTTGAGCCAGATAAAACCTGGCATTGCCATCTTGGAATATACCCGTGCCATCTGGGCAGAAAAAATCCATTGATGGAGTAACCTGGTCATTCAGTATACAGGCGGTCCCAGGTTTACAAACATCTGACTTACAAATGACTCCTACTTACAACGGAGGGAGACAACAGGAAGTGAGAGGAAATCTACCCCTAGGAAGGGAAATTCACTCCTGTAAAGCTGAATACACACTATACAACTTTTGTTGGTAGATTTCCATTAGATTTACCTTCAACTATGTAGTGCAAGGGCCTGATTGCATACAAATTGAAAGTGTTTAGGTCTGACCTCATATTATTTGGTTTTGGTAAGTCTAACGGAAAAAATCTAAAGAAAATTGTATAGTGTGTATACAGCCTTAGAGTTCTCATGGGAAAAAGGTGTCTCCACTGAAGCTTTATCACCAATCCTTGTTTCCACAACAGCCCAAATTTTTAAAAATCCAGTTGTCATAGGGACAGAAAGTGAGGTGAAATCTTCTGAACAGGGGTAGAGACAGCAAAACAAATGTTACAAGGGTGCTAAGCCTTCCCTATGCTATCCAAAAAACCTAAAAAATATTATTTTGGTTGGAGCTACACTTAAAAAAAATGTACCTCTTCCGACTTACAAACAAATTCGACTTAAGAACAAACCTACAGTCCTGATCTTGTTTGTAACCCGAGGACCTGTATTCAGGTAGTCAGCTGACCTCATTCTTTGGGTACATGCAGTAACCATCCAATAGGATAGTTACTGCATGCTTAGTTTACTTAGTTGCTTGGTTAATACCCGGTGGCGACTTCTTTTTTTTTTTTTGGGCCAGGCAGTGTATATTGGACTATGTGTGAATTGACTGGGTGTATAACAGGCTCACTTTTTTTTTTTTTTTTTTGTAGCTTTTCTCAGAACACCAAAGCTGTTTGGATTTTTAAATAAAAATTGTTGACAATATTGTTTGTTTTTAGAGTTATTGCAGATGTTCGTTTCCTAGTAGCTTCAGAACTAGACACTTACATAGTTACATAGTTGATGAGGTTGAAAAAAAGACACCAGTTCATCCGGTCCAACCTATGGTGTGTGTATATGTGTTTATGTCAATAGTAGTTGCGGATTGGGTAATCCAGGGCTGGCCCAAGAGTAAAATGCTGCCCCCCCCCCCCAACAAAAAAAATCCTGCCCAACAAAAGGCCCCAATATCCATTATTTTATATAAATATATAATTTGGAAAATAGTATATTTACTGTTATCTTCTTTCATAACTCACCACCGGACCAGTCCACCAAACACCCACTGTCTGTTCTCAGTCCTCCTCTCACTCCTCTGTCTGCCGAGCCCACCACCCCAGAAACCAGGCTCTGCATGAGAAGGAGTGCGCTGATGTCCGACGTCATTACGCACACCTAATCACGTGAGGGATGTTCCCCGGAGGAGACACTCTGCGAATTGTCCACTAGCTGATAGAATAAACTCATTTATATGATCGTTTCCATGTTCATAATGATCGTTTGATAACAATAAAAACACATAAGACAGAATATTCTTTTTGTTTTGATTATAAAATACACGTATACATTTTAGGCTTTCCCCACTCCTACATTTGATGTAAGCATGAGGAAATTCTCAAGGCTGCACACAGATCATATTTTTAATGTAAGGACCCATTAGGACCAATGTGCTTATAAAGGAATCTAAGTGGGGTGCAGTGCCATTCATTTTGAATAGAACCCCAACCTTCCGATCCAGTGCTGACTATCTGTACATTGATATACTGCATATGAGTAATGTAAGGACTGTCCATTTGTTGCCTGTGTATTGCAACGTTTGACCATGTGTTGCCCATGTATTGCAGTGATTGCCTGTTCTTGCCCAAATATTGTCATTATTGCCTCTTTGTTGCTCATGCAGTGATTGCCTTTGTAATGTAATCATTGCGAGTTGAGACCTGCCTATGCAATGGAGCACAACAATTGGGAATAAAATTGAAAGTAAATACTGCACTGCTGAAATCCAGGTATCCAGGTGTACTGCACTGCATCTGAGGTCTGATGTAAATATTGCACTGCCAAAATCCAGGTATAGAGATGTACTGCATTGCTGAGGTCTGATACTACTTAGGCTGGGTTCACACGGGGGCGGCTTCAAAGTCCCCCGACTCTGAAGCCGCCCCATGCGGTGCGACTTCAGCGGGGCTTGCAAACGACTTCTCTAATAGAAGTTAAGGTGGCATATACAGGATACCTTGATTGGCATTTAAAATGGTTGACTTAAAGCAGAGTTCCACCCTGGAATTTTTTTTTTTTTAAAAATACCCCCGGGACAGTTAGGGCTAGTGCATTCCACAATGGATAGCCTCTGATCTGTCCCGGGTTGCACTTACCTGTTAGGACAAATACTTACCTTGAAAAAGTCTTGTCCAGCGCTGCCATCTCAGATGTGGGCAGCTTGAAGCCAGCGCGATCCTCTTCGGCGTCCTCTTCCGCCTTCTTCGGTCCCACGATGCCCTGCGCCGGCCCCGCCGTCACTTCCGGGCGCGCGCGTCATCCCTCCACTGCTTCTGGGCATGCCCAGAAGCTGTTTAGAAGGGGATGACGCGCGCGCCCCGGAACTGACGTCGGGGCCGGTGCAGGCGCAATGATTCCTGGGAGCGATGACGTTCAGCTCCCAGGAATCATTGCAGAGCCAGGAAGCGACGACGGGCCGCGGCCGAGGAAGGAGGAAGAAGGAAGTAAGGTAAGTATATTTTCTTCGCTACGAGGTAAGTAAAAAAAAAAAAAAATGCGATTATCCATTTCTTTTTCAGGTGACCCGGAGCGAGAAGATGGAGGTAAGTATAAAATTAGGGTGGAAATCCACTTTAAACAAAATGTCTTTCGAGTTAATTAATCTCATTTTGTCTTTGATTTCTTTACATGTGTCACTGAGCTTGCAAAAGCTAAAAATATATATAAGCTGGGATGTTCCTAACCGCAACAATATTCCCGTATCTGTCATAAGAGGAACTTTGTCTGGACAGCTGACTGATAAAAGTCCCTTTGGAAACTTCTGGATGAGCATCACCAAGAAAATTCTCTTATGACAGAAGATCACAATATAGATTAACCCTATGCTTACCATAATTAATTGTTAACCTTGATTGGACAAAAGATGTTCATAACAACCCATTTCTTGTACGTCAGATTTGAATGACAAACACATTTTTATACGTTATATGAGTATATTTAAAGCCAACACGCTGTAATTTAAATCAGGTCACTATGATTCAGCCATCGTGAGTCTGTCTGATCTCATTATATACATAGCTATTTATATTGTCTGATTTGGTATCACTGACTAACAGGTAACAGGTATTTTGTACCTGAGGAAAAATTCCACAACAAAGTCAATGCAAGTCTCCGCCAAAGTAGTGCAGGAACCTTTTTCTAATGCCTCGTACACACGCAACGATTGTTGGCCGTGAATTTTCGGCCAACGTCCGATCGGCCGATTTTCGGCTTGTTAGTATGATGCTTCCGACAACCGACTCCGACTTTTCGGCCGAACAAAATCTGGTGTGCATGCTATAAAATTTTTGTTGGCCGTCAACAGAACGGCCGATTTTCCGTCAGTCAGTACAGATTTCGGCAGACAAAATTCAGATGAACAAGACTGGGCATGCTCAGAGAAGAAAAAACACACGGAAAGTTAACCATGACATCACTTCTGAAGTTGGTTTTTGTTGGCCGAGAAAATTCATGTGCAGTCTAGAGCACATTTCAACCAACACAACAACACTGGACAAAAGACGGCCGATCGGTCGGCCGATAATCGTTGCGTGTGTACGAGGCATAAGTCTGAGCGACTTGAGTTGTTCTGATTAGAATGGTTCCATTGCATTGAATGGAGCGCGACTTGTCAGGCGGCTAAGTTGCCCCAGTGTGAACGGGGACTTAAAACAGTTTTAAACTGCAGATGTTGCAAAAAAATATATATTAATAATAATAATAATAATAATGGCATAATGTACTAGTATGCATTACTCACCTTGGAACAAAGCCATGCAGCGCTGTAAGGTCACCACTGAGAGGGCTGACATGTTCCCCATGTCTTTCTTCTGGGTTCGCACACTCCTGCTACGTGATTGGCCGGAGCCGGGAGGATGTCACTCGAGTGCTTGGTTCCGGCACAAAGCTCTGAAGTTTCGGCAAGGTATGCCAAACCTTTAAATCGCATGCGCCAGTGATGTCACTGGATGTATGCAGGGTAAATATCTCCTAAATGGGAAATGGGGGAAAATGTGGACACATTCTAATAGAAAGATACAACAGTCTTATCCAAACCCAAGAATATAAATTCAGTCATTTGCAGCTTACCATTACTTATAATTGGCTACTTAGTTTTTTTTTTTTTTTAGGCTAATACAGTTTTTGGCAAATACAGAAAATACCTGTTGGCTCTCTGAGAAATCAAAGTGCCCTTGTCCCTTCCTGTGAGCTGAAAGCACAATCCTACCAGCTTTTTGTTGACTACTAATCCCCACACACCAATGTAATGGAGATGTAGAGAGGAAGACATGTTTGAAGTCTAACCTGAGGGACAATCCAACTCCCTCCATAGACACAGTGTAGTAAGAGGGTGTAGTCACCCAAGGGCGGGATGTATGTTACTTGCAGGATTATTAGAAAAATATAAAGGAAGAAATCCTGCAGAAGAAAATGAAAAGAGCCACTATATCTAAGGTCTGCAATTAATTACATTTTTGTTTTGGGGTTTAGATACACGGAAAAGCCAAGCCCGATTCACATAGCACGTTGACCTGGTGTCCTCAAGCAGTTCCTTGATGTCCAGGCTTTTCCTTTTAGGCACTTCCAAATGGTTGAGTTTGGAGTCTACTTACAGTGCCCTGAAAAAGTATTCACACCTCTTGAAATTTTCTACATTTTGTCATGTTACAAAAACACAATGTATTTGTTTGGGATTTTATGTGATAGACCAACACAAAGTGGCACATAATTGTGAAGTGGAAGGAAAATGATAAATGGTTTTCAAACTTTTTAACAAATAAATATCTGAAAAGTGTGGCGTGCATTTGTATTCACCCCCCCCCCCCTTTTACTCTGATACCTCTAACTAAAATCCAATTACACTAGTCTACCCAGTCCACCTGTATGTAATTTAATCTCAGTATAACTACAGCTGTTCTGTGCAGCCCTCAGAGGTTTGTTAGAGAACCTTACTGAACTAACAGCGTCATGAAAGCCAAGGAACACACCAGACAGGTCAGGGATAACGTTTTGGAGAACTTTAAAGCAGGGTCAGGTTATAAAAATGATCCCAAGCTTTGAACATCTCACAGAGCACCGTTAAATCCATCATCCGAAAATGTAAAAAGTATGGCACAACTGCAAATCTTCCAAGACACGGCCGTCCACCTACACTGACATGCTGGGCAAGGAGAGCATTAATCAGAGATCCACAGCTCAGGTGGGAGAATCTGTCCACAGGACAACTATTAGTTGTGCACTCCACAAATCTGCCCTTTATGGAAGAGTGTGAAGAAGAAAGCCAAAAGAAGTCCCGTTTGCAGTTTGTGAGAAGCCATGTGAGGGACAAAACATGTGGAAGAAGGTTTTCTGGTCAGATGAAACCAAAATTGAACTTTTTGGCCTAAAAGCAAAACACTATGTGTGGCGGAAAACTAACACTGTACATCACCCTGAACACACAATCCCCACCGTGAAACATGGTGGTGGTAGCATCATGTTCTAGGGATGCTTTTCTTCAGCAGTGACAGGGAAGCTGGTCAGAGTTGATGGGGAGATGGATGGAGCCAAATACAGAGCAATCTTAGAAGAAAAGCTGTTAGAGTCTGCAAAAGACTTGAAACTTAGGCAGAGGTTCACCTTCCAAAAGGACAAAGACCCTAAACACACAGCCAGAACTTAGATCAAAACATATTCATGTGTTAAGCCCCGTACACACGCACAGATCGTCGTCATACAAACGTCGGCGGACGAAAGATCTGCCGATTGTACGCGTGTTAGTATGGTGCCTCCGACAGCTGTCTGCACACAATCCGCGGACAAGAGTCTTTCTTGCAAACATGAAAATTTTTGTCTGCGGACACCAGAACGGACGATTGTTCGCCTGTCAGTACAGAAATCAGCCGACAGACCGCAGATTTGCAAGACTGGGCATGCTCAGAAAATAAAAAACACAGGAAAAGTTAACCATTACATGACATCACTTCTGCAGTCAGCTGAAGTCTGCGGACAAAATTCTTGTGCTGTCCTTGTGCTGTCTTTGCACTTTTCAACAGACACCGACATCCCGGGGAGAAAAGACGAACATTTGTATGACGACGATCTGTGCGTGTGTACGGGGCTTTACAGTGGCCCAGTCAAAGTCCAGACCTAAATCCAATTGAGAATCTGTGGCAAGACTTGAAAATTGCTGTTCACAGACGCTCTCCATCCAATCTGACAGAGATTGAGCTATTTTGCAAAGAAGAATGGGCAAAAATGTCACTGTAGATGTGCAAAGCTGGTAGAGACATCCCCAAAAAGACTTACAGCTGTAATTGCAGTGAAAGGTGGTTCTACAAAGTATTGACTCAGGGGGGCTGAATACAAATGCACACTTTGCAGATATGTATTTGTAAGACAATTTGAAAACCATTTATCATTTTCCTTCCACTTCACAACACTGTGCCACTTTGTGTTGGTCTATCACATAAAATCCCAATAAAATACATTTACTTCTTTGGTTATAACATGTTAAAATATGGAAAATTTCAAGGGGTATGAATACTTTTTCAAGGCACCGTATGTGTAGAATTTGTTAGTCTACAGTGTCCTTGGTATTGGTTCCAATCAAGTATAATTACAAGCTTAAATGAACGGTAAATAAATGAGTCATGTATACTGGTTCTGGAGAGTTCATTATTTTTCTGCTTAGAAAATAATCTCTCGCAGACCAAAATCTTTGCATCTTTGCACATTCTCTGCAGGATTTATTAAAAGATGATTTCCTGGAATGTCAGGATACGTCGCTAGGGGTGAGCCATCTTTCTGCGGTTTCTCCTGCTCTGTAATGAAAGGGAACAGACGCAAGATTTTGTCAGGATTTCTGCATTTTAATGACAACACAGCTGCTGTTCTAAGAGTCAATCTATTCACTGACAGGCTATATAAACGAGGGGCCTAATTAATGGTCTGTCGAAAAGATTTACAAAAGTTGATTCCTGCTCTAAAAAAAATGTCGGTGACTCAATGCTGAATTAAAAGGAAAAGTTAAATTTGGGCATTTTAAAGGGAACCTGTATGAAAGAGATATGTAGGCGGTCATTGTGGATTTCCTTCTGGAAATACTGGTTGCTTGGCTGTTGTGCCAATTCCCCACCTTGCATGCTTTCTGAGCTTCTGGCCCCAATGAAGTACTGCGGATCATTGGCTGCAAATTTGTTCTGGCTTGGAGACTCAAACACTGGGGACAGAGACAGGAAAGTGATTAGCATTTCCAGGAGGAGGTCATCAGTGGCAGCCAACATAACTCTCTAATTTAATTTTGATTCATTTTATATATCTATAACGCTTTTCTCCCTAGGGAGTTGAGCCAATTAACCTACCAGCATTGCTTTGGAGTGAGTGAGGAAACTGGAGAGTACTCAATGGACACCAACCCAAGCACAATGAGAGCATGAAAACGCCATACAGATGTTTCCTTTAGAGCAGGAGTTCCCAAACTGTGGGTTGGGGCCCACTGGTGTATCGCGAGCTGCGTTTCAGTGGGTCACACTCAGCTGGAAATCATGGAGCCCGGGCAAATTACATAGAGCAGACAAATCGCAATGGATTCAGGACCCCGCCCACGCAGTTTACGGAGGCTGGTCTGCATTTCCCGCAAGGAGGATTCTTGCATCAGTGAGTACGTATGTGGGCTGTTATGTAGGATATGTTCATGGGGTGCAGAGCCAGCCCCTCGATCCTGTTGTCGGCAGCGGTGGTGGCTAGACTGGCGGCGGGATTCTCTCAGCTATAGCGGGCAGAGACGGCAGCCTCGGTGTCATAGGAGGACCAGGTGGCGCGGCGGTGTCAGGAGTTCATGGCAGCTTCTGTGACCCCAGTAGAGGATCTGAAGGAGAAGAGCCATATGTACTGCTGGCGGTCAGCAAGTGGATAAGTAACATAAGAGATTGTGAGATACATGGGGGAGAAGGGTGGTTTTTGAGATACGTTAATTCTGGTCAGCTAGAACGCAGGTAGAGCACAAACCGGCGATTCATATACAATACATGCTGATGATCCCTGTCTTCTTTGATGTAAGTGCAATACAACTTTCTTTTTTAAAATAAATTATTTGAAATACTGCACCATGAGAGTGTTCTTTCCTCTCCCTCTCTATATGGCAACACTGGAGCTCTGAATACTCTATTTATATACATATTGAATGGATGACAGCAGCAGTTTGAATTCATTCCTGTGACCTCATGTAGGACATCTTGAATTTTTCAATATTTACAATTTGACTCCCTGTAATAGGTGTCAATTAGGTCTGGTGAGTGTATAGTGCTTCTGCCTGCTGGTGGAGAGGGACCTTTTCATATACTCACTGAGGACATTATTCACGTGTGGGATTACATATGGACCTCACAATTTTTATGTATTTTCTATCATTTAAATAAGGCCCCGTTCACATTGCCGCGATCCGACTTGGGGGGGGGCGACCTCCGAGGTCGCGGTGCAAGCAGCGCGCCGCAACCTCGGAGCGGCCGCCACGGACTTCATAACATTGAAGTCTATGGCGGTCGCCTCCGGGTCGCCCCAAAGAAGCTCGGGACCCTTTTTCTAAGTCGGAGCGACTTGTTTTTTGGTTGAAAATGTAATCTTTATTTGCATAAAAGATATACAAAAAACAATACTTTTGTCGGGGTACATTCTCCCCTGTACTGCGACGCAGCGCATAAATACACTACATTACAATACATTTCCGGTCATACTAATAAATACATTCAATCACATACATTCATTCTGCGGTATGATGCCTGATGTGGTGTGCGGAGTAAGGGTACCCCGTGCCATCACATCATGCATGACGCCGCAATACCCCTGAAGCATGAAACTAAATAACAGTGTCTATACGTTACGTTACTCAAACTGTATCAATACTAAAACATTTCAAAAAAAGCAACAGGTGTGATGGGGGTTGGGAGAGTGGGGGTAGGGGGAGGGGGAATGAAATCACAGGCCCGAAGCTTTATTGAATGGACAAAGACACACAAGGGAGAGTGGGGGAAGGGGAAATCTTCAGACCTCCTCTTCCTCCATGAGATCCATCAGGTTATAGTCTCTGAGCAGACTGTGGATCAGTCTGCGACAGTCCTCAATGGACATCCTCTCCCTCTGGTGGATAAGGCGCTTTCTGGCGCACCATAAAGCGTCCTTAAAGCAGCACAACACCCGCCAGGCGTTGTCAATGTCCTCTTGGGAAAAAGTCCCATGAAAAAGTCCATTCAGCACAGCGAAATGTGTGATGGCAGTCTGTGGGACAAAGTCTCTCAGTTCAGGTTCCAAGGCCCTCAACAGGCTCTGTGCAAATGAGCACTCCCAGAAAACGTGAAATGACGTTTCCTCATGGATGATACAAAAGGGGCAGTGCCTGTATCTGCACAAGTTTCTGGCATGCATAAATGTCCTGAGTGGCAAACCCCCCTGGACAGCCATCCACGCCAGATCTTTATGCCTGTTGGTGAGTCCCTTTGAAGAAACATTCCTCCAGACCACTTTGCAAGTGGCTGAAGGGAGGCCTGGAACAGTCTCAGCAATGTCCGATGCTCTGATCAACTTGTAGATAGTTTTTGGCTTCCACAAGTCGGGCTTAACTCCATGCAGCCCCAGCTCCTTGATGAACTTGAAAGTGTCCAAGTAGTACCAAGGAGTGTCCCAGTTGTAGGGGATGGAGCTGTCCCATTTGTCCCATCCAAGGGACCTCCAGAGAGGCAGGAGGAAAAAACGGGACATGGAGTTGCCTCCAGAGTCCGAAGTTCTGTCAATCAAAGTTCTGGGGATGCAGTTGCAGGCAAAGAACACCCCCAGTAACGTTGCGATGTCGGGCACGCCCTTACCGCCCTTGAGGGGTTCCTTGAACATGACTGCTCGCTTCACTCTGTCCATCTTGGAGCCCCAGATGAAGTGGAACACCGCCCTGGTGATGGCCTTGCAGGTGTTGACCCGGGGGGCCAGGCCTGGGCGAGGTACTGCAACACAGGGAGGATCTCGCTGCGGAGTACCAGTGTTTTCCCTTCGATGGTGAGTTCTCTGAGGCTCCATAGTCCAAACTTTTGTCTCATCTTGGACAGTCTCTCCTCCCAAGACTTCAGGGCTGCGCCCTCAGCTCCAAACCAAACTCCAAGAATTTTGATGAAGTCCGCCTTGATGCTGAAAGGGATTGATGCAGAAGAAGGCAGGAACCACTTTCCGAAGAGCATGATCTCTGACTTCCCGCAGTTGACTTTTGCCCCTGAAGCTTTGCCGAAGTCCTCACAGGTCTGGACGAGCGAGTCGATGGAGCGCTGGTCAGCACAGAACACCGTTACGTCGTCCATGTAGAGTGAGCACTTGACAACCCTTCTGTCCGGTCCCGGTGCGGTGATCCCTCTGATCTATGGGTTCTGTCGGATGCATTCGGCAAAGAGCTCTATACAGCAAACAAAAAGCAGAGGTGAGAGAGGGCAGCCTTGTCTGACCCCAGAGAGAACAGGGAAAGGGTCAGTTTTCCAGCCATTCACCAACACCGTACTACAAATGTTGTTGTACATCACATTCACATACGAACAAAACATGTCCCCAAGACCAAACCTGCGCAGAGCTCTGCACATAAACTCATGGGAGACACGGTCAAAGGCCTTTTCCTGGTCAAGACTGACCAGGGCCGCGTGCACACGGCGGCCTCGAATGTACTGGACCGTGTCCCGGACAAGCGCAAGGCTGTCCGCAATCCTGCGACCAGGAATGCCACAAGTCTGATCCGGGTGGATGATCTGTACGATGACAGATTTCAGCCTGTTGGCCAGAACCTTGGCGAGGATTTTGTAGTCCACGTTCAAGAGAGAGATGGGACGCCAATTTTTCAGATCCCCTCTCTCCCCCTTACGCTTATACAAAATCGTGATCATCCCCTCCCTCAGCGACGGAGGCATTGTGCCCTCCACCACCATCTCCTCGTACAGCTCGAGCAGGTCCGGGCCAACGAGATCCCACAGCGCTACATAGAGCTCCGCTGGGAGACCGTCGCAGCCCGGGGTCCTGCCTTGCCTAAAGGATCTGACGGCAGAGTGCAGTTCCTCCAGCGCCAAGGGGGCGTTGATTGCCGACATATCTGCAGGATCAATTCGGTTAGTGATACCTGACAAGAACCTGTCGGCCTCAGCCGTATCTGTTTCTTTCGGGGAGTAGAGGTTGGTGTAGTAGTCGCTGACCACTTGCATCACAGCCTCCTTCCCCTTCTGGAGTGTTCCGGTCTCGTCCCGCAGCTCAGACAAGGGAGTGTGTCCTGAGTGGAGTTTCCTGAAAAAGAAAGAGTTACATTTCTCACCTTTCTCAAGATTCTCCACCTTGGAACGGAAGACGAGGTGCCTGGATTCTTCCTCGAAGTGTCCTTTCAGGCTCTTCTTGGGGTCCTCCAGGTCCTGCCTAACGTCCCAGCCGCAGTGGTGAAGGTCCTGCAGGGACTGCATCTGGCGTTGCAGTCTCCTGAGTTCCCTCTTCCTGGCACACACTTGCTGGCGTCCCCTTGCCTGAAAGAAGCTGCGTAGCTTGACTTTCACAAACTCCCAGTAGTCGCTTACCTTTCCGAAGAACCTCTTGTCCTCCTTCCAGGTAATGTAGGCCTCCCTGAGTTCCTCCAGCAGTTCCTCATTTTCCAGCAGGGTACCATTCAGCTTCCAGGAGCCCGGACCGGGGGCAAAGCCCTCGCCCAGGTCACCCCGAAAGTGGATGGCCCTGTGGTCAGAGAAAAAGCAGGGGACCATGGAGAACCCGCAATGTCTGACTGTCTTGGAGGTGAGCACGAAGTCTATCCTAGAACGCACAGATCCATCAGGACAGCACCACGAATAGTTCACGGAACCTTTCCCTATGGATCCCACGGCGTCCTTCAAGGAAGCCTGCGCAATCATCTCCCTGAGCAGCCTAGACGTGGTGTCTAGCTTTGCGTACATGCTGGAGCTGCGCCCATCCTCCTCAATCGGACAGTTAAAATCACCGCCGATTACTACTGCCCTGGTGGTGACGAGTTGGGTCCGCAGGGTCTGGAAAAGCTCCAGTCGCTCACTCTTATCTGGGGAGGCGTACACGTTGATGAGCCTAACTGGCTCTCCCGCCCATGAGCCGTCTACGACCAAAAGACGGCCACAGACGAGCTCCTGGACGGAGTCAACCGTGAAACGACCACCCCTGACAAGAATGGCTACCCCTGCAGACTTACAATCGACACCCCCGGACCAGTAGGAGGGACCATGGGTCCACTGGGAGGACAGATGAGTGTACCTCCTCGAGAAGGGTAGGGCACACTCCTGGAGCATGTAGACATCACTCTGCTGAGTGGAAAGAAAAGTCAGCGCCACCTGTCTTCTAGACGCATCCTTGATGCTCCTAACATTAATGGAAAAGATGGAGATCTCTGCCATCATGTAAAGGAGATAAAGGGGCTAGCTAGCAGGTGGGCTGAACTTACCTCCCCTGAGGGGGGGGTGGTTCTTCCACTGCCTCTTGTGCCTGTCCAGTGTCCTGGTTCAGGCCGTTCTCCTCGAGGATGCTGTCCATCAGGTCCTGGGTGAGGTCAGTCTCTGGGGGAGCCAGATCCTTACCTTCCTGCATTTCTCCTTCATCTTCCCCCGCAGACTCAAGGTCCTCGAGGTCCTCCACCACTGGGTCCAGTCCAGCGATGTCATTTTGCTGGGCCACGGTGGGCCGCTTGGTGGGTTCTTCAGTTGTCGGGCTGTCTAGGTTCCGTTTTCGGCCTTTGCTGGTGGGGGGTGGGGTGGGGGGGCGGTGGGCAGGGTGGGGAAGTCCTCCATGGAGGACAGGGCGGGGGGGGCTGGGAGGGGGGAGGGGCAGGGGCAGGTGAGGTCACCTCCGACTCAGGGGGGTTGGGGAGGGATGGGTCGGAGGAGGTGGTAGGGGCCTGGGGAGGGGGGGACTCACCAGTGGCTTTCCGAGGTTCCTTCGCAGTCTTTTCCCCTGGCTTCTTTTTCCCAGCGCTGTCTGGGGCTCTGCCCTTGAGCAGGGCTCCAGCGTAGGACCGGGATCTCTGGGGGCAGTCTCTGTAGACGTGCTCCGCCAATCCGCAGAGGTTACAGGTCTTGGACCTCGGGCAATCCTTGGTCTCATGGCTTGCAACCCGACAGAACCTGCAAGAAGGTTCCTGACATTCCATACTTACGTGACCATGCTTGCCACACCTGTGGCAGGTATGGGGCATGTCTGCGTAGTACAGGAGTCCTGCGGAGGCTCCCAGAGAGAAGTGGGACTTCAGGTGTTGGAGATCCCCCGAAGGCTCTCTCCTTAACCTGCAAGAAACTGCCCACTTACCTGTCCAGAAGCCGTTGACATCGAGGATTCGGACTGGGTCTTTGGCCACGATGCAAAACCTCTGGAGGTAGGTGGCGATGTCTTTTCCTGGGGTATGGGGGTTTCTCATGGACACCGTTACCCGCCTTTCATCCCGTTGAATGGGAGTGTTCGCAACGAAGTTGCGGAAAGGGGATTCCGGGCCACAATTCTTCACCGCCTCCCAGTATCTTCTACAGACCTGTAAAGACACAAAAGTTATATAGAATATACCTTTCATGAAGGTCTGTACGGACAGTGTCTCCGCCTTGCTGAACCCCTGTTCGAGGATCATTTTCTTGCCAAAGATTTCCGGGGTCATGTCAGGGACTCTTCCGTCCACCTCTTTCAGCTGCAGCACCACTGTCTGCCTCATCCAGGGTTCCAGGGTAGGAAGCCCGTCTGCGGACCTGGCTGGCCTTGCTGAGCCCGGCTGGGTGGCGTTGGCCGGGGTGGGGGTGGAGGTTGAGGCGACTTCTCCCGGAGTCTTGGCAGGAGTGGCGGGGACATGCTTCTTCTTCCCAGTGCTCTTCCCCATGACGGAGGAGTTCGTCGGTAGTCGCTTCAGGAGAACTTCGGCGGCTTCCTTCTTATTCCTCCGCGTCTTCACTCTTTCGCAGCCTTTAAAAAGGCCCTTGTGCGCCTACTGCCCGAAGGTAGTAGCGCAGAGTGGGGGGGGGGGAGGGAAGATCGCAATCTCGTTCCTTGTGGGGGCTAAGCCTCTAACCCAATAGCAGCGAGTAGGTGAAGCTGAATTTAATCAACGATCCTACAAGGCCGAGCAGAGGGTACCCCACAAGGACCAAATGGCTTGGATAGATACAAATGTTTCTCAACGTCCTAGCCGTAAAGCAGAGACACCCCTAAGGGCTAAAGTCGATACTACACTTGATCTTAGCCAAAAGGCCGAGAAGCCTTTTGTCGCTCCTATTAGAACGGGTCTGCAGCTTCCCTATGGAAGGCGACCTACGGCGACCTGTGAGGCGACCAGGTCGCCTCACAGGTCGCCTTAGTGTGAACGGGGACTAAAGATGTATTTATTTATTTGTCTATTCACTGTTGTTTATTCACTATGGTGATATGTATTTTATGATGTTAGAGCGCAGTTCCTTTGTTTTTTCACAGTATAGGTGTTTTTTACACTTTACAACAGGCAGCTCTTTATTGTAGTTTATTTGATTTTTTTGTTATTGATTTGCACGGGTTTAGAACCTATTGGGTTCCTCTATTTTCTTTTTAAGTGTTAATTTGTTGTTTTTAGTAAGCTGGCAGGCTGTGATGATTGAGTCTCTGCTGCCTCCCCCTGGCTTCTGGAGGTTAAGAAAGTTCCAGAACTTAGGGGGCGGAGGGAGCAGAGATGAGATCTGAATATTTATTGGATCTCTCTACCAATCACTGATGAGGATGGCCCAGAAGGTGGAGAAGGTGGAGAGACAACCCATAGATATTATGGAGCCTGGTCATGTGGGGAGAGGAGTCCAGAGGCCTGGAGGGGGGCCCTGTGCTGGGGGGCTCTGCCTTCAGCCAGAAAGTGCCAGAAAAAAGAAGAGTGCTGAGAGAGAGAAAGCAGTAGAGGAAATCTCACACCCTTCAGCCTCAGCTAGGCTTAGCTAAGCCACCCTGGGAGCCAATGGGACCGGTCCAGCAGGAGGCCTGTTCAGAAGTCACCATATTGCTGCAGGATCTTTACAAGGGACTGATTAAGTAATCTTAAATTTTCTAAACCACAAAGCCTATAGAGAAGAAGTACCCAGGTGCAATACCCAGTTGGCTGTCTGGAAGGGACAGTTCGAAGCTACGTATCCTGCTACAGCTACCCTACACTTACACCTCTGCTTGGGTATCCTAAGTTGGAGCCAGGTGCTTTGGCATTTTTGAAGATAGAGTACAGCAATCAGTAGTGGAGTTGATCTTTGCTGGGCAGGCTGTACATCTATACCCAAAGGAACACAGCCTTGTGATCTTTGCTAGAAGTCAGAGACATTTACTGTATATCCTCAAGTTCTACTTTACCACAGTTCTGGGCATCCCATACCACCCTTACCCCCTCCAATTGTATTCCCCTATCAAACTAAAACAAAACAAAGCCCTTGGACTGGTTTTATGACTACTGTGTGCCTGCTGAAAATACCTGGTGCCTGGCTGTGCAGACAAAGGGGAATCCACATTTCAGTGGCCCCTAAGGGGGTAGTGCTACAATATTGTAGACACATATTCATAAGTGGGTGGCCTTGGGGCAGGACCATCAGATATGCAGAAGAGTGCCACATTCGTTACAGCCCCGAAAGCAGAGTGGAGAGACATTGGGGATAAATTTAGATAGCTGGAAACTAAGTTACTGTATAAGCATTTTCTTGGGCCAGGATATAAAGCGAGCATTTGAAGGTGGCCAGGCATATATGTTTTCCAGTGCACTTGTTGGAGAGTGCTGTCCAAGTCTCTTCTCATTTGTCCTTAAAGGACTGCATTCACACCTGAGCGTAGCGTCTTTGTGCGTTTTTCCGGCGCTTTTTTGCACGTTTTTATGCACAATTTTGGCGCGTTTCTACATTTGCTTTGGCATTTTTTTTATTAGCCAATAGAGAGAACTACCATCTGTTGCATCCTTTGTTGCCAGATATTTCAGCTTTTTTTTTTAGCATTTCCATTAGCTTTTATTTCTTTTTTTATTATTATTATTAATTTATTATTATTATTTTATTATTGTGGGATCCGATTCTGTGCGAATTTGCAGATCGCACTTCGATATGTGATCAAACTGGGGGTGTCGTTAACATTTAATTGACACCCCCTGCGTATCGCATATGGCAGTGTGAACTGCCAGACGTGCGGATGCGATGCGGGAACACGCTGCATATTCGCAGCGCTCCCGCATCGCACAAGTGTGAACCGAGCCTAAGAGTTGACTTTAGTGTTAAGATTAGGGGTTAGGGTTATTTATTTTTTGTTAGGGTGTTATTAATACTACTACTACTACGAATACTAATAATATTATTATTAATAATTATAATAATAATAATAAATTGATAAATACATGTAAAATAAATACACAAATAAATAAAAATAATCATAAATAAATAATAAATAAATTCAATAAAAGAATACCAAGTAATAATAAATAAATAATTAACACCTAACTTTAACCCTTAACTCTTAAACAATAATAATAATAATAACTAACTAAACACCCTAACCATAAAATAAATAAATACATTATTATTATTTTATTATTATTATTAGTAGTAGTAATTTATGGGTTTTGTTTGGATTTGGGTGTTTATCTATTATACTATTATTATTAATAATAATAAAAATAATAATAATAATAATAGTAATACTTTTTTTAAGGTTAGGGGTGAAATATTTTTTATTTATGTATTATTACATATTATTTATTTTATTTATTTATGATGATTTTTAGTTATTTGTTATTTGTGTATTTATTTTACATTTATTTATTCATATATTATTACTATTTTATTGTTACATTTTTTTATTTTAGAGGAAATTCACGCAAAAAACGTGCACAAAAACACGCAAATTATGTGTTTCCATTCATTTCTATGGGTATGAAAAAGGTGCCAAAAATTTTCATATCTGTCCAGTTTGAGCTACAAAAAAAAAAGCTTCAGAACTTTTTTGAGCTTCAGGCATTTGGCTTGGAATGGAGATGTAAACCATCTCAATAGAGAATATTTGATTTTTTTCTCCTCCAGCGTTTTGAAGCTTTGTGCTTTAGGCTACAAAACGCTGAGGTGTGAATTGGACCTAAGGGAGTTTTATAGGGCCAACCGAGTCTGTGAAGGATGTGTAGAGATCGGACACTAGGCTCTTGGTATAGGGGGTCTTTCCTACAGCGGCTCTTAAAGGGGGTCAGCCGTTTATAAAAGGCGTTTAAGAGTTTTGTTCCAAAAGAATTTGCTCCATTTGCATTTCAATTTGACAAATGGCATGCTCCTTCATTATACCTTCAATGACATCACTTAGCATTTGGTAGGGGCACAGCAATTTCCATTTTCTTGTTTCTAAAAACTCCTACAAACTGCTGTTTGGTCATCAGTCACAGTACATGGGACATTGCTTTGCTCTACCATCATCAATTTTCTTCTTCACAGTCAGACGATGCATTAGCTAATTGCTAGAGTTCACTACTAGTGACCAACTCGCAGCAGATCGCATGCAGCCTGCAACCATTGTGAAAAAAATTCCCAGGGTGGTCAATGTAATTATCAGAAACTTTATTTCAGGTTATTTATTTATTTCAGGTTCTTATATAGCGCTGTCAATTTATGCAGTGCTTTACATATACATTGCACATTCACATCAGTCCCTGCCCTCAAGGAGCTTACAATCTAAGGTCCCTAACTCACATTCATAAATACATAGTAAGGTCAATTTTATACAGGATCCAATTAACATACCAGCATATCTTTGGAGGGTGGGAGGTACCCGGAGTGCCCGGAGGAAACCCACGCAGGCACAGGGAGAACATGCAAACTCCAGGCAGGTAGTGTCATGGCTGGGATTCGAACCAGCGACCCTCTTGCTGCTAGGTGAAAGTGCTAGCCACTACACCACTGTGCTGCCCACTTCTAGGGACAGAGTTAGAAGACACAGGCCCAGCTTACTTTATTATTTATTACAGGCACCGCCGGGGCGTCACGTTTGATGAAACTGGTCGGGCGGTACCGGACGTATTACTGTCACGCCCCCTAGACGCCAGCTCTTTCACACACGCGGGATGGCGTGGTTTCTGTTCTGTGTCTTTGATGTGCCTTTTTGCAAGATTCACAATTAGTGCTTCTTTAATAAATCCTTGTGTTTAACCATTATGCTATGTGTACTTCATTTCTCCCCATACCCCCTTGACATCACGTTTGAAGTTGATACACGATACAGTGAAATATATCTGGTTTCCCTGGTCTATGAAGGATATGATTCATCTGGTTTGATATCCAAAGTGTGTATGGCCATTCCATTAGGTTGGAAGCCTTAATCTCTTGTAAGCGGCCACTTTGATATAGATATCACGGGTGCATTTCTGTCTCTCCTTGGGATTTAAGCCTTCAGCTCTGACATCACCATTCTGGGACTTTTTTGATTTAGAGTCACGAATATCAATTTATGGACTTTTTTTGTTCACTTTATCACTTACTGTTATTTATTCAACACTTCATTGTTGAATTTACACTTGTATGGTTTGCACCATATTTTTTGATAGCGCTGCACTATTTTGTGTCTTATATTGTTTGATTTACTATAATCAAGTGTTTCCAGCTGCTTCCACCATTTTTCACATTATTCACCTAGTCACTTAATTTTTAGCGCAGGATTTTATGGATTTTATTTGTGAACCATTACAAATTTTATAAAGCGTCACCTATGGAGATTTCTAAGTAACGTAGTTTGTCGCCATTCCACGAGTGTGTGCAATTTTAAACCATAACATGTTGGGTATCTATTTACTCGGCGTAACATCATCTTTCACAATATACAAATAAAATGCGCTAACTTTACTGTTATGTTTTTTTAAATTCAGTGAAGTGTATTTTTTCCAAAAAAAAAATTGTGTTTGGAAGACTGCTGTGCAAATACTGTGTGACATAAAATATTGCAATGGCCACCATTTTATTCCAGAGACTTTGCTAAAATATGTATAATGTTTTAAGTAATTTTCTAGAAAAAAATACTGATTTTAACTTTTTAACTAAAAATAAATGTTAGAAATAGACCTGGTCCTTAACCACTTTAGGACCGGAAGATTTTTCTGCTCAATGACCAGGCCCTATTTTGCGATTCGGCACTGCGTGACTTTAACAGACAATTGCGCGGTCATGCAATGCTATACCTAAACGAAATTGTCCTTTTTTTCCCCACAAATAGAGATTTCTTTTGGTGGTATTTGATCACCTGTGCGATTTTTATTTTTTGCGCTATAAACAAAAAAAGAGCGCCAATTTTGAAATAAAAAAAACAATATTTTTCACATTCTGCTATATAACATTCCCAAAAAAAAAAAAAGTAAAAATCTAAATTTTTTAACATTTTAGGCCGATTTGTTTTCTACTACATATTTTTGGTAAAAAAAAAAATCGCAATAAGCGTATTTTGATTAGTTTGCGCAAAAGTTATTGCATTTACTAACTACGGGAACGGTTTATGTCATTTTTATTTATTTTTTTTACTAGTAATGGCGGCAATCTGCGATTTTTTGTGGGATTGTGACATTGCGGTGGACAGATCGGACCCCTAACTGACATTTTTTACACTTTTGGGGGTACCAGTGACATTACTATAGTAATCAGTGCTAAAAATATGCACTGTTACTGTTATAATGCCATCGGCAGGGAAGGGGTTAATACTATGGGTGATCAAGGGGTTAAATGTAAGCCTAGGGGAGTGATTCTAACAGTGGGGGGGTTGGGCTTGTGAGATGACCATAGAGACATGCGATCTTATATAGCAGGATCACATAGCCTCTGTGATCATCTCAGGGAGAAGGACGGATGGCTGTGTTTACATCAGCCGTCCGTTCTTCTCTGTCAGTGGGGAGAGATCGCGAGTGGCCGGCGGCCATCGGAGCCACCTGACACTCGCGCCAGCTTCCCCGCTGACGAGCGGGGGCGGAAGCACCCCGCCGGTAACGCACGCTCGCTCGCCCCCTAGCTCCTCCCAGGTGAGTGCCGTACATGTACGGGACTTTGCCTGGGAGAGCCAGCCTGCCGTATATCTGCGGCGGCCGGACGTTAAGTGGTTAACCTACCAATATGTCTTTGGAGTGTTCGAGGAAACCAGAGTACCCTGAGAAAACCTACACAAGCATAGGGAAAACATGCAGGTATTGCCATGGTTGGGATTTAAACCAATGACCCTAGAGCTGCTAGGCAGAAGTGCTAACCACTTTGTGCTGCCTAGCACTAGAATTGAGCACTAGATATGAGCACTTCTGAAAAATTTGTTTAGTTTAGTTTTCGTTTTATTCATTTTTTTTGTTAATCGGATCATTCGTTATGATCGGCATTTGTTACATTGGATCATTCGTAACTTCGGATGCATTTGTGTTAGTTCCATTTGTTTAGATGCGGCATTCGTTACTTCTGATAATTCGGAACTTTGAATGCATTCGGAATAATTTATCTCTCACTCTCTGTCTCACAAGTGACTCACAAATCCAACAAAACAGTGCCACCGGCCCACCACACCCTGTCTGGACTCTGGATGGAATGCATTCTGACACAGAAAAACACACAAGGGAATAAGGGATAAGCTCATTGAGATAACACAATAACACTGCCCATCCGAAAATCAAATGAATCCGAATATATCCAAAAGAAATACAAATATGAATATATTCATCAATTATTTCTTTATATTCAGCGATAACGAATAGTGGGAAAGTCGGTACTAAAATACGAAAAACAAAATTATTCAAATGTAATTGATTCGTTAAACTCGTAGGTCGAATCGTTTTCCGTTCTTTCGGATTCTTGTATTTTCGGGTTTTTGTTCTATCAGGTTTTCGTTCTTTTGAATTTTTGTTTTTTCGGGATTTTGTTCTATCAGGTTTTCGTTCTTTCGGATTTTTGTGTTTTTATTCTAACAGGTTTTTGTTCTTTCGGATTTTCGTTCTTTCTGACAACTTGTTTTCTAAGCATTCGTCAAACAAGTCTTTCCCATTACAAGGGATGTAAACATCCCTTGTGATAGGAATAGGGCATGACAGGTTCTCTTTACAGTGAGATCTGGGGTCTATACGTCCTCTAGGCTGGAAAGCCTAAAAAAAAAAGGAAACGGCAGTGTTTGCAACTGCCGAGGTCGGACGTGACATCATAATGTTGCTCCAGGCCTCTAAAGATCATAGAAATGACCGAGGACTATCTGGTCCTCAGTCAGCTCTATAGCAAGGGTCTGCCACCAGGCGTTTCATTCTCCAGCTCGCCAATCGCACGGGTGGGCCGGTAGAAGCACCGGAGTGCGGGGGGAGGGGGGAAAGTCCCCTTCCACTGCCTGTAAAAACAATCAAGTGGCTGAATAGCCACTAAATGGCCACTAAATGGAGCTAAGTATCATCGGAATTTCCTTTGATACTTAGCACTATCTAGTGGCCAAATGTGGTATTTTCTATTTTTAAACAATAAAGAAACATTAGTCTAGCACAGAAAATTGCCTAATATCATTCATCTTTGCCCCATTTTCAGAGAATGAATGTACTGTGTATGTGTATGCACTTCCACTGGGTGAATTGCTATGATAGATTTTATTTTTTTTTAAATACACCACCTACTGCTTTTTACAATATCATTCGCTTAAAATACAGAGCAAACATGTATAGCAGTGCGTGGGTGCTTCCATATATACTGTTTCACAGATAACTAACCACAGGAATTAGAGAATTATACAAATGTCTTGCAGCACAGTCATAATGTCCTTATACTCATGTTCACTTCATTGTACCACTTAACTCGTCAATGCTATAAATGCATTCAGACACGAGGATAGAATGCTGCGCACTGTGCCAGTCTGAGAATGCCACTTTGAATTCCGAGCACACAGCCACCTGCACAAACTGCAGATATACAGACGAATCCTAATTCCAAATCCACAGTGATTTGGAAATAGAAACTGCAGTGAGGTTACAAGTACAGAAAAGTACTGTACAGAGAATAGTTATTTAAAAAATACAACTAAAGCATACCTATCACATTGCTTTCCATATAAAAGTGACACCTGAAGAATATTCCCGGAACTTCCCTTTTCCACCATTGTGCCCCCTCCACTGACCCCTTAATACATTGCTTTGGCCTGGACAGGCACAGGCATCAAGCACTCCATTGTGTGGGTGAGGGGGTTACCCCCAATACACCTGTAGCACCCCCACAGTTGCTAGTGTAGTAAATTTAGCTTGGCTCCCCTGGAGGCAGAGGAGCATGTGTTAAATGTGTTTAGTAGGGATGACCGAACGGTTCGGGTCGACCATCGGTTCGACCCGAACATTGGCTGTTCAAGGTTCGGCCGAATTCGGCAACCAGAACCGACCAAAATGCAATGGTACAGGAAATGGGCTTTAAAAGCCAATGATTGGACCAGAACCATCAGTAAAAGCCAATTGAGGGGGCAGGAGAATGCTAGGAATGTGATTGGAGTGACTAGGGAGGCCAATCATTAGTGAATACGTCCCCCAGTATATAAGATAGCCCCCGCCAAATTCCAAGCATTGTAATACAGGGACATGGAAGAGAGTGGAAGCAGTTCTATGACTTCTGCTACAAAGTGTCATTTAGCAATTTTTAGTGTGAGGAAAGGGATATCTAGTGTAGTTAGGGTGCTATTTTCTACTATAGTTAGTTTTAATAATCTAGTTTCTGTAGGGAAAGTGTTAAGTGTAAAGGGACCGTAGTGTAGTGTAGGGTTAACTGACTCTGACTGCTATGGTAGGGTGACAAAACCCTTCCATGTCAGGGTGACCGCTATAGAAAAAAGATCGTTTCTCTTAGGTCACTTACAGAACAGCGATGTGGCTTCTCGCCTGTCTCCCAGCTTTTTGCTGCAGGCGTTTATAGGGCTTTTTTGAGGACATGTTTGGAGTCAGGCATGACATCTGAACTTCTGTGTAGGGGTATATATACATACACCCATGTCTGTATATATACACATACACATATATAGGTGTGAAAGTAGCAGAACACTATACTTGCGCTAATGAAATAATGAGCAGCAATATGTCTCCGCTCCTATCACACCTATATGTGTGTATGTGTATAAATACATATAAGTGTGTGTGTATATATAACCCTATACAGAAGTTCAGATGTTTTGCCTGCCTCCAAAGACCCCAAAAAAATGCCCCAAAAAAACGCCAGCTGCAAAAACACACCTGGGCGTTTTTGTAGCTGGCGTTTTTTGTGCATTTTTTTTGGGTCTTTGGAGGCAGGCAAAACATCTGAACTTCTGTATAGGGGTATATATACACACACACTTATATGTATTTATACACATACACACATATAGGTGTGATAGGAGCGGAGACATATTGGTGTTAATTATTTCATTAGCGCAAGCATAGTGTTCTGCTACTTTCACACCTATATATGTGTATGTGTATATATACAGACATGGGTGTGTGTATATATACCCCTACACAGAAGTTCAGATGTTTTGCCTTCCTACAAAGTCCCCCAAAAAATGCCCAAAAAAACGCTTGCTACAAAACCGGCAAGGTGTGAAAATAGCGGAGCCATATCCCTGTTCTATATTGATTCTAATACAAACAAACTTTTTTTTCTGGTTCTGGACATGCTACAGAGCTGAAACTTCACAGGTACAATTTTTAGACCCCCAGACACTAAATCCAAAGAAATCTAATTTTTTTTTTTCAATAATTTTTTCAATAATTGGCTCTCTATCAAAAATGACAATTTTAAAGAACTTTTTTTGTGTGATTAATAGTCCCTGGGTCATGACCCAGAACCCTAGGCACTTTTTAGGGACATTTATTGGGTTTTAGGGCTTCAAAATGGTGTTTTTTGATTACCAAAGTTCGGGTCCCATTGATTTCAATGGGGTTCTGAAATCCGGGCCAAACTTTCGGGAAATTCGGGTGTTCTGGTCGAACCGAACTTTTGAAAAGTTCGATCATCCCTAGTGTTTAGGAGACTGGGCAGTGCTTCACAAGCTCTGGCTCTGTTAACTCCCCCTGTCTTATGGAACTTTCTGGATGTTTTCAAAAACATAGTAGGGACAGAGACTGCAGTCTGAATATTCATGGAGCTTCCACCAATCCCTGGAAAGGCGGGCCTAGAAGGTGGGGAAGCAGCCCATAAACATTCTGAAGCCTAGTAGCAGAACCCATGGTCCACACGTCTGTGGTGACCCCTATGGTAGGGGCTTTACCCCCTTGGGCAGAAGAGAAGGAGCAAGAGCAAAGGGAAGAGGAAGAGAGAGGAAGCTACAAGACATAACTTATCTACAGTCTCAGCTAGGCCCAGTTGCAGACTCCAAGTCAAGCCAGAAGCAACCTGTTCAGCAAAAGGTCAGTACAGCAGCCTTGTGGATTCTGGGAGCTACTTAGTGAGGCTGAGTGCAATACCTCACACCTGAGACCAGGGGAAGCTTAAAGTGCTTCTAAAGGTTCAACAATACTTCAATTAATACATTAAAGATAATTAAAAAACGTTCTGGGTGCAGCTCCCCCCCCCCCCAACTCTCCCTTACTATTTATCTGAGCCCATCTAAGTTCAGCGATGTGCATGAGGGCAGCGGCTTACCTCGGTCTCTCTCTCTCTTCATAGGCTCACACGGCAGTGGAAGCCATTAGCTCCTGCTGCTGTCAATCACAGACAAAGAGGAGACAGCGGGGGGGGGGGGGGCAGGCCATGCTTGTATGTAATTGGGCACACAGAACGTGGCTTGGGAGCAAGCCTCATTGAGTGCCCCTATAGCAAAAGGTTGGGAGGAGCCAGGGCCGCTGGCGGGGGACCCAAAAAGAAGAGGATCGGGGGGGTGCTGTGTGCAAAACCATTGTATAGAGCAGGTGGGTATATCATGGTTGTTATTTAAAAGAAAAATCCTTTAGAATCACTTTAAATGAAGTGCAAGACAACCAGAAGCACCCTAACACCTCTAACTTTGGGCCTGGAGCAGCCGTGCTGTGCTTTCAACACAACTTTCTGGAACTTTTATTCCATGTTTCCGCTGCAATGTTTTGCTGCACAGTTTAATTTAGATTACAGTGGCCAGAGACTTTAGCAGGTCTTCAACTGATGTTTGCAGTTTGTAGAGTTCTTCAATTCTGGGCATTCCATGTACTCCCCATCCAAGTTTACCCTTCCCCCAAAAAAACACCAAAAAAAAACAGAACCCCCTAAATCAGTGATGGCGAACCTTGGCACCCCAGATGTTTTGGAACTACATTTCCTATGTTGCCTAACTACAGTGCAGAATGCATGAGCATCATAGGAAATGTAGCTCCAAAACATCTGGGGTGCCAAGGTTCCCCTTCATTGCCCTAGATTGTTTATTGAGCGATTGGGAGAGTGTGGAAAATTCCAATTGCCTAGCTGTTGACGCTGTGAGGGGGAAATGAGCTAGAAGTCCAGTGGTTCCTTTGGGGTTAGCACTATACACCCTATCACTAAAACCAACTCTGGTACCAATTGTAAAAGCTATATATATATATATATATATATATATATATATTGTGAGGGATTAGCTCGGTGGTAGGCGTGGATGACCCCTTTTGGGGTGCGTTTTCACAGAGAGATAGCCGAGCAGTGGTTGCAAACAACACTGATTTATTCATGCAATTTACTTCACACAATTGCAAGCCTCAAAACAGCCAAAATAAAATAAAACAAAATAAATCCTTGCCACGGTGGGTGGCTACCTTCACACACTGGAACCTACCTAAGAGTCTGTCCCCAACCTACTGTTGGGCAGACTTTCTTGTCCTACAGCGGACTCTCAATAGTCCATTTATAATCTCTTCTCACAGCACAAATGTCCATTTATAACATGTCCTTAACTCATCACAATGAGAATGTCTCTTGGCTTGCCTCTTCACATGGCAAACATTCCTTTATTTCTTTCACATTGAACACAGTTCATCTTCTCACCTTTGAGACGTCTTCACACTTGGTTACCCTCCTTAGCGCACATCACTTCAGGGGGTCTTCTCCCATGCTCACAAGCTTGTCGGGAGGCACACATCTGACTGTCCTCCTTCTCCCAGCCCACATGGCTTCAGGAGACAGCTTCCGGAGGCAGCAATCTTTCTCCCATGCCCACACGGCGTCGGGAGGCACACGTTTGTCTGCCTTCCTCTCCCAGCCCACACGGCGACAGGAGGCAGCAATCCATTAGACTTCCTTTGGACAAATTATAGAGGCCTTAACTTCCTCATTCCGAACAGCTGAAGGCCTTTCAACTTCTTTACACCTTCCTGCTGCCTTTGGCAGCCGACACCCTATAGTAATTAGTGAACTTTCCAAAGCAGGTGGGAATGTGTCTCCTCTCTGTGACTACACTCCCAGATTTACCTGACTTCCTGTCACAATATATATATATATATATATATATATATATATATATATATATATATATATGTATATATACACAAATTTATATACTGTAAATAAGTTACACTTACAAGCCATGCCTATAAGGTCTCGGTGGTCCCTGTAGAAATCTGCACATGGACATTTGTATACTACTAATAACAGTTTAAAGAGGAGCTTCAGCCATATGTGTGAAAATTAAAAGTTAGCAGCTACAAAAAGTGTAGCTGTTGACCTTTAATAAACACACACTCACCTGTCCCAGGAATCTGATCCAGCAATGTGCTCACCCAACCCCGTGTCTTCCCTGGTCTTCAGTCCCCAGTGCCAGCATCCTAACTGTGGGAAGCTGATTTTAACAGCTGGCTGCCCACTGCACATGCGTGGGCTGCACTGCACTTTCTGAATGGTCCAGCAGTTTTCTGAAACCTGTGATGTGTGGGCAGGAGGGGGGAGGAGGACTAGCCAATCTGAGCAGAAGTGGGAGCAGGGACCTGTCAAAACTAGCTACCAGCTTCCCCCCCCCCAAAAAAAATGTAAAAATACAAATATTGCAGAGGAGAGGGAGGAGGAGGAAGAGCGGAACTTCCCCTTTTGGATGAAGTATAATCCACCCGAAGACTGGATAATGTTGCACCTACCACCATAAATACTGTCTCGGTGGTTCCTGCTAAAGTACAGTATCTCAAAAAAGTGAGTACACCCCTCAAATCTTGTAAATATTTTATTATATCTTTTCATGTGACAACACTGAAGAACACTGAAGAAATGACACTTTGCTACAATGTAAAGTAGTGAGTGTACAGCTTGTATAACAGTGTAAATTTACTGTCCCCTCAAAATAACTCTACACACAGCCATTAATGTCTAAACCGCTGGCAACAAAAGTGAGTACACCCCTAAATCAAAATGTCCAAATCAGGCCAAATTAGCCATTTTGCTAATGTTTTCCTCCCTGGTGTCATGTGACTTGTTAGTGTTACAAGGTCTCCCAATCATTTATTACCTCCCGAAAGTCCACAAGAATTTGATTAAACCACCAGGGAGGCCTATAGTGAGCGGAATAGACTCCGTAACATCCAGAATAGGCAAATATGTGGACTTCTTCCTGCAACCTTCGGTCAGAGATACCCCGGCCTACTTGAAGGACACCTCCCAGTGTATACAGGAGATAACCAACTTAGAAGTGGATGGTGATGTTCTATTAGTCACCGCGGACGTCTCGTCCTTATACACGGTCATTCCTCATGACCTGGGGTATGAGGCGGTCAGTGTGTTCCTAGACCAGGCCCATGAGATTCCACTCCAGCAGAGGCAATTCATTCTTGAATTATTAACATTCGGCATGGAACACAACTACTTCTATTTTGGGAACAAGTTCTTCCTTCAAAAGAAAGGCGTGGCGATGGGGGCTAAATTTGCCCCCAGCCTCGCCACTCTGTTTATGGCACTTTGGGAGGATAGGAACATCTTCTCTGACAGGATACAGGAATTGCTATTCTGGCGGCGCTACATAGATGATGCCATCTTCATCTGGAGAGGAAATGAGGAGAGTTTACATCAATTTATGGTAAACCTTAACCGTAACAGTTGGGGTATTAGGTTCACCTATTCCTGGAGTACGGAGGCAGTACACTATCTTGATCTGGTCATCTTAAGAAGAGGGAATAGATTTGTAACAAGTGTTTACCACAAGCCCACTGATAAAAACGGGTTTATCTCCCTCTATAGTTGCCATCATCCAGCATGGCTAAAGTCCATCCCCAGAGGGCAATTCAGGCGGATACGAAGGAATTGCACGGAACGCTCCGACCACTGTACACAAGCGGGGATCTTGAAACAGCGCTTTATAGAGAAGGGATACGATCGGAAAACCCTAGAGAGTGAGATGAAGGATTTGGAAGATTGCAAACAAGAAGAACTGGTTATTCAACGTAGCGAAGAAGTAGTCAAGAAAAGTTTCGACTTCGCCTTCGTTACACAGTTCTCGAGCAACTATAGGTGGATGAACCATGTTTTTCGTAAACATTGGAACATACTAAGGCAGGACAAGATCCTGGGCCCAGTCCTTCCGACAGGACCACAGATGATCTTCAGAAGAGCTAAAAATCTGAAAGAAACAATAGCCCGGACACCTGTAGAACCACCTCCGATTCCTAAGTTCTTCCCCAACCTAAAGGGATATTTTCCCTGCAGGAGCTGCAATCTCTGTAGAAGTGCCAAAACCAAGAGAACCAATTCCTTCGTGTCAACCGTCACTGGAGAAAGTTTCCCCATAAAAGACTTTATCACCTGCCACACCAAAGGGGTCATATACCTCGTGACATGCAGTTGTAAGAAACAGTATGTAGGCAGGACCATTAGGACAGCCAATATCCGTGTCTGTGAACATCTGGCAAACATCCGGAAAGGCTTCCCAGGTCATAGCTTATCTAAACATTGTGCCACACATCACCACAAAAACCATCAAGATTTGGAGGTGATAGTAATAGAACAATACACCCCCCACTGGCGAGGAAGCAATTTGAAGAGGACCATATCCAGAAGGGAAACCTTCTGGATATATCAGCTAAAGATCTCCCGCCCCTTAGGACATAATGTAGATCTGGATATCAATGCATTTATCAACAATAGCTGAACACGTACCAGATCCATTAGAATAGTCGCTCATAACATCTTCCCCACCCTACATTGGGACATTCTATTCGATTAGTCGGATGAATTAGTCCCAATTGGCTTTCATATATATTGTTTTATGATTTTAATTGGTGTATGTTACCTAATTAGCAGAGTATGTTCCACCGCTGTATTGCAAAACAGCGGAATGGAATATCGTGCTTTGGATTACCTTTTTTATGTATACATTCAGTTCTTTAAGACCCAGCTTCCGGTCGCTGCAAGTCCTATTTAGCCTACAATTCAGCTGTTGATAGGCTCAGGAGAACGGTGACATCCCCGGCCTTTAACCCGGATGTTTACCTTCTTCAAAGACAGGAAGTCTCCTAGGCAGACCCGAGTGTGAAGGCACTTCCTGTGTGCACTGGGGAAGACTGACATCCCCGGCCTTTAACCCGGATGTTTATCTCCTTCAAAGACAGGAAGTCTCCTAGGCAGACCCGAGTGTGAAGTCACTTCCTGTGTGCACTGGGGAAGACATACATTGCAGACACCGGAAGTTTGGCGTACATCAGGATAGTTAAGGGCGGATGATGGCGGTGCTGGCTTACTCCTATTTCCGTAGACGACTGTTTAGTGGAAACGCGTCACAGAGGAGCGCCGCATCGTCATCGCAAGTTGCCGAGGACCGCACTGCAGGCGGCCACGGCCTCTCCAATATCGGTATCGGTTTCCTGTGTCCATTAGTTAACATCTAACTGTAAGTGCACTGGATACTTTTGTTTTAATAAATTGTCAAAGGTACTGCGCTATGGTCTGATTCTGTTTCTGTGAGATACACGTGGAAGCCCTCACCTGTGCGGAGAGTAACACCCAGAACAAGAGTGGACCGGGATTGGGTTGAGACACCGAAAGATCAGTGAGACAGTCGCCTTTTGGTTTGAGCGATCGGGTAAGAGGCCACACTTTCTATCTGATTATTTTTACGGTGACCTCCCTGAATTCCCAAGACACTACTGGGCTGATTATCCGTCCTTAACCTCTTTTCTCTATGGTAAGGGGCTAATCTCCACAAAGGTGGTGGAACCCATCTGCACCCCATGGATCAAGAGGAACCCACAGAGTGGATTTTACTTTAGCCTGTGAGGGGACGATTGGGACTTTATGCACTTTTATATGTATATGGACTATACACTGAGGTAGCAACCATTGAAATATTGGACACTTTTTCTTTGAATTACTTGTGCACTTTGTTGGTTTATGTTGATATCACATTATCCATTTATCATCACCTATTCACCATAACACACCCAAGTATATGCACCAGGGTGTATAGCATTTACTGTACACCCGTTCAAGTGCACATCAATTTTGGAAACACATCACAGGTATATGGGGGACACTCATTATAGTGTCACACCTTTTCCTGATTTGTGACACCAGTGAATTTTAGCGCACCTGATTTCTTTTCTACACATTTTTATCACCATTTGGTTCGAAGGTTGCAGCTATTCACACTACTGATCCTGTGCACTTATTTAATTTTATACACATGCCCTGTTGCGTGATGTTGGAGAAACCAGTCAGGGACCGGCGTTGCTGGAGCAGAGCGACGCCCCTAGCTGCCAGGGGAAGAACTCCTCCAGTGAGGTCAGGAGCGAGGCTAAGGGTAAGGAAAGACAGATTCTGGTGGTAGGGGACTCAATTATAAGAAGGACAGAAAGGGCAATCTGTCACAAAGACCGTAAGCGTCGAACTGTATTTTGTTTACCGGGAGCTCGGGTTTGGCACATCATTGTTCTGGTGGACAGATTATTGGGTGGGGCTGGGGAAGATCCAGCTGTCATGGTACACATGGGTACCAATGACAAAGTTAAAGGAAGATGGAGAGTCCTTGTCAGGATGGCAGGTGGAGCCTGACTAATAGAGAGAACTCTCACCTGATGGACACCAAGGTAAGCACTCTGATAAGGACACAGGTTCACCTGAGGTGCGGAGTCTAAGTGTTAGCTGGTTTTCACCAGGGCCCCTAATGGTGGGGATAGACTACACTGCAAGCTAACACCAGGTCGCGGTCCCCAGGATCACCCAGCCAGGCAGAGCGCAGGTTCTGGTCCAGAAGCAGAGAAGCAGACAAGGGTTAACCAAGAGAGTAGTCAGACGAGCCAAAGGTCAGGGCGGGCAGCAAGTAGCAAGGTCAAGAGGAAGCCGGGTCAAATAATCAGGAACAACAGGTACACAGGAACACAGGATCACAAGGAAGAGCTGAAGATAACACAGCAACTTCCTGTCGTCACAGCTGTGTTTAAATAGGCCAATTTGGTAGCCTCGAGCTATACTGAGGTAGCCTCGAACCATACTGAGGTAGCCTCTAGCTATTCAAGGCACCTCTTCGTACACGCATGCGTATAGGCGTTCGCCGGTTTGCGGCACCAGTGTGCCTGTGTATAGCAGTGGATCCCTGACATTGCCCCCTCCTTATGGGCAACCTCCGGGTGCCCAAAAGATTCCTTTTCTGAGGATTGCTGCGGAAAAAAGCCTGAATTAATTCCTGGGCATGGACATCCTGTTCGGGCTCCCAGGAATTCTCCTCTGGGCCATAGCCCTTCCATTTTACCAGGAATTGTATTTGGTTCCTCCTTCTTCTGCAGTCCAAGATAGCTTCCACCTCGAATTCCTCATCACCGCCAATCACCACAGGGTCAGGAGGCCTAGAATCCCTACCTGGAAAGGGGTCAGGTAAGGCAGGCTTCAACAGCGAAGCGTGAAATACAGGGTGGATTTTAAGTGACTCAGGCAAGATCAGTTCGTAGGATACCTCGTTAAGTTTCCTCTTTACTGGAAATGGCCCAATAAATTTGGGTGCCAATTTTTTCGAGGGGCAGGCCAAACGGAGGTTATTTGTTGATAGCCAAACCTTGTCCCCTGATTGGAGGATCAATTCACCTTTCCTCTTTTTGTCAAAGATCACCTTGTTAGCTGCCTGCGCCTTGACCATCGCTTCCTGTAGCAGTTTGCTGTTGAGATTGAGGAATTCAGCGACATTCCGAGCTGCAGGGACCGTGGACTCAGAGACAACACAAGGGAAAAAATGATGGATGGAACCCGTAGTTGGCAAAGAATGGTGACTGGCCTGTGGCTGAGTGTTTGGCGTTGTTATAGGCAAATTCCGCTAAAGGTAATAATGACACCCAGTTATCCTGGACAAACGTGGTAAAGCACCGAATATACTGTTCGAGAGTTTGATTTGTCCTCTCTGTTTGTCCATTCGTCTGAGGGTGGTATGCTGATGACATGGATAGCTTGATCTTTAGGGATTCACACAGGGATTTCCAGAATCGGGAGGTGAATTGGACCCCTCTATCGGAAACGATGTCCGCTGGGATCCCGTGAAGCCTGATTATCTCCTTGATAAATATTTGAGCAGTCTCTGAGGCAGAGGGGGTGTTCTTTAGTGGCAGAAAGTGAACCATTTTTGATAGACGGTCAACCACTACATAAATGACAGAGCAACCTTCAGACGGAGGGAGTTCAACAATGAAATCCATGGAAATCATTTTCCATGGCCTATCTGGGACTGGCAGTGGTCTGAGTAACCCCCAGGCCTTGCTTCTAATTGTCTTGCTCCGGTTACAGATGGGGCATGCTCCTACATACTGTTTACAGTCCCTTTCTAAATCAGGCCACCAGAACGTGCGTTGTATCAGGTCCAGAGTCTTGTGAACCCCAAAGTGACCCGCCAAAGGGTGGTCATGGCACAGGCCCAGAATCTTCACTCGAGTGCTTTCAGGGACAAAAATCTTGTTACCCCGCCATAATAGTCCATCTCGGGAAGATGATGTAATTCCAGGGAGGCAGGGGACATCCCTCGAGGCTTGTTGCATAAGGGACAGCAGGTCAGGTTGAAGCAGCAGAAAGTGGTTTGGGGATAGGATGGTGTCTGGCACTGAAGTCTCCTTAGGGTCGTCAAACATCCGGGAGAGCGCATCAGGCTTAACGTTCTTTGATCCAGGCCGATACGTAATGTGGAAAGAAAATCGGGAGAAAAATAATGCCCAACGAGCTTGGCGTGGCTTCAGGCGCTTGGCTGTCCTTAAATATTCAAGGTTTTTATGATCTGTATAGATCAGGATAGGGTGTGCTGCTCCTTCTAATAGATACCGCCATTCCTCCAGGGCGGCCTTGATGGCCAAGAGCTCCCGATCACCCACATCATAATTTTTCTCTGCTGGTGAAAGCTTGCGGGAGAAAAAATCCACAGGGTGGACTAAATCTTTAAGACCCTGACGTTGGGAAATTACCGCACCTACAGCCGTTTCTGAGGCATCCACTTCAAGTAGATAGGGCAAAGTGGGATCAGGGTGGCTCAGGATTGGTGCGGTGGTGAATAGTCCCTCAAAGTACTGAAGGCGGCCTGTGCCTCAGAGGTCCAACAGAAACGATTTTTCTGCTTGGTTAGCTGCGTAATAGGAGCAATGATGGTGGAGAATCCTTTAATAAACCTCCTATAGAAATTGGCAAAACCAATAAAACGTTGTACCCCCTTTTTGTCTGAGGGTGCTGGCCAGTCCAGGATGGCAGAGACCTTTTGTGGGTCCATCTTGATGCCTGTGGAAGAAATCATTAGTCCCAAAAACTGCATACTCCGTTGTTCGAACTCACATTTTATTGGTTTGGCGTATAGCCTATGTTGCAGAAGACGGTGGAGGACCTTCTTGACGTGTTCCCGGTGTTGGTCCAGGTAAGCAGAAAAGACTAGGATGTCGTCCAGATAAACAATTACAAAGACATCTAGATAATCTCTGAAAATGTCGTTGACAAAATGTTGAAAAGTCGCCGGGGCATTACAAAGGCCGAAAGGCATCACAAGATATTCGTAATGGCCAAACCTGGTACGGAAGGCCGTTTTCCACTCGTCCCCTTCACGAATGCGGACCAAATTGTAGGCTCCCCTCAGGTCCAGTTTAGTAAACAGAGAAGTGGACCTCAGTCTTTGAAAAAGTTCGGGGATCAGTGGAAGGGGGTAACGATTTTTAACTGTTATCTTGTTCAGTTCCCGGTAGTCAACACAGGGCCGAAGAGAATGGTCCTTCTTCTCTACAAAGAAGATTCCTGCTCCTGCCGGGGAGGTGGATGTGCGGATGAACCCTCTCTTCAGGTTTTCTTCCACGTACTCTTTAAGGGTTCACAACTCACGTTCTGATAGAGGGAAGATCCGACCGAAGGGAATCTCAGCTCCTGGGAGTAACTCAATCGGGCAATCATAGGGACGGTGGGGGGGAAGAGTTTCAGCCCCTTGTTTGCTAAAAACATCCAGGTACTCGTGGTAGGGTTCAGGTACGAGAGACCGTGTCTCTTCATCAGAGTCTGTGCATAGCAAGATACTGGGGGAACTGAGGGGCATCGGCAAGCAGTGGTTCTGGCAGTAGGAAGACTGAAATTGGATGTCTCCGGAGGCCCAGTTGATCAATGGGTTATGTGCCTGAAGCCAAGGCAGCCCCAAAATTACTGGAAATAGGGGGGAAGCAATGGCGTCCAAGCTCAGGAGCTCCTTATGATTTCCAACAGCAGTTACGGGTAAAGGAGGGGTTTCTTGGGTCACCAATCCAGACTTGATGCGTGAACCATCTGCCAAAAATACGGAGAGTCCTTGTGACTTGGGTCGAAGGGGAATGTGCTGTTGTGCTGCAAATGACAAGTCAATAAAGCAGCTGCATGCTCCAGAGTCAATTATTGCGGTGACTGGTACCATACCTTCCGGAAGCTGAAAAATAACAGACAGAGCCAGGTGAGTAGTGTTGGAAGAGGGTACCGGATAGCTTGAGGGCGAGATGGAGAAGCACTTACGCAGCTTTGCAGGACAGGAGCGTACATAGTGACCGGCCTCCCCGCAGTACAGACACAGATTGTTCTGTCTCCGGCAAAGACGTTCTTCTGCTGTCAGGGAAGGTCGCATGAGTCCAAGCTGCATGGGTTCTGGGGTGTCCGGTACCAGTGTAGCAGGAGAGGGATCTGTAGGGACAAAACTGGTGGGAAAAGGACGTCCGGAAGTGGGTACTCGGGGCAACATCCAGACTGGGCGAGACTGCTGGGTAGATCGCTCCGCTCTGCGTTCGCGGAGCCGACGATCAATCTGGATCGCCAGTGCGATCAATTCCTGCAAAGTTTCTGGTACACCCACACGAGCCAGCTCGTCTTTCAGCCCCTCTGAAAGACCCAAACGGAACTGATGACGTAAGGCCGCATCGTTCCAGTAGGTATCTGCGCTCCACCGCCTGAAGTCGGTAACGTAGTCCTCCACAGCTCTTCGGCCTTGTTGGAGCATGTGGAGTGCGGTTTCTGCGGTGGAGGTCCGCTGTGGGTCATCGTAGAGCTGGGCCATCGCATTAAGAAAGGACGACAAGGAGTCGAGCTGCATGCTGCGTTCTTCTAACAGATGATGAGCCCAAGCCTGGGGTTCTCCCTGGAGGAGGGAGATGATGAAACCCACTTTTGTGGCTTCCAGCGAGAAGGTCCGGGGTTGTAGGGAAAAATATAATTCGCATGCATTGCGGAATGCACGGAACTTGCTGCGGTCTCCACCGAATCTTTCTGGTGTAGGGACTCTCGGTTCCGGGGGCAACATGACCACCGTGGGTCCTGGCGTGGTCCCCGTGGGAGGTGTGGCGGATGAGGAAGCTGGATCTGCGGTAGGGTCAGCAGAAGAGACCAGGGACTGCACACGTCCTTCCAACTGGGTATACACCTCTTGAAGGGATTTCACGGCCTGAGTAAGAGCCTCCAGATGCTGACATATCTCATCCATCGGAGAGATCCCTCGTGCAGGCTCGGTCATGGCTGTGTTATACTGTCAGGATGGCAGGTGGAGCCTGACTAATAGAGAGAACTCTCACCTGATGAGAAGGCCGTGGTTGCAGAGCTGGATGCTGGATGGACACCAAGGTAAGCACTCTGATAAGGACACAGGTTCACCTGAGGTGCGGAGTCTAAGTGTTAGCTGGTTTTCACCAGGGCCCCGAATGGTGGGGATAGACTAGGCTGCAAGCTAACACCAGGTCGCGGTCCCCAGGATCACCCAGCCAGGCAGAGCGCAGGTTCTGGTCCAGAAGCAGAGAAGCAGACAAGGGTTAACCAAGAGAGTAGTCAGACGAGCCAAAGGTCAGGGCGGGCAGCAAGTAGCAAGGTCAAGAGGAAGCCGGGTCAAATAATCAGGAACAACAGGTACACAGGAACACAGGATCACAAGGAAGAGCTGAAGATAACACAGCAACTTCCTGTCGTCACAGCTGTGTTTAAATAGGCCAATTTGGTAGCCTCGAGCTATACTGAGGTAGCCTCGAACCACACTGAGGAAGCCTCTAGCTATACTGAGGTAGCCTGGAACCATACTGAGGTAGCCTCTAGCTATTCAAGGCACCTCTTCGTACACGCATGCGTATAGGCGTTCGCCGGTTTGCGGCACCAGTGTGCCTGTGTATAGCAGTGGATCCCTGACAGTCCTAAAAACAATTTCAGGGACTTAGGAGCTAAATTGAGGAGTAGGACCTCCAAAGTAGTATTCTCAAAAATACTACCTGTACCTTGAGCCACGCCAGAAGAGAGGCGGCAGGAAATAAGGGAAGTTAACAAGTGTCTGAGGAGCTAGAGTAGAAAGGAGGGGTTCGGATTCCTAGAGAACTGGCCCGACTTCTAAGTCGGCTACCAGCTCTTTAGTAGGGACAGACTGCACCTAAATAGGGAGGGTGCAGCCCTACTGAGAGAGAAGATGGATGAAGAGTTAGAGGGGCTTTTAAACTAGGTGATGGGGGGGAGGATTCAGATGTAGAGTTAGCCAGCGGGAAGCAAGGTTCAGCGGGCAATATTGGGGGCGTAGCGGTAAGGGGACCAGGGATCCAAAACCCATGAGGATGATTTTGATTTGTGGGAATTACAGAGACTTGGTTTGCCAGCTTTCGTGATTGGCTGGCAACTATTCAGGGGTATTCCCTTTATCACAGAGATAGGGAAGGTAAAAAAGGGGGAGGTGTATGCCTGTATATCAAGAACGATGTGCAGGTGAATAAGAGGGACAATATCACTAATGGAGCTGGGGGAAGGTGGAATCCTTATGGGTAGAGCTTCAAAGGGAAGGTACTATGGGGAAAGTAATATTGGGCATATGCTATAGGCCCCCCCAACCAGAGGGCGGGGGAGGAGACCTCCTATCACAGCTTGGAATGGCGGCAAGGATGGGAAATGTCATTATAATGTAGGATTTTTATTATCCAGATATAGACTGGGCAGAAGGAACTGCACATTTGTCTAAGGCTCGCCATTTCCTAAATGTTTTGCAGGACAATTTCATGGGTCAGATGGTGAATGCACCAACGTGAAACAATGCGTTACTAGACCTAATGATTACTATCAATACAGACCTGATCGCAGATGTAGAAATACAGGACAAGTTAGGAAACATTGACCATAGGTCAATTAGTTTCAGTATAAACCACAGAAATAGGAAACACAAGGGTAATACAAGGACACTGAATTTCAAAAGAGCCACCTTCCCTAAACTGTGCTCTTTGCTAGACGATAATCAATGGGATAGAATCCTAGGAACAAAGAACACTGAGGAAAAATGGGAGTGCTTTAAGAGCATACTAAATAAAGGTATTGGCCAGTGCATTCCAACAGGGAATACGTTTAAAAGAGATAAAATAAACCCTGGGTGGCTAAACTCCAACGTAAAAATGCATATAAAGACAAAAGAAAAGACCTTCAAAAAATACAAGGCTGAGGGATCATTGGCAGCATTCTAGCATTACAAAGAATGCAATAAGAAATGTAAGAGCTCAATCAAGGCAGCTAAGATAGAACACGAAAGGCACATAGCGGAAGAGAGTAAAAAAAACCCCAAGAAATTCTTTAAGTATATAAATAGTAAGAAAGTGAGGCCAGAACATATTGGCCCCATAAAGGATGATGATGAGAATCTGGCTATAAAGGACAGAGAGAAGGCAAAGGTTCTGAACAAATTCTTCTCCTCAGTCTTCACAAAAGAAATGGGGGAATACAGTAACCTAGACTGTAATGTTAATGTTAATAACACGTCACAGGAAGCACCCTCATGGTTAACAAAAAAACAGACTAAGAACTTGACTTGAAAAACTGAAAAACATAAATAAGTCACTGGGACAAGATGGCTTACACCTGAGGGTCCTTAAGGAACTTAGCCAGGTGATAGCCAGACCAGACCATTGTTCCTAATTTTTATGGACAGTCTACCTATGGGAATGGTAAAGGCTGATTGTAGAAAAGACAACGTGCCACCAATATTTAAAAAAGAGCCGAGATATATTCCTGGGAACTACAGGCTAGTTAGCCTAACATTAATAGTCTGAAAGCTATTGTAGGTTGATAAGGGATTATATACAAGATTTTAGTAATAAAAACTGTATCATTAGTACTAATCGGCATGGATTCATGAAGAATCGTTCTTATCAGACTAATCTATTAACCTTCTTTGACGAAGTGAGCTGCCATCTAGATAAAGGAAAGCCTGTGGATGTGGTTTATCTGGACTTTGCAAAGGCATTTGATACCGTCCCCCACAAACGTTTACTGCACAAACTAAGTTACGTAGGTATGGACCATAGGGTGAGTTCCTGGATTGAAAACTGGCTTCAGGGGTGAGTCCAGAGGGTGGTAATAAATGGCGAGTACTCCGAATGGTCTGGTGTGGTAAGTGGGGTCCCCCAAGGATCTCTCCTGGGACCAATCCTGTTTAATTTATTCATAAACAATCTAGAGAATGGTATAAACAGCTCAATCTTAGTATTTGTGGACGATACTAAATTTAGCAGGGCAATAACATACCTTAACCTTACAAGTAGACCTGAACAAAATAATAGGGTGGGCATCTACAAGGTAAAGGAGGTTTTATTGTTGGAAAATGTAAGATAATGCATTTGGGTGCCATAAATGCGAATGCAAGTTACTCACTAGGGGGAGAGCCTTCTAGGGGAATCTAAGATGGAAAAGGGCCTAGGGGTCCTAGCAGACGACAAGCTCAGCAATGACATGCAATGCCTAGCAGCTGCAAGAAAAGCCAACAGAATACTGGCATGTATAAAAAAGGGGATTCACTACAGAGATAAAACAATAATTCTCCCACTCTACAAGACTCTGGTCCGGCCGCATCTCGAGTATGCTGTCCAGTTCTGGGCACCGGTCCTCAGGAAGGATGTGCTGGAACTGTAGAGAGTTCAGAGAAGGGCAACAAAGCAAATAAAGGGAATGGAGGACTTCAGCTATGAGGAAAGACTGCAAACATCGAACCTATTCACTCTGGACAGGAGACGCTTGAGAGGGGAAATAATATCAATGTACAAATACTGTACTGGCGACCCTAGCATAGGGAACAAAATTTTCTGCGAAAGGGAATATAAAAAGACACACAGCAATTCACTAAAATTAGAAGAGAAGAGGTTAACCTTAAACTACGTAATGGGTTCTTTACCGTCAGAACGGTAAGGATGTGGAATTCTCTTCCACAAGCAGTGGTATCAGCAGGGAGCATCGATAGTTTAAAAAAAAACTATTAGATGGGCATCTTAACGATCACAGCATACAGGGGTATACAATGTACTATTGACAGCACACACACACTCATCATAGGTTGAACTGGATGGACTAGTTTCTTTTTTCAACCTTATTAACTATGCAACTATGTAAGGTTCAACATTTAGCAACTCACATGGTTAATGATTAAAGAGGCACATCTAAGAATGCAGGCATCCGGGGTAAAGCTAGAAAAAACCCAAGGGTTGCTCACACAGAAACGCTGGAGCTGCAGACCATGGATGTCTGCTGGGAATAGGATCAGATGCACCTGGAGGACGTGTCCGCCCTATTCTTAAGGAGGTATATACAACTATTGGAACTTTCCTAATCTTATTACTGTGCTTTCAGCATCAACAGAGACTCCATACACACTGGGCTCCATACAACCAAGTGGCTATTGCTCTGACAAGTGACTCCACATATAATTACAGGCTATGCCTGTCTGTGTTGGACACTCCAGGTGATCCATGATCCATCCTGGATGAGTCCAGTCCCAGAGACTGCTCTACTTGCCTAGTCTAAGACTGTATTCAGGCTATTATCCATTCACCGATGGTGGTTACTATGTTTTCAAGCCTATAATAGATCACTATCAGTGCAAGTATAGAAACTGGATACTGCAGACGTCCCTATTGCTGTTACCTTGATTTTATCCACCATGTATGTTTTTTATCTCATGAGTGTGTGGTTCTGTTCATTTGGAATCAATGATACCTTCACAATTATTAAAGTTTTTTGCACTAATACACCCAGATGTCCATAGTTGACTTCTTTTGAGGAGAACCTCTCTTCCTCCCCTTTTGTATTGTATCCGGGGTAAAGCTGTCCACAAAGACCATCCTCCGCACTGCCAGTACTCCCCACTGTCAGTCTGCAGTTGTGACCAGGAAGACTAACCGGCAGTAGAGTGATCTGAAAGCGTGGCTTGAAGCGCTCATGGAGCGCAGTGTGGAAGGGATGACATTGATGGCGGTGGTGGGGAGGATGATCTATGTGGACAGCTTTACCCCGGATGCCTGCATACTTAGATGTGCCTGTTTTAGTCATTAATCATGTGCGTTTCTAAATGTTGTTCCTTCATTAAATGTAACCATATTGCTACACTTAGAGGCGCCTCGCTTCTCTTTTATACTCAGTTGTGACATGACGCAATGTACTGTGGCAAGCGGCTGCTGTAGGAAAAGCGAGGTACTGGTAGGTCGCTGCCTAATTCCGGGTTTAGGGCGCTCACATGCAAGCACCCCCTGCCCGACTCCTGCTGTGATTGTACATAGCATGAGCCTGTCAACAAGTCCTGGACAAAAATTCATGGCCAGGACCTGCTGATCGGCTGTGTGCAATTAGAGCCCAGAGCTCTGTGTTTGTAAACAATACAGAGCTCTGTACAGGGGGAATGATCTGTCAACTCTTTACTAAAGAGAACTTTAGTAAAAAGCAGCAAACGTTACACATAGTTAGGTACACTTTTAACCCCTTGATCGCTCTAGGCATTACCCCTTCCCAGCCAGTGTCATTAGTACAGTAGCAGCATATAGTATTCCCAGTGCTCACTTTATTAATGTCAGTGGCAGTTGGTCAGTTCCCCCAGCTTCAGTTAGTGTCAGATTACCCGCTGTACTATAGCAAACTATCGCTGATCACCACCATTAGTAGTATCGAAAAATTACAACAAAAACCTCCCGTATATATACCATAGTTTTTAGGTACTGTAACTTTCACGTAAACCAGTCAATATACACTTTTTGGGATATTTTTACCAAAGATATGTAGCAGAATACATTTTGGCCAAACTTAATGAAGAAATTAGATTTTTTACATATTTTTTCTATTGGATTTTTTCTATTGTTTTATAGCAGAAAGTGTTTTCTTTTTCAAAATTTTCGGATTTTTTTTTGTTTAGAAAAATATCCAAAAGAAAGCTCTATTTGTGTAGGAAAAAATGATATAAATTTAGTTTGGGTACAGTGTGGCATGACCGCGCAATCACCAGGTAAAGTAGCACAGTGCCGAATAGCAAAAAATAGCCTGGTCATGAAGGGGGTAAAATCTTCCAGAGAAGAAATGGTTAAAATATATTTATGACATGAAAAACGATAAATATGCACTCACATTAACAAGATATTAAAAAGCATATCAATAAGTCTCCATTAGGGGGCAACCTTCCAGGTGGTCAATGGCGAGCAAGCCCCTCCAGATATGATGTAAGACACTTGAAACCAGGAAGTAAACCAGGGAAATGGACGCCCATTAGGTAGGTAGTGGCAGTTTTTTCTCTCACTTTTGTTTTTACATTGGTGTGCTTTTGGAAAGTGCACCAAACCCGCAGGGTATAATAGAAGTGTGCTTCCTTGGTTTTAGGCCGAGAGCCACATCAGAGGGCTCCCAGGGCCAGAGGTTGAGCTCCCCAGATGTAATAAGTGGATATTTCAGTATATCATTGATTTAATACTCTACAGCTGTCCTAGTGATTGTAGGATTACCCATTTCACCTTACAGAGCCTAATAAAAGGGGAGCTCCATCCAAAAGGGGAAGCTCTGCTTGTTTGCCCCCTCCCTTTTGACAGGTACCCGCTTCAATTCCTGGCTGACTTTGCTGCAGAAAAGACAGCCGGAAGTTCGGCCCCACTTTTCCTTATGCCCAACCCCCCCTCCGCCGGGCTATTCACAAAGTGCATCATGCTTCACCCATGCGCAGTAGGAGACCCCTTAACGGAGTAGAGTTTCCCTTAACCAAGATGGCGGCGGCAGCACCCCGAACCCGATTAAAAAATCAGCATGAGTGAAGACACACTTCTTGTTCCAGTTTACCTTGGATTCTTGGACAGGTAAGTGTCCTAACATTAAAAGTCAGCAGCTACAGTATTTGTAGCTGCTGATTTTTAAGTTTTTCTGAAGGAGCATGGAGGGCCTCTTTATGGACCTGCTTCTATTCTGAGAGAATACCAGCGCTATTCTTATGTGATTATAACATCCTTATTTGTATATTTGATAAAAGATTTTTGAATTCATTGATTTATACTGTAGGAAGTATATATGTTTTGAAGATCATTTTGGGAGTATATTGGGTTTTAGTAAGTTCACCTTTGTTTTTAAAATCTGTTTGCATGTTAATGGCAAAAGAGTCAGATATTTTTCTTTGTTATTGTTTTTATGACATGTTGTGTGTTGAGGTTTTCTGCTGTGGATTCCGGAATTGTTATTCATTTTTGGTTAATTATGCAAGGTGTGGGCTTAGAGGTCTGTTTTCAAATTTAGTTGTTGTTTTAACACCAACTCCAACTCTGTCTATAACCATAATGCCTGCCTTCACTATAACCCTTCCTATAACACTATACCCCACAACCATCTTTCTCTGTAACCTTTACTCTTACTTTCTTACAAACTCTCCCTGTAACCATCACACTAGCCTTCCTTGTAACTAAAAATGGGTTTGGGCGTGTTCAGGATCCCATATGCCCCATCCCGCCAGGAATCCGACACTGCACACGGCTATTTACAGTCAGTGAGACATTTCCCGGTCTGCAGCTACACAAATCAGGAAATATCTCACTGCCTGTGATTAGCCGTGTGCAGTGTCGGATTCCTGGCGGGATTGGGCAGGTGAGGTCCCAAACACGCTCAAACCCATCTCTATTTGTAACCATTACACTAATCTTACTTGTAACCATCACACTAACCTTCCCTGTAACCATCACACTAACCTTCCTTGTAAACATCACACTAACCCTCCCTGCAGAGTTGTATAAAGTACTCGAAACCCATACTTGAGTAAAAGTACAAGTGCTCGATCAAAAAGTGACTTGAGTAGAAGTGGAAGTGCTCGATCAAAAAGTGACTTGAGTAGAAGTGGAAGTGCTCGATCAAAAAGTGACTTGAGTAGAAGTACTAAAGTATTCAACATTTTTTGTACTTAAGTATTGCAAGTCGTTTTTTTTAAAAATGTTGCTACTTAAGTACTGAAAGTAAAAGTACCAGTAGTTTTGAAAAAAAAAATTGCTACTCAAGTACTGAAAGTAAAAGTACAAGTACTGTGTTATGTAGTTATTCAAGAAAGAAGTCAAAAGTTTGAACATCATATTGTTTTTTATTATTTCAAATGCAGCTTTTATTTATACATTCAGTAGCTTTTATTTTCGTATGCGCTGATAATACACATGTTTTGAGCTTCATGAAACCTGCCATCTACTGTTCTGGCAGTGGTAATTTTTATAATTGTAACGAGTAACTATGCAGCACAAAAAAAAAAATATTGGAGTAGAAGTATTGAAATCATTGAAAAAATGTAGTGAAGTAAAAGTGGAAGTAGGAGAAAAAAAATCTACTCTAGGAAAGTACAGATACCGCCTTTCGGTACTTAAGTACTGTAGTGAAGTAGTTCTACTTAGTTACTATACATCTCTGCCTCCCTGTAACCATCACACTAACCTACCTTGTAACTATCACACCATCAAACTAACCTTACTTGTAACCATCACACTAACCCTCCCTGTAATCATTACTCTAACCTTCCATGTAAGTAACACTGTCACACTAACCTTCCTTATAACCATCACACTAGCCCTCCCTGTAACCTGCACACTAACCTTCCTTGTAACCATCACACTGACCTTCCTTGTAACTAGAGATGGGCTCGGGTGAGTTAGAGTCCCCACGTGCCCGATCCTGCCAGGAAGCGGACACTGCACTACGCTAATCACAGGCACTGAGACATTTCCCGGTCTGTGCAGCCGTGGATCGGGAAATGTCTCACTGCCTGTGATTAGCAAAGTGCAGTGTCGGCTTCCTGGCGGAATCGGGCACGTGGGAACTTGAACACGCTTGAGCCCATCTCTACTTGTGACCATCACCCTAACCTTCTTTGTATCCATCACACTAACCTTCCTTGTAACATAGGGAAATAATTCCAGAGGGCTGCACTTCTAAAAATCCTTTTATTAAAGCTTCATATGGCAAGTGGTTGACAGATGGAGCAGGGGACAAAGAGGTAGACGCATTTCATGCAAATGTTAGTGCTTAGTCATTACCTTTTGGAACTAGTCACCACAATCACCTATATACAGCTCTAATGTGTCATCATTAGGTTACAGGTGAACTAACCACTTAAACAGTACTCAGATGGTACCTTCCTTGTAACTAATGTGGGTTTGGGTGTGTTTGGGATCCCACCTGCCCGATCCTGCCAGGAAGCCGACACTGCACACCGCTAATCACAGGCAGTAAGACATTTCCCGGTCCGCAGCTTCACAGATCGGGAAATGTCTCACTGCCTGTGATTAGCTGTGTGTAGTGTCGGCTTCCTGGCGGGACTAGGCACGTGGAATCCTGAACACGCCTGAGCCCATCTCTACTTGTAACCATCACAGTAACCTTCCCTGTAACCATCACACTAACCCTCCCTGTAACCATCACACTAACCTTCTTTGTAACCTCCACATTAACCTTACTTGTAACCATCACACTAACCTTCTTTGTAACCTCCACACTAACTTTCATTGTAACCATCACATTAACCCTCCCTGTACCCATCACACTATCCAACACAATTTTGTGTGTTGCAGATGCCTGCCTCCAGAGCTGCAAACTGTGGTTCCAACCACTGAGTACGTCACTACTGTGTCCTGCAGGTCATGTTGGTGGAATTTTTATTGTTCTTGTCTACCTTAATGAATTCTTCTAAATCCTTGGGTTACTTCATTAAACCATAAATGTAGTCAAAACCCTATTTCTTTTTCTTTGGATAGAATATTGCTGCATGTAGTTTGCTCTTTCTTTTTGTCCTGGAGGCAAAACCAGTAGCGGAGCCAGAGGGCTAGCTGGGGTGGCAATTGCCACCCCAGACAAAGTCCTTGCCACAAATCAAAAAAACAAAGAGATTTCCAGTCACAACTTACCAACCAGCCAGCGACCAACCGAATTGACCTATCTAACAGTATGCGTTAAAAACAGGGGTTTGGTTGCACACATTTGCAACAGGCCCTGACAAGGCACCCTGTGATCTGCAGTCCCTAACTCTACAATTTAAAGAGTCTCTACAATGAGAGCACATGCATTTAATGGGATAGATGGAGGACAGGTGACTAGAGGGAGCCCACCCCTCCTTAAGGGCACAGGGTCACACTGAACACCCAGCTCATCGCACAAAGGTGCCTGGCTCAATATAGATATCAATAATGCAAAAAGTGGTCCTTGCCTCCACCTATAACTGGTCTTAGTGGTAAGGAGCACTAGAAGGGCGGACGCAGATCAAAAAAAAAACCCTGTTGCCACCCCGCTGAAAACATTACACTCATAGATAAGGCTGAACGATAGAGCGTGGGCGGACGGGACCTCACCTCACCCTGGCATGCTGTAAGGGGGATCTATAGGGATCTATATGGGGGATGAGACCTCACGTTACCCTGGCCTACAGTACGGGGGAGGTCTATATGGGGGACGTATTGCTGCTACACTTTTCATTGGTTAAGCTGACACGCTCCTTCGTACTCCAAACAGCTCCAAAACAAAACATAATGCGGCAGCACACACAGGGAACTTATTTTTTGTGTAATTGAACACTTTGTATATTGACCCCCCAAAATAATACCTTGCCACCCCTTTGCCACCCCTGTTTTAAAAGTCTAGCTCCGCCACAGGAAGCAAAAGGAAATCTCCCCATGGCGAGATATACTGTACATTCCCTCCTAACCACTCTTCTCCAAAAGAGGTCTCCCTATTACAACCTCCAGTTTCAGCTGTAAAATTTTGGATAACCCATCACTTTAGGTTTCTTTGTCAATGGTCACCAGGGAAAACAGAGAGTATATCTCCCCAGGGGGGACACAGGCAGCAGTAAAAACCCAAAAAGGGGTTATACTGCTTCCAAACCCCACCCAAAACTAAAATAAAAAAAAGCTTTGGCTAAAAATACACATAGGGGTGTTTTTTTTATAATTAAAAGTTAGTTTAGCACACTCTATTGTGTGCTACTAAAAGTGAGAGAAGGAAAACTATTGCCTGGCCCAAGGATAAACCTGAGTCACTGGTCAGGATTTTTAGAGGTCAAGGCTGGATGGCTCATCCTGGCGGCTCTCTAGTGCATCCCCCTGTTTCTAGAATGTGAGAGAAAGTCCTAGAAAATAGTGGGCAGAAGCTAGAAGGGGTTGCCATTAATATTTAGGGGCCCTATAGCCAATCCTCCGGTTGGGGGCCTGGCAGGGAGCTAAAAAGCCTTTAAATAGACATGAGCCATGCCAGCAGGGAAGTTGGGTGGAAGATGGAGAAGCGGCCCTAGGGGGAATCTGTCATGGCCCTTGAGGGACCCCCCACTGGGGGGTTTACCTCAGGCCGGAGCTCGGGAAGCTGGCCTGGAAGGATCCCACTCCGGGAGGCAGTTGGAGGGATTCAAGCTGGAGAGGCAGCGGAGAGAGCAAGGAGAGACAGTGAGTAGATCAGCACAGTGAAGGGCCAGAGAGAGACTGTTGAATGTAGCAGTGCTCTCTTGAAGACAATGGTGTGCCAAGTCTTCATCAAACCTTGCCCTGGGGAGTCTTCATCTGTGCATCAGTAGGGAGGACTGGGGACAGGAAAGCAGACAGGTGCATCTGGTTGCAGCTAGGAGGGCTGGCATTTTCTGCAAGTAGTGAAACTGGGATCAGTAGCCACAGGGAGGCAGAAGGTGATGTGATGTGCTGCTCACTCCTTATGTATTGCTTTGCCAGAGGACTGAGAGTTCCTGCCTGTAATGGGCTGTTGCTGAACTGACAATAGACTGTTAGTTCCCTCAGGAGTGAACCAGCAGAAGCTGTACAGAGAGGAACCAAGTTTGTGTAGGGGAAGGCAGAAGAGGAGTCTATAAATAGGGAGGAAGTGTATTGTTGTTATCACACTGGAGGTCCCATAATCCCTTACGCCATTCCCTAATAAAACTACAAAACCAAGCCAAAGACTGATTTCTGTGTCCGGATGAAAGAAGGAAATGCTGGGTGACTGGCTGTGTGGCAGTTATTCTTTGAAAAAGAAAATGTGAATGGGGAATATACCACATTGTGGCCATTAGATGGAGCTGAGCAGCTTACTAATTTCCTATGATTTAGTATGCTCCTTAGATCCATCTAGTGGCCGCAATGTGGTAAATTCCCCATTCGCGCTGTTCTTTTCAGTGAATAACAATCGCCCTGCAGAAAATATAGCATGTTCAATTTTTCCCCTTTAGTAAAGAAGGCTATTTCATGCAGTTTCGATGGAAACAAAGTTATACATTTTGTTTATATAAGAACAAGAGCTTTTCCTGAAATGGTTGTTTGAGTTGAGGAGTTGCAGCATAAAGACTTTGTTTTGGGTGCCAAACTATCCTACCCCAGCTCAGTGATGATCTCACTGCCTGATAAAAATAGAAATTTTGCTGAAGTGGTATCCCCAATGGAATAAAGTCTTCATATCAGTTGTTAAAATGGATTAAATGCAATCAGATGCTCAACAGGCATGTGCCAGCTGGACAGGTGCGGTTCCATGGAGACAGGCAGAAAACGCACATCAAATATTGTTGGTCTAATCATGCATGAATCGACATGCTCAGCACTATTTACACGCGGCACTGAACTTGTATGCTGGGCTCTGGAGAGAGACATTCCTCAGTAAGCCAGGGAGGGTGCTGTTATTTTGTTATCATGCTTGGAATTTACTGCATTTGTCTTATGCCTGAATAATTGTAATTACAAGACTGACGGGCTTACGTCTTGTTAGACCACAATTCTACTTGGGTAATGTATTAGGTGCCTGGTATGTGTTTTAGGAATTGCTTCTCTTTCCGTCATGCTTGAAAAATACTGAATTTAAAGTTATATATGCAGCTGAATTATACCTGAAAAAGAATGTGTACTTCTGTCCACCCATTCCTGAGATTTAGTGGTGGGTCACATATATGTGATGCGGGAACCCTGCAAATCCACTGCGGGTTCCCTCATCGCATTCAAATCACAGGGAGTTCACACTGCCATATGCGAATCGCTGGGGGTGTCAATACAAAGTTAACGACACCCCCAGATCAGTTTGCATATCGCAGTGCGAACTGTCGGTTCGGACATGAAATGGATCGCATAGGCAGTGGTGGGATTCAAAAATTTTAGTAACCAGTTCCGACTTTCCCAGCAGAATGACCAGCGTGCCCTTCTTTCAATGCACAGTGACCAGTGTGCCCCCCTTTCAATGCACAGTGACCAGCGTGCCCCCCTTTCAATGCACAGTGACCAGCGTGCCCCCCTTTCAATGCAGAGAGACCAGCGTGCCCCCTTTCAATGCACAGTGCCCACAGCATTGCCCCCAATCATTGCAGAGTGCCCACAGCATTGCCCCCAATCATTGCAGAGTGCTCACAGCATTGCCCCCAATCATTGCAGAGTGCCCACAGCATTGCCCCCAATCATTGCAGAATGCCCACAGCATTGCCCCCATCATTGCAGAGTGCCCACAGCATTGCCCCCAATGATTGCAGAGTGCCCATAGCATTGCCCCCAATGATTGCAGAGTGCCCACAGCATTGCCCCCAAAGATTGCAGAGTGCCTACAGCATTGCCCCCAATCATTGCAGAGTGCCCACAGCATTGCCCCGAATCATTGCAGAGTGCCAGCGATCCCCCGCGACACCCATGCACTTACCTCACGGACGGTCACGCAGCTTCTCTTCAGTCCCCGACTTCCCGCGTCTCCGAGTCCTCAGTCCTCCTGCCTCCTTGTCCAATGGCACGGTGTTTGCCTTTTGGCCAATCAGGAAGCGGGAGGACCCGCTTCCTGATTGGCCAGGAGGAGGATCCCTGTGACCATAGCGAATTTTCATTCGCTATTGTCACAGAATGGGCGGGTCGGGGCGCTCTGCTCCCCGGCCGCCACGTCTGCGGCTGCGCGGTCTGAGCGCGGGACATTCAATTGTACTGCGCGTCCTTAGACGCGCAGAGGGAACAGCCGGTTCTGCGAACTTGCAGAAAGTTAGTAACCGGTTCTATGGAACCGGTGCGAACCGGCTGAATCCCACCACTGTGCATAGGTGTGAACCACCATGCAATCTGATTCTGCTGTGGCCCCAAAAAAGGGTCCTGTGCGGGTTGTGTCTGAATGCGATGCAAATTCAGCCATACAATCTGTATCGCTGAATTCGCATCGCACAACAATTGCAAAAGAACTACATTTACCTAACAACCTAGCGACCTAACTAGTAGGGTACTACAATGTATGTGCAGGAGCATGCTAGCTTTGTGAGAATGACAAGTTTTGCCTTGCATTCTTCTTTGTCAGCCATATTTGATCTGTGGCCTTACTTGTAATGAGGACTTAGCTATTCTACCTTTTTCCTGTTTTTGGACAAACACCATGGGCCATACAAACTATAAGATTTTCTGAAGACTTTTTCCTTTAGATTTACCAAAACCATATAATATGAGGTCAAACCTAAACATTTTCAATTTGTATGCAATCTGGCAGGCCCTTGCACTACATAGAAAAAGTAAATCTGAAGGAAAAAGTCTTCAGAATTTCTTATAGTGTGTATGGCCCTTAAGACTTGATCTTTGTCTAGACACCAAACCTCTGCTGCCTGCCCTGGCTTAGGCCTGTCTTTCTTTTAGATTTCCTTTTTCCTGGTGCTTAGTTGTTCAGAACCATGAAAGCCCTCAACCCATTTCTGCTGTTCCAGTTATCTGCCTTAATTTTCCATCAACAGGGGGAACTTGAAGATCCCAACGTGAAAGTATTATGCAACCAAATTCCAACCACTCTTTGCCCTTTGTGGCGAAAACTGTATGCGCCTTGATGCAACCTGGATCTTCCATTAGAGATTGAGAAGTCTGTGATAGACAGCTTCTCATTATATTCACATCCAACAGCTCAGTCTGCCAGGTGTATGACAAAGCATGAAATGAGCAGGAAATAAATGCAAAATCCAACAGGGAGATCGAAATCTGTCCTTCACTAATGGGTATGACAGGAGGGTGGGAGCAGTCACTTGCGTCTGTTCATAGCTGTAATATCAGAACTGCATGGAATGACTCCATACGTAACCCCTAACGGCTATAGTATATTAGCAAACCTGGTGCCAAATTATCAGCAACAGGATTAGTAGACAGGGCAAAGAAATACTCATTTGTTTCTGCATTTCTCTATGGCTGTTGAGTGACATTTTGTTGTGTTTCTTTATGTTGCTCCCTAGTTCATCCATCCAAGGAGGGGGCAACATATAGCAACAAATGGGTATTTTTACCGCATTATGCCATGGACCTTAGATTTTCTAAAGCATAGTGAGATGAAGATGTGCCATCTTGTGTTATTTCAAACATCCAATAGTGATTGAAGAATGGAAAAAAAACTGGAATGTTTGCCTGAAGGTGTATGGATGTTTGAAGCTAACTTCCCTTTGTTTCGTAAACTGCTCCCTAATGCCCTCTGTGTCAAATTCTCCTGTGGAGGTTGACATTTGTAGGCTAAAGATGCCCATAGGTATTAAATGACAATCTACTAATCCAGCTGTGTGGCCACATTGCAAAATATTCTATTGTCTATGAGCTGCATGAAGATGCATGCCCCAATCAAGGCTTATCTGGGGACATAACAATTTACCAGTTAATAATCCCTGTCCACCCATTTCTGTTTTTCCCCCTGATAAGCCATTGCTGGATCTGCCTATAGTGCCCTATCCTGCCCTTCTTCAAGGCCATGCACTGGCTAGAAAAAATTCATGAGGGTCAACATATACTGCTCACACCCGCATCCTCCTGCTAATGTCTTAACTTGCCCCGTACACACGATCAGATTATCGAACGATCTGTCGTCCGTTTTTTGTGGCATGCTAGTCTGATGTGGAAAGTGAAGAGGTTATTTTCATACGAATTTTCCCGTACGACCGAATTCTACTTCAGAAGTGATGTCATGTGTTGGATTGCTTTGTATGTGTTCTTTCGTCTCTCAGCATGCCTAGTCTTGCTCTTAAGATTTTTTTCTGTCGAAAACTGTACTAATGAGACGAAAATCGGACGTTGTGTTGACGGACGATAAAAATTTTATAGCCGGCACATCAGGATTTTTTCGGCCGAAAAGTCAGAGTCGGCTGTCGAAAGCACCATACTAACAATCCGAAAATCGGCAGATTGGTTGTCGGACGAAATTTCCCTTCAGATTTTCTTATCGTGTGTACGGGCCTTAAGGCCAGCCTAAAGCAGACTTGAGTTTAAAAAGGTAAAATAATTACTATGTTAAAAGGAACATCTAGAAATGGTCATTTTTGCCTATAGAGTACCCTGAAAATGTTGCCTTGTATTTGGAATTCCTCCTGAAAAATATTAGAGTACTTCCTCATATGTGTGTGTGAGCCTAGGCATGTGACAACAATAACTATATATCTGTAGTGTGAGATCTAAGGATTTGGGGTGAAGTTTTGTGATGTCATTACTGTGCTGTGTATTGTTCTCCTTGCTGGAGGTTCTGAATGAGAAAGCAAAGTTCTGCCTCTATAAAAGAACAAAGCAGAGAACAAGGCATTGTATGTCCGAAATGAGACAAAGGTCAGCTGCTGGGAGACCGCAGGCAATACTGGTGACTAGTCCTTTGCACTCTGCCAGGCCTTTTTTGGGAAAAGCTTCCAGAGATCAGATTCTCTTTAAAGCTCTGATAGCTTCATGGTGCCCACTCTAAAACCGGTACTCAATGATTGTAAAGTACATTGTGATTATCATCTTTACAGCTGTCTTTATCATTTATAGCTTTACTGTAAGAGCCGTTTCACACTGGGGCGACTTGTCAGGCGACCTGGTCGCCTGACAAGTCGCCGTGGGTCGCCTGCCATAGATTAGCACAGGACCCGTTCTAATAGGAGCGACACAAGACGCTCCGACTTAGAAAAAGGGTCCTGAGCTACTTTGGGGCGACCTGGAGCGACCTGCATTGACTTCAATGATATGAAGTCCGTGCATGCCGCTCCGAGGTCGCGGTGTGAGCTGCGCACCACGACTTCACAGGTCGCCCGGCAAAGTTGGGTCGCGCCTATGTGAACCGGCTCTTAATAGAACCAACATCTTCTGCAACATTGTAGAAAAGGAGGACAACTACATAAGAAGGACTTGGACTGAGATCTTTAACCAAAAAAATTTCAAGAATAAATTTGCTAAAATTGTTCTTAATAAGGCAAAAAGCAATGAGCACAGTGAGCCCTAAAAACAAATCACAATTTATCCATTAATAAATAATATATAGTCTGGTTGGTTGCTGTAGGTTTACATTTTTTTTGGCACTCATTTTTTTCTCTTAACTTTTCTCTCTTCTCTTTTTCGCCAAAAAAACATGTACCTGTATGTCATTCTGCAGTGATTGTACCAGGGTGATGCCTGCCCCTATCTAGGCTTATCTGGGAACATAACAATTTACTGGTTAATAATCCTTGTCCACCCATTTCTGTTTTTCCGCTGAAAAGCCATTGCTGGATATGCCTACAGTGCCCCTCCCTGCCCTTCTTCAAAGCCATGCACTGGCTAGCAAAAATTAATGAGGGCCGTCATATATTGCTATAGCTGCAGGCATCACCCCAGTACCGTTTTTTTGGAGCTGACGAACGGCTTTCTTGTAATAACGATGCGTTTGTTTTACAAGAATCGTGGGAGGGGACTCCCCCTCCTGCCGCCTTCCGCTGCTCTTCCTGGGATCTCCCATCCCACCAGGAGACCCGAACAAAGCCGGAATCAGCTTTGAATGGGTCTCCAATGTAATAACTTGAAATCGACGTCACAACGTCACAACGTCACAACGTCACAACGTCACAACATCACTTCTGGTTTTACTAGAATCCTATAGGCTCCAGTTTTAAAAATGTGATCTTTGAATAAGTGCAGAGAAGGGGTTTAGGGGTCTTATGGACCCCAGATCCTTCCATAAAGAGTACCTGTCACTTCCTATTACTGTCACAAGGTATGTTTACATTTCTTGTGACAGCAATAAAAGTGATAAAAAAAAAAAAAAAAAAAAATTAAAGGGACAGTGAACAAAAAAAAAAAAGTAAAATAATACAAAAAAAAATGTGCTTGCTCACAGAAGTGAACGCATACTTAAGTCGTGCCTGCAAATGTAAACAGTGTTCAAACCACACAGAACGAGATAAATAATGATAGAACTAGACCTCCTCTTAAACTCTAAACAGATAACCTGTTAACATTTGTAAAGCGTCGCCTATGGAGATATTTAAGTTGCGTAGTTTGTCGCTATTCCACGAGTGTGCGCAATTTTAGGTGCCTATTTACTCAGCGTAACATCATCTTTCACATTATACAAAAAAATTGGGCTAACTTTAGTTTTTTTTTTTTTTTTTAATTCATAAAAGTGTATTTTTTTCCCTAAACAATGTGTTTGCAATACTGCTGTGCAAATACAGTGTGACATAACAAATTGAAACAACCGCCATTTCATTTTCTAGGGTCTCTGCTAAAAAATAATAATGTTTGGGGGTTCTAAGTAGTTTTCTAGCAAAAAATACTGATTTTTTTCTCGTAAGCAACAAATGTCAGGAAAAGGCCTGGTCTTCAAGTGGTTAAGTCTTGCCTTCTTTCTCTAAAAGCTGGACCTCTAGTACAGTATTACAGCTGCTGATTATTTCCCTACTGATCTCCTCTCATTCAGCGTGTTAGCACTTGTAGTAGGCAGACCAGCTGACACATTCCACACCGGCAATCACTGAATAAATGTCATACACACTTATCAGCTTCTGCAATCATACACATTACAATAAAGGAAAACTGTGCTGTGGAGAAAATAATTATATATTTTTTATTTTTTTTCCAAAAGGGAAAAAAAAAATATTTGATCCCCTGCAGATTTCGTAAGTTTGCCCACTTACAAAGAAATGAAGGTTCTATGATTTTTATCATAGGCGTATTTTAAATGATAGAGACAGAATATCAACCAAAAGTCCAGAAAAAAACACATGATACAAATGTTATAAATTGAGTTGCAGTTCAGTGAGTAAAATAAGTATTTGATCCCCAAGCAAAACATAACTTAGTACTTGGTGGTGAAACCCTTATTGGCAAGCACAGAGAAAGCAAGACATTTCCTGTAGTTAGTGACCAGGTTTGCACACATCTCAGGAAGGATTTTGGTCCACTCTTCTTTACAGATCTCCTCTAAATCCTTAAGGTTTCTTGGCTGTCACTTGACAACTCAAAATTTCAGCTCCCTCCATACATTTTCAATAGGATTAAGGTCTGGAGACTGGCTAGGCCACTCCATGACCTTATTATGCTTCTTCTTGAGCCACGCCAGCCACCCACAGCCCCTGTGCAAGCCACCCACCTACCACAGGGTGCCAGCCAGCCAGCCACCCACCCACCACAGGGTGCCAGCCAGCCAGCCACCCACCACAGGGTGCCAGCCAGCCAGCCATTAAGCATTAAACAAAAATTAACATGTTCAGTACCAGATTTGTGTCAAAAATTGTCTTTATTTTACAAAACTTTAAATGTACAAAATATCGGCCCATATCAGCCGATACAGATACGATGTGACCAAAATATCGGTATCGGTATTGGTATCGGCCCTAAAAAAAAACATATCAGTCTATCCCTAGTATCAAGCCCCAACCAGGTGTGTCCATGGGGAACAAGCAGTTTACTGAGTAGTGGCAGAACAGAGAACCCACCATCACCAGCTACTCTGAAGTCTATGCAATCATTTTAAGACACTCTGCAGAGCTGTAGGCAAGACTATGAAAATTGAGGTTATTAGTGCAACGTCTATCAGACTGAAAATCTATTTCTGTGTGTTTAGTCAGCCTTTAAAGTCTAACTCAGAGAGGTGAGAAATTAATTAAAAATCCCCCCCTCCTCCATATGCTTCAACATATATAGCTTGTTTCCTAGGGAATGGGCTAATACACTTATTACCTTACTCTACACAGTCCAGCAGCAGCCAACAGGACAGGTCTAGTCCTCTTGTCTCCAGCTGGAATTTAGACATGCACTGTACGTCTACATCATTATGCACTATGCAGGACAAACGGCTACATCATTTGTATGGGACGTGCCCTCTGGGTCTGCATGTGACGACATCAGCAAGAGGGAAGCCAGAAGATCAGCTTCAGGGGACTGGTAGTCACAACCATAACCAGATTAGTGAAAAACTCAATCATAACCAGATGAGTAACGTAAGTATTACTCCCTGCTAGTGCATCCCCCAGAAAAAAAAGCAATACATTATTCATCAGCTGTGGAGGAAGAGGGATTTTAAATAATTTATGACTGGCTATAGTATGGCTCAAATATATTTTTAGGCAGTACCCTATCATCATGGATGATGCAGGACCAGCGACCATTAGAATGGAATGTGTCCACTTGTAGGCAGGTGCAGTCTTTTTTCTCCACTGGAGGTGGTGCTCTGTCGCAGCGGCACTGCAGTTGGGGAGGAAGTAAAGAGGGACATGGTTCTTCTATGGTTTCCTGGGTCACTGGGGAAGCTATCTCATTGGATGCTGCCACCCCATGTCATTCTAGCAGCCATCTTGGGTCAGGCAGAGCCTTTTAAAGGCCCTGGCTCCCAGGTTTAGTGCGCTTTGGCGAGTTGGTAGAGTAGAGACAGGTCCCCCCCCCCCGGTACAGACAGAGCTAGCGGCAGGGAATTGGTTCCTGAGAAGGAGGGAAAGGATAGGGCTCGCAACTTCTCTGGACATCTTCCTGTTTGGGCACAAGATGGTCAGGCCGCATTCTTCCCCTCTCGACAGGCGCTGTCAGTTTGGCTGAATCTTGCTCTCTACATGCTGTTGGAACTGTAAGTGTTCCCAGCTGGGCTGTCTTCCCACCGGTGATTTCTAAACTTGGCATTATTTTATTACAAGTCCTTTCCTCACGTTGGGACTGTGTGTGTGCGTTATTGCCGCACCTACACCTACACACTAGTCCACCATTGTATGTTATGGTCTTTGCAACAACAAGTTCAGTTGGAGACCAGCGCATTGATTGGTTTTGGGGGACCAGTGTTACAAACAGTACCAGTAGTGAGGAAGATCGTGGAATGGCGGCCTAACCTGCTGTAAGTATTACTTAGAACATGTCAAAAAATAGCCTAGGCTATATACAGCGCTTGCCCCTAGCTTATTATAGTTATTAAATAATTAAATAAATAAATTTATATTAATAAATAAAGTTCAATAAAAATTGTATAAATTAATATGTGACAATAATTAAGTGCAGTAATTCACGTAATTACTGCACTTGATTATTGTCACACATTCATTTATACAATTTTTATTGAACTATATTTATTAATATAAATTTATTTATGTAATAACTATAATAAGTTAGGGGCAAGCGCTGTATATAGCCTAGGCTATTTTTTGATACTCACTTTTACTTTACAGCAGCTGCCGTACACTATTGTATTTATTTATTTAATATATTTAATATTTTTAACTTGTTTGAGCACCATTTTCCTAGGCGCGGGGAGATACACTCTAGCCAAGTGTTATCTTTTTTCCATTACTTAGAACAGCCTTTACCCCAAAGGAACACTTGAAATAATTTTTGCGTCTCAGGGAAACTCTGTTCATTAGCGGTCAGTGGGAAGAATACTTCCCTTAAAGTGGTGGTCAGAATGGCACCATTACCAACAGCTAAAAACATCGCTGGTGTCATGCAATTGGCATTGAACATGGAACTACGTAGGCACCATTAAATGGGAGGTCAATCAGATACAGCTCAAAGAACATCTTGCAACCTCTGGAGGAATCCTAGTTAAGAATGGCCGCCTTAGAAAAGAGAGTACTATACTCTTCATGACCAGGGAAGGAGGAGAGCACAATTTTTTTTTCCAACAAAGATTTTATTGTAATAAAGGAACAGTACATGGTAACGACTCGAGTAACGACATACTATGGGTCCATTTTTTTACAGTGAAAGGTACATATTGGCGCATTATATACGCCTTTTATACTTAGAAACATCTCATTTACTTTTCCGACTTAGCCAACAAGATGAAATAAAGAGGGTTTTAGCATAGACAGGTAAATTAACAGATATGGAAATGACCATTAAGTTTGAGCCTCATTTCTGTGAGAACGAAGAGCTTAGGGGAAAAAAGGTATTGATGTTGACTAATTGGATGGTCGAGAGGAGAGCACAATATTAACCACTTAAGCCGTGGAAGATTTTACCCCCTTCCTGACCAGGGTTTTTTTTGCGATTTTTTACTGCGTGAATTTAACAGACAATTGCGCGGTCGTGCGATGCTGTACCTAAACTAATTTGACGTCCTTTTTTTCCCATAAACAGAGCTTTCTTTTGGTGGTATTTGATCACCTGTGCGATTTTTACTTTTTGCGCTATAAACAAAAAAAGAGCGTAAATTTTGCAAAAATAACAATATTTTTCACATTTTTTTATATGAAATTCCCCCCAAAAAAATGTAAAAATCAAAATTTTTTAACATTTTTGGCCAATTTGTTTTCTGCTACATATGTTTGGTAAAAAAAATTGCAAAAAGCTTATTTTGATTGGTTTGTGCAAAAGTTATTGCGTTTACTAACTAAGGGAAAGATTTCTGTCATTTTTGGTGTTTTTTTTTTAACGCGTAATGGCGGCAATCTGCGATTTTTTTGCGGTACTGCGACATTGCGGCGGACAGATCGGACCCTTGACTGACATTTTTGACACTTTTGGGGTTACCAGTGACATTACTACAGTAATCAATGCTATATATATACACTGTTACTGCAAAATGACACTGGCAGGGAAGAGGTTAACTTTATTGGGGAGGGAGGGGTTAAGTGTGTCCCTAGGGGCGTGCTTTCTACTGTGATTGGCTGTGGCTACTAGTGTAGGAACAGTGATCAACGGTCCTACATAGTAGAACCGTCTGATCACTGTTTCTACACAGGGGAGAATGACAGGCGGCTTGTTTACATCAGCTGCCTGACTTTCTCCCTCTGTACCGACAATCAGCGAGTGACCAGCGGACATCGGGTCCGCCGGTCACACGCACTAACTTCCCTGTGAACGAGCCGCGGTGGGCGCGCGCCCGCTATTGGCTCACAAGGAAGTGACAGGCAATTGACGTACCCCTACGTCACTCTGCCTGGCCGGGGCTGACCGCCGCAGTATATAGTCGTGTGGCGGTCGGCAACCGGTTAACTATTTTATCACTACCCAGAGTTAGGCTTTAAATATTTTGGGGCAATAGCCTGGTATCCCTCTCTCCTATATCAGTAAGTTGAATAAATGCTCAGTACGTTTAACACTTTTCAGACTTTGTGCTTGCTCAGCAAATAATTACGGCTATTACTGAAATGTGTATGTTTGCCTCATTTCTTCTTCACACACTGCAACTGGCATGTCCAGCTGGAATTAGTTTTTCACACCACAAGGTAACCAAAGGAAGATTCACACAGAGATCTAAGTGCGGAAGATGTGACAAGTGTTAGCACCATCTCCCTGTTCAAAGAGACCACCAGACAGGTCATGTGACCAAACTTCCTGTGTGATAAAAGGCGATGTTTTGTAACGCTAGAGGCTGCAGCCATAACTATTCACGATCAATAGAATCTCTGTGGCATGTAAAGACCTCTAAATGTAGACATCATTACCTGCAAATGATATAACCCTCCAATTAGCAGGCTGTAGCTGTAGGCATGACGACTGCTCTAATGAGGAGCCAAGTGCAAAAGTGGACAAAAGTTACAATAAGACTCACATTTTTTTCTTTTTTATAAATCGACCAAAGAAATTCATAAAAATAATTTATAACTACAGAGAGATCAACCCAGCTTGGTAATTAATTGTTGCAGGTGAATCTTCCTGGTGCATATATTTTAAATGAATATATATGTAGCAAATATTAAACTTTTTCAGTGCCATAAGATATCTTACCATCTCAAAAAAAAACACTTATAAATTAAAACCATTTTAAAAGGACCGCAGCCACACATAAGGACACCGGACATATCCATTATTCAATACGCCATTGTTGGAGCCATATACACCAGTGCCCAATGGTTGGAGTCATATCTTACAGAGAAGAAGGGGGCAGAAGTAATTGGTATCAAGGAATCTCTCTCATATGTCAACAATTTTTGAAAATGAGTATTTACATAGAGGAATACACCCCTATATCTACTCCCAAGTAACCATAGGTGTGCGCACAGGGTGTGCCAGGTGTGCCTGGGCACACCCTAATCACCCCATGTACATTAACATTATCACTTTTTGTGCTGGTGGGAAGATGGGAAAAATCTCTCTCTTACTGGCTCTGCCATAAGAGAAGTCTTTAGGCACTTGCCTTTCAATGTGCCGGCAGGGAGGTAAATGTACTGGGGTCATATATATGTAGACACACACAAACACGTGTGTTTGAGCTTTGGGGTGCACACCCTAATTTAATAGGCTGCGCATGCCTATGCAAGTAACATCATTTTGTTGTTGGGTGGGATAAGAGCATGCCTTCTCTTCCCCAAGTTCTGTTTTTGGGGGTCCTGACTGGTGCTTTGAAAACATTTATATTAGGTACATTCCTTAGGTTGCCTACTATGTACAATCAGTTATTCGTTTTGAAAAGATTTCTTGACCACAAACTTGTTTTTAAAATAATTTAGATTTCACAGCACTCCAGGATTTTATTGTAAAATTGATCAAGATTCAAAAAAAAGGGTCATTTAACCACTTCTGGACCGGAAGATTTACCCCCTTAATGACCAGGTCCTCTTTTGCGATTCGGCACTGCGTTATTTTAACACACAATTGCCCGGTCGTGCAACACTGTACAAAAAATAAAATTGATGTCCTTTTTTTTCCCACAAATAGAGCTTTCTTTTGGTGGTATTTGATTACCTGTGCGATTTTTTTGTGCTATAAATAAAAAAAGAGCGACAATTCTGGAAAAAAAAAAAAAACGATATTTTTCACTTTCTGCTATATAACATTCTCAAACAAAAAAAATGTAAAAATCAAAATTTTTTAACATTTTAGGCCAATTTGTTTTCTGCTACATATTTTTGTTAAAAAAAAATCGCAATAAGCGTATTTTGAGTGGTTTGCGCAAAAGTTATCACGTCTATTAACTACGGGAAAGATTTATGTCATTTTTATTGTTTTTTTTTTTACTAGTAATGGCGGCGATCTGCGATTTTTAGCGGGACTGCGACATTGCAGCGGACAGATCGGACCCCTAACTTACATTTTTGAAACTTTTGGGGGTACCAGTGACATTACTACAGTAATCAGTGCTATAAATATGCACTGTTACTGTAATAATGACACTGGCAGGGAAGGGGTAAACACTGTGGGGGATCAAGGGGTTAAAAGGTAGCCTAGGGGAGTGATTCTAACTGTGGGGGGGGGGGGGGTTCTGAAATGACCTTAGAAAGATGTGATCCTATATAGAAGGATCACAGGGGCTCTATGATCATTCCAGAGAGAAGAACGGTCAGCTGTGTTTACAACAGCCGACCGTTCTTCTCTCTCAGTGGGGAACGATCGCAGGTGTCAGGTGGCAAATGGAGCCGCCTGCCCCATGTATCCAAGTCCCTGCTGCCAAGTGGGGGCGGGAGCGCGAAGCCTGGGGCACGCGCAGGCCACCTAGCTGCAGGCGGCCGACCGACGTAGGTCTACGTCATTTCGCGCAGGAGGACCACACTGCCGCAGTAAACTGGCGGCGGGCGGTCGGGAAGCGGTTAATGGATACAATTCCCAAGACCAAATTTCCAAAGCCTGGGGATGTCCCTGGAAATCACGATAACCAGCTACTGTAGCTTTAAGAACATTACATGTTTAGGATTTGTCCCTCTATATTTAAAAGAGAATTTTGGGTTTCCAAAAAAAAAAATCAATCTTACTCACCTAGGTGAATGCAGCATTGATCTGATGCTGCATTTGTCTCCCTGCTGCCTCTAAGACCAATAACTAAGCGATCGAAGACCGCTGATCGCTCAGTTCCTGGTCTTCAGTGACTGTCAGTCACCGGCTCTCTGCTCTGCCCCTCCAGCGCTCATTGAAGCGCATGCTGAGAGTCTAAAGAAGCTGTTGGTCAGGCATCTGGGTGGATCCCAACATTATTGTCAGGATCCCTGAAGAGCCTGGACCTGCTCTGTGACATCAGTTGACATTGCGGTTTAGCCCGCTGTCGACTGAATTTGGGTCACAGGAGTGCAGAACTAAGTGCACTCCTGTGATCCATAGGGAAAGAATGGCAAACTTCTCCTTTAAGCAGAGGACCTTGTATAGAAAGGCCAAAGGTCATTAAGCCAGGGTTTTTTTCTTAAACTGTTAGGTCAGATATAATTAAACCAGCACTAAACTCCCAATCAGCATTACCCATTTTTAATCCTTATGCTACCAACCATAGTAAATAGATAGGAAAGCATATTGTATTTACTTGTTTTAATCTTCTTTTTACATTTATTTAAGTGCTTCGTGGTTTCTGGCCTAGACCAAATGATGTCATCCATCAGGACTCTTCATGTCCATCGTCACCTCTACACTGAGAAATGAGCGATCAGTCTCTGGCCGCACTCTGAGCACAGAGCAGTAACTGTCAGCCACCAGCTCTCTACTCTTCCCCTCCAGCACTCACTGGTGGTGGGAGTGGCTTGCTCAGTCTCTCATCAGCGCCAGTCAGGCAACTGGGTGGATCCCAACATAATTGTCGGGATCCCTGCAGAGCCTGGACCAGCTCTGTGACATCAGCCAACTGCGGACTTTAGCCCGCTGTCGGCTGATTCTACTTCACCGGGATGTAGAACTAAGTGCACGCCTGTTATCTAAGGAGAAGTATGGATGAAAGAGCTTTGGCCTTACTACTCCTTTAACCACTTGAGTTCCAGATGGTTTTACCCCCTTCACGACCAGGGCATTTTTTTTTTTTGCTATTTGGCACTCTGCTACTTTAACTGACAATTGTGCGGTCATGTAGCACTGTACGCAAATTACATTTTGATTATTTTTTTTCTCACAAATAGAGCTTTCTTTTGGTGGTAAATGATCACCACTGTTTTTTTTTTTTTTTTTGCAATCTAAACAAAAAAGACCAAGCATTTCGAAAAAACGGATATTTACCACTTTCCAATATAAAACAATAAAATCACATTTCTTCATAAATGTAGGCCAGAATGTATTCTGCTGCATATCTTTGGTTAAAAAAAAAAAATGAACAATAAGTGTGTGAAAGTTAAATACAGTATATAGACTATGTGCAAATCTTGTAAATTAAATGTCAGCGCTCTAGAAAAAAATAGAGTAGGTATGAAATATGGAGCTGCTTACAAAATAGTGCAAAATATACATACACCCAAAAACATGCATAAAAAAAAAACAATCGCTGCGCTCAGTGATCAACTAATTAACCACTTGCCTTCTGTGCACTTAAACACCCTTCCCATCCAGGCCAATTTTCAGCTTTCAGCGCTCTCACACTTTGAATGACAATTGCGCGGTCATGCTACACTGTACCCATTTGAAATTTTTATCATTTTTTTCACACAAATAGAGCTTTCTTTTGGTGGTATTTAATCATCTCTGGGTTTTTTATTTTTTACAAAAAAAAAGAATAAAGACAAAAAATTTTGAAAAAAAAAAAAAGTTTTTCTTATTTTCTGCGAGTAAATTTTGAAAATAAATTTTTCTCCTTCACTGATGTGCGCTGATGAGGCGGCACTGATGGGCACTGATAGGCTGCACTGATGGGCACTGATGAGGTGGCACTTATGGGCACTGATGAGGTGGCACTTATGGGCACTGATGAGGAGGTACTAATATGCCGCACTGATGAGCACTGATAGGCGGCACTGAGAGGCGGCACTGATGAGCACTGATAGGCGGCACTGCTGGGCACTGATAGGCGGCACTGCTGGGCACTGATAGGCCGCACTGCTGGGCACTGAGAGGTGGCACTGCTGGGCACTGACAGGTGGCACTGCTGGGCACTGAGAGGCGGCACTGAGAGGCGGCACTGATGGGCACTGATAGGCGGCACTGATGGGCACTGGCGGATGGCACTGGACACTGATGGGTGGCACTGATGAGCGGCACTGATGGGCAGCACCATCAGTGCCCACACTCAGTGCCCATAGTGCTGCCAGTCAGTGCTCATCAGTGCCTAGATGAGCAGGCACTGATGGGAACTGACTAGCAGCACTATGGGCACTGATTGTGGGCATTGATGGGGGGCACTGATGGCGGGCACTGTGGGCACTGATGGGGGGGCACTGTGTGTGTGTTTTTACCTTGTGTAATCAGGGCACTGGTGATCGGTGCCCTGATTACATTCTCCTGTGTCCCCAGTGCTGTGAGGCTCCCCCTCCTTCCTCACACTGCAGGCTCCGTGTGAGGAAGGAGCGCCGGCGATGAGAGATGATCTCATATGTTTACATATGAGATCATCGCTCATTGGACGGCCAGATCACGTGGTGAATGGCCGCTGTGATTGTCCCTTGGACACGGCCGACACAGATTTTCCCTGCAGCGTGCTCGCGGGAGCGCGCTGGGGCGTGTCACTGGGAGGCCGTTTAAAAACGGCCTCCCGAAAATTTGAGTCCGCGCTGCAGCCGTATATAGGCTGTAGCGCAGATGGGGGGTGGTTAAACATGATTAAAGAGTCCAATATAAATGGTGGAGGACAATGTTCACGAGTGATAAAACACTTTATGATCTTTGCACTGGGACACTTTACCTGTTTTTGCTGACATTTTATTTCATTCATTCATTTTTTTTTTTTCCGGCTTATATTGGACTCTTTAATCATGTTTAATTAGTTGATCGCTGAGCGCTGCAATTGTTTTTTTTTTTTATTTAAGTATATAGACTATGGTCTATATCAGGGATATGCAAACTGTGGCCCTCCAGATGTTGTAGACCTACAAGTCCCATGAGGCATAGCAAGACTCTGACAGCCACAAGCATGACACCCAGAGGCAAGAGGCATGATGGGAATTGTATTTTTACAACAGCTGGAGGGCCACAGTTTGCATATCCCTGGTCTATATACTGTATTTAAAAATTGATCAGTTCTGATGTACTGGCGGCCTATCTAATTTCTTGAACCCAGAAATGCAAGGACAGTACAAATATCACCCAAATGACCCCTTTTTGGAAAGTGGAGGTATTTAGTAAGAGGCATTGTGAGTTTTTTGAAGTTGTAACTTTTTTTGACAATTTGTTTCAAAATTAAGCAATTAAATAAAATTGATGACATACATGTATGTGATCCAGCCTGCCTGTGCCGCCCGCCCGCAGGAAAAGTCGGCAAGTGGTTATTTTTTAATAATTTCTTAATGTTTTTCTTTTTTGTTGTATAATATGTAATGCTATATTGGTTTCATTTATAGTCTTTCTTTTTTATGGCTAAAAATAGTTACACAAATAATAAGGCATGTATAAAATTAATTAAAAACATGTTTTCATTTTTTATTTATTTTTTATTTATTTTAGCTATTTGGAAAAAAAAAGGAGACCATAAACCATGTGTGTCAACACAAGGCCCACAGGCTGAATGCTGAGCCATTTCATGTGGCCCTTGCACCTCTCCTGCAGCTGCAGCATTACCCTCGCCTCCACCCCCACATTGTCTCAGCAGTCATCAGCAGAAAGGAGGGCAGAACCTCTTCTCCAGATCCTGTGCTTCTTCGTGCAGCCTCATAGAGGCTCGTCTCTGTGCCCTCCCCCTGTCTCAGCAGTCGGCAGCAGAGAGGAGGACAAAACTACTCCTGCAGATCCTGTACCTCTCTGTGCAGTCGCAGTACCCCCTCATCTCTGCTCCCCCACTCTTAGTATTCAACCGTCTCCAGTAGCTGACTCCAGCCTTCCTCTGGTCTTCCTCCTGCAAACCCTGCACTTTCTGGTTCCCAGGACCGCCCCCAGCTTCTTTTCAGCAGCAGCACAAGGTAAGGAGGGTGCACAGTGATGTAAGGGAGGTTGGGGGAATCTTGACTTCTGATAATGTGGGGGCTCTTGACATCTGATGTAAAGGGGGGGGGGGGTGTTCAGCTCTGGACATCTAGTCTAAGGGTCCTTTCACGCAGCGCACCGTCCGACAAGGTCCGTTCTGCTCAGCGGGGGATCGATCCGCCGATCCCTGCTGAGGAGGCGGATGACAGCTCTGTCTCCACTCTGTGTGTGCAGATGGAGCTGTCAGATCCCCGCTCTCCTCTATGGTTAGATCGGATGAGAACGGACCGCCTGTCCGTTCTCATTCGATCCGATCCGCCAAACGGATGGAAAATAAGGTTTCCATCCATCCGGATTTCACGGACAGGATCGGATCGGAGAGCAGCGGGTGTCAGTGGAGATGTCACCGCTGACATCCGCTGCCCCATAGGGATGCATGGAGCATCCGATCAGGTCCACCTGAAAAACTGACAGGCGGATCGGATCGCCCGTGTGAAAGGACCCTTACAGATACAACCGGCCCTTTGAGGGCAAACATAATGCTGTTGCGGCCCATGATGAAATGGAGTTTGACACTGCTACCATAAACGAAACCAATATGACATTACATACACTGTATTAAAATTAAAAACAAAAAATGAATGAAAAAAAAAAAAAAAAAAAAAAAAGAATAATCAGTATTGTAATTTATAATAATTATTACTTTTGATCAACAGCTAAAAAAAGAAAAAAAAAAAAACTGACCCAATGACCTTTGAACCTTGATGTACAAAATGTATTAAATCTCAATATTCATCATCAAGCTATTCCAGAAATCTTTATTGTGTCCTTACAGCATACTACAATTAATACTCACTTTCTTTAACAATTGAGCCTTTTTTAAGCTAGGAAGAATGCAAACATCTGCAAAAAAACTGAGCCCTCGGGGCCACTGTAGCTGGCAGCCCCCCTCTCCTAATCCCTCTTTGTTAGAGAATCTCAGAAAGGAAAAGCGACAGGAATCTACAGATATGGAATGAACTCATGCATAATGTGTCTGTTAGCATTTAAAGCTGTGTGAACCATTGAGCGCAGGAAGGCAATGAAACACACATGGTAACTGTCACCAGCTACAGAACTTTAGAAGACTTTGAAAAAGTTTGGAAAAAAAGTTTTTCCCTCTGCTGATCAGAGAGCTCCTAGGAAAGATTTGCGACTCTCGTGTACAATCACCAAATCCTGACCCTGGGCAGGCTGTCTCAGATCATTAACCACACAGAGCCTTTAGGATGATGATGAGTTAGTAGGGTGTGCTGAGACTATATAGTCATGAAGAGCATTGAGGAGAGGACAGGAAGCTCTGGACTGCTGGAGGTAGTACATTGACCTTTGTGGAGTGCCTGCGCTTCAGCAGCTCAACATCAAGATGGCTTTACCTTGTCACAGCTGGCTGTCCAATGAAGGATTAAAGCATCTCTTTCTGGTGAGATCCATTTCTACTTTGTAATCTTCTGCTGGCAAACATTTCTCGAAATACAGCAATCTAATCTCCGCTGTTACCGCTTAGTTTCCTGCTGACTCCCTAAGGGATGCTTTCGGGGATTGTGGATTTGGTGCTGGGATTTCTTTTTATCAACTTTTTTTTCTGCATGTTTCTTTATTTCCCCCTTTACACTATTATGTTGTGTTAAAGCTGAATTCCAGGAATGGATTCTTTTTTGCATAGTTATATTGGACAAGTTTGGACTGATGTAGAGTAACTATACATTTGCCATAGCTGTAAGATCCCTGTAGAAGCTGGCAGACATGGGAGTAAGTCACACATGTGCAAGTCACAAGCAAGTCTCAAGTCTTAACCTTCAAGTCTCAAGCAAGTCCCAAGTTACTGTGGCGAAAAGCAAGCAAGTCAAGTCGAGTCCCTGCTAGAAGTCAAGTCATTTATTTTGGTCAAGTCACAAATCAAGTCAAAATACTGATCTACCCCAATTTTCACCTTTAAATCAGTTAACAGTCAGTGGTCAGGAAAGGTTTTGTTTTATTTTCAACATTAACAAAACTGAATAGTGCTTTTTTTCTTGGCATATTAACCACTTTCCGCCCGCCCTATAGCAGATTGACGGCGGGATTGTGGTTGTATTATCCTGACCGGACGTCATATGACGGTGGCAGGATAATACAGCTCTGTGCGCCCCCCGGGGGCGCGCAGAGCGGCGATCGGTGATGTGAGGTGTCAGCTTGACACCCTGCATCTCCGATCTCGGTAAAGAGCCTACTGACGTAGCTCTTTACCATGTGACCAGCTAGTTAGTTAACAGGAAGAGCCGTTGATCAGCTTTCCTTAGTTCGTCCCTGACAGGGGGGGGGTCGGCACTGGTAATCAGATCATTGATTACCAGTGCAGACCCTCGGGGGGGGGGTGCCACTAGAACCACCAGGGATGCCCACCCATGACCCCAGGGATGCCCACCTATGACCCCAGGGATGCCCACTATGGCCACCAGGGATGGCAATCAGGGCTCAGGGAGCCCCCCATTGCCCTCCCCATCAGTGCTGCCCACCAGTGCCCTCCCTATCAGTGCTGCCCACCAGTGCCCATCATTGCCATCTTTCAGTGTCGCCCACCAGTTCCCATTATTGCTCACCAGTGCCGCCTATCAGTGCCCATTAGTGCCCATCAGTGCTGCCCGTCAGTGCCGATCAGTGCCGCCTATCAGTGCCCATCAGTGCCCACCAGTGCCGCCTATCAGTGCCCATTAGTGCCCATCAGTGCCACCTATCAGTGCCCGTCAGTGCCACCTATCAGTGCCCATCAATGCCGCCTATCAGTGCCCAGCAGTGCCGCCTATCAGTGCCCACCAATGCTGTATATCTGTGCTACCTATCAGTGCCACATATCAGTGCCTATCACTGCCACCCCATCAGTGCCACCCCATCAGTGCCTCCTCATCAGTGCCTGTCAGTGCAGTCTCATCAGTGCAGGAAAAAACGTATTTATTTACAAAATTGTATAACAAACAAAAAAACTTTTTTTTTTTTTTCAAACTTTTCGGTCTTTTTTTATTTGTTTAGCAAAAAGGAAAAAACCCAGAGGTGATCAAATACCACCAAAAGAAAGCTCTATTTGTGGTGGGAAAATGACATAAATTTTGCGTAGGTACAGTGTTGCATGACCGCGCAATTGTCATTCAAAATGCGACAGCGCTAAAAGGGGAAAATTGGCCTGGGCAGGAAGGGGGTGAAAGTGCCCGGTATTGAAGTGGTTAAAGAAACACTTTAAATGCCCAAACAGTTCAAAATCCTTCGTCCGGTCAGGTTTCAACACCACAGTCACTAAAAAATGTTAAGTATTTCCATTGTTAAACAGCCAGTGTCCTAAAAATCAGAACACACTGAGGGCTCTTTCACACGGAGCGGACCGTATTGCGATCCGCTCCGGCACTTTTTTTTTTTTTACGGACACGGATGACACTTGTGTCATCCGGTCCACATGTCCACATATCATCCCATCCGTTTGCGGATAATATACTATACGGACATAATGTATGTTTATAGGCATTGCGGATGTCAGCGGATGACACCGCTGACATCCGATTTTGCATCCGTTCCGTTTTTTAAACGGAACAAAAATAGGGTTCTGTTCCATTCCAAAAAAACGGAACAGAACTGAAAGGACAAAAATCGGATGTCAGCGGTTGGTCATCCGCTGACATCCGCAATCCCATAGACATTCATTATGTCCGTATATCACCCGCAAACGGATGGGGTGATTTACGGACGTACGGAACGCCCGTGTGAAAGAGCCCTAAGGGGTTTGAAGTGACTGTGGTGTCAGAGACATAGCAGGCACATTCATTTTGCTTAAACACATCTCGAGAAAATGCAAATATTTAATAACTTAAAAAAAAGTAAAGTCATTTCGAGTCATATGTCTCAAGTCAAAGTCAAGTCTCAAGTCATGACTACCAAGTCAAAGTCAAGTCGAGTCTTTTATTAATTTTAGTCAAGCAAGTCTCAAGTCCTCAAACTGGTCCTGTGACTCAAGTCCCTCACCTCTGGAAGCTGGAAATCAATGTAGTAGGCACTGCTACTATAGTGATTACCATTGGCTTTCAGGGTGCCTGTCCTGCTGCTTAGTGCACACATGAGGTTGTCCGATCTGCACGGACCTATGTAATTTTGTAAAAAAAGACAGAAACATGGAAAACTCATGCTCTTCTGCTGCCCATGCTGTTGATCTCTGCAGACATGAAGAGGAACCACTGGCTAAAGATCCTGTAGAACAGGGATATGCAAACTGTAGCCCTCCAGATGTTGCAGAACTACAAGTCCTATGAGACATAGCAAGACTATGACAGCCACAAGCATGACACCCAGAGGCAGCGGCATGATGGGACTTGTAGTTTTGCAACAGCTGGAGGGCCACAGTTTGCACATCCCTGCTGTAGAACTTGGCACTTCCACAGGGATCGACTAGATATGACATATGCATGGTTACATGGGTCCAAGCTGGAGCAATGTAATTATGATTATTGCACATATTATGGCACGTGCCACCGATCTCTGCAAGACTGAAGAGGAACCACTGGCTAAAGATCCTGCAAAATTTGACACTGCTACAGGGATTGACCAGTTATGGCACATCAATAGTTGTTTTGGTCCAAGCTGGACCAATGTAACTATGTAAAAAAATCCATACACTGGGAGTATTCAAACTCTTCTGCTGCCCATGCCGCCAATCTCTGCAAAAGTGAAGAGGAACTCCTGCTAAAGATCCTACAGAATTTGACACTTCAACAGGGAACGGTTAGGCTTGGCACATACATACGGTAGTAATATTGGACCAAGCTGGACCAATGAAACTATGTTAAAAAAAGTCATAAATATTGAATACTCATGCTCTTCTGCTGCCCATGCTATTGATCTCTGAAAAAGTGAAGAGGAACCACTGGCTAAAGATCCTGTAGAACTTGGCACTTCCACAGGGATCGACTAGATATGACATATGCATGGTTACATAGGTCCAAGCTGGATGTACATATGATTATTATAAAAAAAAAAAAAGCCATTAACATGGAATAATCAAACTCTTCTGCTGCCAATGCTGCCAGTCCCTGCAAAAGTGAAGAGGAACCACTGGTTAGAGATCCCACAGAATTTGACACTTCCACAGGGATCGACTAGGTATGACATATGCATGGTTACATTGGTCGAAGCTGGACCAATGAAACTATGTAAAAAAAAAAGCCGTAGACATGGAAATCCTAAAGTAAAACTATAGGCAAAACGTTTTTTTTTTTTTTTCATTTTGGATAGAGTAAGGGAGGGTTGTAACCTTTTTTTTTTTGCTATCTGTTTCCCATTGCGGAGATTTCCCTTCACTTCTTGTCCCATAGCCAAGCAGGAAGTGTGAGGAAATCCCTGCAAATTAAGAGAACTCCTTGAGTACCCCCAGGTCACCTGAACTAGTGTATTCCAGTGGCAGCTGGTGCTCCATGGGCCGGGGTGGAGGCAGACAGACCGCACCATACAACTCCCCCCCGGACCACACCAGGTCGCACACAGTACACACAGCATTACTGTACAGGACCCACAGCATAGCATGACATGACAGTACAGGACCCCCTCGGCTCACTCACCCATCTGCAGCAGGCGAACGGCGGCGGCGTCTTCTTCCCCGTCTTCTGCGTCTCCTCCTCCATTCCCAATGGCATGGCTTCTCCTTTCTGCCAATCGGGATACAGGTCTCAGAACCCGCTTCCTGATTGGTCAGGAGGAGGATCCGTCTGACAATAGCGAATTTTCATTCGCTATTGTCACACAACTGGGTGGGCTCGGGGCGAAGTGCTCTGCGCCCCGAGCCCACCCTTTTTTTTATCCTATTAGACCTCTGGCTCTAATCACATGGCTAAAAAAAAAAAAAAAAAAAAAAAGCCCCATTGAAGTCCATGCGTCCGGCGCCCCACATGTAGATTAGGGGGCTGGACGCATGGATAGGGGGGGCAGCGCCCCTGCACTCCATATGCATCAGCCGCCATTGGTGTCTTCATTGGACGATTCCCCCTCTACTACATTTCAAGGGAGAACCCAAAATTTGGGATTTTTTTTTACTTTCGCTTTCAATGATAATGGTAAACAGGACAAATATAGAGGGGGAATCTCCTTAAGGCTCCATGTACACGGGACGTTGTTAAAAGTCCCTTTGAATGCTGGAATTTTTAAGACGTTTGAAACGTCCGTTCGGTTGCGTTTGCACCCGCGTTTAGCGGGCGTTTGCGGGCGTTTGCGCTTAGAACCGTTCCTAGAGGTCAAAAAAATTATTCCCCTTTAAAATGGAAAAACGTGAACGCTAAACGCGGGTCATCGCGTTCGCATGCGTTCGGACGCGTTTGTGCGTTTGAAACGCTGGGAAACACACATTCGAACGCAAATAATTGCGTTCTAAAAAAAGTCCCTGAACGCAACTGCCTGCAAATGACTGTAAACGACCATGTGTACATGGACAGATAAGATAACATGGAGCTGCGTTCAGGGGCTTCTGAAAAAAACGCCCAACTGCTCCTAAACGGCCATTTCCAGCGTCCCGTGTACATGGAGCCTAACGGAGGCAAAGACAGCAATCAAAACTGACAGGGGTTCTAATCTCTCTCCACTCCATCTAAAACAAAATAAAAAGTGTTGCCTTTAGTTATATTTTAAACTCTTCTGCTGCACATGCCACTGATCTCTGTAAAAGAAAATAGGAACCACTGGCTAAAGGTCCCACAGAATTTGACACTTCCACAGGGATCGGTCAGGTATGGCACATGCATATTTACATTGGTTTCAAGCTGGACCAATAAAATTAATTAAAAAAAAAAGTCATTAACACAGAATACTCATACTCTTCTGCTGCACGTGCCACCGATCTCTGCTAGAGTGAAGACTAGAGGAACCACTGGCTAAAGATCCCACAAAATTTGACACTGCCACGTGGATTGACAAGTTATGGCACATGCATAATTATATTGGTCCAAGCTGGACCAATGTAACCATGTAAAAAAATCCATACACAGGGAGTATTCAAAATCTTCAGCTACCCATGCCCCCAAACTCTGCAAAAGTGAAGAGGAACCTCCTGCAAAAGATCCTACAGAATGGGATTGGGAAGGCTTGACACATGCATAGTTATATTGGACCAAACTGGACCAATGAAACTATGTAAAAAAAAAAAAGTCATAAACAGGGAAAACTCGTACTCTTCTGCTGCCCATGCTGCTGATCTCTGCAAAAGTGAAGAGGAACCACTGGCTAAAGATCCTGTAGAATTCAACACTTCTGCCGGGATCGACCAGGTATGACATTTACATAGTTATATTGGACCAAGCTGGACTAATGTAATAATGTAAAAATAAACCATAAACGGGGAATACTCATACTCTTCTGTTGCCCATGCCTCCGATCTCTGCAAAATTGAAGAGGAACTGCTGGCTAAAGATCCTGCAGAACCGAACACTTCTGGGAATGTTGATTTTCTGGTCCTCTGCCAAGCAGTGTGGTTCCTCCAGTTGGCCTCTATATCACTACAGGACAAAGGGGGTTTTAACCATTCTATCCAAAAACGACTCAAAAAAGTTTTAGCTTTTTGTATACTTTAAGCAAAATTTCCTATACATATGATTTATATTTGTATTTAGCTATTTGAATAGAGAGCCCAAACTATTTTTTAACAAAGTTCCTTTTCTTATCCTTTTTATTTTTTATTTGACAGTTCTCCTGGCTTTCTCTCAATGGCTGGCTGTTTTGGAAAACGTTCACGCTGTACTACAGTAGCCCACAGTACTATTACTTGCACCAGATGCTGGGGGTAAGCAGTCACAGATGATTTTTTTTTTTGGGGAAGACTTGTGAGATGTATTTGCACTGACTCCAGGCTTACTCTGATAGACGCATGCTATGATTCTTCTGCCGTGGAAAAGCTGACAGGCTAAGAACAAAAGCTGTCGTTTGCTTAGCTGCAGAAGCCTCTGGCAGGCTATGAATGAAGTGACAGATTGCCCTGCCTCCTTACTGGAGCTGCTCTGCAGTCAGCCCGTGGAATGAGAAAGCCCTGGGGTTTCAATTAGTCTCTGGGCAGGTAGGACGGATGTATAGTCCACTTAGGGCCAACTTAAAAAAGGCCACTGTGTTTACACTTCATCTCCGCACAGTCTGTGCCCAATCATTCCAGAAAAAAACAGGGTTTTGTAAAAAGAGAAGCCAGTCATTTAACCAAAAAAAATTCTTATAAAAAAATAAAATAGAGGTCTACCGAGTGTCTTTAACACCTATGGTGGTTCATTTTTGACAACGTGCCCTTTTAAAAGACAAACTGATTTTCAGTATTAATCATTGGGGCCTCATTCCCACATCCGTAAAACAAACGCGCATTTACAAGTGTTTTTTTTTTTTTTTAAATACTCATCTGCAGCTGTATTGTTTTCAATGGAGACATGGACACAAGCGCGTAAACATGCACTGCCTTTAGATCCGTAATGCAAAATGGAAAAATCTGCATGTGAGGACATACGTATGCATGTATGCCAGATGAAGGTGCTGGGCGAAAGAAAGCCAGTTTTATAAGTGCAGTAACATTTTTACACCCATGTAGTCTGAAATTACAAAATAATGATATTGGCCAGAAAAGACATTGAACATTTTAGTGCCCAGTTACATTGGTGGTCAGTGTAGTACCCCTTTAAAGTGGTGATCAGTGTAGTGCCCTCTTACTTTGACATTCAATGTAGTGCCCCCTTACATTGGTAGTTATTGGAGAAAGGAAAAACTATTATTGACTGTTATTGACAGAGGATTAGTGCTCCCTTACAGTCATGGTCAGTGGAGATGTGCCCCTTTATATTGGCGGTCATTTGAAAAGTGCTTTTTTACCTTGGTGGTTAGTGAATAAGGGAGAAGGTCCAAACCATAATTTAATATGGAAAAAACCTATGCGCTACCAATAGAGAGAAGGAGACGGAAATGAGGAGCGGGGAGAAGATCTATGGAGCACCAGAAATCTGCAGCTAATTTTGTAGTGTCACCACATACAACAAGGTATAAAAGAAATAAAAAATCAGCGCAAATATTCTAAAATCGGTGAACCATATAAAAGTACTGTATAAATAACTGTAAATACTATAAAATCTTCATCAATCTTCAATCATAAATAAATATCAAAGTTCTCATGTGCCAAATAAATATTAAAGGAGAATGATAGTAGTGCAATTAAGTGATCCAAAAGTGATCAATATGGGTGAAATAAATTGCAACTGGGTGAATATCTTGTGCAAAGTGAACCACTGTGATTTAATCAGTTGCAGAGGTATAATAATTCTGATCAGTTGATGATCGAAAAAAAAGTCATCATTTTCTCTTCTTTTTTATTCCTTTTTTCTTCTTTTCTTCTTTCTTTCTATCATCAACTGATCAGAATTATTATACCTCTGCAACTGATTAAATCACAGTGGTTCACTTTGCACAAAATATTCACCCAGTTGCAATTTATTTCACCCATATTGATCACTTTTGGATCACTTAATTGCACTATTATCATTCTCTTTTAATATTTATTTGGCACATGAACACTTTGATATTCATTTATGATTGAAGATTGATGAAGATTTTATAGTATTTACAGTTATTTATACAGTACTTTTATATGGTTCACCGATTTTAGAATATTTGCGCTGATTTTTTATTTCTTTTATACCAAACCATAATGTATGGTCAGTAAAGAAGTACTCCCTGCATCGGTGGTCAGTAGAGATGTGCCGCTTTATATTGGGAGTCAGTTGAAAAGTGCCCTCTTACTTATGCTGTCAATTCCACCCCCTGTGTGGGTCAGATTTGCTCACCCTTGTTACTTGTTTTAAAGGATTATAAATGATTGAACCAGAAAAGTGCCCTCTTACATTGATGGTCAGTGAATAAATGTCTCTTTACATTGGTGATCAGTGTATTGTACCCTTACATAGGTGGTCAATGGAAATGTGCTTCCTTAAATTGGTGGTCAGTGGAGAAATGTTCTGTTACATTGATGGTAAATGGAAGAGTGCTCCCTTACATTGGTGGTCACTGGAAAGTGATTCCCTACATTGGCAGTCAGTGGAAAGGTGGCCCCTTACCTTGTTGTCAGTGTAGTGCCCCATGCCTTGGGAATTTGTGGAGAAGTGACCCTTACTTTGATGATTAGTGCATTGCCCCTTATGTTGGTAGTCAGTGGAATTTCCTTACATCAGCATTCAGTTTAGAAGTGCCCTCTCTCATTAGCGGTCAGTTTAGTACCCCTTTACCATGGTGATCAGTGTAGTACCCTCGTCCTTCAATGCAGTGCTTCCTTAAATTGGTAGTCAGCTGAGAAAGGTCAAACTATTATTGATGGTCAGTGAAGAAATGCTCCCTCACAATTGGTCAGTGGAGATGTGCCCCTTTACTGTATATTAGCGGTCAGTTGAAAAAAATGCCTCCTTACATTGGTGGTTAGTGAAGAAGGGAGAAGGTCCAAACCATAATTGATGGTCAGTAAAGAAGTGCTCCCTTACATTGGTGGTCGGTTGTGATGTGCCCCTTTATATTGGCAGTCAGTTAAAACTTGCCTCTTTACATTGCTGCTCAGTGTATTATACCCTTACATAGGTGGCCAGTGGAAAAGTTCTTCCCTAAATTGGTAGTCAGTGGAAAATGTTCTCTTACATTGATGGTCAGTGGGAAAGTGCTTCCTTACATTGTTGGTTTGTGGAGAAATGTCCCCCTACATTGGTGGTCAGCAGGGCCGGCCCTACCATGGGTCCCACTGGGTCCACTGGACCCAGGCAGCACTTGGAGAGGGGCAGCAAACTGACTCCCAAGATTTGTTTTTACAGCAGTTTTGTGTGTCATCAGTTTTGCGGCGCCTTACGGGCAGCATTTCTCCATCTCATACTACCGCCAATAGAAGAAACTGATGAGAATGGGGAGGCAGAGTTTCTCCTCCGGGAAACGTCCCTCGAGTGATTGTGGAGTGCGCAATGATGTCAGACATCAGCGCACTCCATCTCATGCAGGGCAGGCTGGATCTTCTAGGGCGGTGGGCACTGCAGACACAGGAGTGACAGGAGGACTGAGGAAACACAGTGAGTGTTTGGTGGACCGGTCCAGTGGTGAGTTATGGAAGAAGATAATAGTATACATAATGCTTTCTAAAGGTTATATTTATATAAAATAATGGATGTGGTGGCCTTTTGTTGGGCGTGATTTTTTTTTATGGGGGGGCAGCATTTAATTCTTGGACCCAGGCAGCACAATGTTTCGGGCCAGCCCTGGTGGTCAGTCAATGTAGTGCTCTCTTACATTAGTGGTCAGTGACAAATCCCACTTTTTATTGGTAGTCAGTGGAGAGGTGCTCCTTTAGAGATCAGTGGAAACGTGTCCCCATACAATGGTGATCAATGCAGTGCCCGTTATATTATTGGTCAGTGGAATAATGTCCCCTTTCTTTTGTGGCAAGTGAATAAATGTCTTGTTAAATTGGTTATCAGTGGAGAAATGTTCTTTTACCTTGGTGGTCAGTGGAGATGCATTCTTAATATTGGTGGTCACTGGTCAGTGTTGTCCCATTAGTGGGAGAAGGGTCCCTTTCTATGATTGTCATCGGGAAGTATTTTCTGTTATGGTAGTGTTTACCCCAAAGAGACTTTGTCACTATTTAAATAAAATTTAAAAAAATGTTGCCTACTAAAGGTTTATATACGTGGATGCCCTGCTTCCCGTCTTGCTTATCTTTGCTGTCCTGAAGATATTCAGCTGCCACAATCTTTTGCATCTGACACACTTTGATGAGTGCTGAATCCCTGGTCCTCCTCTGCCTTCTACAGTTCTATCCGACAGCCCTTATATCACTACAGGACATACCAGAGGCCAGCAGATGGAACCAAAACACGTGTTGGAGGACCAGGCATCTTACTCGGATTGGAGAACTAGGGCTCTACAATTGGCAGGGATCATGATGAGTCTATAGGTCTAACTTGTAGCATGGAGCATGCTGAACCTCAATACCTCAAGAGACCATTGCTTCCACTCTGAGATCAAGGGTCCTTCTCTACAACATTCTGGATGTGTACAAGCTTTTTCCCTAAGCTGTGGCTCTGAACTGTAAAACTTTCACATTAATGTTTTTTTGCAACTGGAATGTATTAAGTTGATGTAAACTGAAACTCCAGTTAAGTTTTAAGAAGAGGTATTGCCCTGTAGATAAGGATTAAAAAGGCAGCAATTGTTTTATATAAGGGTACATTACATTTCTTCCTGTTTCCAGATTTTGTTTACAGAAGCCTTGTGTTTAGACCATGATGTCAGGCTTGCGGTATAATCATTAAATCCAGGATACGAGGCTGGCTGGTGGCCAGTGTAGCCCCAAGAGACTAAAGTGAGTCAGGCTATTATCTGACACTCACCTAACATCAATAGCAGCTGTTCAGCTATCGGACTGACATTGGTATAATGCTGTTATGTTAGATTGGAGCATCTGTTGTCAATTTCTTTGTTTTTCTGTCATATATCTTAGTACTGGGCTCATACATATGGGTGCTTCACATCATACATCTGTGTTATGTTTTTAGAATACCTTGACTGTCCCCATTTGCCTGTCTTTCTTGGCAACCAAATCCCTTTGTTCCTCTTCCCTCCCTAGTTGTCCTTCTTTTTGGCCTGATGTGTAGATCTCTATGAAAATGTACTATTATAGCCCATCTCTGGGGAAAACTTAAATTCTTTCCTGGGACAGTGGAGGAAACCCAGCCAGTGACACATTGGCTTTTGTGGGAGTCCCAGTGGGAGGGCATTCTTGCAATGCATTCTAGGATTACCCATAAAAGCTGGGGGGACATGTGACAGGGCGTCTTTGGCGGGAAGCAGAGTCCCAGGAGGAGGCTGACGGCTGTCTCTCCTCCTGTTGAGTATGAGGAAGGTGGTTTCAGGCAGTCGGCCTAGTGAACCAGATGTGGAGCTGAGCTGCAGAGGATCCAGTGAAGCTGACGGTGGAGCTGCTGGCAGAGTCTCTCGGGAAAAACAGTGTCCGTGAGTACCGGGAGATTTGCCAAAGGGTCTGCCCAGGAAGGGGGACCACTCCAATGGATGTTAGGTTGGAGCATCTGTTGTCAATTTCTTTGTTTTTCTGTCATATATCTTAGTACTGGGCTCATAAATATGAGTGCTTCACATCATACATCTGTGTTATTTTTTTAGAATATCTGGACTGTCCCCAGAGACTTGCCTGTCTCTCTTGGCAACCAAATCCCTTTGTTCCGCTTCCCTCCCTAGTTGTCCTTCTTTTTGGCCTGATGTGTAGATCCCTATGAAAATGTACTATTATAGCCCATCTCTGGGGAAAACTTAAATTATTTCCTGCACCTACCTTCCACCCCATATCCCACCCAGTTTTTTTTGTTGTACTTATCTTCTTAATTACTCATACTAGGTCCGCCATTTATGTTTCTCCCTGTCTCTATTTCTGGTACCGGGTAATCCAGCACTGGAGATGAGCCTGCACTGGCTGCCTCCCACCAGTACCCTAGCAGTGATGCCATCATTGCAGGCTCTCTCTTCTGGATCCTAAGAGGACCCCAATTATAGATAGCTAACTGGAAGTTAATTTGGTCCCCTGTCATTTGTCATGAGCTGTTGAATACAGGCCAATAGGGCTTAAAGCGGAGTTCCGGGCCACGACATTTTTTTCAATAAAAATACCCCCGGGACAGTCAGGGCTAGTACATTCTACAATGGATAGCCTCTGTACTGTCCCGGGTCGCACTTACCTTTTAGAAGAAATATTTACCTTGAAAATTTCTTCTCCAGCGCTGCCATCTCTGATGTGGGCAGCTGAAGCCAGCGCACCCTTTTCTGTGTCCTCTTCCGTGTCCTCTTCTCCCAGAATGCGCCTGCACCGGCCCCGCTCGTCATTTCCGGTGCGGGCGCGTCATCCCTCCACAGCTTCTGGGCATGCCCAGAAGCTGTTTAGCAGGGGATGAGCGCCCGCATCGGAAGTGACGAATGGGGCCGGTGCAGGCGCATTGATTCCTGGGAGCGATGACGTTCAGCTCCCAGGAATCAATGCAAAGAGGAAGTGACGGCACGGGCCGTGGCCGCAGAGGGAGGAAGTGGAAGGAAGGTGAGTATATTTTCTTCAATAACAAGGTAAGTAAACAAAAAAAATCGTGACTATCCATTTCTTTTTCAGGTGACCAAAAGCAAGCGGATGGCCCAAAATCGATTATGTCGATTTTTTGGCCGGAACTCCGCTTTAAGTAAGTGTAACATTTTGATAACTTGTGAAGATCAGCATTCAATGCCCCTCTTCCACCTACCTTTTGAGCTAATAGGAAGTGTCCACATTATGCAGATGTAGTGTGGACACTCAATGAAGGACCAAACCTCCTGTGCACAGAAGGAGAGAGAAGGCTCAGGACAAAATGTCATGTAACCATGGATTTAGGTGTATTTTTAGGTGTATAAAGAAGCACTTAGATTAACTCTGCTTAAACCTGCTCCCAACCAAATTCTAAGCCTATTCTAACTACCCTGTAAATCAGAGGTCTCCAAACTATTGTCCTCCAGTTGTTCAGGAGCTACAATTCCCATCATGCCTAGTCATCTCTGTGAATGTCAGAGTTTTATAATGCCTTATGGGACGTGTAGTGCCGCAAAAGCGGGAGGTCTGTAGTTTGGGGATCCCTGCTGTAAAGGAAAGATGCATATACTTACCTATACTGAGGGGTGCTCCGGTCTGGTCACATAATCTCCCCAGCGGTTGTCTTTAGTGAAGAGGAGAGATCGCTGGCAATAGCTGCAGAGCCTATGCGGTGACGTCACCCATAGACTTTCTATGAGGCATCCGTTGTCGGCTGTAACTCCTCTGCACTGAAGATGGCACCGGGCACTGGACCGCCTAGGTAAGTGTAGACATCTTTTATTTACAGGGTAGTTAGAATAGGCTTAGAATGGGAGTGGGAGCAGGTTTAAGTAGGAGTTAGGATTTGACTGGACTTCCACTTTAACCCTATCTATGTATTATCTCTTATACATTAAATGCTATGCGTGACTGGTGCTGGTCCCTCTATAGGTATCACAGGGATAGGAAGTGAGGAAAAATCTCCCTAAAAAACAGAATAAAAAATCAGAGAGAAATTTTAACTCTTCTGTAATGAATCCAAAACAAAATAAAAACTTCAGCTGATATCATGCAAGTACTTTTCAATACATGAACTATTCCTATTTTTGATGTGCTGCATAGGATGGAACATTTCTTATGGGAACGCTTACCATGCACATGTCATGTTTACTTCTTATGTTGCATGTCGTGGCCCTCCGGGCCTCCCTCTCTTTCTCTATCTTTTATGTAATTGTTTTGCCTCAATAAAATATTTTGTGCAAAAAAAAAACATTGGCTGGATTTACGCTTTAAGATGTTTTGGAGTGGGATCATCAATTTTTTGCAGTAATCAGATGTAGCACCCTCCTAGGTAGGTAGGTGCTAGGCAAATGCATCTATTGCTCCTTCTGCTTATCAGGGGAGCCTGATCTATTAGGTTGCCTGTTGCATGTCTCCAGGTGTGATTCACTGGGTCTGAGGGAGTGTCCCCACTGCATCCAATGAGGGAGCTTGTTGACAGTGGAGGAAACCCAGCCAGTGACACATTGGCTTTTGTGGGAGTCCCAGTGGGAGGGCATTCTTGCAATGCATTCTGGGATTGCCCATAAAATCTGGGGGGGGGGGGACATGTGACAGGGCGTCTTTGGTGGGAAGCAGAGTCCCAGGAGGAGGCTGACGGCTGTCTCTCCTCCTGTTGAGTATGAGGAAGGTGGTTTCAGGCAGTCGGCCTAGTGAACCAGATGTGGAACTGAGCTGCAGAGGATCCAGTGAAGCTCACGGTGGAGCTGCTGGCAGATTCTCTCGGGAAAACAGTGTCCGTGAGTACTAGGAGATTTGCCAAAGTGTCTGCCCAGGAAGGGGGACCACTCCAATGGAGTCAGGGGATCAGGGGATCAGGGAGCCAGCTCACACAGAGAGTTACAGTAAAGGGGGTGCCGTGTAGAGAACCCTGAAGAATAGGGACAAAGGGGTAGCAGGAAGGGCCCTGAGGAGTGTTCTACAGCATATCTAAATACTTCTTCACTGCATAGTCAAGGTGAAGCAGCGGCCTTGCCGCATTCAGTTACTCAGCAGTCCCAGCAAATTGTGCATAGTTATTCAAGTTGGAGTATCCCACTCATCCCTTCTCCTATCCAAGTTCTCAAATAAAACCACAAAAACCAAAACCCCTAGACTGTTCTGACTGAGCCAAGCACTTAGAATATGCTAACCTGTGATGTTGTTGCTATGGGTAACCCAGGGGAATCCGTAACCAGCAGCTCCCATGGGAGTAGTGCTACACATACTTTAGAAGTGCAAACCTTCAATCCATCATGTTGCCCTAAACCTCAAGAACTGACTTTTGGTCCACCTACTACCTACGCCACCTAAAAACACTAATATGATCAGTGAAATACCTACCTGTCATTCTGAATGAATGTGAATGCTGAGCAGGTTCTAGGCGAGGCAGGGGAATAGTTTCTCAGGCAAAGGCAACCAACCAGTACCTCCACTCAAAAAGAACCCTCTTTTGGTCATGATGGAGAGGCAGCATTAGTGGGGAGCCAATTTACTAGTAGTACTATGAGGGAAGACACCTTGGGTGCTATAACATGGGGTTGGTATGAATATGAATGATATACCTCTATGAATCAAACATAGGGGTTAGCTTTAAAAAATAAAACAGAAAAACCTATTTTATATAATTTTTATGTTTGAGAACAAAAATACTTTCATACCTAGTTGTGAAATTTCTGTGTTCAAATACATTGGAATCTTTAAATTTCATGGTGTACCAAATGATGTTCAACATAAGAGGTTTGACATCTCACTGATCTATGACTGCCTTTTCCTTATGAAAGTGTCACTAGATCTGGTCAAGTATGAAAAATTATTTCGACAGGATAGCCCAATGTCATCTTCTGAGATATTGTTTTTTAATATTTCAATGTAATATTTGCTGTAACAGACGAAAAATAAAAAGCACAATGCTAGTGAATGCGAGAGTATATTCAGGAGCGTATTTGTGGTAAATGACGCCTATGGCAGGAATTAAAACTTCCTCTGTCCAAACATCTTGCATCCCAGTTTTGGCACACCAAGAAATACACATACACGCTAGAGATGCTGGGCCTACAAGTTTGGTGCAAAATAAAGAAGGTACGGCGCGGTGTACAGAATGAGGTGGTATGGAATATAACATGTACAGCATGGTTTATAGAATGGGGCATTCGGAATAGGAAATGCACAAAAATGGTAAATGGAATGAAGCGGTATGGAACATTAATTGTACAGCATGGTATTTGTAATGAGATAGAGCGGAATGAGGAACACACAAGCATGGTATATGGAATGGGGCAGTGTGGAATAGGGAACACACAATCATTGTATTCTAAATGAGGCGCTATTGGATAGGGAACATATGGCATGATATATGGAATAAGGCAGTGCGGAATAGGAAATGCATATGCATGGTGTATGGATTAAGGCGGTGTGGGTGTGAAATATAACATGTACAAAAAGATGTATAGAATGAGGAATAGGGAATGTACAGCATGGTATACAGAATGGGGCAATGTGAAATAGGAAATGCACAAGTATGGTGTACAGAATGAGGCGGCGTGGAATAGGTAATACACAAGCATGGTCAGAGTTGTATGAAGTACTCGAAACCCATACTTGAGTAAAAGTACAAGTGCTTGATCAAAAAGTGACTTGAGTAGAAGTGGAAGTGCTCGATCAAAAAGTGACTTGAGTAGAAGTACTAAAGTATTCAACATTTTTTGTACTTAAGTATTGCAAGTAGTTTTTAAATTTTGCTACTCAAGTACTGAAAGTAAAAGTACAAGTACTGTGTTATGTAGTTATTAACCACTTACCGCCCGCCCGCCGTCATATGACGGCGGGACGGTGCGGCTATTATCCTGGGCGGACATCATATGACGTGACCCAGGAAATGCACGGCAGGCGCGCGATCGCGGGCGCGCCGCCGTGCACTGCCGGTGCCGGGGTGTCCCCGGGACACCCCCCGTCACCGGTAGGGGGGAAACAGCCACTGGGCGTGGCTGTTTCCCACGTGATCGGCTGTGTTCCAATGACACAGCCGATCACAATGGAGGCGGCCGGGAGATGACCGCGCATGCGCGATCGGGAGCGCGCAGCGCGGTCATGTCGGTGGCACTGTGTTCCGTAGGAACACAGCTGTCACCGGCAGTAGTAAACAGTCACTGACAGTGACTGTTTACTATGTGATCGGCTGTGAATCCATTCACAGCCGATCAGAAAATGTAAACAAAGAGCAGTAACTCAGTGTTACTAGCTCTTCTCCCCTCACACAGTTTCCAGTATGAGGGGAGAAGAGCTAGAAATAGTGAGTTACTGCTCTGTACACATGTAAAAGTAAAATCACACTAATAAAGGTCCCCCCACACAGTCCTCAGCCCCCCCCAATGTCACCTGTCACCCAACAGTCACCTCATCAGTGCCCAGAAATTGACACCCATAACGTTCACATGTGAGCGCAGCGATCGCAGGCAGAATCACCGCGATTCTGCCCGCAATCCGTAAATCATTGCAAATTGCGGGACGCCTGTGCGTTGCCCGTTTTTTGCAATAGCACCCCAAACGCTGTGCGATGTTGCCACCATTTCCGCCTGCCGAATCGCGGTAACATCGCGCAAACAACGCATGACGCCCAAAAAAGGTACAAGAGCTTCTTTGGGGCGTCATGCGTTGTTTGCGTGATGTTACCTCAATTCGGCAGGTGGAAATCGCAGCAACATCGCACAGCGTTTGGGGTGCTATTGCAAATCACGGGCAACGCACAGGTGTCCCGCAATTTGCAATTATTTCTGGATCGCGGGCAGAATCGCAGTGATTCTGCCTGTGATCGCTACGCTCACATGTGAACGTAGCCTAAAATTCACCGGTCACCAGAGACTGCCATCAGTACCACCGTGCACCATCGCCCGTCACCTGTCACCCATCAGTGACCATCGCCCGTCACCTGTCACCCCATCAATCACCGTCACCTGTCACCCCATCAGTCATCGTCACCTGTCACCCCATCAGTCACCGTCATCTGTCACCCTATCAATCATCGTCACTTGACACCCCATCAGTGATCCTCACTTGTCACCCCATCAATCATCGTCACATGTCACCCCGTCAGTGATTGTCATCTGTCACCCCATCAATCATCGTCACTTGTCACCTCATCAATCATCGTCACCTGTCACCTCATCAGTCATCTTCACCTGTCACCCCATCAGTCATCGTCACCTGTCACCCCATCAGTCATTGTCACCTGTTTGCCATATGCATGCAATCACTTACTGACCGCCTAACGACTATATGCGTCGGCCATTAAAAGCTAAATACTGGGGTTATGGCAGCAGATAGCCCCCATAACCCCAGTATTTTTTGAAACGGCGGGCGGTCGGCTTTCAGATAAGGGTGGTCCCAGTGGCGGATTCGCCGCGGAATTACCCTTACGGTGCAGGGGAAGAGGTGCCCCCCCCCCTCCTGCCGCGTCCCAGACGCCCCCTGATGCCGAAAGCGGCAGGCTAGTGCTGTGAAAGAGCCAATGCCTTTAAAGGATTGCTGTGCAAAAAGTATGTCCCAAAGAACACTGCTCAAAATGAGTACCGCTTCTTCTTTTGGTAAGGTTTCAGGAAGGCTACTGGGTGTTGGGTAGTGGTCGCAATGACTGGGAAAGTTTAAAAGGGAAATTTTGCAAATGGAAAGGGAAGCTGGACTGTCATTAACACTGTTTACAATAACATTGGAGTAGTGGGGCCCACTATGTTTTGTGGAGAAATACTACCCTCTGCTCAGTGCCCTGTGCTGTAGATAGACACAGATGATCAATGAATCTGAAAATGATGTGACATATCATGATACAAAGACTTCTGTGTGTATAACACAGGAAGGGTGTTATTCTAAGGATCCCTAGATGCAAAAAAAAACCCTGAAAAAAAGAAAACACATGAATATAATAATTTACTGATGTTTAAAGTGGAGCTCCACCCAAAAGGGGAAACTCCGCTTGTCTGCCTCCTACCCCCCCCTCCACTGCCACATCTGGCACCTTTTGGGGGGGGGGGGGGCAGATATCTGGTTTTGACTTCTGGCTCAGTTGATTGTGGTGAAGTGAGCCGGAAGTTCGCCCCTCCTACTTCCCCCTGCAGCCCGCCCATTCACAGAGCGCAATGCGATTCTCATATGCGCAGTAGGAAACCGACTGTGAAGCCGCATGGCTTCACTGCTGGTTTCCCTTAGCCAAGATGGCGGCGCCAGCACCGGAGAGTTGATTCAAGATTTGGCATGGGTGAGAACACCACTGGAAGTGTCATAATAGTAAAAGCCAGCAGCTACAGTATTTGTAGCTGCTGACTTTTAATTCTTTTTTTTTTTTGGGGGGGGAGAAGGGGGCGGAACTTTTTGAAACTCAGAATCTTGTTGACAGGAAGATCCTGAAAAAAATGTTCTGTACCTATGTAGTACAGATGTAGTAAAAAAGTAGAACCTCTTAGTATACATGCGTAAATTTCTTCTTCATTCTCTTTTAGTTGTCATCGTTGCAATAATTCTGCGTATACAGTACATGTGTAAATTGCTGCACTTAAACGTAACATTTTCTAATTGTATTGTTTACGGCTCTGTACTGATGAGTGTTTTACTGATTTTTATGCAAATGTGTGCATTGTCCCATAGACAACCCAACTATAAACCTGTGTTCAGATCAGTAAAAAATGCAGGAAGCTCCTCAAAGAACACCAATATCTTACATGTTTCTTTTTGATTTTAGATACACTTTTAATACTTTTTAATTAAGAGCTGGTTCACACCAGGCTTACATTCCCGTGCAATTCATGTGCACTTTCAGTGCAGTGGGTTATCAGTCCATTTATGTGAATTGGCTGAAATCACACTGCACTGCACCAACTGCACTACTTTAAAAAATGCAGTGCAAACAGATTGCATGGTACTTTTATACCATGCGATCTGGTGCTGGCAAATGCACTTCAGATCACAAGGGCAGTGCGTTTTGAACGCGGTGTGGGAAAAGTGCACTGAACGTAGGTTTCTTGCACCGTGTTCTGGTGTCCAACAGTAGATTTCAGTGTTGACCGTTTTGCACCAAAATCTACAAGTCTGGCTTTTTTCAGAAATCATCAAACAAATTGTGGTACAGTTAGGCCTGGAGTAAAAAAGAGAAGCCTAGATGTAGGTCCGGCATGACTGGGTTAAAAGTGGTTTGGATATATGAGGAGTTGTGGGAGGAAAGGTAATTAACCTCCCTGACGGTATGATTCTTTTGGATTTTAGGTGCTGAAAGCGGTACCATTATTTTGCATGTAATTCTTGTGAATGAGCAGCCCAAACCAACTGTATACATTTATTATATATATATATATATATATATATATATATATGTATATGTATGTATACATATATTATGTATACATATATTATATATATATATTATATATATATATATATATATATATATATATATATATATATATATATATATATATATATATATATATATACGTGTATATATATATATATATATATATATATATATATATATATATATATATATATATATATATATATATATATTATATAATGTATACAGTTGGTTTGGGCTGCTCATTCACAAGAATTACGTATATATATATATATATATATATATATACGTGTGTGTGTATATATATATATATATATATATATATATATATATATATATATATATATATAATATATATACAGTGGGTACGGAAAGTATTCAGAACCCCTTAAATTTTTCACTCTTTGTTTTATTGCAGCCATTTGCTAAAATCATTTAAGTTCATTCTTCTTCCTCATGAATGTACACATAGCACCCCATACTGACAGAAAAACACAGAATTGTTGGCATTGTTGCAGATTTATTAAAAAAGAAAAACTGAAATATCACATGGTCCTAAGTATTCAGCCTCTTTGCTGTGACACTCATATATTTAACTCAGGTGCTTTCCATTTCTTCTGATCATCCTTGAGATGGTTCTACACCTTCATTTGAGTCCAGCTGTGTTTGATTATACTGATTGGACTTGATTAGGAAAGCCACACACCTGTCTATATAAGACCTTCCAGATCACAATGCATGTCAGAGCAAATGAGAATCATGAGGTCAAAGGAACTGCCTGAAGAGCTCAGAGACAGAATTGTGGCAAGGCACAGATCTGGCCAAGGTTACAAAAAGATTTCTGCTGCACTTAAGGTTCCTAAGAGCACAGTGGCCTCCATAATCCTCAAATGGAAGACATTTGGGACGACCAGAACCCTTCCTAGAGCTGGCCGTCCGGCCAAACTGAGCTATCGGGGGAGAAGAGCCTTGGTGAGAGAGGTAAAGAAGAACCCAAAGATCACTGTGGCTGAGTTCCAGAGATGCAGTCAGGAGATGGGAGAAAGTTGTAGAAAGTCAACCATCACTGCAGCCCTCCACCAGTCGGGGCTTTATGGCAGAGTGGCCCGACAGAAGCCTCTCCTCAGTGTAAGACACATGAAAGCCCGCATGGAGTTTGCTAAAAAACACCTGAAGGACTCCAAGATGGTGAGAAATAAGATTCTCTGGTCTGATGAGACCAAAATAGAACTTTTTGGCCTTAATTCTAAGCGGTATGTGTGGAGAAAACCAGGCACTGCTCATCACCTGTCCAATACAGTCCCAACAGTGAAGCATGGTGGTGGCAGCATCATGCTATGGGGGTGTTTTTCAGCTGCAGGGACAGGACGACTGGTTGCAATCGAGGGAAAGATGAATGCGGCCAAGTACAGGGATATCCTGGACAAAAACCTTCTCCAGAGTGCTCTGGACCTCAGACTGGGCCGAAGGTTTACCTTCCAACAAGACAATGACCCTAAGCACACAGCTAAAATAACGAAGGAGTGGCTTCACAACAACTCCGTGACTGTTCTTGAATGGCCCAGCCAGAGCCCTGACTTAAACCCAATTGAGCATCTCTGGAGAGACCTAAAAATGGCTGTCCACCAACGTATACCATCCATGGAGAGAACTGGAGAGGATCTGCAAGGAGGAATGGCAGAGGATCCCCAAATCCAGGTGTGAAAGACTTGTTGCATCTTTCCCAAAAAGACTCCTGGCTGTATTAGATCAAAAGGGGGCTTCTACTAAATACTGAGCAAAGGGTCTGAATACTTAGGACCATGTGATATTTCAGTTTTTCTTTTTTAATAAATCTGCAACAATGTCAACAATTCTGTGTTTTTCTGTCAGTATGGGGTGCTATGTGTACATATATGAGGAAGAAGAATGAACTTAAATGCTTTTAGCAAATGGCTGCAATATAACAAAGAGTGAAAAATTTAAGGGGGTCTGAATACTTTCCGTACCCACTGTATGTATACGTATATATATATGTATATATATATATATATATATATATATATATATATACTGTATATATATATATATATATATGTATATATATATATATATATATATATACACATATATTTACATAAAAAGTACAGTAAAACTGCAGGAAAGGGCGGCACTGGGGGGCAATGTAATGTGATTTTATTTTATTTTGAACGGTATCAGTGTGTTTGGTGTGTTTTACACTTGAATTTGCCGCCGGTTCCACCACCCGGCAGACGTCACGTCGCCGGAGACGGAAGCCGGGGCTCGCAGACGATTGGGAGAGAGCTCCGCCGCCGCATACCGCTCGGAGTCTTCGCTGGATCCCGGAGAAAAGGTAAGTAAAACCTCTTCCAGCATCCAGCGATCTTCTTAGCGCTACCCCGAGTGTGACTCGGGGTTACTGCTTTTGGCTCTAAAATCTTACCCCGAGTCACACTCGGGAATACCGCTAGGAAGGTTAAAGTGGTAGACTTACCGGATTGGTAGAAAGTACGGAGCAGGAGGGGCTTCAGGAGTTGGGAGCGTAGGAAGTAGTTGGCAGGAGTCAGTCGGGAGGGAGCCTGGACGGGACAACTTCCCACCCCTCCTCCCTAAGAGTTAAACAGTTTAATGACAATTCGGTCTTTGCTATTTATCAGTTCTGGGTCTTGGTGATTTTGTCATAGCGGCTTGCGGGGCACGAGGTCCTTAGATGTGTTATGATTATGTGCAAAAAGGTACTTTTTGTAGGGACCCGTCTTGGGTACGGCTCCCATTATTATGGCTGGTGGTACCTGTGATACTGGTTTGTCTCCGAGCCAGTGTTTTCTGCGGCTGGAGGCCTATAATGGTGTTTCAAAGGTACTTGAAGTGTATGCACACGAGGAACTTGGGGCTCCCGAGAATGCTGTCTATGTGTTAATATGTTAAAATGTTAATATGTTTTACTATGTTATTTAGATTATTTAGACCCATTAGATTGTAAGCTCTTCTGAGCAGGGCCCTATAAATCCTCTGGTATTTTATTGTATTGTATATGTACTGTCCCCCTCTATTATTGTAATGCGCCACGTAAATTGCTGGCGCTATAGAAATCCTTAATAATAATAATAATTTATATTTGGTTAAAGTGGAGTTCCGGCCTATTTTGCAATTTAGTGATTCCTGGAGTGCTCGCTATGCTGATCAACAATTTGGCATTTTCAATTTTTTTCGGGGGGTCCCTTACCTTATTTTCAGGGCATTTTTGATTGTACTTCCTCCTTCTCCCCCCTTTGTGGCCACGGCCACCGACATCACTTCCGCCTTTGCATTGCATCCTGGGAGCTGTTTGTCATCACTCCCAGGAGGCTGGAATCAGGAAGAACTCCCAGAACACTCCCTGGAATCAGGAAGAAGAACACAGCAGATTACACTGCGGCTTCAGATGCCCACGTCTAAGATGGCCGCACCCAGACAGCGTTTTTAAAAGTAAGATTTTTACTAAAATCAAATACTGTACACCTTGTAAGTATGAGAATAGCGGTTCTGTAAAGGGCGATGGATTAGTATTATAGGGGTATTTTTATTTAAAAAAGGTATTTGAGACCGGAACTCCGCTTTAATAAAAAGCTCCTATGGCCATTAAAACTCCAGTTGGTGTCATGTCTGGTTAATTTATTAGAGAGGTTAGTGAAGTGGTGGTCAGGCAGTTTTTTTGGGGAAAAGCATCTTTTGTACCTAGTCAAGTGTTTTCATACATTTTACAGTCCTGCATCTGCTTGCCAGTTATCAGCCTGCCTAGAGCTCCACTTTAAGCTCCTTGCCTATCTCAGTGTCTCCAGAAATAGCCCAGTGACGAAAAGAGTTTCCTAGACAGCTATATTGTCCATTTTATACACAGAGTATGAATCATCCTGATTAATGAGAAGCACCTTTAGTACAGGCACAGCCATTTACACGTGTGACACCTTCATACATATTTCAGTGTGTTGGAGGTGCTCCCATGTTTCACATGTATGGTGAATTCCATGGCTGGCAGCCCTTCATCCGTGATTGATAGAGTTACTTAAGACTCAGAAAAAGCGCTTCTTCTGTTATGTTGTGACTGCTTTATTCAAATTACAATAGCCATCAGTCACAGAGGAGTCTGCCGATTTATTAAATACGCAGATAATAAGCAAGAGATTTTTTCGGTCTTGGTTTTCTGTTTTCTCATGGCAGTTTCATCCATTGTATTCCACCATTTTAATGTTTTTTTGAGGATTGTTTTTATGGTAGTAATACAAGATGAGAGAGCCACAGAATAGATGCTTAACTTGGCATTTAAAGATGAATGTCAGGTATGGATATTTTATACATAGTTACATTGGTCCATACATGGCCGACGTTCCTGGAACCTGGAAATTACTGTAGTAGCCACCGCTACTCCAATGATCTCCACTTGCTTCCGGGTCTCGTGCCGATCAGCTGCTCTGATGCATTCTAGACACAGGAGGTTGGCCGCTTGGCACAAAGAATGCTTTGTAGTTCCCTGACTGGAGGAGGTGATTAACATCACTTCCCCACCTCTCCACCTCGTTAAAGCCGGACCAATGTAACTATGTATAAAATATCTGTGGCAGTGTCCCCATAGGGCTTGCTGATTGATGACTTCTTGGGTCTCCCTCAAATTACCTGCAGACAGTCACTAGGGGATTTTTCACACATACATCCTTACTCTCAGTTGCTCGTTACTTAATAAACAGTCCAGGGTATTTGGTTTTTATATTTATTGTGGAACTTGGATGGGAAAATGGAATAGAGGAATACTGCAACTTGAACTATTCACAGTAGATAAGGACAACTCTCACTTGGCCTCACCAGGTTATTTGTGGAAACAGACAGGCTGCTTTAACCATACTGCCACTTGTATGTAAGTCCTTTCGCTCTCCTTTGCAATAGACTTGATACAACTACATTACCTTCAAGATACCCTCTGGCATCTCCTTGACTGACACCTGTCCACTGACACTTCTGGCCCTCTGACCAGGGGTGTAACTACAGGGGTTGCAATTGCAACCGGGCCCCATGCTCCAGGGGGCCTGTGTGGCTCCTCTGTACACCTGGATAGGGGGGGGGGGGGCGGCGGGGACAGCATGTACAGAAATCATTGTCCTCCTTTTTCCTCCTGTAGCTGCAGGAGGAAAATGGAGGGGATTGGTTCCTTTGTATGCTGCCCCCGCCCCTCCTCTTATCCAGTTCACTTGTGTTCTGCTGTCTCTGGGCCCCTGTGTGCTCACCTGGTCCCCCCCCCCCACTGTGCCCCCCCTCAATAGAGAACCAGAAAGGGTTCGGTAAATATGTAATTTACCAGCTCTTTCCTTTTCTGAATGGACAGAGTCATAGTCAGTGACATTGTAAAAAAATAAAATAAATTATAAAAAATAATACAATTAAAATACCAAAAAATAAAAACTACTGACACCAGTGGGTGAACTTCCAGGATCACAAAGGTCACACTTGCGACTGGGCCCTGGCATTCCACCACTGTGGGGAGGCCCCAAGATGGCAGGAAGGGGGCCCACTGCAGAACTTGTGAAAGGGTCCCGCAACGAGAGTAAAGGGCCCCAGGATCAGTGGGAATGGCCCCAGGCTTGAAGGGAAGGGCCCCACCCAGGTTTCTTGCACGGGGGCCCTGAAGGTTCTTAGTTACGCCTCTGCCTCTGACACAGATCTTTACTCCCTGTAGGCAGAATCAGATCCTCTCCAGTGTCTCCCTCCCAGTCAGTTCTGCAGGACCTGTGAGTTCAGCTCCTCTCTGATTCTCAGGCTCTCAGGTCGACCACCTGAGGCTGCATGGCAGTTTCTACAGAGGAGGGGGAGCTGCCCCCTCCCTCCAGGACCCTGATCTTCAGCTGAAAGACCCAGAGTACACGTGCTCTTGGCATTTACACAGTATCCCAGCATGTACCAATGCACTTTCCTCTACCAATCACCAGGGCTGTAACAAATACCTGTGCACTCACTTGTCAGGTTTCCTCCCACTGTCCAATATGCCTCCCTATTGGACCAGTGTGAAACACTTCAGATAAGCTGAGCTTCACTTGAGCACCATGAGCAGATCTCACTAATGGATCCCACTCTCTGGTAGGCAGAGAGCAACATACATTTACCTGGCAATCTCTCTGGTAAGCAAAAATACCCAAAAGCTATACTTTCTCTTTCTCTCCAGCACCTACATAAGAGGGTGCTACATATCCATACTTGAAATTCATCTTCAAAGTGTATGCAAATCCTAACAACAAACATCTCATATCGTGTCTTCTTAAATCTGTTTGATAGATGCAAAAAAAAAAAGATTAATCCTGCAAGAAATTCAATGAGCTCACATATTTCTTTGCACCCTTCGCGGGGAAGGGGGAGCGGGTACCTGGTACTGCCCAACCCCCCCCCCCCCCCCCTGGTGTCCTTATGTCCAGCGAAGGGCTGTGGACCCTGGTCATCAGAATTTTAGACCTGTGGATCATGATGGAGAAGATGCTAGCTGCAGGAAGGAGTTGAGGATCGTGTAGGTAAATCTCCTTGTTGTTCCCCTAGACCAGACTATCTCAACCTTTTCAACACAGAGGAACATTTGAAATAACTTTCCGGTCTCAGGGAACCCCTGCTAAAAATTACTATATTCACAACTCATAATACATTAGTGCAGTACTGCAGCTCTTTGCATTTTTCCTGCCACTGACACCAACAATGGGGCAATTTTCCTTCAGCTGACACCAACAATGCGCCATAATTCCTTCCACTGATAACAAAAATTGGGCACTATTCCTTCTACTGACACCAACTTTTTCTCCCCCCCCCCCCAATGCCAAACATTGGGCATTGTTTACTCCCACTGGGCACAGTCCGGCCCCCCTAACTTCTAAAGGACAGTAGACTGTCCCTTTCTTTAGAATGTTTGGAAACCCCTGCATTAGTGTGATGATCAGTGGGAAGAATGCTCCTTACAGTTGTGGTCATTGGTAAGAATTACCCCCTTACCCCCAAAAAGGTCAGTGAAGTGAGTGGGTACTTACCTGAGAAGCAGACCCAGATTTGGGCTTTAAAAAATAAAACAAATGCAGCACATCCAATAAGCTGTATTATATTATGTTTTTTGTTTTTTTGTTTTTCAAGAAGTTTATTAAAGTTTTGTAACAAGGAACAAAAGAACAAACTAATATAACATCAATGGTATTTGCAAGAAGAATAATGTGATTGACATACAGGACCACATATCGTTAGTCCTAGCTCTTACAGAGAACCCGAGCAGACAACCATTTAAATATAAAAATTTCCATATATGACATGTCTTACTCAATTACCATGTTTTGTCGGCCTCAAACTAGGCCTCGATAACGATAACTAAAAGAAAGTGCAATACTATCTGGTAGAGAATAGGAGTAGAACTATTAACTAGAAAAAAACAGCACTTTATTTTTACGACATCAGGGAGGAAGGAAAGAAAAGACCTAGACATACAGTATCTCACAAAAGTGAGTACACCCCTCACATTTTTATAAATATTTTATTAGATCTTACCACAACTGACACCTGAGACCTTGTAACACTAACGAGTCACATGACTCAAGGAGGGAAAATGGCTAATTGGGCTCAATTTGGACATTTTCACTTAGGGGTGTACTCTCTTTTGTTGTCAGCGGTTTAGACATTAATGGCTGTGTGTTGAGTTATTTTGAGGGGACAGCAAATTTACACTGTTATACAAGCTGTACACTCACTACTTTACATTGTAGCAAAGAGTAATTTCTTCAGTGTTGTCAAATGAAAAGATGTAATAAAACAGGGCTCGACAATCCCCGGGCGCCAGGTCGCATTTGCGACTAGAATTAGCGACCTGGCGCCTGGGGGTGCTCTGCAGAAGGTGTCCAGTCATTTTTGCCCGGACTTCCGCGCACGGAGTGCACGGACTTCCGGGCCGTCCGAAAATTGAGGCCCCGGCTTTTCGGCCTACTTGAGATGACAGGCTTCCAATGGGGAACTGGCGCCCTCTTGTGGAGGCCGGGAGTAATGACTGTTTCCACTGCCTTTTTGTTCTCTATTCATTACCATCTCCCTGTCCAGTTAGTTACCTTTGACAGGGAGTGTGGTTATTATTATTTATTTAATTTATTTTTTAAATGTAAAAAAAAAAAAAAAATAATATTTTTTTCTTTTTTTTTTAATTATTAAAAAAAATAAAAAAAAATTCTTTTTTTTTTCCAATTAAAAAAAAAAAAATATATTATATATACACACTTTTTTTTTTTTTTCCTCATCGCCATGCCACAGCCGAAGGCCCCTTTCACACGGGCTGTCTGATCAGGTCCGCCTGTCAGTTTTTCAGGCAGACCTGATCGGAACCTTGATTCTCCTCTATGAAGTAGTAATCTGCCGCCATTTGATCCTGTCCGCCAAAAGCAGTTCTATTTTCTATCCATCCCGTGGATCGGATCAGATGGCATCGGATGGAAAGAGACAGACAGTCTGTTTTCATCCAATTGCGCTATAGAGGAGAGTGGGGTTCTAGTCGTATTTATGTGTAAATTTAGTATCCGTTTTATTAAATAAAGCTTGGTTGTTAGTTTAAAAAAAAAAAAAAAAAAAAACTGGCTCCTAACTTTTTTAGCTGGCTCCTAGATTTCAGGAAAATTTGTCAAGCCCTGTAATAAAATATTTACAAAAATGTGAGGGGTGTACTCACTTTTGTGAGATACTGTTATGGTGTCATCGGTGGTCTTATGCATCTAATATCACTGGACATGTCGGGTAGACTAGAGGAAAATGTTGTTTGTTATGCATAGCGTAATGAAAAGTTAAAAGCCTTTTTCATTTTTTTATTTTTTTATTTTCAAAATGTTCATTTGGTTTTCAAAAAGACATACAGAAGTAGATATGGTCGCAGTCGCATTGGTTGTAAATGTACACAAGGTATAACAGTGCCTAGAACAATGGTAAAAGGATATGAAGACCCATGGTAACTGGTGTTATATCGAAGGAACAAGACATTAACAAAGCGTAGGGGAAAATACTAATTAACTAGTAGGCAGATACTAGAGTTATCAATAGCTTCTTAAAGGGATTGTAAAGTCTCAAGGTTTTTCACCTTAATGCATTCAATGCAGGGCAATTTTTTTTTTTTTCAAAACTTTTGGTCTATTTTTGTTTTATTAGCAAAAAAAAAAAAAACCCAGTGGTGATTAACCACTTAAGCCCCAGAAGATTTTACCCCCTTTCTGACCAGGGGGTATTTTGCGATTTGGCACTGCGTGATTTTAACGGACAATTGCGCTGTCGTGCGACGCTGTACCTAACTGAATTTGATGTCCTTTTTTTCCCCACAAACAGAGCTTTCTTTTGGTGGTATTTGATCACCTGTGCGACTTTTTGATCATGCGCTATAAACAAAAAAATAGCGACAATTTTGCAAAAATAACAATATTTTTCACATTTTTTTATATGAAATTCCCCCAAAAAAATGTAAAAATCTATTTTTTTTTTAAATTTTTGGCCAATTTGTTTTCTGCTACCTATGTTTGGTAAAAAAAAAATCACAATAAGCGTATTTTGATTGGTTTGCGCAAAAGTTATTACGTTTACTAACTAAGGGAAAGATTTTTGTCATTTTTGTTGTTTTTTTTAAACGAGTAATGGCGGCGATCTGTGATTTTTTTTGCGGGACTGCAACATTGCAGCAGACAGTGCTATACATATGCACTGTTACTGTAAAAATGACACTGGCAGGGAAGGGGTTAACTTTTTTAGAGATGCAGTGACTATGTGTGTCCCTAGGGGCGTGCTTCTTACTGTGATTGGATGTGGCTATGTGTGTAACAGCACAGATCAACGGTCCTACATAGCAGGACCGTTAGATCAGTGCTTTTACACAGGGAAGAATGACAGGCGGCTTTGTTTGTACACTAGCCGCCTGCCTTTCTCCCTTCACAGCGGACGACACGCACGGAGGTGTCCGTGGACGAGCCGAGGCGGGAGCGCGCCCGCCCGCTATTGGCTCCCAGGCTAGTGATGTATCGGTACGTCACTTTGCCTGGCCGGGGCTGACCGCCGCAATATATGTACTTGCGGCAGTCGGCAACCGGTTAAATACCACCCAAAAAAAGCACTATTTGTGTAAAAAAAAAAAAAATGGGTACAGTATTAAATGACAGTTATCATTCAAAGTGTGACAGTGCTTAAAGCTGAAAATTGGCCTGGTTAGGAAAGGGGTAACAGTGCCCAGTAGGCAAGTGGTTAAAATACAATTTGTTGATAAAATTAGTAAATGAGGTGACGCTTCAATTTGCAAAGAATACCCAATCACATGAAAGGAAAACTAAAAAATTTTGTTTGAACATGATTGGGTGATGAAAGTCAGCAAAGCTTTACCACATCGCTAAGCTCTGAGTGCAATTGCACTTGCAAAGTGCACAATTTATTTGCCTTTAGTAAATCAACCCCTATGTATTTTACTAAATGGATTGGTCAAATAGAAGCAAAGAAGCAAGGCAATACAAACTGTCTCCAAAATGCATAAAATTATTATTTTTTTTTTTAAATAAAATAATTTTATACCAAAATTGCATACAGAAAGCAACATCAGTGGTAACTGGGCTCAGATTTTACCATATACCCCGATAACCTTAACTATAACAGGGTTACCAAGAGTGTACAAGGGCAGCTTGGCGAAGTGTCATCAGAGGGCTGGAGTCCAAGTCTACCTGCATGACTTTATTATAAAACAGGTGAAGCAGTTTTCAGGCACTATGGGTGGAGAGATCTATACAGATTGCTGTGAGACAGAGTGGGGCAGTCTTAGGATAGTTATTTCTGCCGGCTTTTGTTGGGGCCCTTACCGTGGGGCACAGCTGGTGATGTTCGGTGGCTTCCATCTGCTTTCAATTCAAAAGAACAAACTATTGGGGAGTTGTTTAGTGAAGATTAGTTTGCAGAAGAACTTAATGGTAGCAAGTAATGGAACAGGTAAAAAAAAAAAAGTAGAGGTAATTCCATATTAATGGGGCAATCCTGGATTGACGCTATGATAGTGTTCTATGGTAGATTAAACAGGCAGGGCAATGCCCTAGGAGCAGGAGGAAGAGGCTGTGTTGGTCTAAAGTTTCAGTTTCTGCTGTACATTATGAGCAATGTGTTGACAATCCTCTCACCATCGCTGTGCTTCAGCCGTGAATGTCGATGGCTGAGGGGCCCCTCGTGGGTCGTTGACTTGAGCTTCGGTAAATCTGCTTTGAAATTCTGGGGATATAGAAGATGGTCGTTGAACCCGCACTTGGACATTGTGGATGAGGAAGATGGCCCACACTAGAATCCTGTAGCCTCTGCTGCTTAGGCTGCACTGGTGGGCACTTGCCTGGATGGCATGGCACTCCAGCCTTGACATTGGTTCTTTTCCCTAGAGCCCATAGTCCCCCTGAGCAGTTCATTAGGATTGCCTCCACTCCTCCCCAGGTACTGTAGTTTCCTTTCTGCTGTAGAGCAGTGCCCCCAATACATAGTAAAACTATACCTCCCACAATCCTCCTTTTACAGCGTCTCCTCCTCCACAGTCAAATGTTGCCCAATTAATGGAGTGCGTGCAGGGCTAATGGGAACATACAGTCAGGTCCATAAATATTGGGACATCGACACAATTCTAATCTTTTTGGCTCTATACACCACCACAGGGGATTTGAAATAAAACAAACAAGATGTGCTTTAACTGCAGACTTTCAGCTTTAATTTGAGGGTATTTACATCCAAATCAGGTGAATGGTGTAGGAATTACAACAGTTTGTATAAGTGCCTCCCACTTTTTAAGGGACCAAAAGTAATGGGACAATTGGCTGCTCAGCTGTTCCATGGCCAGGTGCGTGTTATTCCCTCATTATCCAATTTACAAGAAGCAGATAAAAGGTCTAGAGTTAATTTCAAGTGTGCTATTTACATTTGGATCCTGTTGCTGTCAACTCTCAATATGAGATCCAAAGAGCTGTCACTATCAGTGAAGCAAGCCATCATTAGGCTGAAAAAAACAAAACAAACCCATCAGAGAGATAGCAAAAACATTAGGTGTGGACAAATCAACTGTTCGGAATATCCTTAAAAAGAGAGAACACACCGGTGAGCTCAGCAAAACCAAAAAGACCCGGAAGACCACGGAAAACAACTGTGGTGGATGACCGAAGAATTCTTTCCCTGGTGAAGAAAACACCCTTCACAACAGATGGCCAGATCAAGAACGTCCCTTAAAAAGTGGGAGGCACATATACAAACTGTTGTAATTCCTAAACGGTCACCTGATTTGGATGTAAATACCCTCAAATTAAAGCTGAAAGTCTGCAGTTAAAGCACATCTTGTTTGTATCATTTCAAATCCATTGTGGTGGTGTATAGAGCCAAAAGTATTAGAATTGTGTCAATATCCCAATATTTATGGACCTGACTGTAGTTAATGGGACTTGTTGTCTCACATCAGTATTCTGCGAAGTTTAACTCTTTTTTGCCATTAAAGAGGTCCATGTGCTAGCACCTGGCTACACCAATGTTCTTCTGTTTGCAGTTTTTATATATTACAGCTAGGAATGCACCGATCCGACTTTTTTGGACACGATACCGATACCAAAATCTGGCTTTGTGAAATCGCCGATACCGTTACCGGAACCGATCCAGAGCTACACACAAAGCAAGCGGCTGCAGTACATGCTTCATGTGTACGGCTCCTCCATTCACAGGCGGAGTGCATCTGATATCACTCCGCCTGTGAGCCAGGACTATACAGGAAGTAGCGGCTCCCATCCCATACTACTACTGCACCAAGTAAGGGATGGCTGAGCCGTTACTAAGCAAAAACCGGATCGGCCAGTGGATCGGTCAATGTTACCGATCCCCCGATCCAGCTATAATGGCCATATCGGCGCCGATATCCGATCCAAATATCAGATCGATGCATCCCTAATTACAGCTAGTAGACATATTATCTTCTCAAAAATTAGAACATCGACCTGAAGTTCAAGGTCTCTGAAATTGCTGGCAACCACCATACTATTTAGACATTATCTGTCTTAAAGAGAATTTGTTGCCAGCGCAGTAAATTCAACAACAACCTTATCATAAGCTTATATAAGCATTTAATGTATTTTAGACACCCAAAAGTCCTGAGACTGCTGCTGGGCACCATCATTTTGGATGTGATGTTAGAAGCTCCAGCAGACTCGGAACTGTCACTCAAGTGACAACCTAAAGCAGTGTTTCCCAACCAGGGTGCTGCAGAACCTTGGGGTGCAATTTAGGTTCCCCGGGAGTGCCCCTGACTTTATGATTGGGGGCCTTTGATGTGTTAGGGAGACTCTAAAGTGAAGGGGGACCTCTGATGTGAAGGGGGGACCTCTAAAGTGATGATGGCTTCTGATGTAGAGTGAGGACTCTGATGTGAAGGGGGCACTCATGTGATGAATGAACCTCTGATGTAAAGGGGGGCTTTTGATGTGAAGTTAATTTCATCAAGGTAGTTTTGTGTATTGTTCCAAACTCGGGTTCCCCTTTGAAAACATTTACGTTTTTTTACATTTTAGACTGGGGAGCTTCAAGATGTCGCATATATTTTTAAGGGTTCCGCAACTGAAAAAAAGTTGAGAAATTATGCCCTATAGTATTGCCCTTCGCTTCTCCCAGGCAGCTACAAAAAATGATTATTTAGATAGGTGAGAGGAGGGGTGTAGGAGCTGGGCTAGCACAGACAGTGATCAGACACTCCCAGAAGAGGAGAGGACTATAATATGCAAGACAAGAGGGGGCTGTGCTAGGAAAATGGGGATTTCTGGACTGAGTGTCAATTCCATTGCAATTCAATTGCAATTTGTTTATGTAAAGGAAAAAAAAATTTCACCAATGTTGTTGGTGCTTTTAGCTGTACTTTTTTTAAGTCGGTTGCAGGGTTTCTTTAAAGCGGAGTTCCAGCCTATTTTTAAACTTTGCATTTTCTGTTACCATAAAATAACCTGAAAAAGAATTGGATAGTTATTATTTTTATCTTTCACTTACCTTATTTTTTCAGAAAATTAACTTACTGTACCTTCCTTCCACTTCCTCCCTCTGCGGCCGCGGCCCCCGACGTCACTTCCTTCTTTGCATTGACTCCTGGGAGATGAGCGCCATCAATCCCAGGAGTCAATGCGCCTGCACCGGTGTCACTCATCACTTCCGGCGCAGGCGCATCATTCCCTGCTGAACAGCTTCTGGGCATGCGCAAAACCAGCTGCGGGATGACGCGCCTGCCCTGGAAGTAACGTGTCTGAGACCCAGAGCATTCTGGGTCTCAGACATCATAGAAGAGGACACGAAGAGGACACTCCGGCTTCAGCTGCCCACACCCAAGATGGGAACGTTGGACATTTTCAAGGTAACTTTTTCCTCTTATAGGTAAGTGAAACAGGGGACAGTTCAGAGGCTATCGTTGCTTAAATGCACTAGCCCTGACTGTCCCGGGTGTATTTTATGTTAAGAAATTTTTTTTAGGGTGGAACTCCGCTTAAATGTCTCTTTTGTTTTTGTGGTATGCCCTTTAAAAGTTCATATTGACACCTTTTGCTCATTAACCACTTGCCGACTGCCGCACGACTATTTACTGGGGCGGTCAGCCCCTCACAGGCAGAGTGACGTAGGTCTACGTCGCCAGCCTGTGAGGGTCTAGGGAGCGAGTGCGCGCCCCCGGAGGCGCGCTCCCGCTCCCGAGTGGTCACGGACCCCCCGGCACGTGTGACTGGCGGACCCGATGTCCGCCGGTCACTCGGCGATCGTCGGGGGAGACGGAGAAAGTCAGGCGGCTAGTGTAAACAAGCCGCCTGTCATTCTCCCCGGTGTATGAATGATGATCATACGGTTCTACTATGTAGAACCGTTGATCACTGTTCATACATCTGAAGCCACAGCCAATCACAGTTAGAGTCACGCCCCTGGAGACACACATAGCCCCTCCCTCTCAAAAAAAGTTAACCCATTCACTGCCAGTGTAATTTTACAGTAACAATGCATATATATAGCACTGATTACTGTAGAAATGTCACTGGTAACCCCAAAAGTGTCAAAAATGTCAGTCAAGGGTCCGATCTGTCCGCCGCAATGTCGCAGTACCGAAAAAAAATCGCAGATCGCCGCCATTACGCGTTAAAAAAAAAAACAACAAAAATGACAAAAATCTTTCCCTTTGTTAGTAAACGCGATAACTTTTGCGCAAACCAATAAAAATACGCTTTTTGCGATTTTTTTTTACCAAACATATGTAGCATAAAACAAATTGGCCGAAAATGTTAAAAAATTTTGATTTTTTTTTTTTTGGGGAATTTCATATAATTTACGCTCTTTTTTTGTTTATAGCGCATGATCAAAAAATCGCACAGGTGATCAAATACCACCAAAAGAAAGCTCTGTTTGTGGGAAAAAAAGGACGTCAAATTCGTTTAGGTACAGCATTTTGTCCGTTAAAGTCACACAGTGCCGAATCACAAAATACTCCCCGGTCAGGAAGGGGGTAAAATCTTCTGGGGCTTAAGTGATTAAGAAAACATTTTTAGGGTGGAACTCCGCTTTAATGTCTCTTTTGCTTTTGTGGTATGCCCTTAAAAAAAGAGTTCATATTGACACCTTTTGCTCATAAATATAAATGTGAAGCTCACGTTTCATCTGTCCTACATAAACCAGCTCGCAAAGGCATTAAAGCAAATGGATAGCCCCATACATATAAAGAACCCATTAATGGGGGTTTCATATGCCCTGTGGGAGATGTGATTTTAAAGATGTTGTGGGGCTCTGCAAAGAAAAATTGATAAAAAATGTTCATTGGTTTTACTGATTGTTTTTCCTTAAACTAGAGGTCTTCTTGAGCTTTTATTGAGTGAGAGTATCTTTTAAAGATCAGGTATAATTTGCCTGGTAATTTGGATTAAAGTCCCATTAAAAAGCTTATAGTGCTTGTCCTTATTCTAACATGAGTCTACCCCTTCCTTCTCCTATGCTGTCTTCTGTTCCTCTGAATGTGAGTCTCTCATATAGCAGTTGCACAAGAAGAGTTATATGTCATGGTGATTAATCTTCTTCATAAAAACCTACTCCAAGGGAGACACGTTACAGTGTATTTTATTTACCTTAATTTCCGTTGTCTTCCACTGGGTTAAAGTGCAATTCCAATTTTTTGGAGGAAAACAAATCAATTCCATCCAAGAAAACTATGCGTGGCAAAGATTTATTATCTATCTATTCTATTACAAATTCATACTTTTCTCCATTCTGAAATAGCTGATGTTTTCCTTACCATGTCTTTTCTAAAAACTGAACGCGGTGATGTATGGATCTGCCTTTATTATCATCACTTGAGCAATTCCATTGTTTTTCTCAGAAAGCGATCACTTTCTTCATCTCTTTAGTTGTACAAAGTCTTAGAAGGTATCTCCGTAGAATAAAATGCCAGTTTTAAGGTAATCCCTAGGGACAGTAAACCAGACACTGATAATAATATAAAGTGTATAAATTAGGAGAGTTATAGGTGTCCACAACGCTTAACGCACCAGACTCGGTAATGTTGAACCTCTGGAATGGCTTATTTAACAACTTCTGGATCGGAAAAGATTTGCCCCCTTCCTGACCAGGCATTATTTTGCTATTCGGCACTGCGTTATTTTAACGGACAATTGCGCGGTCATGCAAAGCTATACCTAAATAAAATTGGTGTCCTTTTTTTCCCACAAATAGAGCTTTCTTTTGGTGGTATTTGATCACCTGTGCGATTTTTATTTTTTGCGCTATAAACAAAAAAAGAGCAACAATTCTGAAAAAACAATATTTTTCATATTTTGCTATATAACATTTTCCCAAATTTTTTTTTAACATTTTAGGTCAATTTGTTTTCTGCTACATATTTTTGGGAAAAAAAATCGCAATAAGCGTATTTTGATTGGTTTGCACAAAAGTTATTGCGTCTACTAACTACGGGAAAGATTTATGTAATTTCTATTGTTTTTATTTTTTAACTAGTAATGGTAGCGATCTGCGATTTTTTGCGGGACTGCAATATTGCGGTGGACAGATCGGACCCCTGACTGACATTTTTTACACTTTTCGGGGGACCAGTGACATTTCTACGGTAAAAAATTATGCACTGTTACTATAATAATGACACTGGCAGGGAAGGGGTTAACAGTGTGGGTGATCAAGGGGTTAAATGTGAGCCTAGGGGAGTGATTCTAACCGTGGGGGGGCTTGGCATGTGAAATGACCATAGAGACCTGTGATCCTATATAGAAGGATCACAGGGGCTCTATGATCATTCCAGGGAGAAGAACGGTCGGCTGTGTTTACAACAGCTGATTGTTCTTCTCTCTCAGCGGGGAAAGATCGTGGGTGTCAGGCAATCGAAGCCACCTGCCCACTGCATCGGCTTCCCCACTGACAAGCGGGGGCGGGAGCGTGCCCCCTAGCCTCCTGCGCGACCGATGTATAGCTACGTCAGTTTGCCCAGGAGCAGCTGCCTGCCGCAGTATAACTGCGGCGGGCGGTCGTAAAGCGATTAAAGTGGTTGTAAACCTCAGACATGAAATATGAAGAAAGCACATCCTTCAATACTGTCTACTTGCCTCTCTCCAAAGCATTGAGTGTAATTTCTCTCTGCTGCTTGGTTCTTCTGTTTACTGTGTGAAGGGGTCATGTCCCTTCCCTCCAATCAGGGCTCACAGACTTCAGATCGACTCCCTCTGCTCCTAGATCTAAGAAGAAACCCTTTCATATTTGTCTTTTCACAACAATCTAAGAAATGGCTGCAGATACACAGCTACAACTTATGTAGGAGGATTTGTTTCATGCGAACCCACACTGAAAAGATTAGGGGTGCCGCTAGAAGTTCCTGTGTGTCCACTCCATCCTGGCTCAATGCATGCATTATAAAGGAAAGAAACAATCCTGAGTGCTGCACACCATCAGGACCTGACAATTACAACAGCAGAAGCAGCCTCTGTGCAGGCCATGCCTCCAATGCATTTTGCCTCACCCACTGGGCTTATTCATGAAGGTGGATACCTCAATGACTAGCCTGTGGGAGGGACAGAAGGCATCAGGGGTGTGGCCTGGATGGAGTTGGGCTGAGGCTGCTTCTGCTTTAGTGACTGTCGGGTCCTGATGGTGTGCGGCACTCGCTGTTGTTTCTTTCCTTTAAATTGCAGGATTCTTTTCCATCTCTGTGCATCACCTAATTCTAGTTACAGTACTTCACTGGGTATATGTAAGGGTTTACAACTACCTTAAATTGACATACCATATATACAATTTAGGGTATAAAACTCTGTAATGAGAATTAAAAAAAAAAAAAAGTAACCTTTGAAAAAAGTGTTATTTTACATATACTTTATGTCTATCGACCCCTTTGCTAAAACATTGCTATGTAGCAGGGGAGGAACCGCAGAAGCCAGTGAGGGACTCCGGTCCTCCTCCATCCTTATTGGTCATGTGATCTGTACAGATTTCCTGTAGACCAATAATTGATAAGAGATGGCACCAAAGATGGGGCAATTGTTTACTCCCACTGGCATCAACGATGGGGCACTATTTCTTCCCACTGACACCAACAACGGAGCGCTATCCTTCCCACTTACACCAACGATGGGGTGCTATGTTTTCCACTGATGCTATAACGGAGCGCTATCCTTCCCACTTACACCAATGATGGGGCACTATTTCCTCCCACTGACACCAATGATGGGGCAATATTCCTCCCACTGACACCAATGATGGGGCACTATTCATTCCACTAATACCAATGATGGGGCATTATTCCTTCTCCTATTGACCACAGGCACCATGTGTGTATATATATATATATATATATATATATATTTTTTTTTTTTTTCACTACTTTCACTGAGCACTTAGCACCAGGCATTTTCTACTCCCACTGGCTACAGGACATTAAACTGGCCCTTTCTTTAGAAAGTTTAGAGACCCCAGATTTAGACTGTTGGGGGGGGTCAGTGGTCAGTGAGAGAAAAACTTGCCTAAGGGTTGGTAGACCAGTGAGAATATACAATGCCCTGGCATCAGTTTAGATAAATATGTGGAAAGGGATCAGATTTCGGAGCTCTGCTAAAGTCATAGAGAAGTTAGAATCTATGCATTTGTTCCAGGTCAGTGGAACAAATAAAATAGAAAAAGATTCCCTTTAGTAGGGTAGGTGGTGCTTCTGGCATCAGTTGCAGAAAGTCAGCACAGGAGAAGGATTCTCCCTCCCACCCACCCTAAGTGTAGCCCAGTTGGTATAGGGGGCCCGGTTAGTAGTAGGGAATGGGAAATTGGTTGTCATAGCAGCAGGCAGAGGTCAATGGGTTTTGAAGGCAGGGGATGGTTACGTTCTTTGGAGAACGATGAGTTGGGCCCATCTTCGGTATGGACGTACCTGCCCTGTTAAAGCGGAGTTCCGGGCACAAAATCAACCTTTTTTTTTGTGCCCATCCGCTTGGTCTCCTTCACCTGAAAAGGAATTGGATAGTTAGGCATTTTTTTTTTCACTCACCTTGTAATTGTAGATTGAAAATACTCACCTATTCTCTACTTCCTCCCTCTGTGCCGCGGCTCAGACGTCACTTCCTGTCTTGCGATGATTCCTGGGAGCTGAATGTCATCGCTCCCAGGAATCAATGCGACGGCACCGGCCCACGCTCGTCACTTCTAGGGCGACGCCGCATTCCCTGCTAAACAGCTTCTGGGCATGCCCAGAAGCTGTGGAGGAATGCGGCATTGCACCAGAAGTGACGAGAGGGGCCGGTGCAGGCACATTCTGGGACAAGAAGACGCGGAAGAGGACGCATAAGAGGATCGCGCTGGCTTCAGCTGCCCACAACAGTGATGGCAACGCTGGAGAAGAAATTTTAAAAGTGAGTATTTCTTCTTGTAGGTAAGTGCGAACCGGGACAGGTCAGAGGCTAGCCATTGTGGAATGTACTAGCCCTGACTGTCCCGGGGGTATGTTCACTGAAAAAAAGTTTTCGTGCCCGGAACTCCGCTTTAAGTGTCAGAAGTGATGTGTTTTGGATTGGTTGGTTGTATCGGCTGGAGTATTGACTAACAATTGTCCCCGAGCCAGTGTATTTGCGGCTGGGGGCCGTGAAAATGTGAGTGGGTACCAGATACAGCCAGTTGGTCATTCAAGGGGTGCCTTCAAAATCCTAAGGGGGGTAAAGCATATAAGGGACGTGTTGGGTTTTCAAGGGGGTGCCATGGCAGCAGCGGTATGGTCAATACCCTAGTCATGACAATAACAGGGGGAACTGTGCCTGTGCAATGTGTTTTGCCACGTTTACTGTATGTATAGTGTTCATTAGAGATGTTTGTGATAGAGTAACAGTAGGAAAAACGCAACCGGTTCGCATTTGTTATCCCGTAACTGGAAGTGCCTTCAGCAGTTACTCTTTAAATAAAAGCTGCATATTTAATAATGATTGAAAATTACTTTTTAAATTGCATGAACACACTGAAGCTTATATATTGTAATGATTTGGTTTACAGTAGATGTACTTTATTATGCTGTATTGGTACAGTGAAGAGTCAGCTGGACATCTCCAGCTTGGCCACCCAAGATGTTATGACTCAAGAGACATTGACTGTTTACAGTCAGACGGACTTCTGGTTCCCTGGATGGATTTTTTTTCTCCAATGTTCACTTACAGTCGCATATAACTGCTGGAACAGCAATTTGTTGACTATGCCCCAGAGATGTGTAATCCTAGCTACGTGACCACAAATCAATGTTGTATGAACTGCTTAACGACGTTATGGATTTTCTAAAAGTAATCAAGCAGCTCTAGATGGAGAGAGGTCCCTATGTGATCCTGTGGAAATTAATTATTATGTTTGTCAAACTGTGGGAAACATTTATCAAACAATGCAATGCATATATAAACCTACTTGCAGAAGCTTTCTAGCAGTGTTATTGAAAAAAAAGTACATTATCGTTGCTGCATCTAATCTGATTTAAAAGCTATAGACTTCTTAATGTTGTGCATTAGCTAAAAAACTTATTTTGAACCGTTATGAGGTAAAACCTTTCATTACAAAGTTTAAAGTCCCAACTCCAGCCCAATTTGTTTTTTAATTTTTGAAAGGGGGGGAAAGGAAGGTTTGAGAACAGGGGTTCTCAAACTATTTTCACAAAGGGCCAGTCCATTATCATTTAGACGAGTGGTCCCCAAACTGCAGTCCGTGGGCCGAATGTGGCCCTTAGCCTACCTTTTATTCCTTCTAATGACACTGAGAATAAGGCAACATTCTTTCCATTGACATCAATGGTGGGGCATATTTCCTCTCACTAATACCAACGGCGAAGCACTATTCCTCCCACTGACACCAAAGATGGGGCGCTAATTCACCCACTGGCACCAAAGATGGGGCAATTGTTTACTCCCCCTGGCATCAACGATGGGGCACTATGTTTTCCACTGACGCTATAACGGAGCGCTATCCTTCCCACTTACACCAATGATGGGGCACTATTTCTTCCCACTGACACCAATGATGGGGCTCTATTCATCCCAGTAATACCAATGATGGGGCATTATTCCTTCTCCTATTGACCACAGGCACTATATATATATATATATATATATATATATATATATATTATTTCATTACTTTCACTGAGCACTAAGCACCAGGCATTTTCTACTCCCATTGGCTACAGGACATTAAACTGGCCCTTTATTTAGAGAGTTTAGAGACCCCAGATTTAGACTGTTGGGGGGTCAGTGAGAGAAAAACTTGCCCAAGGGTTGGTAGTTAGTGAGAATATACGATGCCCTGGCATCAGTTTAAATAAGAAGTACCCAAGAGGGACCATTGACCTTGGGGTGTGTGATATAAAGTGCAGTATGTATTGTTGCTATGGCCAATATCAAAGTGAACTTGTTTCTATGACCTACATGGGCAAAGCACAGGTTTGTTTAACCCAATACTTAAACCCCAGCCTCAACCTAACCTTTAAACCTTATCTGGACCCTCTAACTGAACCTACTACTAAACCTATCTTTTGAATTCAACCTCAAACCTTAAAATTAATTATCATAATGGAAACGATAAAATAATATTATGACCCTAACAATAGTATCAATAGAGTGGTTTACTAAAACTGGAGAGAGCAAAAGCTGGTGCAACTCTGCATAGAAACCAGTCACCTTCCAGATTTTATTGCCAAAGCATAATTGAACACACTAGTTTGAAGCTGATTGGCTGCCATGCACAGCTGCATCAGATCCTGGTTATAGTAAATCTACCCCAATGTCTCATTAAACATATTTGAGTCAAAATACAATGTACCAAATATATTTGGGCCTAACCCACATGGAAGAAAAATATATTTGAAATATATTTAAAAAAAAAAAAATTAAAATTTATTTTTACCAAATATATTGGAAATATATTTGAAATGCTACAATTTTGGCCATATTCAATATATTTCTAAAATGTTTTCCCTAAATGTATTGGAAATATATTTTTCTTCCATATGGGAAAAAAACAGCACTGGAATTATTATTTTGTAATATTTTGATCTAAGAACAAGATGTGTGACCACCAACCACGTTTCGTCTTCTTTGACTCTTCTACATGTGCCTGACTGTGAGAGTCAAAGGAGATCCCATAAATGATGCATTTCCTTTTGCAAAATGTGTTGTTTATTTCTGAAAAATTGCAAGCAGTGCTTAGTGGAGTTTTTTTTTTTTTTTATAAGTAATAACACTTTTGATAACCTGGAAAACAAGGACCCCCTACCTTGACTTTTCCTGGTGGCAGCCTAGTAATAGCTTATCCATTCTCCGCGGTAGGTCAGTCACTTGGCTTGTTCCAGTACGTCAGTTTGACAGACGTGTATTCACAGGCATAATTAAACTCTGCAGAGGGCAAACTAGGATTCTTTAAAAGTTAAAAATTGTTTCTTAAATTCCCCTTGGCTGGAGAAGTGTAAACCTAATAAGCGCAACTTGTCGGAGACTGGGTAATGTGAAGAGCTGCAATGAATAGCAGAAACAGTAATTTGTTTTCTATTTGCTGCTGTGCCTCCTGTGATTTTCCCTTTTTAAAATCAGAAGAGAGAATACATTTCAGAGGCTCGCAGAGGCCACACGTCGCTACTTAACCTCATCCAGTTCTAGTTTCATCGACAGCTGTCTAGGAAGGGGGCATGGGCATGAGCAATTTCACAGAAAATTGACATCTTTTGCAGGATATAGAGATCTGAGTTTCTATTGATTTGCTCTTCTCAAATTGTGTTTTGTGGTGTTTTGAATCCCGCTCTGACGCATGTTCTATTTGTCCAGTTAGGATTGTGTATAAGCAGGGCTTCCGCCTCTGTCCTCAACTTGAACTGCAGTTTAGTCCTGTTGCCCATGTGTCGAACGCTGCTGGCAGCCCTGCGTGGTAGGAGAAAGGTAAGAACATTATTATGTTATAGTTTAACATTTCAGAGATTGATACCTTCTTTACAAGGGCTTCATATCCATGATGGTGGGCAGTTCCTTATTGAAGTCAATATTCACCAAGATGCCACAGTGAAAATGTTTGTCAGTGAACATCACACCAATATAATCAAATAGTTTATATGTGCGCTCCTAGGTCGCAAGGTGTCTAGGCGCACAAAAAAGGGGGGTAGTTAAGGGTGCCACATCCTGAATTGTAGAGTAGAGAGAATGGAAGGGAAGGAATTGGACTTTATTGGCACCGGTATTAAAATTGTATATTTTTTTATTGAAACATTCACAAAAACACATTTATGACAAAAATACAAAAAAAGGGGGATAAAAAGACCAACATACAATGTACATATAATGCAATAAGGCGGCAAAGCCTCAAAACAGTGTGTAAATCGCGTAGCCTGTCAGGTACTAATAATTGTAACAACAATCACATATATTACAGAGTAACCTGTGTTCATGAGGCGGCCATAGAGAAGGATGATGACCGTCTCTAAAGGTCGTCTGTACAGAGTGGATACACAGATGTTAGGTTGAATCCCAGCTGCCCTACATGTTTCGCTTAACCTAGTAAGCTTCTTCTGGAGCATGTGGTGAAAACAAACATCTGAGAAAGATTTCAGGTGATAAGACCTTGTAATAGACCAAGCCTGGTAGGCTAGAAAGAATAACGAGGGGGGTCGGTACGCTGTGGTTGGAGCGAACTGCCTAATACAATTGCCGGAAATAACATAAGACCTCCTATGCCTAGGACCCAGGTGTATTCAGGCACGAGTATGCTGCCAATTCAGCGACCGTGTGTATACCCGGAGGCGGTATCCCCATCCGGGGGGGGGGGTATACACACGGTCGCTGAATTGGCAGCATACTCGTGCCTGAATACACCTGGGTCCTAGGCATAGGAGGTGTACCCACCTCGCCTGCCCTTGTTTGGATTTGTAGGTCGGGGCTTTCCTTTCCTCCGGCCCCTCTACACAATCCCTTTTTGGGATCGGATTTCCATGACAGTGAGCCCTCGATTTGATCTGTATCTATGTCATATGAAGTACTTTGTCTTATGTTATTTCCGGCAATTGTATTAGGCAGTTCGCTCCAACCACAGCGTACTGACCCCCCTCGGTATTCTTTCTAGCCTACCAGGCTTGGTCTATTACAAGGTCTTATCACCTGAAATCTTTCTCAGATGTTTGTTTTCACCACATGCTCCAGAAGAAGCTTACTAGGTTAAGCGAAACATGTAGGGCAGCTGGGATTCAACCTAACATCTGTGTATCCACTCTGTACAGACGACCTTTAGAGACGGTCATCATCCTTCTCTATGGCCGCCTCATGAACACAGGTTACTCTGTAATATATGTGATTGTTGTTACAATTATTAGTACCTGACAGGCTATGCGATTTGCACACTGTTTTGAGGCTTTGCCGCCTTATTGCATTATATGTACATTGTATGTTGGTCTTTTTATCCCCCTTTTTTTGTATTTTTGTCATAGATGTGTTTTTGTGAATATTTCAATAAAAAAATATAAAATTTTAATACCGGTGCCAATAAAGTCCAATTCCTTCCCTTCCATTCTCTCTACATCACACCAATAAAAGCCTACTGGACATCCAATCCTAAAACCATGGGTATTAATCGGTAGTTTCCCCAACCTTCACCCCCCCCCCCCCACATCTATATTTGCAGCTATAACAGCCTCCACTCTTCTGGGAAGGCTTTCCATAACTTTTTGAATTGTGCCTGTGGAAATGTGTGCTCATTTACACAAAAGAATATTTTTTGCCAGCTACTGATGTTGGATGAGAAGACATAGTTCCCAATCAACATTCCACTTCATCCCAAATATGTTCAATTGTGTTTATGTCATGACTCTGTCCAGGCCACTCAAGTTCCTTCACACTATAGCCAAAAAAATACTGTAAAGAAACAAGAGGCTATACCGGTGCTGGACAGCCCACTCTAAGTGACAACACTGACACAAAAATTTAAAAAGAATTACATTTTATTCATAGCAATGATAAAATACCATACAGCAGTGGTCCTCAACTCCGGTCCTCAGGGCCCACTAACAGGCCAGAGTTTAAGTATTACCTTGGGGAGATGCAGACTAGAGTACTATAATCACTGAGCAGCAAAACCTCAAAGTTAACACCCTCCCTGGTCCAGCCTCACACAGGTGCACAAGATAGATGCCCCAGGTGATTGCACAAGGTTAGGGTATCCGATGCATTTCGCCTTATTGGCTTCCTCAGGGAATATTACATAGTTACATAGTAGGTGAGGTTGAATAAAGACAATAGTCCATCCAGTTCAACCTGTGTAGGTGTGTGTGGCCGTAATCATCTCGCATACCCCTGAATGTTCTGATCCTTGAGATGTACGTCTAAGAGTCTTTTGAAAGCCACCATACTTCCCGCAGAAATCTCCTCTTGTGATAGAGAATTCCACAATCTTGTAGCCCTAACAGTAAATAACCCCCCACATTGCCTGAGGTTAAAACGCTTCTCCTCCAATCGCATTGTATGCCCTCGAGTCCTCATGCAATCCCTTCGACTGAATAGCTGTTTTTCTATGCCGAGATCACCATTGAGATATTTATAAATTGCTATCATGTCCCCTCTCAGGCGTCTCTTCTCTCTTCTGGGTGAAGAGGATTTCACAATATCAATTTGAAAGCAGGTATGATCCCATATACAGAGAGGCAATGAGCCACTAGTGAACGGTTTCTAAAGCCGGATCGCCACTGTATGAGACATGTCTATATTACTTAGAGAAGCTGTAGCAGGGACTCTATGGTGCTATTCCCATAAAGAGTATGGGAAGAAAAAGAGGAAGAAAGAGGTCTCCACACACGCGCCCAGCTGTGATCAATATTGCATAAGGAAAAGCAGGAGCACACTTCCGAGCAGCATAAATATTTGACTCCTGTGATGATGGTCCAAATGGGACCCCAAAAAGATAACCCTATCACAGGTGTCTCTAAAAGGAAAAGAACATACTGTGTACCAGACTGTCCTTTAGGGGTGGCGGTTTTAGCGGCCTCTAAGACCCCCAGAGGTCTGTATGTACACACCTATATGTTCAGAAAAGTCTGAATAGATGTGTTCACTTCAAACCTTCCAGTCTGTTCTCACAACAGTTCATAACCAAAATAATATTTTTTTTCAATGATGGAATATCATATAACAAGTCTGGGGCTAACTCAGCACATCAAGCTTTGCTTTTTTTTTTCTAAAATATGACTTTTGGGTTTACTGGTCCTTTCATAAAACTATAATGCCCTATAAATCAAAGAGAGCTACTGCTGCAGATTTAGACTCATTGGCTTCATTGTCACGTAGCCATAAGCCAGTTCCAGCTGAGAATAATCCAATAGAAGTTGAAATACCGTACTCCAAACTGCTATTTTTTAAACTTTTATTGCAACTATCAGTGCTTATAAAGATCATAAGAAACTTGGGAAAACAGGGTACTCGCCAGAAGCTCTAGGAATACAAATTAAACGTTTAAACCCATCATTCAGATGGCATTCCATTTCATCCCTTCTGTGTTACATTTGGGGTTTTTAGCTGCATAATTATACTAACTCACCCACTGATTGGTGTAATGTATTTTGATATTAGAATAGTGAATTGTAAGTATATGAATATAAAATGTATGTACACTCTAGCAATGAGCTTACTGTATTTGCTATACCATTAAAAGCATTTTGTTCTATCTGATAAGTTAAAAAAATAACTTTTCATCCTAGAAACCCAGTAAACTCCTACATACCTGTAATGGCCTGACACTGCTGGGCTAAAAACTCATATAATGTTTTAAACTGCTTCTGTAAACTACTGAGCACCCCCATAGTATGGCAAGGGTGGGGGTTCTGTAATCCTAAAACATTTTTTGTCCTAGACTGCTCCTCAATAGATACAGTATAGTGTTTTCTTTCTAGGACAGAAAGTGTGTTACTGGCAGTAGCACCAAATTGAAAATAAAATAAAGGAAAAAAGCCTTAAAAGTGAAAACTACAGACATCACATGTAAGGGTAAATGAGCTGAAATTTTTGTTTCTAACTACTTGCCGACCGCTTACTTTATATATATATGGCTGCAGAGTGGCTCCTACTGGCAAAACCACGCATGGGTACGTTGGTTGCCTGGTGGCAGCTAGGGGGCGCACTCCCACCCCCCAATCGTCAGCGGGTAAGCCAATGCTTGTGTCAGGTGGCTCCGATTGCCGATTGCCGCCTGACACCCGCGATCGTTCCCCCGCTGAGAGAGAAGGACGGTCGGCTGTTGTAAACACAGCCAACCATCCTTCTTCCTGAAATGATCACAGAGCTCCTGTGATCCTTCTATATAGGGTCACATGTCTCTATGGTCATCTCAGAAGCCACGCCCCCCCCACAGTTAGAATCACTCCCCTAGGGTCACATTTAACCCTTTGATCACCTATACTGTTAACCCCTTCCCTGCCAGTGTCATTATTACAGTAACAGTGCATATTTTTAGCACTGATTACTGTAGTAATTTCACTGGTACCCCCAAAAGTGTCAAAAATGTCGGTTAGGGGTCCAATCTGTCCGCCGCAATGACGCAGTCCCGCAAAAAAATCGCAGAACGCCGCCATAACTAGTAAAAAAAAAAAAAACAATAAAAATTACATAAAACTTTTCCGTAGTTAGTAGACGCGATAACTTTTGCGCAAACCAATTAAAATACGCTTATTGCAATTTTTTTACCAAAAATATGTAGGAGAAAACAAATTGGCCTACAATGATAAAAAATTTAGATTTTTACATTTTTTTTGAGACTGTTATATAGCAGAATGTGAAAAATATTGCTTTTTTTTTCAAAATTGTCGCAATTTTTTTGTTTATAGAGCAAAAAATAAAAATCGCACAGGTGATCAATTACCACCAAAAGAAATCTCTATTTGTGAGGAAAAAAGAACATCAATTTTATTTGGGTACAGTGTCGCACGACCGCGCAATTGTCCGTTTAAAATAATGCAGTGCCGAATCGCAAAATAGGGCCTGATCATTAAGGGGGCAAATCCTTCTTAAAGTGATTAAAACCCAAAAGAAGTCTCACTTCTTTTTTTTTTAATTATTATTATTATTACAGTGTTCTGTTCCTAATGTAATACTTTGTCCCTTGTCTGTGCTGTGGAAGGCTACCGTGAGGGAAAAAGTATTTGATCCCCTGCTAATTCTGTATGTTTGCCCACTGGCAAAGAAATGATCAGTCTATAATTTTAATGGTTTATTTTAACAGTGAGAGACAGAATAACAACAAATATATCCAGAAAATCAAATTTCATAAAAGTTATAAATTGATTTACATTTTAGAGAGTGAAATAAGTATTTGAACCCTTTGCAAAACATGGCTTAGTACTTGGTGGCAAAACCTTTGTTGGCAATTACAGAGGTAAAATGTTTCCTGCAGTTGGCCACCAGGTTGGCACACATCTCAGGAGGGATTTTGTCCCACTTCTCTTTGAAGATTCTCCCCAAGTCATTAAGGTTTTGAGGATGATGTCTGGTAACTCGAACCTACAGCTCCCTCCACATATTTTCTATGGGATTAAGGTCTGGAAACTGGCTAGGCCACTCCAGGACCTTAATGTGCTTTTTCTTCAGCCACACCTTTGTTGCCTTGGCCGTGTGTTTTGGGTAATTATCATGCTGGGATTCCCATCCACGACCCATTTTCAATGCCCTGGCTAAGGCAAGGCGGTTCTCACCCAAGATTTGTCCATCGTCCTTTTGATGTGGCAAAGCTGTCCTGTCCCCTTAGCAGAAAAACACCCCCACAGCATAATGTCTCCACCTCCATGTTTAACGGTGGGGATGATGTTCTTGGAGTCATAGGCAGCATTCCTCCTCCTACAAAAACATTGAGTTGAGTTGATGCCAAAGAACTTGATTTTGGTCTCCTTTGCCCACAACACTTTCACCCAGTTCTCCTCTGAATCATTCAGATGTTCATTAGGAAAATTCAGATGGGCCTGTACATGTGCTTTCTTGAGCAGGGGGACCTTGAAGGCTCTGCAGGATTTCAGTCCTTCACGACGTAGTGTGTTATCAATTGTTTTCTTGGTGACTATGGTCCCAGCTGCCTTGAGATCATTGACAAGATTCTCTCGTGTAGTTCTGGGCTGATTCCTCACCGTTCTCATGATCATTGAAACTCCACGTGGTGAGATCTTGCATGGAGCCCCAGACCGAGGAAGATTCACAGTTATTTTGTGTTTCTTCCATTTGCAAATAATATTACCAACTGCTGTCACCCTCTAACCAAGCTGCTTTTTGATGGTCTTGTAGCCAATTCCAGCCTTGTGTAGGTCTACAGTCTTGTCCCTGACATCCTTGGACAGCTCTTTGGTCTTGCCTATGGTGGAGAGATTGGAATCTGATTGATTGATTGCTTCTGTGGACAGATGTCTTTTATACAGGTAACAAGCTTAGGAGCACTCCCTTTAGGAGAGTGCTCCTAATCTCAGGTCGTTATCTGTATAGAAGACACCTGGGAGCCAGAAATCTTGCTGATTGATAAGGGATCAAATACTTATTTCACTCATTAAAATGCAAATCAATTTATAACTTTTTTTAAAATGCGCTTTTCTATTTTTGTGGTTATTCTGTTTCTCACAGTTAAAATAAACCTACCATTAAAATAAAGAATGAAGATAGACTGATCATTTCTTTGTCGGTGGGCAAACGTACAAAATCAGCAGGGGATCCAATGCTGTTTTTCCGCACTGTAGCTACGTGGTCAGACAGAACTCACCCTCTCCCTTTAAGACCTTCCGACAATGCAGTGTGCAAGGATCCAGAAAATTGCCCAAGACGAGTGCCATCAAGAAAAATTCAGAGGAACATGTTAGCCTCCCATCCTTCTTGCTTACACTTGTCTCCGGCAAGTTCTTGGAGCCATAAATAAGTTCCAGCTATCAATGCAGCTGTCTCCTTGCTAGCTGCACTTCCGGCTGGCTGAGGGGGAAGGAAGGCCATGCTGTCCGATCATGTAGCTAGCCTTCCGCAGCACAAAGGAAGTTGACACAAAGTACTACATGCACTTTTTTCTATTGGGGGCAGAACAGTGTAATAATAAAAAAAAAATTAGGGCCTTCTTTAATAGGGAACCATTGTTTTCTATGTCGTGACCTATTGCTGTGATTTTAGCACCACGATTGAGCTGCCAAAAATGTAGCTCCATTCTAATGAGGTGACTGCTAGCATGTGCTCAATTCTCTCAGTAGTAAGATATTAAACTCATTAAAAGTAGCTATCTAAAGCCAAAACTTTACTTCTTAGTTTTGGATGGAATGGGAACCCTGTTAGATTTTTATTGCTGTCTGTGTCCTCTGTAGGGAGATGCAGTCTTTGTGTCCCGTGACCCCTGTCAGCCAAACAGATGGGGGAAAATCCAAGCTGTCGCAAAAACAGGAATAGCTTCAACATTATCGTCATCAAAAGGCTAAAAAGGCAATTTTTGTTGGATGGAGCACTTCTGTATTTTTTTTTTCACTTTGTGTCATTGTTGGGAAGATTCACTTTCATTTTTGTCCTAGGGCAGTGACCATTGTCCTAGGGCAGTGACCATTGTCACTGAGACTGTCCGGGAGGGAAATTAAAAAAGCTGAGTTGTCACAGGAATAGATGGCACATCTTCAAATAGACACACTTGTTCTGTTAGCAACTTAAAGCGGAGTTCCGGCCACGGGGGTGAAATTAAGCTAAAAATACCCCCGGGACAGTAGGTATATATAGGTCTATAATCTTGTCCGTGACATCCTTGGACAGCTCTTGGGTCTTGGCTATGGTGGAGAGATTGGAATCCGATTGATTGATTGCTTCTGTGGACAGGTCTCTTTTATACAGGTAACAAGCTGAGATTAGGAGCACTCCCTTTAAAAAAGCTGAGTTGTCACAGGAATAGATGGCACATCTTCAAATGGACACACTTGTTCTGTTAACAACTTAAAGTGGAGTTCCGGCCACGGGGGTGAAATTAAGCTAAAAATACCCCCGGGACAGTCAGGGCTAGTACATTCCACAATGGATAGCCTCTGTACTGTGTCGGGTCGCACTTACCTTTTAGAAGAAATACTTACCTTGAAAATTTCTTCTCCAGCACTGCCATCTTGGATGTGGGCACCTGAAGCCAGCGCGTACTCTTCTGCGTCCTCTTCCATGTCCTCTTCTTCCAGAATGCGCCTTCACCGGCCCCGCTCGTCACCTCCGGTGCGGGTGCGTCATCCCTCCACAGCTTCTAGGCATGCCCAGAATCTGTTTAGCAGGGAATGACGCGCCCGCACCGGAACTGACGAGCGGGGTCTGTGCAGGCGCATTGATTCCTGGGGGCGATGACATTCAGCTCCCAGGAATCAATGCAAGGAGGAAGTGACGGCGCGGGCCGCGGCCACAGAGGGAGGAAGTGGAAGAATGGTGAGTATATTTTCTTCAATAACAAGGTAAGTAACAAAAAAAAAATCGTAACTATCCATTTGTTTTTCAGGTGACCAAGAGCAAGTGGATGGCCCAAAATCGATTATGTCGATTTTGAGGCTGGAACTCCGCTTTAAGCAAGTCATAAATTTATTAACCAGCATGTAGACCGAAAAAAAGAAAAATAACCCGATTCCCCTTTTTACACTCTGGAGGTTGATGGGGAATCCCTCCCACTGTGCTTTTGTGCTCTGACAGCTGAGAGCCTTCTCCACCATCAAAACACATTGATCAGTGTTGTTGGCTATGGCTGGTGGTACTGATCGTTTGGGAAAAACCCAACAGGCTTGTTGTACAGAAGTAGATCGGCTACTGCACAACCAGGCAGCCCATACGTGGATTGAAATTCGGCCAGTCCCTGCTGAACCGGACAAATTTTGATCCATGTATTGTTACTTTTAGACAGCGTTTTCCTCACCCAATGGGACACAGATGACAAGAAATGGGCATGGGGTTTTACCCATTTCCTACTTTATCCAAAATGTTTTTTTTTTTCCATAATAGGGTTTTATTGAAGATTTGTTTTACATACAAAACAGGCATACCATAAGTGCGAACATTTAATACAAAATATGGACAAACACAAGCATAAGCAGCTGCTTCAGGATCACAGGCTGTCCACCGAGACTAGACCTTTAAGGGTTTTATCCAAAACATTTAAAAACCACAATGGATATCAGCTTAAGCAACTATTGTATGGTTAAATACAGGTAATGCACATTTTCATTTGTTTAATACTCATTCATAACCTGCCAGCCTGACCTCATGCACTGTACATGTGTTTTAATTAAATGTGAAGGTCACAGGTCTGTGTGATCTGGCAAACAAGGATAACATCAGGAAGGATTTGCATGACAATGTGCATAATTACACATATCCTCTCAAAACCTGCCTCTTCTACACCAGCCAGCTGTATAAATGTCATCTCTTGGGCCTCCTGCTGATGATACTACCAAGTCTTGCATTAGGTTTTTCCAGTCCACAATTTCGCAGATTCCGTGAGGATAGTCTAATGCCATTCAAATGCCGGCCATTTATTTTGCCTTGATAGGGAGATTTTACTTTGATGAATAATGTGGGTATCTAAAGTAGACCTGTGCCAGAAGCAAAGAAGTACAAGTAACCTAAATCATTAACCACTTAAGCCCCGGAAGATTTTACCCCCTTCCTGACCAGGGGGTATTTTGCGATTCGGCACTGCGTGACTTTAACTGACAATTGCGCGGTTGTGCGACGCTGTACCTAAACGAATTTGATGTCCTTTTTTTCCCACAAAGAGAGCTTTCTTTTGGTGGTATTTGATCACCTGTGCGATTCTTTGATCATGCGCTATAATCAAAAAAAGAGCGTCAATTTTGCAAAAATAACAATATTTTTCACATTTTTTCATATGAAATTCCCCCAAAAAAATGTAAAAATCAAAATTTATTAACATTTTAGGCCAATTTGTTTTATGCTACATATTTTTGGTAATAAAAATCGCAAAAGGCGTATTTTGATTGGTTTGCGCAAAAGTTATTGCGTTTACTATCTAAGGGAAAGATTTTTGTCATTTTTGTTGTTTTTTTTTTTTTAACGCGTAATGGCGCCAATCTGCGATTTTTTTTGCGGGACTGCGACATTGCGGCGGACAGATTGGACCCTTGACTGACATTTTTGACACTTTTGGGGTTACCAGTGACATTACTACAGTAATCAGTGCTATACATATGCACTGTTACTGTAAAATGACACTGGCAGTGAAGGAGTGAAGGGGTTAACTTTATTTGAGAGGGAGGGGTTGTGTGTGTCCCTAGGGGCGTGATTCTAACTGTGATTGGCTGTGGCTTGAGGTGTAGGAACAGTGATCAACCATTCTTACACAGGGGAGAATGACAGGCGGCTTGTTTACATCAGCCTCCTGCCTTTCTCCCGCTCTAACGGACGTTCGCGAGTGCCCGGCGGACATCGGGTCCGCCGGGCAAACGCGTGGGGGGTCCGTGAGCGAGTGGGAGCGCACCTCCGGTGGCGTGCGTTCGCTCCCCAGAGCCTCACAGGCTAGTGACGTACCCATACGTCACTTTGCCTGTGAGGGGCTGACCGCCGCAGTATATGTACTTGCGGCGGTCGGCAAGTGGTTAAAAGCAGGCATCAAGAATTCTCTACATATATACCCTGTCTGTCTTCCTGAGTGTACTGTGAGCCCTGAACATGAGGAATTTGATTTGCAATGGTAACCTACAGCTCCAAAGTAGGAGTCCCTCACCCAAGGCTGCTGTTATAAATAACAATATCTCTCCTGCGCTCGAGTAGTATGCGGGAAGGTGAATGTTCTAGGCGGTTTTATGACACAAAATAAGTGGTCTTGCTGCCCCCCTCAGGACCAAGGGTATCCAAAAGGCACTGTAAGAAAACAACAAGAGAAGGCACTCCGACCTTGTGCATTACCACTTAAAATTTTATTAGAATCAAAGAAGGGTAGCGTACAATATACTCACAAACGTAGGATATGAACAAGCATGTAGGAAATGGGCACCGCTCGCTTCCAGGACACTTCTCTACTGCTGGATAGCGTGATGGTGTCCTCAAAACCTGATGTTCTTACGCGTTTCGAGGGAGGACCCTCTTCCTCAGAGCCAAAATCACCACTGAGTGCCCATTTCCTGCATGCTTGTTCATATCATACATTTGTGAGTATATTGTACGCTACCCTTCTTTGATTTTAATAAACTTTTAAGTGGTAATGCACAAGGTCGGTGCGCCCTTCTCTTGTTGTTTTCCTGCTGTTAGAAATCAAAGGGCCCCATACAGCCTACCTGGCAGCCCTCCCCCCCCCCCTCCGGCCAAAACTGACATAGATTTACCAGTCCCTTTCTCTGCAGCCTCAGCTGCACAGATGAATTAATAGGAAACGCTCCGAGGCCTCCTGCTCATTCACAAACTAAGGCATATTAAACACAACTTACTATGCTTCAGTAATGAATGGACACAGGAGTGATTGGTACAGAGTAAACTACATATTTACCTGCCCCTTTTCTTGCTCTCCACCCTGAAACATCCCCCTGTGTGCCCGCAGCAGCTGGCAACGAGAGAGGAGGGGAAGCCGACAGCGCTGGGGCACACAGGGGGGCCCGGACAGCAGATGGAAGGGGCGCATGTGCTAGAACCACTTCCCTTGCAGTGCAGCCAGGGGGAGGAGGAGAAGCTGGCAGCCCTACGGGGGGAGGCAGAATGGGATTGGTGTCTGCAGTAAGGCCCCTTTCATACATACGGTCCGTTTGTCCGTTTTTCATCCATCTGTTCACGGATGAAAAAGGACATCAGTGCATCTCTATGTAAAAACGGATGACAACGGATATTTGTTAACATTAATTTTTTCCGCTTCCGTCAATGTCTGTTTTTTTGAACGGATGAGTGCCCTATTTTTCATCTGTCAAAAAAACGAATCGGACGAAAAACGGATGTAAACGGACTAACGGTCTGTTTTTCATCCGTTTTTGCATTGGTAGTGGATGTAAAAAAAAAAAAACGGATGAAAACGGATGAAAAACGGATGAAAAACGGATGAAAAATGGATGAAAAATGGATGAAAAATGGATGGAAAACTAATACATTTGACGTGACTGAACTGAACGGACCATATGTGTGAAAGGGGCCTAAGACAGTACAGCTGCCACTCCTACTCCTACTTAGGGGCCCAGGCCCCGTACAGGAGGGCTGGCTGTATTGACTTATCAGCTGCCCTGCCTGCACCACTTGCAAGCCTTCTTAACCAAAATAGATAACAATGCATGCAAGGATTACAAGATTCCTGAGCTCGGGCATGTTTAAATCCTAGTCTGAACCCATCTGATTTGATCCCGCCAGAAAACTGTCACTTTACGGGGTCAATCATAATGCACTCCCCACGCTGAAGCTGCACATATACACTTCCCTTGTGATATCGCTCAGATGAGTGTTACGCTCAGCGCTCCGGGCCCCCTGCTGGCCTCGAAGCGTTCACAGCGCACCGGGACTCTTAGATCTAAAGGACCAGTGCACAGGTGATTGGTACCTGGCCCAGACTGGTTATTAAGGGTTAAGGTTTGTGAAAGGCAGTGCTGACTTAATTAGGCTTCACCTGTGCACTGCTCATTAATACCTTCTCCTCACACAGCTTCCTGCCGGATCTTTGTGCCTTGTGCCTCTGTGAAAGCGTTCCCTTCTGTGTTTGTTTGCTTTGCCTGTTGCCGAATCCTTGCTACCGACATCTCGCCTTTGAACCTCTGCCGCCTGCCCTGACCTCTGCTACGTCCGACTACGCTCTTGCCTACTCCCTGTGTACCACGCCATATCAGCTGCCAGAGAGATCGAGTTGTTACTAGGGGACACGACCTGGTAGTTACCGCCGCAGCAAATCCATCCCGCCTTGCGGCGGGCTCTGGTGAAGACCAGTAACTGCTTAGAACCGGTCCTCTAGTACAACCCGCGCCATCGTCTCTCTGGTCCAGAGGATCCACTACCAGTCCTGCCGGTTCGTGACAGTAAGATCCGGCCATGGATCCCGCTGATGTTCCGTTGCCAAGCCTAGCGGACCTCACCACCGTTGTGGCCCAGCAAGGTCAACAGTTGGCTCAGCTGACCGCTATGTTTCAGCAGTTCCTGCCAACTCAGCGACAGCCAGCTCCTCTGTCAGCATCTGCTGCACCTCCCACACAAGCAGTTGCCACCAGGTCCAGAATCCGCTTGTCTCTGCCGGACAAGTACGACGGAGATCCTAAATTATGCCGAGGGTTCCTGTCTCAGTGCTCTCTTCACCTCGAGCTACTGTCTGACCAGTTTCCGTCTGAGCGAGCCAAGGTAGCCTTCATCCTCAGTCTGCTTTCCGGGAGGGCCCTGGCCTGGGCTACACCATTTTGGGACCGCGCTGATCCAGTCACCGCATCTGTCCAGAATTTTTGTCAGGAGTTTCGTAACGTATTCGAGGAACCTGCCCGAGTTACCTCCGCAGAGACTGCTTTGCTAAACTTGTCCCAAGGAACTTCTACCGTGGGTGATTATGCCATCCAGTTCCGTACCCTTGCCTCCGAGCTGAACTGGAACAATGAAGCTCTTTGTGCCACTTTTAAGAAGGGACTCAATAGTGACATTAAGGACGTCCTTGCTGCACGTGACCTGCCTACTACACTAAGTAACCTCATCTTGCTGGCCACCAGGATCGATAAACGTTTCTCCGAGAGACAAGAGGAACTCCATCTTGAAAAGGAAAGAGCTCGTCCTAAACGCTACCCTCGTCTGGCCCCTGTGTTCCAGCGTCCACCTCAACCTGTCTCTGGGTCTTCCATTGTGGAGGCCATGCAGGTGGACCGGTCTCGCCTGACCCCGCAAGAACGAAGCCGTCGTAGAGACGAGAACCTGTGTTTATACTGCGCTAGTACCGAGCACTTCCTTAAGGACTGTCCTCTTCGTCCCCAACGTTCGGGAAACGCTCGCACCTAGTGAATGTGGGAGAGGCATTACTAGGTGTGGATTCTTCCTCTCCACGTCTCATCATACCCGTGCAGTTGTTCCTGTCGTCCAAGTCCTTTTTTTCTGCTGCAGCCTTCTTGGATTCCGGCTCAGCCGGCAACTTCATTCACGCCTCCTTGGTCGACAAGTACCGAATTCCTATAATTCGTCTTCCCAAGCCGATCCTCATTTCTACGGTCAACGGGGAGAGACTCTCTGCTACGGTACAATACCGCACCCAGCCTCTGCGGATGGACATTGGGGTGTTTCACACAGAGACTCTGGAATTTTTTGTTCTTCCCTTTTGCTCTTCCGAACTCCTGCTGGGTCTACCGTGGTTGCAACGCCATTGTCCTGTCCTGAATTGGTCCACCGGTGAGATTTTGCGTTGGGGTTCCTCCTGCTCTGACCGGTGTCTCAAGCCTGCTCCTATCAAACGGGACCCACTAATTCCTCCGCCACCAGGTCTCCCCAAGACTTACCACCGTTTTGCGGATGTCTTCTGTAAAAAGCAAGCTGAGACTCTTCCTCCTCACAGGCCTTATGATTGTCCTATTGACCTATTACCTGGCTCTACTCCACCTCGAGGCAGAATTTATCCTCTCTCACCTCCAGAGACTCAGTCCATGTCAGACTATGTACGTGAGAACTTACAGAGAGGGTTTATTAGGAAGTCTTCTTCCCCTGCTGGAGCCGGTTTTTTCTTTGTGTCTAAAAAGGATGGTTCGCTCCGCCCCTGCATTGACTATAGAGGACTCAATAAAATTACCATTAAAAACCGTTACCCACTGCCTCTAATCTCTGAGTTGTTTGACCGTCTCCGAGGAGCCAAGATTTTCACCAAGCTGGATCTCCGCGGGGCCTACAACCTGATCCGCATTCGAAAGGGAGACGAGTGGAAGACTGCTTTTAACACCAGGGACGGTAATTTTGAATACTTAGTGATGCCCTTTGGGCTCTGTAACGCCCCTGCAGTCTTCCAGGAGTTCGTGAACGACATATTCTGGGACCTTCTTTACACTTGTGTAGTAGTATACCTGGATGACATCCTTATTTTTTCCTCTAATTTGGAGCAACACCGAGTCCATGTCCAACAAGTTCTTACCCGTCTCAGGAGTAATCGCCTCTATGCCAAGATTGAGAAGTGTCTGTTTGAGCGTTCCTCCTTGCCCTTCCTGGGATATATCATCTCTGCCCAAGGACTTCAAATGGATCCTGCCAAGCTCTCAGCGGTTCTGGACTGGCCACGCCCCTCTGGCCTCCGAGCCATACAGAGGTTCCTGGGTTTCGCCAACTACTACAGACAATTTATTCCTCATTATTCCACCCTGGTGGCCCCCATCGTGGCCTTGACTAGAAAAGGTGCAAATCCCAAAACCTGGCCTCCTCACGCTGAAGAGGCCTTCCAGTCCCTGAAAGCCGCCTTTGCTTCTGCACCTGTTCTGTCCCGGCCAGATTCTTCCAAGCCATTCTATCTGGAAGTGGATGCATCCTCAGTGGGAGCCGGAGCTGTGCTAACTCAGAAGTCATCCAGAGGCAAGACCATAACTTGTGGCTTCTTCTCTAAAACCTTTTCCTCCGCCGAGAAGAATTACTCTATTGGGGACAGAGAACTGCTGGCAATTAAATTAGCCTTGGAGGAATGGAGACATCTTCTCGAGGGTGCTCTTCACCCTGTGATCATCTTTACGGACCACAAGAACCTAGCCTACCTCCAGTCAGCTCAAAGACTAAATCCCCGCCAAGCCCGTTGGTCCATCTTCTTTGCCCGCTTCAATTTCCAGATTCATTTCTGCCCAGCTGCTAAGAACATCAGGGCGGATGCCCTTTCTCGCTCTTCAGATGTGGTGGGTGACATACCCACTCCTCAACACATTATCCCTCCAGAATGTCTCATCTCGGTTGCTCCTGTGGACCTGCGTCTTCTTCCTCCCGGCAAGACCTACATTCCTCCTCGTCAGCGGTTACAGATTCTCAAGTGGGGCCATGCTTCCCTTTTTGCCGGTCATCCTGGAATTAAAAAATCTCTTCAATTAATTTCCCAAAGATATTGGTGGCCCACTCTGGAGAGAGACGTCACAGAATTCGTCCAATCCTGTGTGATCTGCGCTCGTGACAAAACTCCTCGTCAGAAACCTGCGGGTCTTCTTCTGCCTCTTCCTGTTCCTGAGACCCCTTGGTCGCACATCGCCATGGACTTTATCACTGACCTTCCCTCCTCCCATGGTAAGACGGTCATCTGGGTCGTGGTGGACCGATTTTCAAAGATGGCTCACTTTGTGTCCCTGCCTGGTCTCCCGTCCGCGCCTCAGTTGGCCAAACAGTTTTTTCTACACATCTTCCGCCTCCACGGCCTTCCCAGACACATCGTCTCGGACCGTGGGGTGCAGTTTGTTTCCAGATTTTGGAGGGCTCTCTGTGGTCAGCTCGGAGTCAAGTTGGACTTTTCTTCCTCGTATCACCCTCAGTCCAATGGCCAAGTGGAACGGGTGAACCAGATTCTGGGAGATTATCTACGCCATTTTGTGTCCTCCCGTCAAGATGATTGGTCGGATTTACTCCCTTGGGCAGAGTTTTCTTACAATTTCAAGCAATCTTCTGCCTCCAATAAATCCCCATTTTTTGCGGTCTGTGGTCGTCATCCTCTGCCACCTCTGCCTCGGACCTCTGCTCCCTCTTCTGTACCAGCTGTAGAGGACCTCCTTCAGGACTTCTCTTCTATTTGGCGAGAGACCCACTCAGCGCTCCTCAAGGCCTCGGCCCGTATGAAGTTCCAGGCTGATAAAAGTCGCAGAGCTCCTCCGGAATTCAGTCCCGGTGACAAAGTGTGGCTCTCCTCGAAATTCATCAGATTTAAGGTCCCAAGTTACAAGTTGGGCCCTCGTTACTTGGGTCCCTTTAAAATCAAGAGCCGCATTAACCAGGTGTCCTACCAGCTCCATCTTCCACCCTCTCTCCGAATCCATAACTCTTTCCATGTCTCCCTTCTCAAACCTGCTATCTTTAACCGCTTCTCTCCTAAACTTCTTTCTCCCACCCCTGTTGCTGGTACCTCTGATATTTTTTCGGTCAAAGAAGTCCTAGCGACCAAAGTCATCCGGGGGAAAAGATTTTTTTTGGTCGATTGGGAGGGCTGCGGCCCTGAGGAGAGATCTTGGGAGCCGGAGGAGAACATCCTGGACCGCAGCCTCATGCGCAAGTTCTTGGGTTCCAAAAAGAGGGGGAGACCAAAGGGGGGGGTACTGTTACGCTCAGCGCTCCGGGCCCCCTGCTGGCCTCGAAGCGTTCACAGCGCACCGGGACTCTTAGATCTAAAGGACCAGTGCACAGGTGATTGGTACCTGGCCCAGACTGGTTATTAAGGGTTAAGGTTTGTGAAAGGCAGTGCTGACTTAATTAGGCTTCACCTGTGCACTGCTCATTAATACCTTCTCCTCACACAGCTTCCTGCCGGATCTTTGTGCCTTGTGCCTCTGTGAAAGCTTTCCCTTCTGTGTTTGTTTGCTTTGCCTGTTGCCGAATCCTTGCTACCGACATCTCGCCTTTGAACCTCTGCCACCTGCCCTGACCTCTGCTACGTCCGACTACGCTCTTGCCTACTCCCTGTGTACCACGCCATATCAGCTGCCAGAGAGATCGAGTTGTTACTAGGGGACACGACCTGGTAGTTACCGCCGCAGCAAATCCATCCTGCCTTGCGGCGGGCTCTGGTGAAGACCAGTAACTGCTTAGAACCGGTCCTCTAGTACAACCCGCGCCATCGTCTCTCTGGTCCAGAGGATCCACTACCAGTCCTGCCGGTTCGTGACAATGAGTTTGGACTAGGATCTATGTAGCCTATGGTTCATACACCAGCCACAAATTATCTCCATATAGCATAAGCTGACAATAAACCAACAAAGAATGGTAAATAACTTAATCATTAAATTAATGGGCAGTTGTGTAAATAAAAAATTAGGATGGTCTCATAGGCAGGCCATTGGCATCTGAACAATGTATTCCATTCAGATATTTGGAGATAACAGGGTGGAGTGCCGGCTGACAGCAAGAGGCTCCTTGGAATCTTGTTCTGAAAAAATGTGATATACTGTATATACATAATCTGTTATGTGAGTTAAAAAAAATGCACAACTGAGATTACTTCTTAGATTTTTCAAGGTTTGTTTTAAGTAATTTTGAATGTTGAGTTCAGTTGTGGAGTTGATTTATGGTCATCATCTTTGTTTAAAATTGTCTTTCTATAGGTTGTAAGTCGAAAAACTAGAAGATTGCTGGACAAATACAAATCATTTCATGCTGCTTGCGGGATTGCAATATGTGTTTTTACAGGTAAAATTCCATTCTTATGATTATTAGTTTTATTATTTATTAGTATTATTATTATTTATTTAATATTATTTGTTACTAATAACAAATACCTTTAGAGCTGGTTCACACAGGCGCGACCCGACTTTGCCGGGCGACCTGTGAAGTCGCGGTGCATTGACTTCATATCATTGAAGTCAATGCAGGTCGCTCCAGGTCGCCCCAAAGTAGCTCAGGACCGTTTTTCTAAGTCGGAGCGACTTGTGTTGCTCCTATTAGAACGGGTCCTGTGCTAATCTATGGCAGGCGACCCGCGGCGACTTGTCAGGCGACCAGGTTTTCCATCCGTCCAGATTTCACGGACAGGATCGGACACGGATGGCAGTGGGTGTCAGCGGAGGTGTCTCCGCTGACATCCGCTGCCCCATAGAGCTGCATGGAGGATCCGAACAGATCTGCCTAAAAAACTGACAGGCGGATCTGATCGGATCGCCCGTGTGAAAGGGCCCTAAGAGCAACACAGGTTGACAGTAAAAAAAAAAAAAAAAGTGTATGGGTACAAATGTTCTTCGATTTGCATGGCAGATCACTGTGCTTCTACAGATCATTTGGAGTTATGGATGAGCAGAACGATTTTGGCAAAAAAAAAAAATAGTTTTGGCTATTTAAGGTAATTTAGGTTCTTTAATTGAGTTTTCTTTATATTTCAGTTTTTTTGCCTTTTTGTGTATTTGATTGTTATTTGTGTACTATAGCTTTAAATAATTTTGCCTATTTAGGGTATTTATTTATTTTTGCCTAGTTAGGGTAGTATAATTTCTTATGTGTTCTTTGTATTCATGTTTCCCCCCCCCCCCCCCCCCATTTTTGTGTATTTAATTGTTATTTGTGTATTGTGGCTTTAAAATGATTATAAAGGCTTAAGGTTTTTTTTACCGCCTTGCATTCTATGCATAAAGGTGACGGTGGAATTAGGAGGGTTGATGGAGTGTACAGTACAGCTTCAGGATGGGGGGATGGATTTAGGTAAGGGTAAAATGAAGATACAAGTGCCCTTTAAAGTAGGAATCCTGCATTGTATTAGGCATTGGTAACTGTAATAGCAACGTCTGCTCATGTCTTCACAAACATAGCTGGCATCGAAGTGATTGCTCTTTTAGGGGATGTTGTGAGATAAATTATGCCTTGCGACACGGTGGAGGTCAGTGCAAGCCTCCCTTATCAACTCCTACACTATCCGTACTATATTTATTGCACTGCTGAGTCTGTTAGTCAGCAAACAAGATGGAAGGAGGAGGGGGAGTGAGGGAAAAGGGGGGGTACAGGGTTCTAAATAGCAAGCACCATCGCCATGGAAACAGTCGGAATAAGATATACAACCACATCAAGATTTTTTTTCTTCTTCAGAAAGCCAACAATTGACTATTATTTAATATTTTGTGTAATGGGATTTCGATTGCATGATGTAGTCAATAAAAGCAGTGCTGAATTCAGTAAATGTAAGCAGTTATTTCTAAACTCTAAAATAAGTGCACGGGGATAAACGCTAAAAATAAGTGTATGAGGAGTGACAAAGTTAAAGGAAGAAAAGGTTTTCAGGCAGGGGGGTGCTGGGGTGGGCTTTGGCCCCTCCAGATTTCAGTGGTGCCCCCTCTAGGAACAGTGATATTAGTATTGGGACGTAGAGTGGCTGGGGGGGGGGGGGGGGGCATGCACAAGTTGCCATGGCTACACAGTGCCTTGCCCCTATCAACCTCATGGCCAGGGCCAGATTAACGTAGGGGCTATTGGAGCTGCAGCTCCAGTCCCCTACCTTTATATATGCCCCGGGTTGGCCATATTCACTGTTACCGCTCTTCTGTCACTTGTAAACACAGAAGTCTGGCTTCTATGCTCGCTTCCCTAGGCAGCTCCCTCAGAACCTCCCCACACAGCACGAAGGCCGGACAAGGAGGGACAGTTGCCGATGCATGGATGTGTTTATGGGCTTCAGAGACAGCATCCCATGTGGAATTAGGCATGCATGGCTGCACCCTTCCTCCTCTGGGTGCATGCCAAGGCACGGCCCTTAAGGCCCTTCAAAATCCTCAGCACCAAGCCCATGATGCTCTTAATCCGGCCCTGCTCATGGCATCATTTGTTTCCATGGTGCAGGGGGGCAGACCAGGAGGCACAGTATCATTCTTTGCTATTGGTGAAGGGGGGACTATGTTGTGAGGAGGGGGGAAACTCTGTTGTGATGGGTAATAGGGGGGGGCAGACTCTGTTGTAATGGAGAGGAATCTGTTATGATGGGGGGGCTCTGTTTTGATGGGAGGACACTCTGTTGTGATGGCGGGGCACTGTTGTGATGGGGGGGACTCTTTTGTGATGGGGTAGATACTCCAATGGAAAGGGGGGATTCTGAAGGAAAGGGGGAGTCTTGGCTATGTAATGGGGCGACTGTGATGTGGGGGCTGACTCTGAAGTAATGAGTGGAATCTGATGTGAAGGGGAAGCCAAGGAGTGGGTGACATTATCATCCATTGCAGATGTCAATGTCCTTCAGCCCAAAAATACAGTTTAGGACTGGGGTGTCTCGGGATTTTGTATACTTTTAAAGGGTGCCATGATTAATAAAAAGGTTGAGAAACACTGGCCTAATAAATGTGATTTTCATTGCAGCCATGTGGAGAGGTAGGTAAATAAGAGAGGGAAGGATACAATGATAGTTTGTTGACATTATGCCCCCTTGACTTTTTTGCTGTACCCCCAGATCAGGCAAGCTAGATCCAGGTATAAATATGCCACATAGGAGATGTCCATTATACAGATGATATTGACTTGCGCCTATTGTGTGCACTCTGCTCTGCAAAGCCTTAGGTATACCCCCCCTCTCACTCAGGCACTAGGTCATTTCTGCTTTCCAATTCGTGTTACACCCATACCCGGCCACGCCATCCTTTCCCCTTTCTCTGGGCCCTGTGGGGTGGACCAAGAATGGCCCATTGTGATTTATTTTTGGCCACTAAATATCAGCCAGCTGACCAGCTTGATTAATTTTGCAATTGAATGTTGGTCGAAAGTGATTGAAAATTGTCTAGAAAAGTGGATGGACAAGTTGGGTTCAATTGACTTTTATAGTTGACCTAGACTTGGGCAACCTTATCCTTCAAACAGTATAAGACAAGTCATTTGTAACGGTATGTCACTTACGATAGGCATTCTGAAGCAACTCTTTTGCCCAGGCATACTTTGTCATTGATTCCTTAGTACGAAGTGGCGGGAAATTAGCTACCATAATAAGATACGAAAAGAAAAAAGTAAAAAGGTCCCGCGCTATGGGTAGAAGGTTAAAAACTAGACTGCAGCCTCCCTTAAATATAACCAATGGTTATATCAGAAATAATTCAACTAAAAGGGAAGGGGAGATGGTGCTGCCTGGAAATAGGTAGAATGTATTAAATTAAAATATGTATATATGTTTGAAGTAGTATATCATTTTGACTGGTAGTGCAACTCTAACAATAGTATAAATCAATAAAAATATACAAAAAGTATTTCATACATACATAAATAAAGTGACTAAGTGATGTGATCTAGGTTCCAATGACTGGCCTAGTAAAGTGACCAAGTGATATATAGTGCAAGCAAATAAATATGATCATATAAACATACATATATATAAAGTGTGCCAATAAAGGGTTGAGGAATAAATATGAAAACAATCCAGTGAATTATATTGTAAATAGTGACCAGTGCTTAGTGCAATTTGCGATTGAAAAAAATCTTAGGTATTAATAGTGGTATTTAAAGTGACCAGTGCTGAGTGTGGTCTAAAGAGTGTTAGACCCAGTGCAGCTATAGGTTTCTAAAAGTGACCTGTGCAAATAAATATTAACAGTGTTATATGACACGGATGTTGATAAGTATATTGCACAATTTAGTCCCAGATAGTAGATGAATCAGAAATAATAGTTCGTATATAGAAGTGGAAAAATCTTCATATAGTGCTTCAACCTAATTGCGTGCAATAGGCGTGCCAAAAAACGGTGGGTGCCCAAAGTGACTCTGATATAGATTGCACTCACCGGAGTGCCTAACCCCACACAGGGGAGTTAGGCAGGGGTTAAATTACTGTAACCACAGTGGGGGATGGTTTTTCCGGAAGGTCCCAGGTAATCCTGTATCCCTGTATCCTTGTAAATGGTAACCGGGGGGGAGATGGATATGTATCCTCGACTTATTGTAGCATATCAGGTGAAACTCCAGCCACAGTATACAGTGAATAAACAAGGGGGTACACATAGCGTAATCCTGTTTGTATAAGGTTTTAATGTGTATATAGTATATAGGGTACTCACATGATGTTTAAGCGGTATACAGCATGTAAAAACGGGAACGTCTATTATTCCAACGGATCTCGTAGGTGCCAGAAGGTGCAGGGATGAGAAACAGAGAGATTGTGCCCTCTGTACAGAGCTCTGTGTTGATGGTCAACACAGAGCTCTGGGCTGTGATTTTACACAGCTGATCAGCAGGTCCTGGCCATGAATCAATGGCCTGGACTTGCTGAAAGGCTCCCACTGTGTAAAATCACTACTAAACCCAGAAGCAGGCAGGGACATACAGGTACGTCGCTGTCCCTGTGTGGGACACCTGTACGCAGTACATTGGAAAATGTAGCCCCCTACAGGTAGGTGCTAGGTAAATGCATGGTGGGCCTTGTCTGCCTAACAGCAGGGCCATGATTTCTTTTTGGCAGGGTGCCATGGCTTCCAGGTGTGTCTGCTGAAGGGGGAGTCTCCCCACTGGCTCTGTGAGAGGCTTCTCATAGGGCAGTGGAGGAAACCCAATCAGGAACACATTCGGGCTTGTAACTACCTCAGAAGGCAGATTCTGTCGCAAAGGATTCTGGGAGTGGGTGTAAGCTTGAGGGAAGTGCATGACTCAGCATCTTTGGCGGGAGCAGAGTCCCAGGAGGGAGAGAACGGCTGTCTCTCCTCCTGTCTGAGGAAGAGGATGTCTCTGGCTGCTGCCCGAGAATCCATAGAGTGCTGAGTTGAGCTGAGGGGATCCGGTGTGCTGAGAACCTGCAGAGAGCGAAAGGGGTCCAGTCCCAGGAAAGCCCACACATGTCGTGCGTACTGAGGATTGCCCCTGGGGGTCTGCCTGAAGTGTTAGAGGGGACCACTCCAGAGAAGGTTCTAGGATCCAGATATCAGCTAGCTGTAAAGGGGGTACCTAGGTTGAGGACCCTGAAGTGACAAAGGGGGTACCTAGTCAGGGGACCCTGATGAGTTAAAGGGGGCGCCTGCAGTTTGGGCTCTGAAGAGTCAGTGCACAGAGTATCAGTTAAGAGTTGCAGCCATATAGGAATTCACAGCAATCTACCTCAAGCCAGTGCCAGGCTGGAGGGGAGTAACTAGTGACTTTGCAGTGCAGCAGTGCTAGCAGTTCAACATTCTACAGTCCTGGGACTTCTGGACTTAACGTCGAGGTTTCAACACTTTTCTAAAGCTACAGTGTGTTCTAGGCGTCAGTGAGCGTCGGCTGGCGTCAAGACAGCGTTAACAGACATTTTTCTGAGAAAGTCCCAAAGTTGTACCTAGTTGGACCTAAAGGAGTATCCCACTCATTCCCTTCTCCCATCCCCTTAAATCCAATAAAACAACAAAACAAAGATGCCGGAGTTGTCCATGTCTCAGTGCTCACACCCAGGGTCACAGCTCACATGGGCTGGGGAGGTAACCGGTAACAATGGCAGACCCCTATCAGGCACAATGCCTGGAAAACCTGCTACGAAAACATAAAAAAAAATTCCTCCAGCAAGGCAATCACATAATGTGCTAGTATGCATCACATACTAGCACATTATGAAAGACTTACCTTGAATTAAAGCCTTCCAGTGGTTCCCTGTCACCGCTGACAGGGCTTCCATCTTCCTTCTGGGTTTGCGGGCTTCAGTCACTTGACTGGCAAAGCTTCAATGAGGTCACTCCTGCGCATTCACGTGAGAGTCACAACTGCGGCACGGGGCTCTGAAGGAATGACATGAGTATGCTTCTTCAGATTGCATGCGCCGATGATGTCAAACCAGTGAATATCTCCTAAACAGTGCACGTTTAAGAGACTATTCATTTTATCTACAGGTAAACTTTATTAAAAGCTTACCTGTAGGTAAAAATAAAAAAAGAGTTTACTACCACTTTAACCACTTCTGGACCGGAAGGATTTGCACCCTTAATGACCAGGCCATTTTTTGCGAAACAGCACTGCGTTACTTTAACGGAAAATTGCGCGGTCGTGCGACACTGTTCCGAAATAAAATTGATGTCCTTTTTTTCCCACAAATAGAGCTTTCTTTTGGTGGTATTTGATTTTATTTTTTGTGCTATAAACAAAAAAAGAGCGACAGTTCTGAAAAAAAAAAAAAACAATATTTTTCACATTCTGCTATGTAATAGTGATCGACCGACATTGTTTTTTTATTGCCGATACCGATATTTTGCTCATCGGATATTGGTATCGGCCGATATTGGCCGATATTTTCGTACATTAAAAAAATATTTTTTGACAGGTACTCTTGTGGAGGGATCTGGGGGTCTGAAAGACCCCAAACCCCTCCTCTGCACTTAAAAGCATTCAAAACGCCAAGTTTGGCTGTTTTGAATGCTGTTATTTTTTTAATTTGGCGCTGAGTACCTGGCAGTGATGTCATGACATCACTTCCGGGTTTTTACATGGAGACCTGATCAGAGCTGAATGCGGCTTTGATCGGGTCTTCTCTTCGGTGACTGTGCAGGCTGGTTGCCTGGGTTTCCCGTCCCACTGGACGGAGGGAGGGGGACGTCCCCTCCCGCTCCTTGTAATGACAGCCGAGCGGTTTCTCAGCCACATCGGTTGTCATTACAAGATAACCGACCATCGGCTATGGATGCCGGTACCGGGTGATGCCTCATATTTTTGTTAAAAAAATCTCAATAAGTGTATTTTGATTGGTTTGCGCAAAAGTTATCGCGTCTACAAACTAGGGGAAAGATTTATTTATGTTGTTATTTCTCACAATGTTTATATCTCACAATTTTTATTTATTTTTTTAAAAGGAAAACTGCCCCAAAATAGTAAAAGAAAAAAAAAAAAAAGCTGTATATTTCTTGCTACTACCATAACCTTCCACCAAAGAACAACCCAAAATAAATCCTCCTGCTCCTGACAATCGACTTGATACCAAATTTGTACATGTTGTTTGTACAGCCCAAAAACAATAGTGCACTTTTTTCTTTTCCTACCTACAACACACTGACGCTCAGACTTAGGCCCCGTTCACATAGGGGCGATCCGACTTGGGGGGGCGACCTCCGAGGTCGCGGTGCGAGCAGCGCGCCGCGACCTCGGAGCGGCCGCCACGGACTTCATAACATTGAAGTCTATGGCGGTCGCCTCCGGGTCGCCCCAAAGAAGCTCCGGACCCTTTTTCTAAGTCGGAGCGACTTGTGTCTCTCCTATTAGAACGGGTCCGCAGCTTCCCTATGGAAGGCGACCTACGGCGACCTGTGAGGTAGTGTGAACGGGGACTTACTGACAATGATACTAATTAAAAAAAAAAAAAAATTGACCCTGATCTTTGACCTTGACCTTTGACTCCGACCTTGATCCAAACACGTTTTTATTTTTTATTATTAACATTATTATTTATTTATTTTTTTCCTTTTTTTTTTCTCTGCAAGATGAGAGAGATACAATGTATCTCTTGCCTCCATTTACACAGAGTGAAAACACAGCAGAGGGGAAGGTTTCACAGTAGCCGAAACCTGTGTGATAGCCAAGCAGAGGCTACCACAGCGATGAGGTGACCCGGAGTTCTGGGTCCAGATCGTTAGTACGGGGCCTGGGGCTTCTGCTGAGACCCCGTCTCTCTGCCGCTTCGGCGCAGTCCCAGCTCAAAGGGAGATACACAAATATGCGGCTCCACAGAAAAAAAGCCCAACACGCTCGGAGTGAAGGGGTTAAGGGTATGGTACATCAAACCATCCTTTTAATCTGCCAATCATATTTTATGCTTAGGCAGTAAGCCAAATGACAATACAAACAAAATCATTAGAATTATCACAACTGTATGACATGAGGGCATAGGTGTGCACAGCCTATGGAATTTGGATGTGCACCTCAAAGCCCAAACACACGTATCTTTCTCTGTAGCCTCAGCTGCACTACAGAGTGAATGAATGGGAAGTTCTCTGTGCTGAGTTTCCTGTTTATGACATAGTTACTAGCCTCTTCCCCCAATCTCCATCCTGAAACATCCCCCGCAGTAGCCAGGCAGAGAGGAGGGAAGCCAGCAGCACTGCGGTAGGGGGGGCACAACACAGGGGGGAACTCCAGGCAGTAGGGGGAATCGGCACCACACAAACTGATTAGGGTGTGCCCAGGCACACCTGGTACACCCCTTGCGCACACCTATTCTATGCATGAAGGCTAGAGGATTCATTCAATTTGTACCCATCAAGCAGGCCTTGTAATGCATAGTTATCAGTAGATCTAAAGATTGTACAACCATATAGTAATATTGATAGTCAGCTTAAAGTGTTAGTAAACCCAGGAGCCTGCAGTCACTATATCTGCTCTCCCACAGTACACAGAACATGGAAATTCAATTATTTTAGTTAATATATAAACCGCTAAATACCTTTTCTCATCAGCAGTATATAGCAGTCTTTTGACTTCTATCAGTGTCTAGTTAACCATTTCAGCCCCAGAAGGATTTGCCCCCTTAATGACCAGTCCATTTTTTTGCGATTCGGCTGTGTATTTTTAGCACTGATTGTGTTACTTTAATGGAAAATTCCGCAGTCGTGAGGGGCTGTAGCAAAATAAAATGTATGTCCTTTTTTCCAACAAACAGAGCTTTCTTTTGGTGGTATTTGATCACCTGTGCGATTTTTATTTTTTGCGCTATAAACAAAAAAAGAGCAACAATTCTGAAAAGAAAAAAAAACAATATTTTTCACATTCTGCTATATAACATTCCCAATAAAAAAAAAAAAAAACATGTAAAAATCAAATTTTTTTAACATTTTAGGCCAATTTTTTATTCTGCTACATATTATTTGGTAAAAAAAAAAAAAAAATCCCAATAAGCGTATTTTGATTGGTTTACGCAAAAGTTATCGTGTCTACAAACTAGGGGAAAGGTTTATTTCATTTTTATTTATTTATTCATTTTTTTTACTAGCAATGGCGGAGTTCAGTGATTTTTAACGGGACTGCGACATTGCGGCTGACAGATCGGACCCCTTGATGATGACATTTTTTTTAATTTTTTGACATTTTTTGGGGGTACCAGTGACATTACTACAGTAATCAGTGCTAAAAATATGCACTGTTACTGTAATAATGACTATGGCAGGAAATGGTTTAACTCAGGGGCAATCAAAGGGTTAAGTGTTTGCCTAGGGGCTTGTTTTCTAACTGTGAGGGAGATGGGCTTGTGGAATCAACACAGAGACCTGTGATCCTAAATAGGAGGAGCACAGGCACTCTGTGCTGATTCCTGAGAGAACAGCGGTCTGCTGTGTTTACAATAGCAGACCATTGTTCTCTCTTTGCAGGGTGTGATCGCGGCTGCCGGCTTTGTGATTTAGCTTCCCCACTGGCTAATGGCTACAGGTATGGCGGTTTGCGCAGCCGAGCCAGCCTGCCACAGTATATCTGCGGCGGGGCGGTCAGCAAGTAGTTAAAGTGTGTAGGAGGAGTTTTCGTTCTCCTCTGACTGTCCCATGAGGCTACTTGACCCGTGACCCGTTGTCTGGACAGTGCTGATTGTCCCTGTGCTGATCACATACAAACTGTCTAGCAATACACACCAAACTCAGCATGTGCAGAGTGACTCCAAGGCTCCGTACTATCAGGAGATGGATTGGGGACATTGGAAGGAGAGGATCAGAGAAGACAGGGTCAAGCAGCCTTTATACACAATGCGGAGGGTTAACCCCTTGGGTTCCACAGTGAGTAAAGCAAGGCAAAGGTGTCAAACACAAGGCCCGTGGGCTGAATGCGGCCCCCCAGGCCATTTCATGTGGCCCTAGCACCTCTCCTGCAGCTGTGGCATTCCTCTTATCTCTGCCCCTACCTACTCCTAGTTGGCAGCAGAGGGGACAGAAATCCTTTGCCAGATCCTGCACTCCTCTGTGCAGCTGCAGAAAGGCTTGTCTTTGCCCCCCCCCCCCCTTCTCTGCAGTCCGCAGCAGAGAGGAGGGCAGAACTCCTCCTACAGATCCTGCACCTCTCTGTGCAGCCACCTTGCCTCTATCTCCCCTGGTCTCAGCATTCAGCAGACTCTGGAAGCTGACTCCAGCCCTCCTCTGGTTCTCCTCCAGACCCTGTACTTTCTTCTTCCCAGATCCACCCGCACCTTCTTCCTGGCAGCAGCACAAGGTAGGGGGGTGCATTGTGATGTAAGGAAGGGTGGGTGACTCTTGACTTCTGGTGGTGGGAGGGCTCTTGACATCTCATGTAAGGGCGTAAGGGGGCGTGGGGTTCTCTGGACATCAAATCTTACAGATATAACCGACCATTTGAAGGGCAACCATAATGCTGATGCGGCCCGTGATGAAATTGAGTTTGACACCAATGCTTTACTGCATATACTGACTGGTTTTACTGTTGTGGGTTTAGTAACACTTTAAGACGGATTTCAAGTAGTTACAATAACTGAACAAAAAATTATTTTGTGTGTGTTTTTTTTTTTTAATTTCATGCACAAACCGAAAAGGGATTTTTGTGTCTGCATCACTTTGTTGCATTTCATTTTCCCTTTATTTAGTCTAACTTCCTGCAGATTGCAGATGATGTCATTGTCTGGCTATAAGTCCACAGCAGATGGGAGAACCACAATTAGTAATTATCTAGCTGCTGATACTGAAGTCGGTTATCTGCGGATAGCGATGTCATGTGACCTCTTCGCCGTTTCACTTGTGACAATACACACCGTAGACTAATTCCGTCTCAATGGGCTTGGAGCTCCCTGCCAGCTCTGTGGCTCATTGTCTCTGAATTCCTCCTTATGGGACACCAAGCTTTTTGCTCTTCTGTTTTATGATATCCCGAGAGAAGCAGCCATATGTGTTTAGCGCTGGATTTAATCACGTTCTAAGATGTTACAACAATGTCCCTCAGAGACACAGACAGGGGAATGCCTTGTGATGGAGCTGGGCTGAGATTCCCTTATTAGATGCTGGGGAACATTTATTAATAATGGTCTGCAGGTCTGGTTTAAATGTATTCATTGGACCTCTACATTCACATCAGATCCAATGCTGCTCTGCATTCCAATGGGTCGTCATCTGAAAACTTTAACCTCTTCAGCTCCGGAAGGTTTACCCCCCTTCATGACCAGGCCATTTTTTGCTATACGGCACTGCGTTATTTTAACATGGCAACATCGCTGGAATGCCTGGTCATTGACTGGCAGGCAAACTGTTGCCCAAATAGCCCAGCTGCTGCGGGTGGCCGTTTTTGCTCCAAAGTCCGGTGTGTGCTTCCCTGGTCCTGGATTACTGTGTAGGAGTAGTAAGACATACCTTCTATGGCAGCAGCTTCTTATGTGTACGCTTTTTTTTTTTTTTTTTAATGTATTTCCCTCCTCTCCTCCTTTCTTCCTTATCCCTGGTGCTAGTGTTCCTGGCCATTGCGGCCTGTCCATTTCCGCGTTCCAAGCCGCTGCTGTGTGTCTTATCTGCCCATGCGCGGCTGTCTCGGAATTGAGGCTTGTAGCACAGTAGTGGCAAGATGGCAAGATGACGTCAGCTAAGGCACGAATTTCAAAAGGGATACAGTCCTGGCAGCCTGTGGGAATGATCGTGGGCCAGGTGGTGACTTCCCCAGGCTCCAGGAAGGTGGTAGCAAGGTAGGACTTGATTATTCAAGTGGTATGTGCCCCCTTGTATGTGCCCCCTCCCCTCCTCTCTGATCTGGTTGTCTGCCTCAGTTCTCGCAGGTCAGCGTCCAGAGATGGAAGCCACACCACCCTCCTGTGGCCAGCCCTCTCGCAGCAAGGTACCTAGTGGGGCTATGTGCCGGGGTATGGCTGTGGTGGGTGTGGGGGGGGGGGGGGGAACGATGCATCATGTCCCTTGCTTTCTGTGTGTTTCTTTCTCTCTTCTTTTTTTTTTTCTAGGTCAGACTACCAACCCGCGGCATGCATAGAGGACGGTCATTCAAAATCGCAACACCGGCGTTCTTCCTCAAGGTCCAGGCACAGATCCCCTTCAGGCTCAAGGCGCAACAGTAGGGACCCAGCCTCCTTACCCTGATCCTCTCGTTACCCAGACAAGACAGGGTGCTGGGGATGTGGCTCTCAGGTTCCAGATCGGAGATCTCTGTGTGATCGCTGTTTTTCCCAAGCTGTGCGCGAAAGCGGTAGCTCTCACCAACAGCTAGAATCCATGGTGAAATTAGTCCTTAAGGATTCCCTAAGCGGATTAGGAGTTAGCCATGTCCAGAGTCCGGCTTTGGATCTTCCACGCTCTCCGTCCAGAGAGGCACATGGCCAAGACACATTGGAGTCGTTACAACCAAGCCGCCCTTCGGCCATGTTCTCAGACAGTGATTCGAAGGCAGAATATACCTGTCTGGGCTTTGACCAGAATGTACAGGTGGGCTTCCTCTCTGGAGTCCAGCTAGACAACAATGAGTGGGCCCTCCACAAGGAAGTCTTCGAGTGGGTTCTTACCCTGGGGATCTCCCCAGAGGTAGACCTCTTTACGTCCCCATGCAACAACAAGCTGTCAAAGTATTACTCGAGGTTCCGAGATCCCCAAGCTTTCAGGGTGGATGCCCTCACGGACTGATGGAGGTTTTGTAGAGCCTATGCCTTCCCTCCGATTCCGGTGGTTCTCCAGTTCTTGCAGAGACTCAGGCTTAAAGTGGCAGAGATAGTGACGATAATCCTGTTCTGGCCCAAAAGGTTTTGATGCTACTCAGTTTCTGGGATCTGATTCCTCTACCCCTCAGGCTGGACCTGTTGTCACAGGGCACTACTCTACATACATGCCCGGCTCATCTGCACTTGTAGGTCTGGTTTTTGAGAGGGGAAGGCTGGAGGCTCTAGGTTGCCCCGAGGAGGCCATTCCCACACTCTTGAATGCCAGGAGGAAAAGCATTAACAGGGTCTATGAGAAGATATGGTCTAGGTTTATGGACCATATGTCCACTAAGGCCAATCCACGTGTCGCTCCTGAAGTCAAAGATGCCCTGGGCTTCCTACAGTCAGGCCTGGACCTGTCCCTGTCAGTCAGCTCGCTCCGGGTACAGGTATCGGCTATTTCAGCATTCACTGGAGTTTCATGGGCCAAACATATGCTCGTCCGTTAGTTCTTTAAGGGGGCAGTGAGACTCAGGCCCCAGAGGAAACCAAGGTTCCCTAAATGGGACCTCCCACTAGTTCTCAATTTTCTCTCACAGCTTAGTCTGGATCCGGATAAGCCGCCCACAATTAAGGAACTTACTCTTAGAACGGTCTTTCTGGTGGCCATCACGTCAGCTGGGAGTCCCTGAGATTCGAGCTCTGGGCTCAAAAGAACCTTTTCTAACTTTCTTCCCAGACAGAGTGGTCCTAATTCCCATGCTGGGGTCGAAGCCGAAAGTTACCTCTGTGTTTCATGAGAATCAGGAGATTGTCCCGCCCACTTTCAGATCAGAGCTCTGTCATCCATCACCTTGATGCAGGCAATACCCTGAAGCAGTATCTAGAAGCCACAGCTTCTTTCTGGCAGTCTGAATATCTATTTGTTCCCTTCTGTGGAAAGAGTAAAGGGATGCGTGCTTCATCAAGATCCATTGCTGCGTGGATCGTTCAGACCATACAGGGGACCTATAAAGCAAAGGGCTTGGTGCCTCCAGAGGCAGTGACAGTGCACTCGACTTGGAGCATCTCAACATCTTGGGGCGGTTTCAAGACATGTTGTCCCTGAGTAATCTGTAAGGCAGCCTCCTGGTCTTCTATCAACACGTTCCTGTCCCATTATTGTGTTGAACCGGCTGCTTTGTCTTCTGTTAATTTTGGCTTACAAGTCCTCTCAGTTGATGGGGTCAATTAAACTTTTTTTTTTGTTCAGAATCTGCCCACCCAGGTTTGTACGGCATGTTTTTTCCCAAAACGTATGCTGCCATGGAGTCTGTCAGGAAAACGGAAAATTGTTATCAAATACTTACCGTAATTTTCCTTTCCTGATGGACTCCATGGCAGCAGGAGTCCCCTCCCAGTTCCTAAGTAGGCTAGTTACAGAGCATGGATGCTGATTGCTGAACAGGAGCAAACATTTATGGGAGTGGGGTCCTATAGGGTAGAAATGGAGGTGGGGCTAAACCCAAAACGTATGCTGCCATGGAGTCCATCAGGAAAGGAAAATTATGGTAAGTATTTGATAACAATTTTCCGTTTTTTACAATCCGCTGACAGCTGGTGACTCATTGGTTGTTAAGGACGTGGCAGCTGGCTTCCCAACTAGCTCCTTAGCAGCCAGCAATACACCGTATGTTAAAGAGAGAAAAAAAACCCTGCCAAATTGCAAAATTCATGAAAACTGCATGCAAAAACGTAGGTTTGAAAACTCTAAGTGCACCGCAAAATGTGCCGGAAAAATGCATCAAGTACAGCCGCATAGATGTGAACCTGGAATTAAAGAGGAACTGCAGTCTGCTCACATAATTTGTAATAAAAACATATTTGCCATTCCAAAACTTTCTCTCCAACCACTTTGCATATTATTTTATATGTCATTCTTTACTTGCCAAATATGCTGCAGAAATCGGCCTCTACTAAGTCTGGCTGCAGCCATTTTAACTGTGGGCAGCTGAAGCTTCTGCCTGTTAACTTCCTGGATTTACACAGACACACATAACACATAAATACAAAAAGGACAGACACACCCACACCACTGCTTGTCTGCACATTTCTCCTCTCTTGATAAATACTTATGTATCTCTGCAGTCTGTTATCTCTGCCCTCATTCAGCCCCCTTCAGCTCTGCAGCTCTCCTTGGCCCACCTATGACTCATCCCTCCTCCCTTGCTGGCAAACTCTCAAGAGAGTGAGATAGAGAGATGTGCATGATGTCCTTAGCCTAGACTAATTACCAGACAAGAAAAAGGAAGTGGGCTGTATAAGGTATTTACTGGCAAAAAAAACAAATGTTTTACTATCCAAAGTTAAAACAACAAGGACAGAAGATTTAATAGATGGAAAAATGAAAAAAATGCCTAAGGTCCGTTTTAAAGATGCTGACTGTCATTCAACCTGAAAGACTGTGGACATTTAGTGGCACAAAAGAAGTACTGCGGGGTTAGGCCCACTCCAGATTGAAGGTGATTATCGCAGCAAACGCTGCTATTTATCCTTAAATGGGTTCTTCATTTTTTTTGTCATTTTTGACTATTGTCCTGCTATAAATATGACAAGATGTTGGCTAAACATCAACAAATGTGATCTTTATAGATACATTCATGAAAATGTTTCTTATAAATGCAGAAAATCTACCAACCAGCTATTGACAACATGTCATTTGATTAGAAATACAGTCATTTGCAACTTTAATAATAGGCTCCTTTTACTGTAGCTTTCTTGAAGAAACCCCATAGAACTTGTTAATTTATTTTAAAGTAAGCTCTGCCGCCAGGGAATCTCTTCTTCTCATGCTGAATTTTACATAACAAAATAGATATTTGCTAGAAAGAGAGAGAGATGCCCCTTTGTAGTCTTGCAGATAGGCAAAGACTGAGATCTGCCTGCTTTATTATTTAGCGCAAGCCCATTCACCTAATACTGAAGTATGGGTTTTGGGTGGGCTCATTCTTTATATACTGTAAGAATAAGTTTGCTGTTTTCCTCTTTTAACAATTTTACCTTTACTTGTCTGTCATTTCTTTAGTACTTAGGCTGATGTATCATCTTTGCTTCCTTACAGCCGTACATGTTGGAGCTCATATAATTAACGCTGTCAACTTTTCTACGAACTACAACAGTGAATACACCGCACTTAACGTGGCACGGTACAAAAATGAGGTTAGTGTTGCTTCCAGTAATTTGGCTTTTAAGGTTTGCATAAGAAAAACATGAAACAATAGACTGTACAATTTCAGCACCTGTCCAGATGAATAAACTGTTTATGTTCTGGAATTACGTCAACATAGCATGGCCAATTAAGGTGGCCAAAGATTCTAAACCCGGAAAAAAACAGTTGGCACCAGGGAGGGAGCTTTTGGACATTGCATTGCTGAGAGAAGGTGGGTATAGTTCTGCTGTAAAGAAGAAAAAAAATTGTCCTGCATCTTGGTGAAATTGTATCTCCATGTTGTCTGCACAACTGTTGTCATTATAAGCACAGCATACTTGCACATTAGGGCAGACTTATCTTTAAGTGTGCTCTTCTCCCACAATCCAAAACCACCTTCTTACAGGTCCAGAGTTGCCCATCTTTGGCCTTTGGGTGGACACTGGTCATATACAGTGCCTTGCGAAAGTATTTGGCCCCCTTGAACTTTGCGACCTTTTGCCACATTTCAGGCTTCAAACATAAAGATATAAAACTTTAATTTTTTGTGAAGAATTAACAACCAGTGGGACACAATCATAAAGTGGAACGAAATGTATTTAATATTTCAAACTTTGTTAACAAATAAAAAACTGAAAAATTGGGCGTGCAAAATTATTCAGCCCCTTTACTTTCAGTGCAGCAAACTCTCTCCAGAAGTTCAGTGAGGATCTCTGAATTATCCAATGTTGACCTAAATGACTAATGATGATAAATAGAATCCACCTGTGTGTAATCAAGTCTCTGTATAAATGCACCTGCACTGTGATAGTCTCAGAGGTCCGTTTAAAGCGCAGAGAGCATCATGAAGAACAAGGAACACACCAGGCAGGTCCGAGATACTGTTGTGGAGAAGTTTAAAGCTGGATTTGGATACAAAAAGATTTCCCAAGCTTTAAACATCCCAAGGAGCACTGTGCAAGCGATAATATTGAAATGGAAGGAGTATCAGACCACTGCAAATCTACGAAGACCTGGCCGTCCCTCTAAACTTTCAGCTCATACAAGAAGAAGACTGATTAGAGATGCAGCCAAGAGGCCCATGATCACTCTGGATGAACTGCAGAGATCTACAGCTGAGGTGGGAGACTCTGTCCATAGGACAGCAATCAGTCGTATACTGCACAAATCTGGCCTTTATGGAAGAGTGGCAAGAAGAAAGCCATTTCTTAAAGATATCCATAAAAACTGTTGTTTAAAGTTTGCCACAAGTCACCTGGGAGACACACCAAGCATGTGGAAGAAGGTGTTCTGGTCAGATGAAACCAAAATCAAACTTTTTGGCAACAAAGCAAAACGTTATGTTTGGCGTAAAAGCAACACAGCTCATCACCCTGAACACACCATCCCCACTGTCAAACATGGTGGTGGCAGCATCATGGTTTGGGCCTGCTTTTCTTCAGCAGGGACAGGGAAGATGGTTAAAATTGATGGGAAGATGGATGGAGCCAAATAAAGGACCATTCTGGAAGAAAACCTGATGGAGTCTGCAAAAGACCTGAGACTGGGACAGAGATTTGTCTTCCAACAAGACAATGATCCAAAACATAAAGCAAAATCTACAATGGAATGGTTCACAAATAAACATATCCAGGTGTTAGAATGGCCAAGTCAAAGTCCAGACCTGAATCCAATGGAGAATCTGTGGAAAGAACTGAAAACTGCTGTTCACAAACGCTCTCCATCCAACCTCACTGAGCTCGAGCTGTTTTGCAAGGAGGAACGGGCAAAAATTTCAGTTTCTCGATGTGCAAAACTGATAGAGACATACCCCAAGCGACTTACAGCTGTAATCGCAGCAAAAGGTGGCGCTACAAAGTATTAACTTAGGGGGCTGAATAATTTTGCACGCCCAATTTTTCAGTTTTTTATTTGTTAAAAAAGTTTGAAATATCCAATAAATTTCGTTCCACTTCATGACTGTGTCCCACTTGTTGATTCTTCACAAAAAATTACAGTTTTATATCTTTATATTTGAAGCCTGAAATGTGGCAAAAGGTCGCAAAGTTCAAGGGAGCCGAATACTTTCGCAAAGGCACTGTATCTCCTACAAATGCGCATAGGAGCTTACTTGTATCTGCACCCAGCTCTTACTCCAGGTATTTGTAAGTTAGTGTATGATTATTTCAAAATTATAGGAATGGAAACAGGTTTTATGGGAGAAGAGACATACAGAGTCTTTTTTTTTATCATAAGACCCTAATTGCTACCAATATGTTATCATGTAACGTTAATTCTTCTTTACAATACTCTATGGCAGTGATATTCAAACTTCCCTTTGCTAGCCCTTATCCAGGCCCTTAGGTCAATATTCTTGTCACTGATACAAGGCAGTATCCCTCCCACTGACACCAACAATGGGACAAAGTTCCTGCCACTGATACCAGTGATGAAGCACTATTCATCCCACTGATACCAAAAAAGGGCACACTAATCCTCCCATTACTACTAGTGTTGAGCGAACACGGACTGTATTATTCGTGTTCGTACCGAATAATTGGATTTTTTTTACCCGAACACGGACACGGACACTTTACTGTATGTTCGGGTAAAAATCCGTGTTCGGTCGTTTTATTTCTGGGTTTTGCATGCTTTGGCGCTCTTTTCATGGCGGGCTTTCAACAGCCAATCAACAATCGTTTAACTGGTGTGCCTTAAGCCATCCCAGCCATGCCTGCAAATGTCTCAGTAGCTGTGATTGGCCGTCTGAAGCATGTGACCAAGTCTTTATAAGTTCGAGGCAGCCGCCGCAGCAGCGTCATTCTGCTGCTTAGCTAAGGGACAGAGCACACATCAATGTGCTGGCTGCTGATTAGGGAAAGATAGGCAGGAAAAAACCATTTGTGTCCGGATAGAATTGAGGGACAGGTCGGAGTGTTTAGGCAGGGCGAGTTGTAGGCATTTTAGGGATAGAGTCTGCTGAATTATAGGGTCAGTGTCTTCTACAAACTACAATCGATATTGCTGTGTGGGGGGTGGGGTGAATCTGCACTCAATCCTGATCTACGATCTCTTCTCAATCCTGTTAGGGACAGAGTCTGCTGAATTTTAGGGAAACTGTGTTCTACAAACTACAATCGATATTGCTGTGTGGTGTGGGATTGGAGATAGGCAGGTGTCAGTGATCCACATCCATTTTTCTGTGTGTGAGCTGCAGTGAACACAATCTTTTTGGGCTGCAGTGAACACAATCTTTTTGGGCTGCAGTGAACACAATCTTTTTGGGCTGCAGTGAACACAATCTTTTTGGGGTGCAGTGAACAAAATCTTTTTGGGGTGCAGTGAACACAATCCTTTTTGGTGTGCAGTGAACACAATCTTTGTGGGGTGCAGTGAACAAAATCCTTTGTGGGGTGCAGTGAACACAATCTTTTTGGGGTGCAGTGAACAAAATCCTTTTTGGGGTGCAGTGAACAACATCCTTTTTGGGGTGCAGTGAACACAATCTTTTTGGGGTGCAGTGAACAAAATCCTTTGTGGGGTGCAGTGAACACAATCTTTTTGGGGTGCAGTGAACACAATCTTTTTGGGGTGGAGTGAACAACATCCTTTTTGGGGTGCAGTGAACAAAATCCTTTTTGGGGTGCAGTGAACAAAATCATTTTTGGGGTGCAGTGAACACAATCTTTTTGGGGTGCAGTGAACACAATCTTTGTGGGGTGCAGTGAACACAATCTTTTTGGGGTGGAGTGAACAACATCCTTTTTGGGGTGCAGTGAACAACATCCTTTTTGGGGTGCAGTGAACACAATCTTTTTGGGGTGCAGTGAACACAATCTTTGTGGGGTACAGTGAACAGAATCTTTGTGGGGTGCAGTGAACACAATCTTTGGGGGGTACAGTGAACACAATCTTTTTGGGGTGCAGTGAACACAATCTTTGTGGGGTGCAGTGAACACAATCTTTTTGGGGTGGAGTGAACAAAATCATTTTTGGGGTGCAGTGAACAACATCCTTTTTGGGGTGCAGTGATCAAAATCCTTTTTGGGGTGCAGTGAACACAATCTTTTTGGGGTGCAGTGAACAAAATCCTTTGTGGGGTGCAGTGAACAGAATCTTTGTGGGGTGCAGTGAACACAATCTTTGGGGGGGGTACAGTGAACACAATCTTTTTGGGGTGCAGTGAACACAATCTTTGTGGGGTACAGTGAACAGAATCTTTGTGGGGTGCAGTGAACACAATCTTTGGGGGGTACAGTGAACACAATCTTTTTGGGGTGCAGTGAACACAATCTTTGGGGGGTACAGTGAACACAATCTTTTTGGGGTGCAGTGAACACAATCTTTGTGGGGTGCAGTGAACACAATCTTTGGGGGGGTACAGTGAACACAATCTTTTTGGGGTGCAGTGAACAACATCCTTTTAGGGTGCAGTGAACACAATCTTTGTGGGGTGCAGTGAACAACATCCTTTTAGGGTGCAGTGAACACAATCTTTGTGGGGTACAGTGAACAGAATCTTTGTGGGGTGCAGTGAACACAATCTTTGGGGGGTACAGTGAACACAATCTTTGTGAGGTGCAGTGAACACAATCTTTGTGGGGTGCAGTGAACACAATCATTGTGGGGTGCAGTGAACTCAATCTTTGTGGGGTACAGTGAACACAATCTCATACTTCTGAAGATTTGAGGGTGCTGCCTGTTCCATACTCCCCCTACTCCTCATCTAGCCTTTTAGGGGTACAAACAATAGTAATTGGGGCCTAGTGTGGTTGTGTACGTGTGATATACATACACTTTTTTTGGATCATATTTTCTATTCCGCTATTTAATCAAAAACCTTTGGGGATCAGTTAAATTGGGGGATAGTCTGTGTTGGTACGTGTGAGAGAGATCCACCTTTCCAAGTTGTTGGGGTTCATCTCATACTTCTGAAGGTTTGAGGGTGCTGCCTGTTCCATACCCCCCCTACTCCTCATCTAGCCTTTTAGGGGTACAAACAATAGTAATTGGGGCCTAGTGTGGTTGTGTACGTGTGATATACATACACTTTTTTTGGATCATATTTTCTATTCCGCTATTTAATCAAAAACCTTTGGGGATCAGTTAAATTGGGGGATAGTCTGTGTTGGTACGTGTGAGAGAGATCCACCTTTCCAAGTTGTTGGGGTTCATCTCATACTTCTGAAGGTTTGAGGGTGCTGCCTGTTCCATACTCCCCCTACTCCTCATCTAGCCTTTTAGGGGTACAAACAATAGTAATTGGGGCCCAGTGTGGTTGTGTACGTGTGATATACATACACTTTTTTTGGATCATATTTTCTATTCCGCTATTTAATCAAAAACCTTTGGGGATCAGTTAAATTGGGGGATAGTCTGTGTTGGTACGTGTGAGAGAGATCCACCTTTCCAAGTTGTTGGGGTTCATCTCATACTTCTGAAGGTTTGAGGGTGCTGCCTGTTCCATACCCCCCCTACTCCTCATCTAGCCTTTTAGGGGTACAAACAATAGTAATTGGGGCCTAGTGTGGTTGTGTACGTGTGATATACATACACTTTTTTTGGATCATATTTTCTATTCCGCTATTTAATCAAAAACCTTTGGGGATCAGTTAAATTGGGGGATAGTCTGTGTTGGTACGTGTGAGAGAGATCCACCTTTCCAAGTTGTTGGGGTTCATCTCATACTTCTGAAGGTTTGAGGGTGCTGCCTGTTCCATACCCCCCCTACTCCTCATCTAGCCTTTTAGGGGTACAAACAATAGTAATTGGGGCCTAGTGTGGTTGTGTACGTGTGATATACATACACTTTTTTTGGATCATATTTTCTATTCCGCTATTTAATCAAAAACCTTTGGGGATCAGTTAAATTGGGGGATAGTCTGTGTTGGTACGTGTGAGAGAGATCCACCTTTCCAAGTTGTTGGGGTTCATCTCATACTTCTGAAGGTTTGAGGGTGCTGCCTGTTCCATACTCCCCCTACTCCTCATCTAGCCTTTTAGGGGTACAAACAATAGTAATTGGGGCCTAGTGTGGTTGTGTACGTGTGATATACATACACTTTTTTTGGATCATATTTTCTATTCCGCTATTTAATCAAAAACCTTTGGGGATCAGTTAAATTGGGGGATAGTCTGTGTTGGTACGTGTGAGAGAGATCCACCTTTCCAAGTTGTTGGGGTTCATCTCATACTTCTGAAGGTTTGAGGGTGCTGCCTGTTCCATACTCCCCCTACTCCTCATCTAGCCTTTTAGGGGTACAAACAATAGTAATTGGGGCCCAGTGTGGTTGTGTACGTGTGATATACATACACTTTTTTTGGATCATATTTTCTATTCCGCTATTTAATCAAAAACCTTTGGGGATCAGTTAAATTGGGGGATAGTCTGTGTTGGTACGTGTGAGAGAGATCCACCTTTCCAAGTTGTTGGGGTTCATCTCATACTTCTGAAGGTTTGAGGGTGCTGCCTGTTCCATACTCCCCCTACTCCTCATCTAGCCTTTTAGGGGTACAAACAATAGTAATTGGGGCCCAGTGTGGTTGTGTACGTGTGATATACATACACTTTTTTTGGATCATATTTTCTATTCCGCTATTTAATCAAAAACCTTTGGGGATCAGTTAAATTGGGGGATAGTCTGTGTTGGTACGTGTGAGAGAGATCCACCTTTCCAAGTTGTTGGGGTTCATCTCATACTTCTGAAGGTTTGAGGGTGCTGCCTGTTCCATACTCCCCCTACTCCTCATCTAGCCTTTTAGGGGTACAAACAATAGTAATTGGGGCCTAGTGTGGTTGTGTACGTGTGATATACATACACTTTTTTTGGATCATATTTTCTATTCCGCTATTTAATCAAAAACCTTTGGGGATCAGTTAAATTGGGGGATAGTCTGTGTTGGTACGTGTGAGAGAGATCCACCTTTCCAAGTTGTTGGGGTTCATCTCATACTTCTGAAGGTTTGAGGGTGCTGCCTGTTCCATACCCCCCCTACTCCTCATCTAGCCTTTTAGGGGTACAAACAATAGTAATTGGGGCCTAGTGTGGTTGTGTACGTGTGATATACATACACTTTTTTTGGATCATATTTTCTATTCCGCTATTTAATCAAAAACCTTTGGGGATCAGTTAAATTGGGGGATAGTCTGTGTTGGTACGTGTGAGAGAGATCCACCTTTCCAAGTTGTTGGGGTTCATCTCATACTTCTGAAGGTTTGAGGGTGCTGCCTGTTCCATACTCCCCCTACTCCTCATCTAGCCTTTTAGGGGTACAAACAATAGTAATTGGGGCCTAGTGTGGTTGTGTACGTGTGATATACATACACTTTTTTTGGATCATATTTTCTATTCCGCTATTTAATCAAAAACCTTTGGGGATCAGTTAAATTGGGGGATAGTCTGTGTTGGTACGTGTGAGAGAGATCCACCTTTCCAAGTTGTTGGGGTTCATCTCATACTTCTGAAGGTTTGAGGGTGCTGCCTGTTCCATACTCCCCCTACTCCTAGCCTTTTAGGGGTACAAACAATAGTAATTGGGGCCTAGTGTGGTTGTGTACGTGTGATATACATACACTTTTTTTGGATCATATTTTCTATTCCGCTATTTAATCAAAAACCTTTGGGGATCAGTTAAATTGGGGGATAGTCTGTGTTGGTACGTGTGAGAGAGATCCACCTTTCCAAGTTGTTGGGGTTCATCTCATACTTCTGAAGGTTTGAGGGTGCTGCCTGTTCCATACCCCCCCTACTCCTCATCTAGCCTTTTAGGGGTACAAACAATAGTAATTGGGGCCTAGTGTGGTTGTGTACGTGTGATATACATACACTTTTTTTGGATCATATTTTCTATTCCGCTATTTAATCAAAAACCTTTGGGGATCAGTTAAATTGGGGGATAGTCTGTGTTGGTACGTGTGAGAGAGATCCACCTTTCCAAGTTGTTGGGGTTCATCTCATACTTCTGAAGGTTTGAGGGTGCTGCCTGTTCCATACCCCCCCTACTCCTCATCTAGCCTTTTAGGGGTACAAACAATAGTAATTGGGGCCTAGTGTGGTTGTGTACGTGTGATATACATACACTTTTTTTGGATCATATTTTCTATTCCGCTATTTAATCAAAAACCTTTGGGGATCAGTTAAATTGGGGGATAGTCTGTGTTGGTACGTGTGAGAGAGATCCACCTTTCCAAGTTGTTGGGGTTCATCTCATACTTCTGAAGGTTTGAGGGTGCTGCCTGTTCCATACCCCCCCTACTCCTCATCTAGCCTTTTAGGGGTACAAACAATAGTAATTGGGGCCTAGTGTGGTTGTGTACGTGTGATATACATACACTTTTTTTGGATCATATTTTCTATTCCGCTATTTAATCAAAAACCTTTGGGGATCAGTTAAATTGGGGGATAGTCTGTGTTGGTACGTGTGAGAGAGATCCACCTTTCCAAGTTTTTGGGGTTCATCTCATACTTCTGAAGATTTGAGGGTGCTGCCTGTTCCATACCCCCCCTACTCCTCATCTAGCCTTTTAGGGGTACAAACAATAGTAATTGGGGCCTAGTGTGGTTGTGTACGTGTGATATACATACACTTTTTTTGGATCATATTTTCTATTCCGCTATTTAATCAAAAACCTTTGGGGATCAGTTAAATTGGGGGATAGTCTGTGTTGGTACGTGTGAGAGAGATCCACCTTTCCAAGTTGTTGGGGTTCATCTCATACTTCTGAAGGTTTGAGGGTGCTGCCTGTTCCATACTCCCCCTACTCCTAGCCTTTTAGGGGTACAAACAATAGTAATTGGGGCCTAGTGTGGTTGTGTACGTGTGATATACATACACTTTTTTTGGATCATATTTTCTATTCCGCTATTTAATCAAAAACCTTTGGGGATCAGTTAAATTGGGGGATAGTCTGTGTTGGTACGTGTGAGAGAGATCCACCTTTCCAAGTTTTTGGGGTTCATCTCATACTTCTGAAGATTTGAGGGTGCTGCCTGTTCCATACCCCCCCTACTCCTCATCTAGCCTTTTAGGGGTACAAACAATAGTAATTGGGGCCCAGTGTGGTTGTGTACGTGTGATATACATACACTTTTTTTGGATCATATTTTCTATTCCGCTATTTAATTTAACTGGGCCTCCATGCGAGACCTGTGTGCCTTGTTGCGCTGTTTTGAGTACTCCACCAACATGGCCAGTGGCAATGACGCCGTTCTCAGCTTAACTATCCCACTTCTATGCCTCCTTGAAAAAACAATTCGGGCGATGATGGAAGAGGATGTGGCACAGGATGAGGAGGAGGAGGAGGATGAAGAGGTAACATTTCCAAGGCTTTCAGGGCAGTCATTCGCAAGGGGCTCCGAGGGTGGGTTCCTGCACACGCAAACGCCAGGGACGCAATTGTCCAGCAGGGGCACAGTTCTGGAGGATGAGGAGGATGAGGAGGAGGAGGAGCTGGAGGAGGAGATGGAACCATGTTCACAGCAGGGTGGCACCCAGGCCAGCTCATGGCCATCACTGGTGCGTGGCTGGGGGGATACAGAGGACACGGACGATACACCTCCCACAGAGGACAGCCTTTCGTTGCCTCTGGGCAGCCTGGCACACATGAGCGATTACATGCTGCAGTGTCTCCACAACGACCGCCGAGTTGCCCACATTCTAACTTGTGCTGATTACTGGGTGGCCACGCTGCTGGATCCCCGTTACAAGGACAACGTACCGTCCTTAATTCACTCACTGGAGCGCGATCGCAAGATGCGCGAGTACAAGCGCACGCTGGTAGACGCCATGCTGCTGGCATTCCCATCTGACAGCGGGGCCACAGTGGAAGCACAAGGCAGAGGAGGAGGAGGAGGAGGTCGCCAACGCAACCAGGGCACCGCCAGCACCTCAGAAGGCAGGGTTAGCATGGCCGAAATGTGGAAAAGCTTTGTCAGCACGCCACAACAAACAGCAGCACCAGCAGCTCAGATGGAACGTCTTAGCAGGAGGCAGCATTTTACCAACATGGTGGAGCAGTATGTGTGCACACGCCTACATGTAGTGAATGACGGGTCTGCCCCCTTCAACTTCTGGGTCTCCAAATTGGGCACATGGCCTGAGCTTGCCCTTTACGCCTTGGAGGTGCTGGCGTGCCCTGCAGCCAGTGTATTATCTGAACGGGTATTTAGCACGGCTGGGGGCGTTATAACAGACAAGCGCAGCCGCCTGTCCAGAGACAATGTGGACAAGCTCACGTTCATTAAAATGAACCAGGCATGGATCCCACGGGACTTTTCCGTACCTTATGCAGAATAGCAATGGATACCGACCTTACCCACCCATTGTTCCATTTTTGCTCTTTCTCACTCTTTTGGGGTGTACCCTCATTTAAAATTTTTGAAAAGAAGCAGTGTTGGCTACCTCGTCCTCCTCCTCAGGGCCAGATTAATGTAGGGGCTATTGGAGCTGCAGCTCCAGGCCCCTACCTTTTATATAGGCCCCGGGTTGGCCATATTCACTGTTACCGCTCTTCTGTCACTTGTAAACACAGAAGTCTGGCTTCTATGCTCGCTTCCCCAGGCAGCACCCTCAGAACCTCCCCACACAGCGTGAAGGCCAGACAAGGAGGGACAGTTGGCGATGCATGGATGTGTTTATGGGCTTCAGAGACAGCATCCCATGTTGAATTAGGCATGCATGGCTGCACCCTTCCTCCTCTGGGTGCATGGCAAGGCACGGCCCTTAAGACCCTTCAAAATCCTCAGCACCAAGCCCATGATGCTGTTAATCCGGCCCTGGTCCTCCTCCACCGCCGCTTCCACCTACACCGCCCATAGGTGTGCGCAGCCTATTGCATTAAGGTGTGCACCCCAAAGTTGAAATACACATGCATGTGTTTGCCAGCAGGGAGAGTAATGTATCGGGGCCATGTACCTGTAGGCAAGGAGAAATAGAGCAGAGCAGGTCCCAGGGAGATCTTTCCCATCTCCTCACTGGCAATGCTATGTGCCCTAGGTGATTAGGGTGTGCCCAGGCACACCCAGCACACCCTGTGCGCACGCCTATGTCACCGCCACATCCACCACCACCTCAACCTCCCTCCTACTCCATATGGGCCTCGTCCTTCAGAGATGAAGAAGAACATTGTTTTATTTTTCTGTTTTTTTTTGTTGTTTTAAGTTATTTCCCTATCCACATTTGTTTGCAGAGCACTTGCCATGCTCTTAATTACGTTTTGCTGCCATTTGCAGCACTCTAGCCCTTTCCTTTGGTGTTTTAGAGCCATTTTAGTGCCTTAAAGTTCGGGTCCCCATTGACTTCAATGGGGTTCGGTGTCCGGGAAATGTTCGGTAAAAGTCCGGGACACGGACCCGGACTTTTTTTTAAAGTTCGGCCGAACCCGTCGAACACGGACATCTAGGTGTCCGCTCAACCCTAATTACTACCAATGATGAGGCACTATTCCTTCAACTGCTACCAGTGATGGGGCACTGTTCCTTCCAACTGATACCAATGATGAGGCACTATTCATCCCACTGATGCCAATGACGAGGCACTATTCCTCCCACTGATACCAATGATGGGGCACTATTCCTTCCACCAACACCAATGATAGGGCATTTTTTCTTCCACTGGGACCAATGATGAGGCACTATTTCTCCAATTGATGCTAATGATAGGGTACTATTCCTCCCACTGACCCCACTGATGGGGCACTATTCCTTTCACTAATACCAATTATGGGGCATTATTACTTCCATTGCTACCAGTGGTGTGGCACTATTCATCCCACTGCTGCCAATGACGGGTTACTATTTCTCCAACTGATGCCAGTGATGGGGTACTATTCCTCCCATTGACACCAGTGACGGGGCACTATTCATCCCACTGAAACAAAAAAATGGGACACTATTCCCTTATCCAGGCCCTTAGGTCAATATTCTTGCCACTGATACAAGGCAGTATCCCTCCCACTGACACCAAAAATGGGACAAAGTTCCTGCCACTGATACCAGTGATGAAGCACTATTCATTCCACTGATACCAAAAAATGGCACACTAATCCTCCCATTACTACCAATGATGAGGCACTATTCCTTCCACTGCTACCAGTGATGGGGCACTGTTCATCTCACTGCTATCAATGATTGGTTACTATTTCTCCAACTGATGCCAATGATGGGGTACTATTCCTGCAACTGATGCGGATGATGGGGTACTATTCCTTCCACTGACAGCAGTGATGGGGCACTGTTTCTTCCACTGACACCAATGATGGGGCTATATTCCTTCCACTGACACCAGTGATGGGGCACTGTTCCTTCCACTGACTTTAGTGATGGGGCACTATTTCTTCCACTGACACCAATGATGAGGCACTATACTTCCTCATATTGACCACAGGGGCTATGTCATTTTTTTTTTTTTTTTTCCGCTGACCACCAAGCCTGAGATATTTTCTACTCTCACTAACCACAGTTTGACCCCCTAAAGTATGAAGGACAGTATACTGGCCCTTTGTTTAGAAAGTTTGTAGACTCCTGTTCTACTGAACCAGGCTAACAGAAATGACCACACGTCCGATTATCACTTTGCAGGGCAAAAAACATGTCTAGCAAACACCTTAATGTGTGAGCCCGGAAATAGAAATCCTTTTAAGTGTTAATGGCATCAAGCATGTGCCCCTTTAGTGGAAAATGACTTTTATGTAGAGATTAGAGTTCAATGCAAAGAAAACAAGAGGACATTCATTTCACAAGGCACATTTATCAAGAGAAATGACGGAACAATATTTGTCACATATTTTATCCTGGAGATGACAGGAGATGGAGGACCGGGGTGCTGAATAAATGAAGATTCATGCAGAATAATATGTCATTTGTCACTATTTGCCTTGTCAGTGTTTCTGTGTCTTAATAATTAAATTTAGGCGGCTTAAGGAGTCTCTGATTGGATTCCTGACACAAAGCAATTTCAAGCATGTGGTTTCATTACACGTTTTTTTTTTTTTTTTTTACAGGATCCTAGGAATATTATCTTCACTACTGGTAAGTGGCATGCATAGGGAATACGTGATGATGTTCTGATAATAAAACCTGCCATTGTGTACATGTTATATATGCCTGAATTGTTTTAGCTTTACCTTCTTAAAGGTACATCTCAGTATAACTTTTAAGTAATCTATGATAGAAATATGGGGCAACATTTGCTGACCTCCTTTCTTAAAATGGAAAATGCCTGACTTTAATGATGACCCTTTAGCTTAAATACTGGGTCCCTAACCCAGAATAAGTATGCAGATAGGAAAAGTCAGATGTCATGCCTTTATGCTTGTTCCAGGTCATTGACTCGAAATAATGATGCAAAAGGGTCAGCATTACAACCAAGCAACTAGCACTTTCAGAAAAGTGAGAACAACGGTGACCTGACCAAAGTGTATGTGAAGTCTAAGAATAAACTTCTCTTATTATACATCTTTTTTGGTCTGTTAAATACATACAGTTGAAAGCATTTTGTTATATCTGTTGCACTTATAGTGCAAAAAAAAATATCACTGATTCTGCCAGAAATCCAGTGAGCTCATAACCTCCTGTACTTTGTGCCTGTGCTTTCTCGATGGACTACAAAACACCCCCTCTGTCTTATTAAGAAGAGCTGAGGGGGGTGTTCTGTAGTGTTGCCCTAGGGCAGTGATGGCGAACCTTGGCACCCCAGATGTTTTGGAACTATATTTTCCATGATGCTTATGCACTCTGCAGTGAAGTTGAGCATCATAGGAAATGTAGTTCCAAAACATCTGGGGTGCCAAGTTTCGCCATCACTGCCCTAGGGTGACAACATTGCTAATGCCTAGAACAGAAACTGTGTTACTGGCAGGATCACCAGGGTAAAAAAAAAAAATTGGAAAAGGTCTGAAAAAGAAAAATAATTCAGCCACCACATCTAAGGACTGGTAATGCAATATATTAAATTTTTTCCTTATGTTTTAAAGTAAACCAGTCTAAGATATTTAAATTAGAAAGACAATATGTGTCTAGCTATTCAGCTTACTACAAGAGCTGGGATTGGTGGTTTGCTATAGTAACCGGGAAGCGATGACATGACATCACTTCTGGTTTACCCAGATGTCAACAGCGCCATTTTTTTTAAAATCAAAAGCATTCAAAAACACAGATCCTGGTGTTTTGAATGCTTTTAAGGGCCGAGGAGGGTTTTGGGGTCTTATAGACCTCAGATCGCTCCATAAAAAGTACCAGTCACATGCCTTTTGCTGTCACAAGGATGTTTACATTCCTTGTGACCGCAATAAAAGTGATACATGTTTTTTTGTTTTTTTTTTAAAGCAACAGTTTAAAAAATATAAATAAATAATTAAAAAAGAAAAAATGAAGTGCGGGGGGCACTTTATTTTTTCTTTTTTAATTATCTATTTATATTTTTGAAACATGCAAAGGCGAATGTGCGCGTTGGCCCTGCACACACGCAAACAGTGATCATTCCACACATGTGAGGTATCATCGCAAACATCAGATCATGGGCGGTAATTCTAGCACCAGACCTCCCCTGTATATGTGGTAACCTGTAAAGGCTTTTAAAGCTTTCCCTATGACTAGTAAAAATGTACCATGTTTGTCACCGTTGCTTGGGCATGCGCGATTTTAAAGCGTGACATGTTTGATATCTATTTACTTGGCATAACATCATCTTTTATATTTTACACGGAAATGGGTTATGTATTGTGTTTTTTTTTTTGCATTAAAATTCAAAAAAGTATATTTTTTCCAAAACAATTGCATTTGAAGAACGGCTGCGTAAAACCCACCTTATTCTCTAGGGCCTCTGCCTTCAAAAAAATATATAATGTTTGGAGGTTCTAAGTAAAAAAGAAAAAAAAAACAGATTGTTACATGTAAACAAAAAGTGCCAGAAAAAGCTTGGTCTTCAATTGGACCTAGTAATCCAAGAGAGATTACTAGGTCCAATATATACCCCAAATCCAACCGGGACTGGCTGAAGACACATAAACCTGATTATCTCCTCTTCCAAAAAAAAAAACAAACAGGTAACATTGTTACAATTCAAAATTACACAAAATCATACTTAAAAATGAACAATGTGATCAAACCTAATAGGATGAACACAAATTTGTCGTAACCATATCTGCCACGATAAAAGAGAAATATGCAATTCTGAATGACACGCTGCCCAACAGGTTAATAAACGAAAAAATATATTTTAATTCAAAACAATTTCTCAATGTTTACAATAACATGAAAAAAAAACAGGGTCGCTCATTCATAAAAATGAGTGAGCTCCTGCTCAAAATTTAAACTGTTGAGAATGCGCGTCTGCATAGAAAAGATCCAATAGACCTCAAGTTTACATAATAGCTTGAATGTGTCTCCACTCTTTTTGGGCAAACAGCCTTGTCAATGGCTTGTACGCGTATGGTTGAAAGATCACCTCCCTCCATGCAGATGATTAAAATGTTTTGCCACATTTGTGGCATGTTTCTTCTGAATAAATGATCGTCAAGGCGATCTTTCAGCCTCCTCGTTGTCCTCTTTGCATATCGTATGTGCCATATACTACACGTAATCAAATAAATAACAGTTCTTGTGTTACCAATCAAAAAGGTCCCCTAAAGTGTACCTTTTGCCAGTGAATGTAAAGTTATCCCCATAAGGATGCAGGGACAACACGGGCAGCCACTCTCTCCACACCTAAATTTGGCTTTAAACTGCAGCCAAATTCCTACCTGTCTTTTCCTATAGAAGAAATGTCTTGGCAATAGTTGATTTGCCAGGGATGGTGCATGTCGCTAGACCATCCCAATGCCCTCCGATAAAGTACGGGCATAAACAGGATTGTTATATAAAACCAGGAGGTAAGCCTCACAATATTTCCTACCCTATTAAACTCAAGGCTATAAGCCATAGAAAGCAGTGCTTCTGCATGCTAACCCCTAGATCCCATCTTTCAATAGCTCACCTCTCTCTCTTTATTTCTGCCTATACTGACAGCACTGTCTAGTGTCTGTTTTAAACAACCTCGCTCTACAAAACCTTGGTAGTTTAGGGTAGCCTCTCTATCAAATTCTCTATTGTCACTACAAATCCTTGTTGTTGTTGTTGAGTCATTTAGTCGTGTCAGACTCTTCGTGACTTCATGAACCATAGCGCGTCAGACTTTTCTGTCTTCCACTGCCTCCTGGAGCTTGCCTAACTTCATGTTCATTGTTTTGATGATGCTATCTATTCATCTTGTTTTCTGTCGTCCTCTTCTCCTTTTTCCTTCTGTGTTTCCCAGCATCAGTGTCATTTCTAATGAGTCCTCTCTTCACTAGTCTGCCAAAGTATTCGAGTTTCAGCTTCAGGATCTGTGCTTCCAGTGATTATTTAGGGTTGATTTCCTTCAGGATTGACTGCTTTGTTCTTCTGTCGTCCAAGGGACTTTCAAGAGTCTTCCCCAATACCATAGTTCAAAAGCATCATCTCTTTGGCGTTCAGCCTTCCTTACGGTCCAACTTTCACAGCCATAGGTTACTACTGGGAATACCATAGCTTTGACTATACGGCACTTTGTCGGTAGGGCAATGCCTCTGCTTTTTATAATGTTGTCTTGGTTTGCCATGGCTTTCCTCCCAAGAAGCAAGTGTCACTTAATTCCATGGCTGCAGTCACCGTCTGCCGTGATCTTGGAGCCTAGGAAGATAAAATCTGTCATTGTTTACATTTCTTCTCCTTCTATTTGCCAAGGAGTGATTGGACCAATTGTCATTATCTTAGTTTTCTTAATTTCTACAAATTTCAATTTTTTTTTAATTTTCTTAATTTCTACAAATCCTACATAGTCTTAAAAATTTACACATGGGTATCCCTCTAATGGAGTGACTGGGATGACCTGAATCTGCTCTAAGAATGATATTCCTCAAAGGGTGACATCCAGAAAGCAGATTGATTTGGTGCTGACCTATCCAGTAAATTTTAAGTTCAAATAAATCTCATTCAAATATGTTAAGAGCCACTTAAAGCTCTCTAATTGTGCTGAATAAATTATCAACAAGTCATCTATATAGCGACGAAAGAACTTGATACACTGCCAATAGGGGTTTCTACCCCAAATATGTGGTTCCTCTCTCACCAACACGTATATAGGTTGCTGAGAGAGGGTGAAAAACAGCAGGTGCCCATGGCTGCCCTACATTTCTGGAGATAGAAAACCCCATTGAAAGAAAAGAAAATTTATGTTAGAAGGTACTCCAAGCATTCCATGACATTCTCCTTATGTATTTATCGGTACTCACTATTGCAGTCCAGAAAGAAAGATACTGCCCCTAAACCGGACGCATAGAGACTGGAGACATTGCATGTAATTCAAAAGTCTCCATCCATCCCACTGCATGTTCTGTCAGATCTGCAAAAGCTGGCAACAGGAGCAAGGACACTGAGTGGCCATGGGTAGAGCTACCAAATAATTCTCATTCAAATATGTTAGGAGCCCCTTAAAGCTCTCTAGTTGTGCTGGACAAACAGGTCATCTACTGTATATAGTGACAAAGGAACTTGATATGCTGCCGATAGAGGATTCTACCCCAAAAATGCAGTCCCTCTCCTACCAGCCCATATATAGGTTGGTGAGAGGGTGAAAAACAGGTGCCCATGGCTGCCCTGCATTTCTGGAGATAGAAAACCCCATTGAAAGAAAGAAAGAAATTGTGTGTTAGAAGGTACCTCAAGCATTCCATGATGTACTCCTTAGTGTTTCTGGGTACCACTACCCACTATAACAGTCCAGAAAGAAAGATATTGCCCTTAAACCCAAAACATAAAGAATAGAGACTGGAGACATTGCATGTAATCCACAAGTGTCCATCCGTCCACTCCATGTTCTGGCAGATCTGCAAAAAAAGTTTGGTGTCTAGTAAATAACTCGTAAGTCCACTAGCAAGAGATTGCAGCTGGTAATCAACCCACTGTCCAATTATTTAATTTAGCATCTCAATGCCAGAGACAATGGGTCTGCCTACCCTTGTGGGTCTTGGGTACATGAACAAAAAGGTGGGAATGACAGGGATTTGAGGAACTAGCATTTCACCCTCCTGTTTGGAAAAAAAATGCCAAGACTCACTACTTTTTGCACTAAAGATACCAGTGTTGTTTTAAACTTGGCGGTGGGGTTCTCCCTTAGCCTCAGATAGGTGGTACTATCCAATAGCTGTCTCATAGCTCCTTTTTTTATACATCCGAATCTTGAACCACCACCAAGCTGCTGAGTTCTTTATAATGATTTAAGGGTCCTTGCTTAATGCTTAGTGAGCTACATTCCTGTTTACTCAGCCTGGTAAGATCACGCTCCACTAACTTTTGAAATTGATCATTCCCTCTGGAATTCATTGGGTAAAAATCTGATCTGAGTTTAAAGGGAGCTGAGAGTACCGACACAGGGGGTTCTTCCTCCCCTACATTCGATTCCAAAGCTAAATCCTCAGGATCACGAAAACAACACTGTTCACCAAAACTCAGTCCCTTCAAACCCAGATTGTTGCTCTCAAATTGGGAAACCCCACGCACATCACTATTGGAGTCATAGTAATAATGCTTCTGGATTGTCAAACTGCGTGCAAATGTTTAAATTCAAAATTGTATCAAATAAAGTGAAATATTAACTGCATTAGATAATAAAGACAAATCATCCTCAGTCAATTTCCTTTAAGACAAATTCAGCAAACAATTTAACACTTGCGAGGTTGTACCCTCAGTGGATATCTGACCTTTCCACTTCCCCCTTCATCTTTTTATTCCACCCCGTCTAACCTTCCTATATTTCTTTTCTTTTTCTTGTTGGTAGAAGTACTCTGCTCTACATTTAAATAGGGATTTGACATTTGTGGAGCATTCTCACTCAATCCAGGTGAGGAGTCTGACCCAGAAACTATGACTGTTCCTGGGTGGTTGTGACTTTTTCCACACATACACTATTCGATTCATAGTCCAGTTTATCTCCTAACAACTTCTCTTTTTTTGCCAGCTATAACTTCCACCTCCATTTTATCCATCTCACTTTACATCAAGATTTTCAAACAATAAAATGTATTTCTTTAATTCCACAATCTCTTGTTGTAATCTCTCCAACTCCCATTCATTGGATGAGATAATATTGCGAGTCAAACGAGGTACTTGCAGCATTTATAAAGAGACAAAACACTGGGAAAGGGGCACATATTGCAGGAATGCACTGAATATTATTTTTTTTTTTGCCCATTCATACAGTACACTTACATCTAACCTGTTATGTTGGGTTGTCATCAATCCAGATACTCACCTGCCCAGTGGATGCAGCATTGTCCTGTTATGATCTATTGAAAAGGTGCCACAGCCCAGTTCCTGCTCTGCCATCTTGGTCCTCCTCAGTCACCAGAAACTGGCTGCCTCCTTTGGGTTCAGGCAGCCGCCTCCCAATGACAGGTGGTAGCTCTGCCCATGGCCACTGAGTGTCCCTGCTCCTGTAGCCTCATGGGATATGTGATAAGGTTAGCATGGGAACTTGACGTATCATTCTTGCCAAAGTGAAAAATGAAAAGAAAAAAAGTAAGCTAACCATAAAAAAATGGCATTTTACATTAAAGGAAGGAGGGAGTCCAGTAGCCTAAAGTACCTCTAAAGGGTGAAGGGACAATTTAGGAAAGTCTGAATAGATATAAAATATCATGCTTATTTAAAAATAGAGGATGAAGTCTTTCACAAGCCATTTCTTTTAGCAAGCATGTGACCATAATGGTACCCAAACTCTGTTCTATCAGCTGATTCAAACACATCTCTTCTTCTCTCAAAGTGTGTGGCCTATAGAGTGCTGTTCATTGAATGCAAATGTTGACTTTTTATCAATAGTCAACAGCTAAGCCCTCACCATCATCATCTCTATTCACGCTCCTTCCCTGCTGGCACAAGTTTTGGTGTCCAAAGCAACTGCCCTATGCTATGATCACCTCTATTAGGCCTTATGCACCCAGGACATTTATTTATTTCTCCTAGAAGCCATCAGCATTTTTGCTAAATAAATGCCTGACATTTGAAAGAGTGCCTAAAGCTTTTACAAGCTTTTAGGAGCTTTTACACACGTCAAGCTCTTGGGCGTTAATTCATTTTTTTTTTTTTATCGAAACAAATTTAATAAAAACATATAAATAAAAAAGAAAGAGGGAAAAAAAAGAAAGAAAAAAAGGAAAAAAAAAAAAAAAGGGCATTAATTCATTTCATTCGCCAGAATAAAGAATTTATTCTGGCCATTGAAATTAATTACCGGTAATTCTCAAGCACTAAATGAGTCTTAGGCGCGTTTAGCAGCTTTTAGTAGCGTCAAGTGCTTTTTCTGCCCAAACTATGCTGCATCTGCACGCACTGGCAGGTTTTTTTTTTCCTGCCTCCAAAAGCCCCTGCCACTTAACTGGACACATAGACTAACATGCAGAGGAGTTTAGAGGCAGGAAAAAAAAAAAACAGATGCCCCTAAAAGCAGCTGTAAAACGTACAGTGTGCATGAAGCCTTAGATAGAACATTGTCTTGTTTTACTGGTCTAGGTCCAGTTTAGAATTTTGTGATAATGTATAAATAAACCTAAAGATGATGACTGTATTTCTAGACATGATAGGGGAAAAAAAACTTGTGGTCAATAACCATTTACTAAAAATCCACCTATTTGATACTACTATCTATAAGGGGAGCTGCATTATTAGTCAGGGCAAGAGGCAGGGGAGGGCTGGGCCAGGGGGCAGGGGGGCAATTGCCCCCTGGGCCGCTCTGATGCCCTGTAAAAAGGCTGCACTGCTTCTGCCACAGACATGCCTAAATGATTCCTGGTGAAGATGGCGTAAACTGTGTCTGAGCAGAGGCCGGTTCCATGCCCCACTGAAGACTCTTCTCCCCCGGCAAGCCCCTACCGAGCTGTCCCAGCTCTACCCAAACAACCCCTGCTGGCCAGGTCAGGAATCCAGATTCAGGCGGTAAGTAGAGAGTATCTGGAGCAGGGCTTCAGCTTGGAATGAGGGTCAGGAGGGTGACGGGAAGAGGGAGAGGGGGAGTGGGAGGGGGGCCGAGTCACTGCACCATGGGCCTCTGGTTTGTACTTGCCCCCTGGGCTGAAAGTTCCCAGTCTGCCCCTGGCAAGAGGGGAGGCTTCCCCTGTCCCACCAGTCCAGGGGGCTGGCTAGAGACTAGGAGGATCCTCTGAAGGTTCCCCTGCTGTCTAAGCAATGCAGGTCTTCTAATACATAAAATATATTGTTACCCTTATTTCACACACATGTCACTGTAGAGGAGAAATACATGAACCTGTGTGATTATACAAGTTCTAGAGTTCATGTTTGCACCTGTAGTTTCACAAAACACAACACTGAAGGGATGAGGTTTGCGGTCGCCGCTACCATGGGTTCTCAACAAACCCCTCTAGATTCACAAAGTTTGGCTGCCAGAAATAAGAAACCTATAATGTAGAGCATACCCTTTGTCATAGGTAAGCTAAGTCACAAGAGTCAATAGGAACTGCTTCTATTTCCCAAAGTATTGTAAAGTAACCTAGGTTCTGTTCTTTGATCTTCAGTTCAGGAAGAAAAAGGCCTAATGTTACTAAGGAGTGAAGGTGCTGCAACAGTCTGAGAAAAATGAAATGACTCAAAATTGTTGTTTGCTAATCAAAATGTTGTGTAGAACCCCCCTAAGTAGGTGCTAGAGAGAGAAAGTATAGTTTTGAATCCTGTCTGCTTACCAGAGGGACTGCAGGTAAATCTATATTGTTCTCTGCCTACCAGAGAGCAGGATCTGTTAGTGAGGTCTGCTCCGTGTGCTCAGGTGCAACCCATTCTGTCTGCAGAGTGTTTCACATTGGTCCAATAGGGAGGCATATTGGACAGTGGAAGGAAACCTGACAAATGAGTGCACAGGTGTTGGATAAAGCCCTGGTGATTTGGCAGAGGAAAGTGCCTCATTGCATGCTGGGATACTGTATAAATGGCAGGAGTACATATGCTCGGGGTCTTTCGGCTGGATAGTGGAGTCCCGGAGGAAGGGGGCGGCTGCTTCCTCCTCTGTAGAGGTGCCATGTGGCCTCAGGTAGATGACCTTAGGGTCTAGAGAGAGCTAGAGAGGAACTAAATCCAGATGTCCTGTGAAGCTGACTGGAAGGGGAGACACTGGAGGATCTGACTCTGCAGTATAGTGAATACAGATCTGTGTCAAGGGGCCTGACCTAAGGGGGGCTACCCCTGCAGCTAGAATAGTCATTGGATGGGTGTCAGTAAAGGGGATGCTAGTGAGTATCCTGAAGAGAATATAGTTCACCTAGCCTTTTGCTGGAGAGAGCAAGGAGACTTAACTCTTTCCATACTTGTGGGAGTATGGATTAAGCAGTGCATCTGCTTCCACAAGCAACCTGGTGAAGCCAAGTGAGAGTTGTCCTTATCCATTGTGAATAGTTACAGTTGGAGTATCCCACTATTCCCTTCTACCAACCAAGTTCCAAAATAAACATAAAAAAAACATTACCCCTGGACTGTTTATTGAGTGACGAGCCATCGGGAGTAAGGAGGGATGTGTAAACTGTACCCTAAGTGACTATGTGCCGGTAATCAAAGGAGGCCCAACAAATTATCATACAGCAAGCCCTACGGGAGAAGTTGTTTGTACAGTTACTAAGCATTTAGATGTGTGAGCCTCCATTTTCTCCACAAGGAGAGGATGGGATCCTGGAGAAAAATTTGTGAAGACTATGGGTTTGCGCTTTGAGACCCAGAGATAAAGGTTGCTTTGTGTCTGGAGAGGAATGTATTGGATTTTTAAATGCCCCCCAATCAGAAAGCCTAGGGCAGGGGAGTCAAACTCAATTTCATTGCGGGCAACATCTGCATTCTAGTTGCCTTTAAAGGGCCGGTTGTATCTGCTCTAGATGTCCATAGCACCCCACCCCCAACCCTTACATCAGATGTCTTAAGCCCCCCCACCATCAGAAGTCAAGAGTCCACCACCCACCCTTACATTACAGTAAACATCACAGTGCAACCCCCCCCCCCCAACCTTGTGCTGCTGCTGGGAAGAAGCTGAAGGTGGAACTGGGAAGCAGAAAGAGCAGGGTATGGAGGAGGAGTCTGTTGAATGCTGAGACCAGGGGAGGCAGACACAAGAGGTTTCTGAGGCTGCTCAGTGAGGGACAGGATCTTTAGGAGGAGTGCTGTCCTCCTTTGTCCTGCCGACTGTTAAAATAAAGGGCTAGAGAATCAATCTCTCCACGGCTCCATGAGGGGGGTGTCACAGCTGCAGGAGAGGTGCGAGAGTCATAACAAATGGCACGTGGAATTTGATGCATGTGGCCTAGGGCATGACTTGAGTGCACTGGCTGAAAGTGGAACCCTGGAAGCTCCCAGTGTTATGAGTGGGATCTACGATCTCAAGATGTGTGTGATGTTTCCCCTTTCACTTTACTGTATATATGAACATCTGGACTTTATATGGAAGGTCTCTCACTGTCAACTAGGCCCTACAAGGTTTCCTATGATGTGTGCACTGTTCCATAAGGGCTCATACAGATGAAAATTGAACAGTTGTTTGCAGAAACAGCTCACTTCGTTACTTCCTGGGTTTGATTCTATTTTACTGTAAGAACGAGCGGTTTTATTTATAGTTATGGAAGAACAAAGAAAGTTCAAGGTAACTACGAGAATGGGCATTGGCTCACCCGGGAACATCTGGAATCATCCATTGGCTGCAATTTCATTTTGAGAAATAGACTCTTCAGATCTATAACATTTATAGACTTATTGGAGCTAGAATTCGTTTCATTGCTATAATTAAGTTCTATCACCCACCTCCTGGCATCAGAATCCAATTTTATTTTAATTCCCTTCAACCAGCAGCTGCACAAGTCAGGGGAGTCTTTATACTACAGTGTGCAAGGAGGGAATAAGGCACTGGTGTATATTGATGCCGAGTTTCTGACACACTTTTATGGCTTCTGCTTAGAGACAAACACGCGAATCACAGGAAAGATAAAATCATGCTGTGTATTATCTCGCTGCTGGCTGCTACTGGGGATGTGTCAGACATCTCCTTATTAACTGGTTATTAGTGGTTCGCATGTCCGCTGGATTCTGTTCTTAAACAGCAGGGACATTACAAAGAAGCCATCTGCTGCCATTGGGAAGAAACTGGAAACTGACATATGAAAACTGGAACACAAAACTGTCTGTGCTGTTCATAACCACCAATCCAAAGTCAACTGCCCTTTTTCATTTGATACGTCTATGAAGGTTTTCATTTATCCAGGTCATGGTATATATAGTAGTAGATGGTCACAACCACCTGCACTTGTCCTGTAATCATGAAGACATTCCAAGATACAGTAAAACTAACCAGGGCTTTTTTCTCCGAGAATAGGTGCAGGTACTCCCTTCTTCTGAGTCACCCCTTGTCTCCACTCCCTACCCACCTCCGAGCGCTGTCCTTTGGTTCTACCCTCTGCCCACCTCCCAGAACCCCCCCCTTTTAGAGAATACAGAACCAAGTATCATGTTGTGGTTCTAGGTAATTTGTATAGAATTTATCAATAATTAGAAAAGCAGTAAGATAGATCCCCTGGAATCAGCAACAATAGACCCCCCCAACAATAGATCCCCCCAGCAGCAATACATTTTCCCCTGCAACAATAGAAAAAACAGTAAAATAGATCTCTTGCAATCAACAATAGACCCCCAACAACAATAGCCCCCCAGCAACAATAAATCCTCCCCTGCAACAATCTCCCCCCCTCCCCAATAAATCCTCCGCTGCAACAATAGCACGCCCCTCCCTAACAACAATAGCCCCCCAGCAACAATAGTTCCCCCAAGCAACAATAAATCCTCCACTTGCAAAAAAAGCCTCACCCACAACAAAATGCCTGCCAGCAACAATAGATTCACCCCAGCTACAATAGATCCCCCAGCAGCCAGCATCAATAGGCCCTTCAGCTCACCCCATTGGCCCCAGCACCACTTTGCCATTGCATACATTCAGACTGGAGGTTCCGGAACTGCGTTCCCCCGCGTTCCCGCTGAAAAAAAGCACTGAAACTAACTAAACATAAAAATGCTCCCTCCCTCTCCTAACACCTATGCTGACTGTACTGTACTTATTTTCAGGCCGCTCTGCTCCAATCACGTAATCTTCCCTGTGTCAGCCAGTGCTGGCTGCAGGCTAGTGGAGTGAGCACTCGACAATGACTGAATAGCCTGGGAGCAGTGACGTCACCCATAGGCTCCCAAGGTGCATCCATTGTTGGTGCTCATTCCTCTCCCCTGGCTGACACAGGGGAGCCGAATCATGTGACCGGATGGGTCAGTCAAGTTTATCCTGGAATTCTACTTTAACTTTGCAGAACATGTCTAGTTGAATATGACCAACCACTGCTACTATATATTTTTGATACATTTTTTAAAAGACGATAAAATAGAGGTATATATACATACAATTATTAATGGACTATTTATTTAATATTTTTAGTAATTTATTATTATTGATGAATTATTGATTTAATTGTATGATATTTATTGCACAAGAATTATTGGTTTAATTTATTAGTATATGGATACACAATGCACATTTGAGCAGTGCTGACACTTTATTCACTTGCACTTTAAAGGGATATCCCCCTATTTTTTCAGCTGCAGCTTATTTATTTATTACATAATTATTTATTGATTTATTTATTTATTTATTTTTACCACAAGCACAGGTACTCACACCATAAGATACATATAGAGGTAATAATAAAATAGAGGTAATGACATTTATAAAGACAAATAAATATTAAATGAGAGGGAAATAAATTTGAATTATCTGCATTACATTAAATGGGGTGATGGCAGCATCACCTTAAAAATATGGATATTTTTGAGAAGCACAAAAACATTTACTACAGGATCAATGGCAACTTGTAGCTAACAGCTGTCATTTTTTTTCTTGCAGAGGTCAGTGTAGCACCCTCCTAGGTAGGTGCTAGTGAGAGAGTATAGTTTTTGGCTCCGTCTGCCTATCAGAGGAGCAGCGGGCAAATCTATATTGCTTTCTGCTTATTAGAGAGCAGGATCTGTTAGTGTAGTCTGCTCATTGTGCTCAGTATGCGATTCATTATGTCTAGAGAGTGTTTCACACTGGACCAATAGGGAGGCATGTTGGACAGTGGGAGGAAACCTGATAAATGGTTGCATAGACTTTGGTATAGTCCTGGTGATTGGCAGGGGCAGGTTGCCTCGGTGCATTCTGGGATACTGTATAAAAGCCAGAAACACATGTGCAGTGGGGTCTTTGGCTGGAGAGCAGAGTCCCAGAGGGAGGGTGGTGGCTGCCTCCTCCTCTGTAGCAGTGGCACGTGGTCTCAGGAGGTTGTCCTGAGGGCCAGGGGAATGGAGCTGAACCCAGAGGTCCGGGAGAGCTGACTGGAGGGGAGACACTGGAGACCCTAGAAAAACAGTATCGTGAGTACAGGGGCTTGTGTCAAGGGGCCTGACCTGATGGGGGGCCACCCCACGTGTAGGATAGTCAGTGTCGCCAGTCAAGAAAGAGGATACTGAGGAGAGTGTCCTGAAGATAATCTTAGTTCATCAAGTCATCTTAGGAAAGAGACTTAAACCTAAATTCACCTCAGTGGCAAGGTGGATCAACAGCCTGGCTGTACCAAGAGATAGAAGTCCTCTAATATTGTGCATAGTTAATTCAGAGTATCCCACTATTCCCTTCTCCCAACCCTAATTTATAATAAAACCCAAAAACAACTACATACCCCTGGACTGATTATTGGACGAGCCAAAGATGGAAAGTGAGAGACTGTGCATATTAAGGTTGCTAATGGTTACTCAGGGGGACACGCAAGTGTGAAATCTGGCAGTCCTCAAGGCTGCAGTGCTACGTCAGAAAAAGAAACATCAATTATACATGAATAGATTGTAGCTAGGTGTTAGGGCGTTGTAACTCAAGTGCTCTTACACAGGAGTTGCATCGTTTACTGCTCAATGACTGAAGGAGGGTGATAAGGGACCTGGTAAAAGGGGCAGAGAAGATGGCAGCGGTGGAGGAATGGCAACAGCAAGCCTAGACCTGCCAAAACGGTACTGTGCCATAATATGCAAGTTTGGACATGATGGCAAAACCCTCTCCTCATTCAGCCGACTTAAGTTTTGCCTAAATTGGCAGCACACATAATTAATGAGTTAGTTCACCTTTATAATAACATTTGCTGTGCAGTCAAGGGACCCCAGTAGTTTACAAATAGTGGTGCTGTGTAGAGAAATTGAGCTTCTTCTGTAGGCCAACTGGGGTTTTCTCAATGCTGGACCAAGTTGGCTTTCTGAGTGATTCTGAGTGATTCGCACCTACCTGCATATAAACTAGAATATATGCTATGTAGAATGCACCCCATCATCACAGGAGTAAATATGGAGCTGCTGTATTGCTCCTCCACAAATCTGCACACGCTCAAAGTGCTCTCCTTCATCCACAAATCTACGTATGTTTAGGGTGCTCTCTTTCATTTACAAATCGTCACATGCACAGGGTGCTCTCCTTCATCCACAAATCTACGTATGCTCAGAGTGCTCTCCTTCACCCTTAAATCTGCATACGTTCAGGGCGCTCTCCTTCATTCACAAATTGACACATGCACAGGATGCTCTCCTTCACCCCCAAATCTGCACACGCTCAGGGTGCTTTCCTTTATTCTCAAATCTGCACATTCTCAGGGCGCTCTCCTTCATTTATAAATCAGCACATGCATAGGGGCGCTCTCCTTCATGCACAAATCTGCACAAGCCCAAGGTGCTCTCCTTCATTCACAAATCAGCACATGCTCAGGGCGCTCTCCTTCATTCACAAATCTGCACATGCTCAGGGCGCTCTCCTTCATTCACAAATCTGCACATTCTCAGGGCGCTCTCCTTCATTTATCAATCAGCACATGCATAGGGGCGCTCTCCTTCATGCATAAATCTGCACAAGCCCAGGGTGCTCTCCTTCATTCACAAATCTGCACACGCTCAGGGTGCTTTCCTTTATTCACAAATCTGCACATTCTCAGGGCGCTCTCCTTCATTTATAAATCAGCACATGCATAGGGGCGCTCTCCTTCATGCATAAATCTGCACAAGCCCAGGGTGCTCTCCTTCATTCACAAATCAGCACATGCATAGGGCGCTCTCCTTCATTCACAAATCTGCACATGCTCAGGGCGCTCTCCTTCATTCACAAATCTGCACATGCTCAGTGCACTCTCCTTTATTCACAAATCGGCACATGCTTAGGGCCAGAGGCGTAACTAGAACCTTCAGGGCCCCGATGCAAGAAACCATGAAGGGCCCCCCAGACCCCTGGCCGGGGCCCTTCCCTTCAAGCCCGGGGCTCTTCCCACTAATCCTGGGGCTCTTTAATCTCATTGCATGGCCTTTTATTATGGTCCCGCATCAGGATCCTTTCACAAGTTCTGCAGTGGGCCCCCTTCCTGCAATCTTGGGCCTCCCCACAGTGGTGAAATGCCAGGGCCCGGTCGCAAGTGTGACCTTTGAGATCCTAGAAGTTCACCCACTGGTTTGCTACCGGGCCCCCTGGAGCATGGGGCCCGGTAGCGATTGCAACCCCTGCAACCCCTGTAGTTACGCCCCTGCTTAGGGCGCTTTCCTTCATTCACAAATCTGCACACGCTTAGGGCACTCTCCTTCATCCACAAATTGATATATGTTCAGGGTGCTCTCCTTCATCCTTGAATCTGCATACGTTTAGGGTGCTCTCCTTCATTCACAAATCGACACATGCACAGGACACTCTCCTTCATCTACAAGTCTGCATATGCTCAGGGCATTTTCTTTCATTCACAAAATTGCGCACGCTCAGGGCGCTCTCCTTCATTCACAAATCAGCACATGCATAGGGCGCTCTCCTTCATTCACAAATCTGCACATGCTCAGGGCGCTCTCCTTCATTCACAAATCTGCACATGCTCAGTGCACTCTCCTTTATTCACAAATCGGCACATGCTTAGGGCCAGAGGCGTAACTAGAACCTTCAGGGCCCCGATGCAAGAAACCATGAAGGGCCCCCCAGACCCCTGGCCGGGGCCCTTCCCTTCAAGCCCGGGGCTCTTCCCACTAATCCTGGGGCTCTTTAATCTCATTGCATGGCCTTTTATTATGGTCCCGCATCAGGATCCTTTCACAAGTTCTGCAGTGGGCCCCCTTCCTGCAATCTTGGGGCCTCCCCACAGTGGTGAAATGCCAGGGCCCGGTCGCAAGTGTGACCTTTGAGATCCTAGAAGTTCACCCACTGGTTTGCTACCGGGCCCCCTGGAGCATGGGGCCCGGTAGCGATTGCAACCCCTGCAACCCCTGTAGTTACGCCCCTGCTTAGGGCGCTTTCCTTCATTCACAAATCTGCACACGCTTAGGGCACTCTCCTTCATCCACAAATTGATATATGTTCAGGGTGCTCTCCTTCATCCTTGAATCTGCATACGTTTAGGGTGCTCTCCTTCATTCACAAATCGACACATGCACAGGACACTCTCCTTCATCTACAAGTCTGCATATGCTCAGGGCATTTTCTTTCATTCACAAAATTGCGCACGCTCAGGGCGCTCTCCTTCATTCACAAATCAGCACATGCGTAGGGGCGCTCTCCTTCATTCACAAATCTGCACATGCTCAGGGCGCTCTCCTTCATTCACAAATCTGCACATGCTCAGTGCGCTCTCCTTCATTCACAAATCGGCGCATGCATAGGGCGCTCTCCTTCATTCACAAATCAGCACATGCAGGGGGGCGCTCTCCTTCATTCACAAATTGGCACATGCATAGGGCGCTCTCCTTCATTCACAAATCTGCACTCGCTCAGGGCACTCTCCTTCATTCACAAATCGATATATGTTCAGGGTGCTCTCCTTCATCCTTGAATCTGCATACGTTTAAGCCGTTCTCCTTCATTCACAAATCAACACATGTACAGGACACTCTCCTTCATCCACAAGTCTGCACACACTCAGGGCACTTTCTTTCTTTCACAAATTTGCGCACGCTCAGGGTGCTCTCCTTCGTTCACAAATCTGCACAAGCTCAGGGCGCTCTCCTTCATTCACAAATCTGCGAACGCTCAGGGCGCTCTCCTTCATTCACAAATCTGCACAAGCTCAGGGCGCTCTCCTTCATTCACAAATCTGCGAACGCTCAGGGCGCTCTCCTTCATTCACAAATCAGCACATGCACAGGGCGCTCTCCTTCAATGACAAATCTGCACATGCTCGGGGCACTCTCCTTCATTCACAAATTGGCACACAGTCAGAGTGCTCTCCTTCATCCACATATCTGCATACGTTCAGGGTGCTCTCCATCATCCACAAATTTGCAATGCACAGGAAACTCTCTTTCATCCATAATTCTGCACATATGCAGGGCGCTCTTCACCATCCTGAGATCCCAACAGTGTGCTCTGAGCTCCACTCTTTGTAGGGATGGAGATCTCACTGCAAATGTGTGGATTAGTGAAAGAGGATGACCTTGATCGCTTAGAAAGGTACTTTTTTTTTGGCCAGACTTTGAAAAATCCGTGGTTGGCCTACAATATAAAGGAAGCTCGGTTTCTATACACTGCACCATGATAAATTACTCGGCCCCTTGACTGCTCTACAAAATGATTTAGAATAACCCTTTAAATATATACTGAATGGATTGACCTGGCTGAAGAGGTGGAGCAGGGGACACTTGTGGCACATTTGCTTTCTGGTCTTTGTGTTTTAAAAAGGGACACTTGTGGAACGTGAGCGTTCTGGTCTTTGTGTCTTAAAAAGATTTATCACAGACCTCCTAGATGTCTAGCATCCTGTTAAACTAGTGCGCATGGTCCTCCATGTAATAAGAGAGGTGTCATTTTATTCTTACCTAGCAGTATCTGACTGTACTCCCTCGGAATACTAATGCCATATGTCTACTAATAAAACTGCTATGAAGCACGCATCCAGCAAACACAGACGAGGCACCATGGCACGTATATCCTAGCAACAGTGCGTAGCTTTGCTCCAGATGTGATTTAAATTCTGCAGATGTAAAGAGCTGACTTTATATCAAGGTCAGCTCTGTAGCTGTATGTGGCTGAAGAATAATCTTACTACTCAAGATGACAAGGAAATCTGGGTCTGTAGGGTAATTGCACACAGCCAGGTGACCTGCTTTCTAAGATTTAAGAAGGACGCAGAAAGAATAAACAGACTTGAGACAGCTCAACAATGAACCTAAATTGAAATGTTCCATCGTGGCTTTGGGGCATTCGCTTAATAAATGCAACTGCTGATTTTTCCATTAGAAATAATTTGGCTTTTACCGGGTTTGTTATTTCATGCATTGACATTAATAAGGCACTTAGGGATACACACATTCCATAAACATCTGAAATGGGAAGGGGGGACAAATTTAAAAGGAAACTAGCATTTTTATCTGAATATGGGATCATATTAAAGGGTTATTCCACCGGTTCAGGTGCCCCCGTAGCAAGCTGCTTGCTGTGGGGGCACTCAACAGGAGGGAGGGGCCAAGAGCTCCAGCCAGTGACCTGCAAAGAGGAGGATCTGAGCTTCCCTGTGCAAAATCCAATGCACAGAGCAGATAAGTATACCATGTTTGGTATTTTAATAGAAACAAAAATGACTTTACTATTACTTTAACCTCCCTGGCGGAATGATTCTTTCGGATTTTAGGTGCTGAAAGCGGTACCATTATTTTGCATGTAATTCTTAAGAATGAGCAGCCCAAACCAACTATTTACATATGATTTTTTTTTTTACTGTGCGTTCTTCTTTATAACATCTCGGGTATGATAAAGTTTGAAACACAAAATCATAAATTATAATATAATAAAAAACTATAAATAAGTTAAAGTATGTATGTATGTATGTATATATATATATATATATATATACATACATAAAAAGTACAGTAAAACTGCAGGAAAGGGCACTGGGGAGAAAACTAATGTGATTTTTTTTATTTTGCATTGTATCAGTGTGTTTGGTGTGTTTTACATTTGAATTTGCCGCCGGTTCCACCCCCCTGCGAACGTCAAGTCGCAGGAGATGGAAGCCGGGGCACGGAGAGGATTGGGAGGAAGATCCGCTGCCACACACCGCCGAGATACATCGCTGGATCCCGGTGACAAGGTAAGTAACCCTGATTTAAGGATCCAGCGATCTTCTTAGCGGTACCCCGAGTGTGGCTCGGGGCTACCGCTTTTGGCTCTGAAATTTAACCCCGAGCCTCACTCGGGAATACCGTTAGGAAGGTTAAAGTTGAAACTAAATGCAAAACTTTTTTATTTTGGATAGAGTAAGGAAGGGTTATAACCCCCCTCATTTTTATATCTGTCATCTGTGTCCCATTGAGGAGATTTCCCTTTGCTTCTTGTACCATAACCAAAACAGGAAGTGAGAGGAAATGCCTCCAAAGTGATGGAATCCCTGGTTGTCACCAGGGTCACCAGAACTAGTGTCTGTATTGGAAGATTTCTCCTCTTTTTCCTGATCTGGCTACAACCCAAAATGTGGGATTTTCTTTCACTGTGACTCTTGGTAATAACAGTAAACAGGACAAATAGAGAGCATGAATCTCCCTAATGGCGGCACAGACAGCAATAAAAACCTGGCAGGTGTTTTCATTTCTCTTCGCTCTATCTTTTAGTTATACTTGTATAGTCTTGAGAAAAGAGGGGAGATGATGAAACCTTTAACAAATAAAAATTCTCAGCTCAACTTACCAACCAGCTCCCAACAAACGGAATGATCCTAACAGTTCACAGGGGTTTAGTTTGCACACATTTGTAAATACATGCATAAGCTGCAAAAGCAGCAACAAGGCTCCCCAGTATTATTTGCAGTCCTAACTCTATAAATTATGAGAACCTCCATAGTAGGAGCACATACTGTATATAGTAATGGATAGATTGACAGTGGGTTTGCCTGGAGGGAGTCCACTCCTCCTTAACCGGTTCCGGACTGCCCACCGCATATATACTGCGACAGGGCAGAGCTCAAGCGCGAACTGAGGTAGGGCTACGTCGGTCGCGCGCTGGCAGCTAGGGGGCGAGAACGCGCCGGTGCACTCCCGCCCCCACTCGGCAGCGGAGACTCATATTGCCGCCTGACACCCACGATCACTCCCCGCTGTGTTTACAACAGCTGACCGTTCTTCTCTCTGGAATGATCACAGAGCTCCTGTGATCCTTCTATGTAGGAACTCAGGTCTCTATGGCCATTCCATAAGCCACGCCCTCGCACAGTTAGAATCACTCCCCTAGGCTCACATTTAACCCATTGATCACCCACAGTGTTAACCCCTTCCCTGCCAGTGTCATTATTACAGTAACAGTGCATATTTGTAGCACTGATTACTGTAGTGATGTCACTGGTCCCCCCAAAAGTGTCAAAAATGTCAGTTAGGGGTCCGGTCTGTCTGCCGCAATGTCACAGTCCCGCAAAAATTCACAGATCGCCGCCATTATTTGTAAAAAATATAAATAAATAGGGGGGGGGGAATAGCCTTTGTAAAGGTAAGCCAATGGGGAGGGAGTTGCAGTAGTCGAGGCAAGGGATGACCAGGGAGTGGAGTAGGAGATTTGTGGTGTCATTGGTTAGGGAGGGGCATATTTTGAAGATTTTGCAGAGGTTGAGACGGCAAGATTTGCAAAGTGATTGAACGTGGGGTGGAAAAGATCGTTTAGAGTCCAGGATTATATCTAAAACCTCGGCATGTGGTGGATGGGCTTATTAGTTGTGCCATCGATCTTGTCAGGGAAATCGGGGGAAGAGGCACTTTGCATATTTTACACATTAACACAGAAAACAGTCTAGGGGTTTTGGTTTTTGTTGATTTATTTGAGAAATTGGATAGGAGAAGGGATGAGTGGGATACTCCAATTATATAAATTATGCACAATTGCTGGGACTTCTATATAACGCTGCAAGGCCGCTGCTTCACCTTGATACTGCAGTGAAGAAGAATTAGATGAACTGTACTGTACTGTGTATTCAGGGTCCTACTTGGCACTCACTTTGTCCCTGCTCTTCAGGGTTCTAAACGGCACCCCCTTTACTCTGACACTCTGTGTGAGCTGGCCCCTTGATCCTCTGACTTAACTGGAGTGGCCCCCCTTCCTTGGCAGACCCTTTGGCAAGTCCCCTGGTACTCACGGACTCTGTTTTTCCCAGAAGATTCTGCCAGCAGTTTCACTGTCAGTCTCACTGGATCCTCTGCAGCTCAGCTCCACACCTGGTTAACTAGGCCGATTGCCTAAGACCCCCTTCCTCTTGCTTCAGGAGGAGAGACAAGCCACCAGCCTCCTCCTGGGACTCTGCTTCCCGCAAAAGACGCCCTGTCACATGTCCCCCCGACTTTTATGAGCAATCCCAGGATGCACTGCAAGAGTGTCCACCCACTGAGACTCCCACAAAATGCAATGTGTCACTGACTGGGTTTCCTCCACTGTCCAACAAGCTTCCTTATTGGATACAGTGGGCACACTCCCTCAGACCCAGTGAATCACACCTGGAAACAAGTAATAGGCAACCTAACAGATCAGGCTCCCCTGATAAGCAGAAGGAGCAATCAATGCTTTTACCTAGCACCTACCTATGAGGGTGCTACACATGCATTGCACTAAGGCAGCTCATTCGAAGGAACGGGCTGGGAGCACACCACAAGGTCCAAAAACAGACATGCACTATTTTTTGCAACACAGGGCACCAGAACGCATGGATGTATGTTAGCGTGCATTGTGGTGTACTACAATGCATGTGCCTTGAGAGGTTGCATTGCCCTAATGCATTGGAGTGCCATTCAAAATGAACTGCACTGCAAAATGCTAACACATATAACATATATATATATATACACAGGTTGAACTGGATGGACTATTGTCTTTATTCAACCTCACCTACTATGTAACTATGTATGTATATAATACAGCTACCTGCACAAGAAAAAATGCAAATGGTCAATAGAGTTTTTTTTCCTGGAAATTTTTATCCCTTGAAATGGCCTATTTTTTGAACAGTTTAATTATCTTTTTACATAATTTAACGTGTTTTCTGTTTTTATTTGTAGTTCCCGGTGTGACTGGAGTCCTAATGGTTCTAATTTTATTCCTTATGTCCACTGCTTCCACAGCATCTATAAGGTAACTATACTGCATGCAGTGCATACCAGTTCTTAGAGGGCATTTTCAATCAAACATCTGGAGTATATGAATGAGAAATGTTTTACTTGCAATTTAGCAAAAGATTTGTAAAATAATGACTTTAAATTCCTTGGTACACCCACCCTCGCTGCACACACATCAGGGCTGTGTAGAATTAGAAATGTAACTATGCCCTTTATAGGTGAAGTTCTACAGACTCTGAGCCACTGCTCCACCTCCATATGCTTTTTAAACCACAATTTCCTTTAATAAACCCACCTAAGCAACCCCCCCCCCCCCCATTAGGCCTATCAGCTCAAAGTATATGGTAACCCTAATAATGGTCTTCTCTTATTTGCCCCCTTTTGATGTTGTAAATCTACCATTGGATTTGTTTTGTTTTATCTGTTTGATAAGTGCAGGTTGAATCTGCCATAAATAGGGTGTGGTCCTTTTTCCAGTGCTGTTTGCATTCTTATCTCAAACAGCCAACTCAACCCTGGTTAACTTCACAGAATTGACCTCTGTGACCTAAAGAACACCTCCCCCTGGAGCGAATTTTGGTTCCTATAATGTACAACCCCTGAAAAATTCCTACAAGGTATTGTATCTCTGCGAATATACAATGCACATTTGGTGGACCTGCCCCAAGTTTCGAGGTTTGTGGATATGCATCCACACTATGATAAATACAATCCTCCAGGTTAATCTCTGCAAAGACCCCTGGGATAACTTCTAACACAAACTTATCAAAAAAAATTCTCGCCATGGCTACACTTTTATTTCCCACTAAACAAGCTATATCCCAGGCGTGGACATCTCCATCCCTCAACTTCCTCAAATTTAAGGGCTGCATATATTAATATGAAGCTGACAGCTATTCTAAATGAAACACATGATAGGTTCCTCTCCACTTGGCAGCCATGGCTTAGTTATTACTCGCCCTTTTAACATACCAGACGGCTATTGGCATTCTGGACCTTGCTCACTGAACCAAGTCATCTGTTTATGACTACCTCAACGAGCTTCTTGATTTCTTTCTTTCTTTCTTTCTTTCTTTCTTTCTTTCTTTCTTTCTTTCTTTCTTTCTTTCTTTCTTTCTTTCTTTCTTTCTTTCTTTCTTTCTTGTCCCCCTTTTCTCTGTTTCTTTTTCCTCTCTCACTTTTCTCTCTTTCTTTCTTACTTTCTCCTATTCTCTTTTTCTTTTCTCTCTTTCTTTTTTCCCCCTCACATTTCTCTCTTTATTCCTTTATCCCATACTCTCTTTCTTTTTTCCTTTTTCTCTCCTTCTTTTTTTTTTTCACTTTTCTCTGTTTCTTTATCCCTTTCTCCCATACACTCTTTTCTTTTTTTCCTTTTTCCCGTTCTCACTTTTTTTCTTTTCTCCTTCTTTTTCTTTGCTCACTTTCTTCATTCCTTTCTCTTGTACTCTATTTTTTCCTTTTCCCCGTTCTCTCTTTCTTTTCTCCCTTTTCTCTCATTTTTTATTTTCTCACATTTCTCTCTTTCTTTATTCCTTTCTCCCATACTCTCTTTCTTTTCTCCCTTTTCTCACTTTTCTCTCTTTCTTTTTTCCTTTTTCCCATACTCTCTTTCTTTTTTCCTTTTTCCCGTACTCTCTTTCTTTTTTCCTTTTTCCCATTCTCTCTTTCTTTTTTAATTTCTCCCGTCCTCTCTTTCTTTTTTCTTTTCTCTTTCTTTTTCTTTTCTGATTTTCTTTATTCCTTTCTCTTGTACTCTATTTTTTCCTTTTTCCCGTTCTCTCTTTCTTTTCTCCCTTTTCTCTCATTTTTTATTTTCTCATATTTCTCTCTTTCTGTATTCCTTTCTCCCATACTCTCTTTTCTCCCTTTTCTCTCTTACTTTATTCCTTTTTCCCATTCTCTCTTTCTTTTTTCTTTTCTCACTTTTCTCTTTTTCTTTCTTTTCTCACTTATCTCTCTTTCTTTCTATTCTCGCGTATTCTCTCTTTACTTAATCCCTTCTCCCATACTCTTTCTGTTTTCCTTTCTCCCTTTTCTTTCTTCTCACTTCTCTCGCTTTCTCTTTTTCCGGTTCCCTCTTTCTTTTTTCTTTTCTCCCTTTTTTTTTCTTGATTCCTTTTTCCTGTACTCTTTCTGTTTTCTTTTCTCCCTTTTCTTTCTTCTCACTTCTCTCGCGTTCTCTTTTTCCGGTTCTCTCTTTCTTTTTTCTTTTCTCCCTTTTTTTTTCTTTATTCCTTTTTCCTGTATTCCTTCTGTTTTCTTTTCTCCCTTTTCTTTCTTCTTCTCTTTCTTTCTTTATTCCTTTCTCCATACTCTCTTCCTTTTTTTCTTTTCTCCCATTCTCTCTTTCTTTTTTCTTTTCTCCTGTACTCTCTTTTTTTTTCCCATACACTTTCTTTTATCATTTCTCCCTTTGCTTCTTCCTCTCCCTTTCTCTTATGGAGGGATTCATTCTTATCTATTCCCCTTGGTTTGGTCAATACTTACAGTGCCCTATGGTTGAAGAATAAGAAATGTATATCTTTGTGACCCAATGTTTTAACCATTTATGTATTTGTAGGTCTTTTATCTCTATGTACATGATTTGTGATCAGATACTATGCGGCCTCCAAACCAAATTAGTCAGTTTCTTATCAATAAAATGTTTTTGGCAAAAGGAAAATTGGACAGGAGATTTAAATCTTCTCTACTGAAATCAAAATAATATAAAATTTTTTGTCTGGAGTTCAGTTTTAAATTAATGTATTACTTGGTACTAAATATATATTTGTCTAGAGAGCTAACAATTTTCATATTTTGCATATTTTTTAGGACTTCAAACTTTGATATCTTCCTGCACACGCACAACCTTTTCTTTATTTTCTACTTGCTGCTGCTGGTCCATGCCTCTGGGTAAGTGTCACAATCCTAATATTTGGGCTCTTAAAGGGTTTGCAAACCTTACATTTTTTTTTACTAAAAATATAACAAATCTGTCCATACTTACCTGCTCTGTGCAATGGTTTTGCACAGAGCAGCCGAGATCCTCCTCTTTTTGGGTCCCCTGCTGGCCCTCCAGGCCCTCCAGGCTCCAGCCGCCTTTTGTGGGGGCACCTGTGCAGGCTCACTTTTGTGTCCCACTGCTGCGTCTATTAACACAGACAGTGGGACCAGCCCCGTCCCCCACAATGGCTCCCGCTACTATCAATCCGACCAATGAGGAGAGAGACAGTGGCTGGATCAGTTGTGCTCTTGCACATCGCTGGATCAGATTGGGCTCAGGTAAGAAAAAGGGGGGTCTGGGGGAGGAGCTGCAGCACAGAAGGTTTTACACCTTGATGCATAGAATGCATTAGGGTGAAAGACCTTAAGGCTTTACAAGCACTTTAATCTATGCAAGAGGAGTGGCACTTTGCAAGGGAATTTGCCCCTGAGCTTAATAAATGAGGTGAAGCTCTGCTGATCCGTCTGACGCTTGAGAAAGGAGCTGAGTGCGCATGCTCCGAAACGCGTTGCGTCACTTCCGGGAGCTTGCGTTCCATCGTGGCTTCCGCTATAACCATCCCTCCAGGACCAGCTTCCTGTGACGTCACCTCCGGGCCGGTGGACGGCCGGATTGTGCGGCTGGACTTGCTGAGACACGGACTGAAGCTTACCTCAGTGTAAGATACTATGTTAATTGTTGTGCAATAAATATATGGTTGATTACATGGCGCCTGTTTTTCTCTTCATCTATGGCTTCTCAGGTCTCCGATCTTAGCAGACAGATCAACTTTGCTGTGAGTAAGAATAACAACTAATTTACTGTGCAGTGAGTGGAGAATAATGAATTTTTAATGGAGTGCCCCAATCAGAATGCCGTATAAATAGAGAGATAAATCTCTTCTATAAGCTAAAGAAGTAAGATATAACATAGGATTAAACCGTTCAATACAATATGTGGAAGTTCTTCCCAAGGGGACATCTGCAATGCTGTTTTGACTGATTTTACAGTTATGTGCACATCGTAGCTTTAAGGGATAATCATTAATAATTAATGACTTAAAGATGTAGAGAGACAGCTGAACATTCATTAAGCACAGAGGGAATTTAACTAATGGTTATCTCACACTTAATCGTTTAAATTATTGCCCTTTAGAATCTTACGTCACTTGACCTACTGCAACCCGATCTGCACGTGCTCTATTTCCGTAGCCAATTAGGTGAGAATTTTAATAATTTCAGCTGGCATATGAGACCTGATTTTCGGAGGAAATAAACCTGATATTTGCCACTGATCACTTGCCCGTGTAGGGGTTGACAGGCAGGCCTAATGGTTACATAGTTACATAGTTACATAGTAGGTGAGGTTGAATAAAGACAATAGTCCATCCAGTTCAACCTGTGTAGGTGTGTGTGACTGTAATCATCTAACATAGCCCTCAATCTCCTGATCCTTGAGATGTAAGTCTAAGAGTCTTTTGAAAGTCACCATACTACCCGCAGAAACCACCTCTTGTGGTAGACAATTCCACAATCTTGTAGCCCTAACAGTAAAGAACCCCCCACGTTGCCTGAGGTTAAAACGCTTCTCCTCTAATCGCATTGTATGTCCTCGAGTCCTCATGCAATTCCTTCGAATGAACAGCTTTTCTTCTAAGCTGAGATCCCCATTAAGATATTTATAAATTGCTATCATGTCCCCTCTCAGACGTCTTTTCTCCAGGGAAAATAAATCGAGCGATTGCAGCCGCTCTTCATAGGTAAGGTCCTCCAACCCCCTAATCAGTTTAGTTGCCCTTCTCTGGACTTTCTCCAGCTCCAACACATCCCTCCTGAGGACTGGCGACCAGAACTGGACAGAATACTCCAGATGCGGTCGGACCAGAGTTTTATAAAGTGGAAGGATTATAGTCTTATCTCTGGAATACATCCCTTTCTTTATGCATGCTAATATTCTGTTGGCTTTGGAAGCTGCCGCTTGGCATTGCATGCTGTTGCCTAATCTATCATCAACTAAGACTCCCAGATCCTTCTCCATTTTTGATTCCCCCAAGGGTTCCCCTCCTAACGTGTATTGTGTTTTTATGTTTTTGGTCCCCAAGTGCAAAACCTTACACTTCTCCACATTAAACCTCATTTGCCATGTCGTTGCCCACTCGGTAATTTTGTCCAGGTCATTCTGTAGGATATCTGCTTCATGCTGTGCAGTTATTGCCCTGGCCAATTTTGTGTCATCTGCAAAAACTGATAACGAACTACTGATCCCGTCCTCAATGCTGTTTATGAATAAATTGAACAAGGTTGGTCCCAGGACTGAGCCCTGGGGCACCCCGCTTACTACCTCAGACCAGTCTGAGTATGCGCTGTTTATTACTACCCTTTGGACACGGCCTTTTAGCCAATTCCGTATCCAAGAGCAAACCCTGCTGTCGATACCTGCAGACCTTATTTTATAAATTAAGCGCTTGTGGGGAACTGTATCAAACGCCTTAGCGAAATCCAAGTACACCACATCCACTGGTCTCCCCCTATCTAGCTCACAGCTTACCTCCTCGTAGAATGCTAAGAGATTGGTTTGACAAGATCGCCCATTTGTAAACCCGTGCTGGTTACTACTGATGATGTTTTTGTCTTTAGCATACTCTACGATATAGTCCCTTATCATCCCCTCCAAAAGTTTACATATTATTGATGTCAGACTGACAGGCCTATAATTTCCCGGGATATGTCTCTGGCCCTTTTTGAATATCGGAATCACGTTAGCCTTCCTCCAATCCCCTGGTACATCTCCTGTCCTAATACTGTCAGCAAAGATCAGGAACAGTGGTCTAGATATAACCATACTGAGTTCCTTGAGCACTCTCGGATGTACGCCATCCGGGCCTGGTGATTTGTTTGTGTTAAGTTTATCCAGTCTTTCCCTGATTTCCCCCTCTGTTAGCCATAGTGGCAAGTCCTGTGTATTACTACTAACCATACAGTCATGGTCAGTGTACCCTTCCTTTTCCTGCGTAAAGACTGACGAGAAAAAAGAATTCAGCACGGTTGCTTTTTCAGTGTCCTCTGTAACCATCCTCCCATCATCGCTAATTATGTGTGCAATATGCTCTGCCCTAGTTTTTTTGCTGTTGATATATTTAAAGAATTTCTTTGGGTTTTTTTTACTATCCTCCGCTATTTGTCTCTCAAAGTTGATTTTAGCCATCTTGATTTCGTGTTTACACTTCTTATTTTCCTCCTTGTATTGCTGGAAGGCCGATACGGTGCCCTCTGATTTATATTTCTTGAAGGCCAATTTTTTTCCCCTAATAAGTTTTTTAACGCTACGGTTTAGCCAGCCAGGTTTGGCTTTGTCTCTTCTAAATTTATTCCCCATAGGAATGCACTGCAAGATGCCTTTGCTTAATATTGTTCTAAAGCATTCCCATTTTTCCTCTGTGGTCAGTGATCCCAGGGTTTGGTCCCAGTTTACCCTTTCCATCAATGAGTACAATTTTGGAAAGTCTGCCCTTCTGAAGTTTAGGGTTCTTATGTTCCCCACTTGCCTTTTTATATTGTTATTTATACTAAATGTGATCATCCTGTGATCGCTAGAGCCCAGGTTGTCCTGGACTCCTACCTCCAAGATTATGTCTGGGTCATTAGTGATCAATAGATCCAGGATAGCATTCTCTCTAGTAGGGGAATCCACCAACTGCGACATGTAGTTATCCTGTAAGGTTTCCGTGAATAGCCGGGCCTTATGCGAGTGTGCAGTCCCCTCTTCCCAGTCAATGTCGGGATAATTGAAGTCCCCCAATATGATGACTGATCCTAGTTTTGCCGCTTTACCTATTAGTGCTAAAAATTCCAGCTCTACCTCCTCCCCTTGGTTAGGTGGCCTATAGCAAACCCCCACAACTACTTTTCCCTTATCTTCTTCCCTATCGAGTTCAACCCACACAGATTCTAAATCCATGCTCATCCCATCCGTAATGTCACTCCTTTCTAGCACCTTTATATTGTTCTTGACATAGAGACATACCCCTCCCCCTCTTTTACCAACCCTGTCCTTCCGGTACACCGAATACCCTTGGATATTGGCCAGCCAGTCATGTGAGGGGTCGAACCAAGTCTCCGTTATTCCCACAAGGTCTATGTCCTCCTCATGTACTAACATGTCCAACTCATCCATCTTATTAGCTAGGCTCCTGGCATTAGCATATACCCCTCTTAGTTTTACGGAAGTTAAACGTGATTGGCGGTTTTGTTTATTTCTGTTTGGTCTGCTGTTCTCCCGCACAGACCCGCCAATTGATGTTGTTGACCTACTGTCGCTATTGACCCTACAACTGCCTTCAGTCCTCTGCTCCCTCCTGACTGATTCTATTTCTGAGCCCTCCCCCCCGGTTATAAAAGCTCAGAAAAAGGCTCTCCCTCTTTAAAGGGAGTGTATGGTGTATTTCTATGAGCGCATATTCTAAATTATTATTAACCACTTTACGACCTCCCGCCGCAGTTATACGGTGGCAGGCAGCTGCTCCTGCGCAAACCGCCATAGCTATACGTCGGTCCCGCACAGGCAGCTAGGGGGCGAGCGCCGCCGGCAGCGCGCTCTCGCCCCCACTCGTCAGCAGGGAAGCCAATGCATGGGGCTCCGATTGCCACCTGACACCCACGATCTCTCCCCACTGAGAGAGAAGAACGGTCAGCTGTTGTAAACACAGCTGACCGTTCTTCTCCCTGGAATGATCACAGAGCGCCTGTGATGCTTCTATAAAGGAACACAGGTCTCTGTGATCATTTCACAAGCCACGCCCCCCACAGTTAGAAACACGCCCCTAGGTACACATTTAAGCCCTTGACCACCCACACTGTTAACCCCTTCCTTGCCAGGGTCATTATTACAGTAACAGTGCATATTTTTAGCACTGATTACTGTAGTACTAACAAAACTGTGTGTATATATATATATATATATATACAGTGGAACCTTGGTTTACGAGCATAATTCGTTCCGGAAGCATGCTTGTAATCCAAAGCGCTCTTATATCAAAGCTGATTTTCCCATAGGAAATAATGGAAACTCAAATAATTCGTTCCACAAACATTTATTCATTATGGCAATACAAAATACAGTATAAAGTGTACTGTAGAAATAAAACAAACTAAGCTGAACCTCAGCCGTGTACTGTACCAGCCTGTATGTACTGTATACATACTGTACTGTAAAAGGCATTCATTGTGTTCAACCCTGTGTACTGTATCAGCCTGTATGTACTGCACTGTATACTGTACATGTACAGTAATGTGTTCAGCCCTGTGCAGGTGACTCATGTTTGCCATTGAAATACTGTACTGTATGCAGGTGACTCATGTTTGCCATTTAAATACTGTACTGTACTGTATGCAGGTGACTCATGTTTGCCATTTAAATACAGTACAGTACTGTACTGTATGCGGGTGACTCACGTTTGCCTTTTAAATGTACTGTATTGTACTGTATGCAGGTGCAGGGGCTCCACATCCAATCATCCACTCTGCATTCCGGAGACACTCGGCTCGTCGGCTCGGCTGATGACGTCACTTCCGGGTGCGGGCGCCGCTCGTATATCAAAGCGGCGCTCGCAAACCAAAGCAAAAAAAAAAAAAAAAGATTGCTCGTCTTTCAAGTTGCTCGTAAACCGTGGTACTCGTAAACCGAGGTTCCACTGTATATATATATATAAACACACACACACACACACACACACACTGATCAGCCATAACATTATAACCACCCATCTATAATATTGAAGATGACCCATTTTTGCTGAAGCAGCCCTGACACTTTGCTACAATGTAAATGTAGCACCCTCCTAGTCAAGTGCTAGGTAAGAGAGTGTGGTTTTGGCTCTCCAGAAGAGAGCTTACCAGAAGAGCAGCAGGCAAAATATGAATGCACTCTGCTTATCAGGGAGCAGGATTGATAGTTCGGTCTGCTTAGTGTGCCCAGTGTGTGATTCATCTGGCCTCAGGGAGTGTCCCCAGCTGATCCAAGGGGGAGGCACGTTGGATGCTGGAGGAAAACTGACCAATGGTACACAGGCTTTTGGTACTGCCCCAGGGATTGGCACAGAGAGTGGTGCATTATGGGACAGGGTATAAAAAGCCACAGGCACATGAGGTAGAGGTCTTTGGCGGGAAGTAGGGTCCCAGAAGAAGGGTGGCAGCTGCCTCCTCTTCTGCAGCGGTTGATGGTGGTGACAGGCAGTCAGCCTGGTGTACCGGTGGTGTGAGGCTGATCCCAGAGGTCCAGGAAAGCTGAATGAGGAGTTGGGGCATTGGAGAATCTGGAAAAACACTATCATGAGTACAGAGGAACCTGCCCAGGTGTCTGCCAGGAAGGGGACCTCTCTGGATAGTGCAGTCAGTGGACAGATGTCAGCTAGCCCAGATAGAAAGGGGGTACTAGGGGGGTACCCTGAAGAGAAATACTTTAGAAACACTTATCTCATCTTCATTCAAGTGGCAGGATGAAGCAGCGGCCTTGCCGCATTCTCAAGTTAAGAGTCCTCAGTATTGTGAATAGTTAACAGTTGGAGTATCCCACTCATCCCTTCTCCCATCCCAATTTAAATAAAACCACAAAAACAACATCCCCTGGACTGATCTTTGACTGAGCCAAGAACTTAAAGTGTTAAGTTTTCTGCAAGCAGTTGCTATGGGTAACCCAGGGGAATCCTTAAAGTGTAATCTTCAGCAGTCCTCTAGGGGGCAGTGCTACATAAAGTAGTGAGTGTACAGCTTGTATAACAGTGTAAATTTTCTGTCCCCTCAAAATACCTCAACACACAGCCATTAATGTCTAAACCACTGGCAACAAAACTGAATACTCCCCTAGGTGAAAATGTCCAAATTGGGCCCAATTAGCCATTTTCCCTCCCCGGTGTCATGTGACTCGTTAGTATTACAAGGTCTCAGGTGTGAACGGGGAGCAGGTGTGTTAAATTTGGTGTTATCGCTCTCTCACTCTCTTATACTGGTCACTGGTAGTTCAACATGGCCATTGCAACAAGATATTTCCTTCATCTGTCAGTGGTCATAAAATAATGTTATGGCTGATCGGTGTATATACTTGTACATACACAAAGTACATACATAGACACTGTGCATGTATTAAAGTGCGCCGTCCCTTTAAATCCTATGGTGAATACTCAAATCAATCCTAAACTAAATCAAATGTGCAAGTAAATTCAATGGATATCAATAATAAAAAAAAAATGAAAGTCTCTTAGACTCTGTTCACATATACGCGTTTTGGATCGCGGGCAGAATTGCTGCGATTCTGCCCATGATTCCGAACCATTGCAAGTCGCGGGACGCCTGTGCGATGACTTGCAATGGCACCCCAAACTCTGCGCAATTTTGCCGCGATTATCGCCCGACGAATAGCGGTAAAATCGTGCAAACAGAATCGCAGGACGCCTGACGCCCAAAAGAAGTACAAGAACTTTTTTGGGCGTAAGGAGTCCCATGATTCTGTTTGCGCGATTTTACCACAATTCGTTGGGCAACAATCGCGTGAACATCGTGCCACAATTGGGGTGGCATTGCAAGTCATCGCTCGGGTGTCCCGCGATTTGCAATAGTTTGGAATCGCGGGCAGAATGGCTGTAATTCTGCCTGCGATCCGAAACACCGATTTGTGAATGGAGCCTTAATTCAAACAAGTCCTTATATGAGTACTGGTGATATAGGTGCTCAACACTGAAAAAAGAGTCTTACAAAGTGCTGAAGTACTCCTTTAGGAAAAGATGGCCCCTTTGGAGTGATAGCGATTTGTGGGAAAATTCGTCATCAGGTACGGAAAGTGAGGACAGCGACGATTCTGATGTCTCTTTCTGGCACATCACTTGTGGAATTTGGGAATTATATCAAATGATTCTTCAGAATTTCCAACGGAGCGATGTGCCAGAAAGAGACATCAGAATCATCTCTGTTGTCAGTTTCCGTACCTGATGACGAATTTTACCACCAATCGCTATCGCTCAATTCTTCAAGTAACTCAGTTTCGCTGTCGCTGTTTTCCAGTTCGTCTAAAAGCTCTTTTGCGCAAAAAAAAAAGCTTTTTGGACGCCATGGTCGTTCTCTATTTTCCAGGCACAAAGAACTTGAAAAGCACAGGCAGGGCACTGGAAAAGTCACCAGGTGAAATCCTGTGATGAAATGGCATGATACAGTGTAATCCGTTAGGATCACAGCTTTGTATCATCTCATTTGTGTATTTACATTTTTTAAATTTGCCGCCGGTTCCCCCCCCCCCCTGTGTCGCAACGCTCGCAGGGAAGGGAACCGGAAGACAGGTGCCGGCATCGGCCGAGCACAGAGGTAGGAGGACAGCGGAAGGACGGCGGGGGAGGAAAGCGGGAGGATGGCTGGAAGACAGCGGGGAAGGACAGAGGGAGGACAGCAGGAGGATGGCTGGATGGCGGTGGGGGAGGGTGGCGGGGGAGCATGGTGGGGGAGGACAGCTGGAGGATGGCGAGGGAGGACGGTGGGGGAGGACGGTGGGGGAACACAGGGGAAGGTGAGTTTTAAAATATAAAACAACAGATTTCCATGCAAAACAATGTACCGCTTTTAGCACAGAAATCTGGACATAATCAGACCGCCAGGGAGGTTAAAGTAGAACTAAAGACAAAAAGGAGGATTATAACCCTTGTCAGATTTTTTTTTCTTTTGCTGTCGGTGGGGGTGGCGGTACGCTTAAAGGAGGGAGTGAGGTGTCAAAATGCACCTTTGCCTGTGTAGGCAAAAATCCTTGCACCGACCCTGGACAGCGTTGAGCACTTCCAGTCCGAGGAAGAAAAAAACATCTTTTTTTAATGATGTATCAGTTTCTGCTTTTGATGAAAGAATATCAACAGACTTCAGAGCAATTAAGACATGGTGCTTGTAAGTTTTTATTTAATCAAAATTGCGGGAACAGCTTGCCAAGTACACAGTGAACTTTCATAAGACACTCCAAACCCAAAGCACTTGCTCTTCAATCACCCAAGTAGCCAGCAGTTCAAGGCCTCTCAAATTCAAGTTAATTAGCTCTTGAGCATACTGATTTTAGATATCATTGCTGTTTTTCTCTTCCAGACGAGTGCTAAAATATCAGACTAATGTACAAGATCACCCTCCTGGCTGCCTCAGGCTGAACGCGAGCAAAGTGGAGGATTTGGGGTCGGCGACTGGAGTCAATGTAGGAGTGTCACTGAACATTGTATCAGAAATCACCACGGGACTCTTCCACGCACATGAAGAGCTCTTAATTAATAACACAATGAAGATATGCACCAAAGAACCAACATTTCACCCCCATTTCCCTCAGGTAGGAAAGCAATGGTAATAATTATTCTAAATATAACTGAGGCCTACGTTTTGGGCATGCCATGTTATCCTGGACAACACTTTTCTGTCAGTGTTATATGAACTAAGGTTCTAAATATGTTCTTGACTTTTTATATAAAATGTTTGTTTTATATATAAAATACAATGCAAGGTGCACCAATGACAAAGGATTCAAAGAGTCTTATAGATAAATTGAGCACTCAGCAGAAACTGCTTGCTTTCAAACTGTCTCTTCAATTGAAAGTCTATGGCCTCTGTCTGAACAGAGACAGGGGGTGGAGGGAAACTATTCCACTGGCTAATTCTGACCATAGAGAGAATTTCAAAATAAAATTTGTAGGAAAGGTCTTGAGAAAATTTGTACGAAAATTCTCAGAACATTCAAATGTCGTTCGAAAGATTTTGTTTGCTTTTAACATTTAATTATGGAATGAATGCACTTTATTATACAAAAACCACCTACACTGTTGGAAAATTGTTTGAGAAAAATTTTCCATCCTGCTCCTTTGAATTTTTTAATGTTACTGTGGTTGAAAATGAGCGTTGTTTTGACTACTAATGATTTGAAAAACAAACTTTCTTAGAATTTTCATTTTGAATATTTGCCCATCTATGGCCAGCTTTAGCTATTGGGCTTTTCAAAAAGTTTTTTTTTTTTTAAGCACAGGTAAGGATAGTCCCGTGAGGGATAGCCTAGAGTTCCATCTGCTGTAATATTCCAGATTCACATCATGCAATAATTCATATTTACCTAACTAAAAAATAATAATAATAAAAAAAAAATGATGGGTGTAAGCTCTGAATATAAAAAAAAGAAGAGGCTGCCATACATAGTTACATAGTAGGTAAGGCTTAAAAAAGAAAATAGTCCATTCAGTTCAACCTGTGCAGGTGTATGTGTGTCAATGTTGATAATCATTTCCCATATCCCTGTATATTGTGTATAAGAGTCTTTAACCTCCCTGGCGGTATGATTATGTCAGGAACTCTGTACCAAAAGCGGTACAATTTTTTGCATGAAAATTTGGCGTTATGTATTATAGGCCTACAATTCTTAGTAATTACTTACTTAAACCTGACCAAAACAAGACTCTAGTAGACATCCCAGATGTGATAAATTTGAAACACAAACGCATGAATTATAATCTAATCAATAATATAATTTTATTATAATATATATATATATATATATATATATATATATATATATCTTATATTATATTATATAATAGAATTATATTATTGATTGGATTATAATTCATGCGTTATATTATATATATATATATATATATATATATATATATATATATATATATATATATATATATATATATATATATATATATATATATATATATATATATATATATGTGTGTGTGTATATATATATATATATATATATATATTATAAATGTTATGTGTGTGTGTTTTGTGCAACGTTCAACATTTGAATTTCCCTCCCTAGTTCCGCTCCCATGCAGCATTGCTGCTGCAGGGAATGGAACTAGGAAGTCATCACACCGACGGAGGACGGACGAGCGGCGGGGATCTCAGATGGCTGGCGATCACAGCAATGGGAGATCATCGCTGGATCGCCAGGAGAAGGTAAGAGACACCGCTGCGCGCTCAGCATATCCACCACGAGCGTGACTCGGGGATACCGTTAACAGCATGGAAAATCCACCCCGAGTCACGCTCGGGGATACCGCTAGGCAGGTTAAAAAATAACAATACTCCCCGCTAACACCAGAAAGTGTGATACAGAGTTCCACATCCTTATCACCCTGACAGTGAAAAACCCCTACGTAGCTTAAGGTTAAACTGCTTCTCCTCCAATCTCATTGCGTGGCCCTGTGTCTTCTTACACTCCCTGAGACTGAAAAATGTCCTTCCTACGCTGGGATCAATACTGAGATATTTGTATATCACTATTATGTCTCCTCTCAAGCATCTCTTCTCCAGGGAAAACAAATTCAGTGCTTGCAGTCATTCCTTGTAATTGAGGTCCTCTAATCCTACCAATTTAGTTGCCCTTCTCTGAACCCTCTCCAGGTCCACCACGTCTCTCCTGAGGACTGGTGACCAGAACTGGACGGAATACTCCAGATGTGGCCGGACCAGAAATGTATAAAGTGGCAGGATTATTGTTTTATCTCTGGAGTAAATTCCCTTTTTATACAAGCTAATATTCTGCTGGCTTTGCTTGCTGCAACTTGACATTGCATGCTATTGCTCAGTCGGTCTTCTAACTTACTTCTGTAATTGCTAGTTGGCTGGTTCTCATTATGATCCTTTGGTGTCAGGACTTTCAGGTCACTGATTCTGAGCTTGTGCGTAGCCAGTGAAGTCAGAACTGCTGATGTGCATCCTTTTTTAACTTTCTGCTGCCCATGTAACGCATATGTGCAGTGGAAGATAAAGTGGGCTTTAACTCCCGTGTGCCGCACATATGTGTCCATGGCTGGCTGATGTTTCTATGCTGACAGCGTGCTCATTGCACGCTCCTGGCACAGTGGCCAAACTGTCATAAACAGCTCTCAACCTCTAGTCATGATTGAAATCAAGCGGGACAGGCTCCTGATTATGTGACCACTGTGACAGCCAATCGGAGTTGTCACGTCATCGTGAAGCCTGTCCTGCCCCACCAGCCCGGCCTTTCACAGCACCATGCAGGGTGCTATTCTGAACAGTTTTTAAAGGCATAGGTAGGGGGCATCCATGGGGAATCACAAATAAAGTTTAAAGGGTGACATCATCTTTTCAAGAAAAATGGAAAGGTGAACTAACTGCAAATATCCTGACCAAGCCTCCAGTCCTCGCTGCTCATACTGGATGCCCCATGCTGCCGGGGTAGTGGTCATTAGACAGTACATTGCAATACACAGCCCGGAGTGAGTATTTATCATAATTGCTCACAATGGCAATCACTCATTGATCAGCATAACCATGTGACCACGCTAACACAACTTTCTTCTGGGACATCTTACTGGAAGAAGACATCTCAGAAGCCATTCTCATTGGTCAGCACGGTCATCTGGCTATGCTGTCCAATAAGCAAATGCCATTGGGACAAGTTATGAAGGATACTTACTCTGAGGCTGTGTATTACAGTGTACAAACCTCTACACGGGGCATCATGATCACTATGTGTAGCGGAGTCCAGAGGAGTGGCCAGGATAAGTGAAGTTAGTTCACCCTTTCGTTTTTCATGTAAAGGTAAACTTACCCTTTAAGTCAGTGGTCCCCAACCTTTCCAGCAACAGGGACTGGCTTAGGGGCCACATTGTCCTCAGCTCCCCTGCACATTACAGCCTCTCATCACAGTGCCCCTTGCAGTCATGCCCCCCCCCATTTCCCTGTCCATCACAGCAAACCTGTAAATCTCTGCCTCCCCTGCGCAGTCCTACCTTTCACAGGGCAGTTATCTACCTGTGTGTTCTCTTCTGCATCTCCTGCCTGGCCACCAATAACATCCTCTCAGCCTAGCAGGGGACAGGAGGAGCTGCAGATCTGGATGGAAGGTGGGAGCTGCCCAACTTATCATGTTAAGAAGTGGGTGATTACCCGCTTGGTAATATGAAAAGACTCCAGCTCTCTCTGCAGATCTCCAGCTTCTGCAACCCAATGCTCTGCTGATAGGATGACATTGGCAGCCAGGGGAAGTGGGAGAGGACACACAGGCTAAGTGGCATGTCTGCACAGCAGAAGGTGAGCGGCGTCAGTCCTCCCTGGATTGCGGTCACCGCTCATCTCCTGTCGTGCAGCCTGGTCATCATACCGGTCCGTGGCCTTGGGGTTGGGGACCCCTGCTTTAAGCAATGCCTCCTTACCCTTATTCCATGAAGATGGAGAATGTTGAGTAGAGAACCATTTACCATTCCCTTCTCATGGTCATTGAGTGACTTGTTTGAATAATTATGCACCACGGTAATCATCTTTTAGTATTTGAGCTCTCTGCTGTGCATTAGACTCAACAGACTTGCTTTCTGCCAGGTCAGGAAGTTAATTTGGGAGCTTAAATCACCCAATATATGTTCAGATATTTAAAATGAGTTCTGTAAATGAGTGTTCTGTTTTTAAATGTTAAACATCTTACTTTGTAACACATCAGAACATTCCAGCTCAACATTGTTGACCGAGCGGAACAATATGGCCGGGGTGATAAGGAGAGATTATTAATGTGCTTCCAGTTTTTATCACTCATTGATTAAACTGTATCTTAAATCTGTGTAAAGCTTTGGATGGGGGTAAGAAATGCATAGATGTTGTATAGAAAAGCAGAAGGATTTTAAAGGCAAGGTTAAAATGAAGGCATTTATGACTCTAAATTTGCCCAAACTTCCACTCTTAAAGGATAAGTATAGTATATTTACAGTAAGTGTATATTTTGAATTCATATTTCAGCTTTAACCTTAAGAGCCGGTTCACACTATGGCGATCCGACTTAGGGGGCGACCTGTGAAGTCGCGTGCAGCGCGGCTTCGGCGCGACTTGCACGGACTTCATAAAATAAATGTCTATGCAAGTCGCTCCGAGGTCGCCCCGAAGTAGTACATGAACCTTTTTCTAAGTCGGAGCGACTTGTGTCGCTCCTATTAGAACTGTTCCTGTATTACACAACGGACCTGACAAGTCGTACTAGTGTGAACCGACACCAAAGAGTAACTTCACTTTTGTGGGGAAAAAAATTAGCAAATAAAAGAATAATAATATAGCATATACAATTGCGGCACGTCATATTGTAATTGAATGTTATTAAAAATGACCTTTCCTTTTCAATCTGCAGCTCTGTAATTTTTTGTAAAATGCATTGCAATATGACTGCCTGGAGGTGTTCTGCACACAGATAGTGTAAAGAACGCCCCCCCCCCCCCAGAAATGAAATTCCCTGCTTGTGTGATTGATTCACTGATTTTCCTAAAAGTCCGCAGTAAGATACAAGTCAGATTTTTGGCATCCCCTGAAACGAAAATGTAATTTTTGGTGAGATACTCCCAATAGGAACATGTCTAAAGGGATGCAGACTCAGCAGTTTTCCTCATTAGAGCCCTGCAGGTGCAACAGCCAATTAGTAAAACAACTCCCTTACAGTCTCACTGAGCACATGAACACAGACAAACAAACAGCTGTTCCTTCAGAATAACAAAAGTGTCAAGTAAATAGATACCAAACTGCGTGCGTACATGATATTGCATGGGTATGATACCCAAAAATCTCTGTAGTTGGCACTTTAAATGCCTTCATATCAGTTTAGAGTTAACTGTGAGCTCTGGCACTAGAATTTTTGCTTTCACTCCTACTTTTGCGTCAGGGCTCGAGTCCTGCAGGAATGCATGGGAATGGCGTTCCTGTACTTTTTCCACAGCAGGAACGCCGTTCCCGTTAGCAGCCGCGTTCTGGTGCCCCCCCCAACAGAATCCCAGTGTCGCCTTCTGCTCTGGGATGGGGGATCGGTAAGCTCAGTTTGCGGGTTTCCGACCCACCATCCTCGAGAATCAGCATGAAGGAACTGAGTCGCACTAGAGGAAGGGGAGCCGATGCTTCCTGTATAGCGCTGGCTCATGTCACAGGTGGAAGTGATATCAAATGTACTTCGCCTATGACAGGGCGCAGGAGCGATACTACTGCTCTCTACTGCAGATGCATGCTTCCTCCAGCGCGGCTCCTGTCACACTGATGGTCAGAAACCAGCCAGCAGTACCTGACAGCAATACAAGCCAGCAGTACCAGCCAGCAGTTCCAGCCATCAATACCCACCAGCAATACAAGCCAGCAGTACCCACCAGCAGTACCAGCCAGTAGTATCCGCCAACAGTACTACCAGCAGTGCCCGCCAGCTGTACCCGCCAACAGTGCCCACCAGCAGTACCAGCCAGCAGCACCCACCAGCAGTAAGCGCCATCAGTACCAGCCCAGCCAGCAGTACCCACCAACAGTACCCACCAGCAGTACCAGCCAGTAGTACCCACCAACAGTACCCACAAACAGTACCAGCCAGCAGTACCCACTAACAGTACCCACCAGAAGTACCAGCAAGTAGTACCCACCAGCAGTACCAGCCAACAGTACCGCCAGCAATTCCCACCAGCAGTACCAGCCAGCAGTACCAGTGAGCAGTACCAGCCAGCAGTACCCACTAGCAGTAACCACCAACAGTACCCGCCAACAGTACCCACCAGCAGTCCAAGCCAGCAGTATTTACCAGCAGTACCCACCTGCAGTACAAGCCAGCAGTATCCACCAACAGTATCTGCCAGCAGTACCCACCAGCAGTACCACCCAGCAGTACCCACCAGCAGTACCCACCAGCAGTACCAGCAAGCAGTACCCACCAACAGTACCAGCCAGCAGTACCCACCAACAGTACCCACCAGCAGTACAAGTCAACAGTACCCGCCAGAAATTCCCACCAGCAGTACCAGGCAATAGTACCCACCAGCAGTACCCGCCAGCAGTACCCACCAGCGGTACCCACCAACAGTACCATCCAGCAGTACCCACCAACAGTACCTGCCAGCAGTACCCACCAGCAGTACCAGCCAGCAGTACCCACTAGCAGAACCAGCCAGCAGTACCAGCCAGCAGTACCCACCAGCAGTACCAGCCAGCAATACCTGCCAGCAGTAACCACCAGCAGTACCAACCAGTAGTTCCCCCACAAGCAGTACCCGCCAGAAGTTCTCCCACCAGCAGTACACACAAGTAGTACCAACCAGCAGTACCCACCAGCAGTATCCGCCAGCAGTACCCACCAGCAGTACCAGCCAGTAGTACCCACCAACAGTACCCACAAGCAGTACTAGCCAGCAGTGCCCACTAACCATACACTGCATCTGGTGGCAGGCGATGGTGGCAAGTGGAACCCTGCATCTGGGGGCAGGCGATAGTGGCAAGTTACACTCTGCATCTGGTGGCAAGTGACAGGCTGCATCTGGTGGCAAGTGACAAGCTGCATCTGGTGGCAAGTGACAGGCTGCATCTGGTGGCAAGTGACAAGCTGCATCTGGTGGCAAGTGACGGTGACAAGTGACAAGCTGCATCTGGTGGCAAGTGATAATCCGCATCTAGTGGCAAGTGACAGTAGCAAGTTACAAGCTGCATCTGGTGGCAAGTGACGGTAGCAAGTGGCAAGCTGCATCTGGTGGCAGATGACAGTGGCAAGTGACAAGCTGCATCTGGTGGCAAGTGACATGCTGCATCTGGTGGCAAGTGACAAGCTGCATCTGGTGGCAAGTGACGTGCTGCATCTGGTGGCAAGTGACAAGCTGCATCTGGTGGCAAGTGACAAGCTGCTTCTGGTGGCAGGTGATGGTGGCAAGTGATAAGCTGCATCTGGTGGCAAGTGACAAGCTCAGAGCTCACACTATTCATGCATTATGGTGAGTTGAACTATTTTATTATTTATTACAATGCAATAATAGAAATAATGTGATTCATTCATCTTGACACCATATTAAGCATGGTGTCAGGGTGATTTAAGTGCTAACACCAGCCATTCTCCGACAAATAAAATACCCTGTCAATCCCAAGACTACATTCCCCCCTCCTCCCTCCTCCAGTCCTTGGCAAATTTTTCTTCCACAAAGTGGGTCCCCCCACACCAAAAAGGTTGGGGGGGACCCACTGCTCTAAAGTGACATCACTTCCCCTAGCACTTTATGATACAGATAGCCACACAGGAGAGAAAAGAGTGACATATTCCATGGTCGACGAGGGTTTCTAAATCATCTTTTTATGGGAAGTGGGGGGTCCCTGAAAGGCAGTTTAGAAATGCACTCACCTTAAGCTGATGGGCGCGAGTGGGGCCTTAAGTGTTTTGCCGTATACATGGACAAAGGGGGTGGAGTCAGTGGGGAGGCAAAATGAGGTTTCGCCTAGGGTGTCAAAAATCCTTGCACCAGCCCTGTTTACACAGCAACATTTGGCCGTCATTTTTACAGTTGGGAATTGGCAGTAAGCACAAGGGGAGAAGCAGAGGGGGATAGAAGGACAGGCAGTGGCGGAACTACCAGGGCACTTGCGATTGGGCCCTGGCGTTCCACCACTGCAGGGGGCCTGCTGCCGCCCGTGAGATAGTGCACTGGTCATTTTTGTGCACTCTCACAGGCACACAGTCCCTGCCCCACCCATCCTCTCCGCCCGCACTCACGGGCATTCAAGGGCACATGGGCCCCGTCCAGAGGCATACCTAGGGTCTCCAGTGCCCTTGGCGAAAAGCTGTATCTGCGCCCCCCCCCCGAGAGAGAGAGGGTTTGACAGAGAGAGACAGGGGGGGTTTGTCAGAGAGAGTGGGTGACAGAGAGAGAGAGAAGGGGGTGACAGAGAGAGAGAGAAGGGGGTGACAGAGAGAGAGAGAGAAGGGGGTGACAGAGAGAGAGAGAGAGAGAGAGAGAGAGAAGGGGGTGACAGAGAGAGAGAGAGAGAGAGAGAGAGAGAGGGGACAGGGAGTGAGATGGGGGTGACAGGGAGAGAGAGAGGGGGTGACAGGGAGAGAGAGAGGGGGTGACAGGGAGAGAGAGAGGGGGTGACAAGGAGAGAGAGAGGGGTGACAGGGAGAGACAGAGGGGGTGACAGGGAGGTGACAGGGAAAGAGGGGGGAGAGAGGGGGGTGAAAGGGAGAGAGGGGGGTGACAGGGAGAGAGGGGGGTGACAGGGAGAGAGACAGGGAGAAAGAGGGGGTGACAGGAAGAGTGACAGGGAGAGAGGGTGTGACAGAAAGAGAGGGGGGTGACAGAAAGAGAGATGGGGCGACAGGGAGAGAGAGGGGGGCGACAGGGAGAGAGAGGGGTGTGAGACAGGGAGAGAGGGGGGTGTGACAGGGAGAGAGGGGGGTGTGACAGGGAGAGGGGGGGGTGTGACAGGGAGAGAGGGGGGGGGGGGTGTGACAGGGAGGGTGACAGGGAGAGAGGGGGTGACAGGGAGAGAGGGGGGTGTGAAAGGAGAGAGAGGGGTGTGACAGGGAGAGAGAGGGGTATGACAGGGAGGATGACAAGGAGAGAGAGGGGGTGACGGGGAGGGTGAAAGGGAGAGAGAGGGGGGGTGACAGGGAGAGAGAGGGGGGGTGACAGGGAGAGAGGGGTGTGAGACAGGGGGAGAGAGAGGGGTGTGACAGGGAGGGTGACAGGGAGAGAGGGGGATGACAGGGAGAGAGGGGGATGACAGGGAGAGAGGGGGGTGACAGGGAGAGAATGCTTCTGGTACCTGAGAGGCCAGCCAGGGCAGGTCTTCCGTCACTGCAGAGAGAGAGTGCATTCATCCACCAGCCTGGAGCTGCCTAGGAGCCGACTGACGAGGTCATGTGGGTGGAGCTCTGTGAGGAGGGGAGCCGCCCATAACACCGAGCTCCGACACAGACTGTCCTCTCCTGCCTGGCCCAGGACACACAAAGAGCTCCGGGCGGCTTCTGGGATTGGAGCGGGGGGCCGCCGGGGGGTGCAGGCTGAACGGAGGAGAGGTAAGTCACTGCGTCTGCTACACTACACTGCCAGTGATTTTGCGCCCCCCCTCGGCCTGCACCCCCACTGCTGCCACTGATCCCCCCACACCACCCCCTCTGCTGCCACTGATCCCCCCCACAACACTCCTACTGCTACCAAGGATCCCCCCTATACCACCATCACTGCTGCCACGGATCCCCCCCCATACCACCACCACTGCTGCCATTGATCCCCTCCATACCACCACCCCCACTGCTGCCACTGATCCCCCCCCACACCACCCCCACTGTTGCCACTGATCCCCCCACACAACCCCCACTGCTGCCACTGATCCCCCCACACCACCCCCACTGCTGCCACTAATCCCCCCCACACCACCCCCACTGCTGCCACTGACCCCCCCCACACCACCCCCACTGCTGCCACTGATCCTCCTCACTGCTGCCACTGACCCCCCTACACTACCCCCACTGCAGCGATTGATCCACACCATCCCCCACTGCTGCCACTGATCTCCCCCCCACACACCACCACCACGGCTGACACTGATCCCCCCTCCACACACCACCACCACTGCTGCCACTGTTCCCCCTCAACATCACCACCACCCTACTGCTGCCACCAATCCCCTCCACACCACCCCTACTGCTTCCACTGATCCCCCCCCCACACCACCCCCACTGCTGCCACTGATCCCCCTCCATACCACTACTGCTGCCACTGATTCCCCCCACAACACCCCCACTGTTGCCACTGATCCCCCCACACAACCCCCACTGCTGCCACTGATCCCCCCACACCACCCCACTGCTGCCACTGACCCCCCCAACCACACCACCCCCACTGCTGCCACTGATCCTCCCCACTGCTGCCACTGACCCCCCCCCACACTACCCCCACTGCAGCGATTGATCCACACCACCCCCACTGCTGCCACTGATCTCCCCCCCACACACCACCACCACGGCTGACACTGATCCCCCCTCCACACACCACCACCACTGCTGCCACTGTTCCCCCTCAACATCACCACCACCCTACTGCTGCCACCGATCCCCTCTACACCACCCCTACTGCTTCCACTGATCCCCCCCCACACCACCCCCACTGCTGCCACTGATCCCCCTCCATACCACCACTGCTGCCACTGATTCCCCCCACAACACCACCACTGCTGCCACGAATCCCCCAATAGTACCACCACCACTGCTGCCATTGATCCCCTCCATACCACCACCACTGCTGCCACTGATCCCCCCCACACCACCACCACTGCTGCCACTGATCCCATTCAACCCACCACCACTACCACTCATACCATCTCATCTCCCTAACCACCATCCCTGCCACTCATCCCGTCCTCCCCACTGCTGCCACTCATCCCATCCCCACCACCACTGCTTCCAATCATTCCATCCCCCCTCCACTACAGCTGCCAATCATCTAATTCCCCCCACAACCACAGCTGCCACTGGTTCCATCACCACTGCTGCCACTCATCTCAGGGGCCTAACTACAGAGGTCACAATTGCAATGGCCCATGTGTTGCTCCTGTACACCTGGATAGGGGGGGCAGCATAAAGAGGAAAAAATCCCCTCAACTTTTCTCCTGCACCTGTTAAAAGCCAGCTTCTCCTCCTCACCCTTCCATAGGCATTCAGAGGCTGCAGGAGGAAAAGTGAGGGGATTTGTTCCTCTATATGTCACCCTTTGCCGCCCCTCCCATCCAGGTCCCGCTGCCCTCACACCCCGGGATTAGTAAGAAGGGCCCTGGCCGGGGGTCAGGGGGGCCCTTCATGGTTTCTTGCACCAGGGCCCTGAAGGTTCTAGTTACGCCTCTGAGGACAGGGCACACTAAATACAGTGTAGTATGCCTAGTTTTTGCAGGGGGTTAATGCAACTTTTGAGGTGACTCATATTTTTACATGCATTTTCTTTTGTTTTTGAATTAGCTGTTGCTGTAATATGTGTAACTGAGGGCCACAACCTGGGAACTGCCTTAAGCAAAGCCTATAATCCGTTGTGTTTTGCTCTGTTGAACATCGGGCAGTTCCTGCACATCAGCCCTCTTTTGAGCCTACATTTGCCTGGTGATACAGAGGATACACTGTATCCAGGGGTCAAGTCCTGGGAAAATAAGTGTGGGAACTCACCCAAGATTACCACCCCCAACCTCAAAAATAAAAAAAAGTGTGTGTACGTGTGCGACGAGCCAGAACCGCAGGGGCGACACGTGAGGTGCACGGTGGGCCGATGAGAGACAGCAATGATACAGTTCATTGGTTTACTCATGGTTAGCAGAAAGCCTCCCTGGGCTGGTCGCACAGTGAAGAGGAAGACAGCACGAAATCCTCCGGGGCACGCTCTGTGATAGGGAAACGCCAGCCAAGATGGTGGTTGAGGTGCCCGTGATGACAGGGGTGTTTAGAGTGCTTGTGGTGGCTGGGTCCCTTGGTGGTATTAGTCGTGACGCCAGTACCGTTAATGGTGGTACAACCAGTTGTAATAGCAATAGTGAAGAATGAGGTAGACAGTGGTAGGATACAACTCACAACTTTTACTGTGACTGGTTTTGATTGCAGCATAAACATCCAGACTAGAATACAGTCTCTGGGTAAATAGAGGAATTCTGCTGATCCACTGTTAATAGGTTTTGGTAGGTCTTGACTCAGGCTGTGGTTCAGTATAATGCTTACTTGTTTCTGGTCCCTTTAGAATCCAGTGAAATTTGGTGAGGTTGCCAGTGGCTAAGGAATCCTTCACCTTTATTCTCAAAGGTCTTTGCTGTCGTTTGGTGGCTTTTACCCTTTGATTTAAGCAGTTCCAATTTGTCCCTTCTTAGGACTGACCTTCTCTAACCTCTACATGGTGCTTTTCTCCACACACTGACTTCCTGAACTGCACAACTGACCACAGATAAACCTGAGCTGGGATAGATATCCCAAAGTGGTGCTATCCCCATGTTGTGGTGGGAAGTATGAAGCACACTTGACCAACCTATGAACAGGGATTAACAAATGTAGCAATGCACTTGCAATACAGCAATGACAAAGTAGTAATACATTTGCAGTTCCCACGTGTCATGAGTGGGATGCTGCATACCCCCATGGTAAAACGTGTGTCGACCTGGACACATTTTTGACTCGATGTTGTGTCTTCCTGTAAGATATAAGAGAAAGGGAAAAGCATGCATGCATAGGAAATAACAACATAACCCCATTCTTGTACTTCTTGTATCTGCAAGTAAAATGGATTAGGCAAACATATCTCAGGCAAAAACGAAATGTGTCAAAAGGTGACAAAAAGGGGTGTAGTTTTTCCTCTGAAGACTGGTGATATATGGCAAAACCAGAATAGTCCACGATGAGATGCAAAAAGGGAAAAACAAAACAAAAATAACATCTCAGGAGGCTCACAGGGTATGAGTCCGTTCCCTGGGCACAGAAAAAAATGTCAAAAGAAGAATATCACGGAGGCTCAGGTACGTGAAAGTCTATTTCCGGGTGCAAGCTTGAACGTTGCAAAACAGTAGGTAAGTAGTCCTGTTAAAAAGTCCTTTAAAGGAAATAAACATGATATCACAAGTAAGTCTTCTTCTCACTCTGGAACTTCAGACAATGTAAGGATGCACTCAACGATGAGATGGCAGGGTTGGTAGTTGTCTTCTCGGCTGCTGGTGCAGGAAATCCTTATAACGGACAGGTGGTTGTCCTCTTGTAGTCCTGCCGGATCTTCGTAGCGGCTGAGTTTCTACAGGTCTTGTTTCAAGGGAACTTGGTGTCTCTTGAGCTGTAGTAGACACTTCTTGAGATCGCTCTTCTGGTTGAAGTGTGGTTGTATTGGTCTTGGCAGGCACTAAGATATTGAGCCATGGTGTAAGGAACCACTGTAAAGGATCAGAGTCTAATAATGCTTTTCCAAAAGACTGTAGTGGATTCTCTGAATCAGATGATTTTGTAGGCTCTGGTTCTATGGATTGTGTTTCTTCTTGGACAGCTTCTTCTTGAAGAGTTTCTTCTTGAGTACTTTCCTTGAGACATAACTTAAGGCGATTGCGATGTACTACACGTGATTTGTTTTCTTTGGTGATCTCATAAGTATGAGTCTCTGGATTGAGAATAGCTGTAATGGTGTAAGGTTCTCTCTCCCATTTGCTATCTAACTTGCTGGTGCGATGGTCGTTTTTTAACCACACATGGTCACCTATTATGAGAGGTTCTGCTTTGGCAGATTGGTTATAATCTTTTTGTTGCTTTTCATGAGCATGTTCCATGCGATGTTGAACAATTTCTTGTGCATCAATTAGACGTCTTTGGTGCTCACTCACCCAATCAGTCTTTGATAGAGGGTTGATTGCATCAGGCACTTGTACGCCCAAAGTATGGTCAGCAGGTAGTTTACCTTGTCGGCCAAACATGAGATAGTAAGGTGTATATCCAGTAGAACAGTGAACGGTGTTATTGTAGGTGTACATCAATTGAGGCAATAGAGTAGGCCAATCACTTCTTGTAGCAGGTGGTACTGCTCTTAACATCTCAATTAAAGTTTGGTTCATTTTCTCGCAAAGTCCATTCCCTTGGGGGTGGTAGGCTGTGGTCCTGATCTTCTGGCAATTGTGAAGTGTACACAGTTCTTTGAAGAGTTGCGACTCAAAGGCAGATCCCTGATCTGTAAGGATTCTTTCTGGGCATCCATATGGCAATAGGAAATGTTTCCAGAAGGCATCTGCAGTTGTTTTAGTGGTCAAGTCCTTGACAGGTACGGCTACAACAAATTTGGTATAGTGATCAATGATGGTCATGGCATATGTGTAACCTGAGCGACTTGGTTCCAGCTTCACATGGTCAATTGCAACTTTTTCTAGCGGTGTTCTGCTTACAATGGGATGTAAGGGTGCTTTTTGGTCATGTTTTTCATTTCTTCCAACAGCACAGGTGGAACATTCTCGACACCACTTTTCAATGTCTCCTCTCATCTCGATCCAGTAGAATCTTCTACGGATGGTAGCTTCTGTCTTCTACACACCAAAGTGTCCTGATTGATCATGATACATCTGAAGAATGATTCTTGCATCTCGGCGTGGTATTAAGATTTGGTATAGACGATCCCAGGTAATTGGGTCTAAAGTTCTTCTTAATAGTAGGCCCTTCTGTAGGAAGAGATGTTTTCTGTGTCTCCAAAGTTTTGACAATTCTGGATCAGCATTTCTCCTGCGAATTCTTTCAGGTGTTCTTCCGCTGGTGAAGAAATCTTGCAGTTCTCCCAACACTCTGCTTTCATTTTGCAGCTTGATCCACCTTTCTTTGTCCACTTGGGATCTTGGATCCACTTGTTATTGAAGGTTAAGGACTTTTCTTCCTTTGATGGTGATAATGTCTTGTTGGGCAAAAAGTTTTGTAAAAAGCTGGCATTTCTACCTCTTCCCAAACACCTTCCTGTGTAGTAGGGTCTTCTTGGGTAGGCAGACGAGATAATGCATCCGCATTTTCATTTGCTTTTCCTGTTCTGTATTTTATGGTGAAATCGTAGTTAGCTAGGCGTGAGGCCCATCTTTGTTCCAATGCTCCCAGCTTAGCGGTATTAAGATGTGCTAGCGGGTTGTTATCTGTGAAGGCCACAAATGGTGTTGCGGCAAGGTAATCTTTAAATTTTTCTGTAACAGCCCACACAAGTGCGAGGAATTCCAATTTGAAGGAACTATAGTTTTGGTCATTTCTTTCAGTACCTCTAAGAGATCTACTAGCGTAGGAAATAACTCTTTCTTTACCTTCTTGTACTTGCGACAGGACAGCTCCCAGCCCTTTCTTACTAGCATCTGTGTAAAGATAAAATGGCTGCTGGTAATCTGGATAGCCTAGGATTGGTGGTTCTGTTAACTTCTTCTTTAGGAGCTGGAAAGCAATTTCTCTTTCTGTGTTCCGTTCAACTGGTATTGGAGACTTTTGGTACCTCTTAGGATGTCCTCTCAGAAGTTCTAATATTGGCCCCGCAATTTGGGCAAAATGAGGAATAAAGCGCCTTTAGTATCCTGCGAAACTGAGAAAACTCCTCACTTCTTTCACTGTAGTAGGAGTAGGCCAATTTCGGACTGCGGCTATCTTCTCTGGATCCGGTTTAACACCTTCAGAGCTTACAATATGCCCTAAGTATTTGACTTCCGACTTCAGTAGATAGCACTTAGATGGTTTGACTTTGAGTCCATGTCTCAAATAGGCCCATAGGGGTGGTAAATGCAGTCTTCTCACGATCTTCAGGTGCCATTGGTACTTGCCAGTATCCACTGGTTAAATCAAGGGTAGAGAAGTAGGCTGAAGATCCTAAAGCTGTCAAAGATTCCTCTATGCGTGGTAAAGGGTAAGCATTCTTGTGGGTGATTTGGTTAATTTTTCTGTAATCCACACAGAATCTGATGTTACCATCCTTTTTACGGACAAGGACTAGAGGTGCAGCCCATGGACTATGGCTGTCTCTAATGACATTGGAGTCCTTCATCTCTTGGATCATTTGCTTTACTGATTGGTACATAGTTGGTGGTATAGGCCGATATCTTTCCTTGATCGGTGGGTGTGAACCTGTAGGGATGGAGTGCTTGATGATATCCACTTCTCCATAGTCTGTGGAATGCTTACTGAAGGCACGGTGAAGCTCCTTCACAATTTTTAGTACTCCCTCAATTTGGTTTGCTGGTGTGGAAGCATCTCCCACATGAAGTTCTTTCCACCAGGATGTTTACATTTTGGTCCTGTGGGTTCTGTCTATTGGTAATTTGCTCTCTGGTAGCTGTAGCCACACTGATGACATCTTGAAAAGTGACTTGGATTAGCTGGGCGATAGGACGGTGTTTTGTTAGTGTTACACTGCTATCACTCAAGTTTAGAAGTCGTATAGGCACTTTACCTTCAGAGACGGTTACTAGGCTCCTTGCAGCTCTAACTAGAGGATAGTCTTCCAAAACAACAGGCTCTACCAGGGCTTGGTAGTCTTGACCTTGAATTCCGACTACAGCTCGGCACCACAAGAGCGTTTCGGTGTTGAGTTTGAGGATCACAGGTTGCTTATCCCGGATGCGGGCACAGCAAATTTCTCCTTTTTCGTTGGTGAATCTCTGTTGCGCATTTAGTACACGGATGGTTTGTTGGATCACCTTCTTAGAATCAGGAGAGGCAGTAGGCACTAACTGGTGCAAGGCTTCTAGCATCTCAACATAACAGTTCCTGAGGACATTCATTCCTAGGACTATTGGAGGGTTAGGGTTATTGTCTCTGACTCGTACCACAATAAGGCCTTGTCGAGGAAGTGTAGTTCCTCCTACTTGAATGGTAGGTTCCCAATAACCATGGACTGGTATGGGTTTGCCGTTACTGGCTATGAGACTCAGCCAGGATTCTGGAGGCTGGGTAAGCTGATTTTGATCCCAGTATTTTTCAAATGCTGCTTGTTGGATAGTGGTGACTTGGGATCCGGTGTCAACTAGGGCAACAAAAGGAACTCCATTTATTTGAAGTGTCACTTCTGGACGGGATCCAACGTATCTTGGCATCCAGTGGGGATCTTCTGGACCTATTGGTTTACCTCCCGAGGGGTGGTCCTTGGCCTCGGGGGTTTCCCGTTTAACTGCCAGCAGGTTGCTTCTGTATGAGCTGGTTTGTGACAGTACGTGCAGATTGGCCGCTTAGGGGTGCTAGTGCGGTCAGGGGGGCATCCGCCAGAATTTCTGGAATAAGTCTCTCTATAATTAGAGGGGAAGAGTCTTCTGGACACAGGTTTCTCATCCTCTAGCATTAATGGTTTCTCCCATTGTTCCAACTTTTGGTGGACTTTTTCCAGACTTTTAGTCAGGAAATGGACTTGCTCAGTCAAGGCAGCAACTGCGTCAGGAACTGGAGCTTGGTTCGACTGACTGACTATAGGTAAAGACTTTGCAGGGGTAACCAGCTGTGATACAGGCACTTCAACAGATCTAACAGGTTCTGTTGGTGGGCTTTTTCCCAGTATGCTGATGGCTAATTCTTTAAAATCTAAGAAGGTAGCTCCTGGATGTTGGGCGGCTAACATTCTTAGTTGGCTCTTTAGATTGTCTGTATTGACGCCTTCAATAAATTGTTCTTTCAGGGTTTTGTCCTGATTCTCTGCCTCACGGGGGTCTACTTGGACAACAGCTCTAAGGGCTTCCTGCAAAGATAATGCAAAGTCTCTGAGTGACTCACCAGATTGCTGTTTCTTGCTGAAGAACCTCATCTTGACCTCTGACACAGTCCTGGGTTCAAAGGTGGTGTAGAGACGTTCAAAAATCTGCTCCATGGTCTTTCTCTCTGAGCTCGGCCAAGATTTCACTTCTCTGAGCGCAGCTCCTTCCAATTGCGCAAGAAGAATCTCCATCTGTTGCTCTGAGGATACAGGGTACAATCTGAACACAGCAAGAATTTTTTCTTTAAAGTCCCTTAAAGTATGAATTTCTCCAGAATATCATGGGAACCAGGGGGCCCCAAAATAATAAGGCATGGTTAAAGGCATTAAGCTTGGTGCTGCAGCGGTTGGTATTGCACTGGGACCGACTGCAGCTGCTGCAGGGGGTCCGCTGAGGTCAGGCTGCACGTCATCTTCATGCACAGACATGGTGACAGCAGGTGAATTATAGCTAGGTAAGTCAATTGCGTTTTTAGACACTTTTTGTGCGGTGTTGCTATGGGCGACCGCTGTCTTGCGGGTGTATGGCCCTTTAAGAATTTAGTGTCGGCTGAATACAATGCTGCAGCAATGTTGATTTTGGGTCTCTGGCAGAGTTCCTGCTATTAGTGCTGCTTATAGTTAGCAGAGGCAGCTGACAGGTTGCGATTACTGCTCGGACGGCAAGCAATGCGATTATTTTCTCTTTTGCTCGCATGCAAAGTCTCGTGACTTCTGGGGCGTGCGCTTGTCACACTCTCCTCCCAGGATTGACACAGCAAAGGTAAGGCGGGCTGGCCGGACAATTTTGCATAAATGGGTGGCACCAAAATTTCCCACTCTTCAGGGGGTGTCACTAACTTATCCACAGTGATGGCGCAGAAATTTTTGAACAAGAAGGTCTCCGGCAGCCATTTTAAGTGAATAGAAACAGTCAATTCAAATACAGCAAGCAGTTTTGTTGACACACAAATGTCTGATTTCCTCTCTTTGGATGCGATTTTTATGCCGATAACTAGGATAACACTTCCATGCGACTTTGAAACAGTTTAAACAGTTCTGTGGCCCCACACAGTGTGCAATAAGTAAACAGTCTCTCAATAAAGCAAAGGGGCTTATTCTGATGCAACAGTCTTTTAGATAAGGCGCAGGGGTTAATATACTGTTCGTGACGCCAAATTTTTATGCGACGAGCCAGAACCGCAGGGTCGACACGTGAGGTGCACGGTGGGCCGATGAGAGACAGCAATGATACAGTTCATTGGTTTACTCACGGTTAGCAGAAAGCCTCCCTGGGCTGGTCGCACAGTGAAGAGGAAGACAGCACGAAATCCTCCGGGGCACGCTCTGTGATAGGGAAACGCCAGCCAAGATGGTGGTTGAGGTGCCCGTGATGACAGTGGTGTTTAGAGTGCTTGTGGTGGCTGGGTCCCTTGGTGGTATTAGTCGTGACGCCAGTACCGTTAATGGTGGTACAACCAGTTGTAATAGCAATAGTGAAGAATGAGGTAGACAGTGGTAGGATACAACTCACAACTTTTACTGTGACTGGTTTTGATTGCAGCATAAACATCCAGATAGAATACAGTCTCTGGGTAAATAGAGGAATTCTGCTGATCCACTGTTAATAGGTTTTGGTAGGTCTTGACTCAGGCTGTGGTTCAGTATAATGCTTACTTGTTTCTGGTCCCTTTAGAATCCAGTGAAATTTGGTGAGGTTGCCAGTGGCTAAGGAATCCTTCACCTTTATTCTCAAAGGTCTTTGCTGTCGTTTGGTTGGCTTTTACCCTTTGATTTAAGCAGTTCCAATTTGTCCCTTCTTAGGACTGACCTTCTCTAACCTCTACATGGTGCTTTTCTCCACACACTGACTTCCTGAACTGCACAACTGACCACAGATAAACCTGAGCTGGGATAGATATCCCAAAGTGGTGCTATCCCCATCTTGTGGTGGGAAGTATGAAGCACACTTGACCAGCCTATGAACAGGGATTAACAAATGTAGCAATGCACTTGCAATACAGCAATGACAAAGTAGTAATACATTTGCAGTTCCCACGTGTCATGAGTGGGACGCTGCACGTGTATATATGGAAAAAATAGTCCTAAAATTAGGGCTATCTACAGCACTTGCTAAAAGAGTTTATATAATATTATGTGAATATAAATTATGTATAAAAGTGCTAATGTGCAAATAAATTTACGAATCAATTACTCAATATACAAATTGTGCCAATGTGCAAATAAATACAAATCAATTAATCAATATTCCAAGTCCATACATTAATAAAAAACTTTTTCCTATTTTTCTAGTGTACAATGTGTATATAATTTCAAAAAATGTCCAACAAATTAATTCTTAAAAAAAAATTTGTGCAAATAAATTCTCCTTAAGTTTATGTGCAACGTGCTCTTAAATAAGTTTGTAATATAGTAACTAATAAAAGTGCAGGTGCTTCAAAAGGCCTTCTTCCCGTGCAGTAATTTATAGGTTGGGTGACTTACCAGATGAAGTGGGTCTCACATATCTTATAATATTGAGACCGAAAAAGCTTAGTGGTAAGTCCCGTTTAAGCCTCTCCTGTGCCGTGGTCTCTCTCCCCAGCATTTTATAAGGCCGCTCCAATGGAAATAAGGAAGGAAGAAAAAACTCCAGATGGTATAATATTGTTGGGATCAAAGGTTTAATCCAAAAATAAAGGTTTAACAACGTTTTTATAGCAGGCTCCAGCAAGGAGCTAAAGTGCTGGTGTCCGTGACTTGCAATGCAAAGCGTGCAGAGTGGCGATCGGAGGTAATTCCGGCTTGCGTTCCAATAGTCACATGACTTACGTTGTGCGGCACGCGTCTGACGCGTTTCGTCACATCCGGTGACGTTTTCAAAGGCCATAGCCAGGATGTGAAAAATATTGTTTTTTTCACAATCGTTGCTCTTTTTTTTATAGTGCAAAAAATAAAAATTGCACTGGTGATCAAATACCACCAAAAGAAAGCTCTATTTGTGGTGAAAAAAGGACGTAAAGCATTGCACGACCACGCAATTGTCCGTTAAAGTAACGCTGTGCCGAATCACAAAATAGGGCCAGGAAGGGGGTAAAACCTTTCGGGGCTGAAGTGGTTAATACCACGCACCTTCATTTATTAGGTGTAATGAACTCTGTTGTGTTTTAAGATATATGCTAATTTATGCCACTCTTATCACTGGTGTCACACAGATACTACTGTTTAGCACTTTAGCACTTGTGACAGGAAGTCAGGTAAATCTTTGGATGTAGTCACAGACAGGAGATACATTTCCACCTGGTTTAGAAAATTCACCAATTACTATAGGGTGTCGGCTGCAAAGGCAGCAGGAAAGGTAGCCAGGACGGCTTAAGGAAGTTGAAAGGCCTTCAGCTGTTCGGAATGAGGAAGTTAAGGCCTCTATAATTTGTCCAAAGGAAGTCTATTGATTGCTGCCTCCTGACGCTGTGTGAAGCTGGGGAGAGGAGGACAGTCAGATGTGTGCCTCCCGACGCTGTGTGAGCATGGGAGAAGACCTCCTGAAGCGATGTGCGCTGAGGAGGGTAAAAAGTGTGAAGACTACTCAAGGTGAGGTCTGGGATTGTTTCTATGTGGAAGAAATAAATGAACTGTTTGCTATGTGAAGAGACAAGCAAAGGAATGGCTGCTATGTGAAGAGACAAACAAAGGGACTTGTTCAATGTGAAGAGGAAAAGGGACATGTTCAATGGACATTTGTTATGTGAAGAGAAAATAAATGGACTATTGAGTGTCTGCTGTAGGATCAGCAAAGTTTGCCCAACAGTAGGTTGGAGACAGACTCCGTAGGTAGGTTCCTGTATGTGAGAAGGTAGCCGCCCACAGTGGCAAGGATTTATTTTGTGTTTTATTTTTATTTTGATGTTTTTGAGGCTTGCACTGGTGTAAAGTAAATTGCAAGAATAAACCAAACTGTTGTTTGCAACCACTTCTCGGCTATCTCCCTGTGTAAACGCACCCCCCAAGGGGTCATCCATACCCGCCACCTAGCTAAGTCCCCACACACTATACACTTTTTTCTTTCTCCTTTGCTAATTGCACAAGGTCCTATTGACTTTTTTATAACTATTATTAATTTCTGATTGCACAAATATCAAATGTTTTTTTCATTTTTGAATATTGTTTAGAGCACACTAGCACATTTACACTTTACATTGTCTTTTTACATTGCTTTAATTCCATCTCTCTGTTTCTCTCATCTCTCTCTCTTACTACCTCTCTTTAATTTCTCTCTCTCCACCTCTTCGCTCTCTTTCCCTCTCTCTTACCTCCCTGGCTCCCTCTCTGCAGCTTCTGATGCCTTCTGATGCCTTCTGTATGGCGCCTGTGTCCTGTCACAGGTGGAGGCGGAGTACATTTGGTATCACTCCGCCTGTGGGAGTCGGCACTATACAGGAAGCATTGGGTCTGCTTCCTGTAGTGCGGCTCAGTGACAGTCAGTTTACAGCGATGCTCGGGGATGGCAGGTCGCAATCTGGGCTTACTGACCCGCCATCCAATAGCAAGAGGTGGCGCTGGGATCATGTCCGGGCTCGGGGGGAACGGGAACGGCGTTCCTGCTGTGGAAATAGTACAGGAACGCCGTTCCCATGCTTTCCCGCAGGACTCAAGCCCTGACTATATCCATAACCCATGCATTATAACAAGCACAACCATTGTGTAGCTCAAGCTGGAAGCAGAACCTCTAATAGGCACAGGTTAAAATATGTACATAGAGAATTAGAAATGATTCATGAAAAGGTTTTCAAAACATTAAGAAATTTGCATTATTTTTATTTGTTTTATATACATGCATGTCTAAAAATGATTGAAAAGACCATACGTTGAGGAATTTGGTAGAGTCTCACCTACCAAGAGATCCTTCCTGAAAGAGTTCTTAATAACTTACTGTATAAGTATTTTTTCTGTATTGTATTGAACTGCATCAGGCTACTATTGTTCTGTAGTATGCTGACATCTAGAAGTTTTGGGCCACTACAACTTGTTTACCATGTGATTTGGTTTCTCCCACTTTCCTCCCCTCTTGTTAAAGTGGTTAAAGCTTAATTTTAACATGAATTTCTACTCTCCTGGCCGGGACAGCACCCAACTAACTGTTTCAACCTGCCCACATATAGGAGGTAAGTATAATAACCTTTTAGGGTACTCTTTCCCACTGAGGTCATTCCACATTACAAATGCTGTTTACCTGCAGATTTTTGTAAGTTTTCTGTACTTTTTGAACAAAGGTGTTTTAAATGGTTTTACACTATGAGCGACTACTTTTTTTTTACATACTGGCCTAAACCTGGAGATATTGTTCAGGCAAGGTCCATTCCCATCAAAACTGTGGTGATACATTGTGGTTATCCACATTGAAGATTGCTGAGCGATTGGGGTCCCTAAGTCGTTGCTAATTATCCCTGCATGTCTGACCCATTTACTGTATGGTACCTGGGTCCACAGCTTCTGGTAAGCGCAATAACTTTATGTGTGGTGGTGGACTTGTCACATTGGTGACTACTGGTATCTGGACATCTCTTTCTCCATACAATGTTTCAAAGCACTTTCACTTAAGCACCTTTCCGGAATGTGGATCTTATCTGGACTTTTTTGTTGTGATTCTGTGGACTTGTCAACATGAAGTTTATTGTTTTTGACTCTTCACGAGTGTGTATATATGATATATATAAATATATATATATATATATATATATATATATATATATTTATTTATTTATTTATTTATTTTTCCAGCGCTGCACTTTTATATTTAGAGTGTGTATACAATTTTTTGTCGATTGTGTTGCTAGCAGCTTTTTGATTTTCAATACATATTTTTTCATTACCACGGTATTATTCCTTTGATAATATTTACAAAGAGGGTTAGCGTTACGAGACCAATTGTTGTAAGGGATTGGTGCAGCCTTTCTCAACTAGGGTTCAGTGGTGGATTTGGACCTGATGAAAACGAGCTTGTGCCTCCTTGAAACATCAAATAAAATTGTTATTGTGCGTTCACCTTTCAAGACCCGTGAGTGCTGCTCTTTTTTTTGCTTTATATGGACCTGGGTGTTCTGATAGATCAGATGTTCTCAACCAGGGTTCTATGGAACCTTTGGGGTCTTCCAGAGGTTGCTAGGGGTTTCTTGAGCTGAGACTGATGACCTCCAACAGTTTTTTTTGTAGGGTCAACTCCACTTGCCAGAGCCAGCTGTATGAACCCAATGGTCTTTTTAAGCTCTCTGTAAGGGTGGCATTCTGACCACCTCTGTATGGTAGGGCATTATTCATACTAGCCACCAATAAACTGGTTTTTGAAAAGGTTTCCTGAGACCTGAAAATTATTTCAAGGGTTAATCTGGGGTTGAGAAAGCCTGGATTGGTGTAAGGGCAGCCTTGGGGTAGGACATCTCTCTTCGTGCCAAAAACTGCACCCCTGAGTTTGTGGCTCTGGTGGCTTATGTATATAATATCTGGCTTCTTTATCAATGTTTTTTATCTAGTGAAAACAATTTAAAAAAGATTTGCCACTGCATAAGGCTCAGTTCACATCTAGGCATTTTTGGGCGATTTTCTGCTCTAAGCCTCAGCTCTAAAAACGCCCAAGACAAATCCCATTATTTCAATGGCCCCTGTTCACATCTGAGCGTTCTGTTGCCTTAAGCAAAATGCCTGTCGCTCAAAAAAGTACATGAGCTTCTTTTTGGCAGATTACAAGCGTTTTTATTTTTTTTCATTGGTCACTTGTCAACTTAAAAACGCCTGCACAAAAACGCCTGGAAAAACGTCTGTAAAAACGCCTGTAAAAATATCAACGTCTCGATGTGTGCGTAGCCTAAATTGCTTGGCAAAGTCAGGAAAAATAAACACACAATTTAAATTTAACAAGATCACGGGGATAAAAACTGTATGGAACAGGTGTACTAGGACAATATTCAATTCTGTTATTTCATCTGTCACAGATAGCTGGGATTTTGGAAAGCTCAAGTGCGTAATTTTTGGAAAAATAAAAATCTACATATAAACATGAATCCAGCAGTAAGCGGTCCCTGATGCCTGCCGCCACCATATTTTGTTTAAACAGCATCACAGAAAGTAATTAGGTTTGAAAACCACAATCTGGAGGTAGCTTGTTGGTTCTTTATGGAGTGATTAATTGAAGAAATATCAGCCATTCATAAAATAGAAAGCTATATTATGGATGAGTGAAGCATGCGTTTTAATGAGATCTAAAAAGGGAAAATGTACTCATAACAGAAATGTGGCAGTTCAAGTAGAACATCTTAAAGAGACCCTGTCACCAACTTTAAAAATTGCAAGTGAAAGCACAAAAAAGCACTTTAAACTATTCTAAAGCCTAACTCCGGTAACAAAGACTTTCATTTAAATATTAATATTAATTCCTCATTCAACACAATTAATCTTTCCTGACAGACTCCATGGGAGCATACGTTTGGGTTTTGCCCTGCTTCCAATCCTACCCTATTGACCCCACTCCCATAAATCTTTGCTCCTGTTCGGCATCTGTGTTCCTTTTTTGTCCTCCTCCGGAGCACCTGTACGGTGCCCTGTTCCTACCATAACTAGAATTGGGAGAAGTCATCACGGACGAATGGAGTAAAGTGGAGAGAAAAAATTCCATGCTTTCGAAGATGTCAAAACGATATCCCTTTAAGGAGGAAGAGGTGAAACACCTGGAGTCTCCGCCACTCGTGGACACGGCTGTGATGAGACTTGTTAACCATGTGACCCTTCCGTTAGAGGATACAGTGTCGTTCATGTACCCTCTGGAAAGACGGATTGATTCTGACCTCAAGCGAGTCTATCTAACAGCTGGCATTGAACTGGCCTTAGTTCTAGCAGCATTGTCCAAGGTGATGGAGATATGGACGGATAATATGAATGAGACCCTTAGGAATGTCTCGGAAGAGATGGCCAGAAGCTCTCCTATTTAGGAGCTAAAGATGGCATCGGCCTTCTTGGGAGAGGTTTCTATTGACATCATCCGCCTTGTGGCCCGGGTTATGCTGTCCTCTGTCATTGCCAAGCACGCTCTTTGGCTTCGGCCTTGTTTAGCTGATCCTGCATCCAAGCAGGTGTGGTGCCGTATTCCCTTTGAGGGTTCTTTCCTCTTCCGGAATAAGTTAGATAGCGCCATAACTCAGGCCAAGGGTGGTAGGTCAGGGTTCCTTCCCCAAGACCGGCGGCTACTGAATCAGAAACGGTCTCAACCCAAGAAGCAGAATCCAGATTGTACTAGGGAAGCACGTGGCTACAAGCCTGGCAGGGGGTTTGGAAGAAGCTGGAAATCCCCCGAGAGTGTATCTACTGGGGACTGAGAAATCACTAAATCCTTTTGAGATTGGGCCCACTCAGACATGTCAGGTGGAGCTTCGTCTTCTCCACTTTCGGCATGTCTGTGCGACCTCAATCCGGGACTCATGGACCGTCAGAATGGTTTCTTCCGGACATACCTGGGCTTTCAGCAGCACTCCTAGGCTCAGGTTCCTCCCCACTTCCCTTCCCCTTTCAGCAGAAAAAAGGCAGACACTTCTGTCCTACGTGGAATCCCTAGTAATTCAGGGCGCTGCCATTTCCGTCCTTGAGGACGAGCGGGGGCAAGGAATCTACTCACCTCTCATCATGGTACAGAAAAATAATGGTACCCATCTAAATCAGTTTATCAAGAGAGAGGTTCAAGATGGAAACACTGTTAACAATCCAGCAGTCGGTCCAGCCGGGAGACTGGCTGGCATCAATAGACCTAAAGGATGCTTATTTCCATGTTCCTGTAGCAAAAAACTTTCAACAGTATCTCCGGGTTTCCATCGGTCACACTTAACTACAATTTACATGTCTCCCCTTCAGGCTTACGACATCACCTTGCACATTTTCGAAAGTCTTGTTGGCGGTTGTAGTCTAATAAGAATCAAAGTTATTCGGCTCCACCATTACCTAGACAACCTTCTCCTCCTGTCTCAAGAAAAGGGGCTCAGTTCGACACGGCAAGAGGCACCCTCTCTTTGCCCAAGGAGAAGATTCCGGTGGTCCTAGACAGGATACTTCTCACTCTCTCTTCCTCTCATCTCCATGCCCGGCAGTGTCTAAAGGTCATCAGGACCATGGTCACCACAGCTCCCATGGTAAAGTGGGCTCTGTGGAGAATGTGGCCCTTCCAGAGAGGCTTCCTCCAGCAGTGGAGCACAGTAGACAAGGACCAACGCATCTACTTAACTCCATCCATGAAGGGGTGCCTTCCCTGGTGGCTTCAGCTGAAAAAGCTCCCTAATTGCATATTCCATAGCTCCTGTCTCATGGGTCATTGTAAATTTGGATGCCAGCAATATAGGTTGGGGTGCCCACTGTCTTTCGGAGATGGCGCAGGGCAGATGGGACTTTCCTCCTCGTGGGATAGTCTCGAACATCCTGGAACTCCGGACAGTGTTGTAGGTGTTACAGGCCTTCCGTCATCTAATATTGGGGTCTTCGGTGATCCTCAGGTTTGACAACACAATGGCATACAACACAAGGAAACAGGGGGTAACTCGCAGCCTCTCTCTATGATGAGAAGTAGACGCAATTATGACTTGGGAGCAGAAGAACATGTCCAACCTCAGCTATCTATGTCCCCATAATAACAGTGCTAATACAGTGCTCTGTTTATTATGCAGTTCTGTGCCCAGTGCTCTGTGTATAATGCAGTCCTGTGTCCAGTGCTCTGTGTAATATGTAGTCCATATAGTTCTGTACCCAGTCCTATACCCAGCGCTCTGTGTATTATGTAGTCCTGTGCCCAGCACTCTGTATATTTTGTAGTCCTGTACCCAGCACTCTGTGTATTATGCAGTCCTGTGCCCAGCGCTCTGTGTATTATGCAGTCCTGTGTCCAGTGCTCTGTGTATTATGTAGTCCATATAATTCTGTACCCAGACCTATACCCAGCGCTCTGTGTATTATGTAGTCCTGTACCCAGCGCTTTGTGTGTTATGCAGTCCTGTGCCCAGTGCTCTGTATATTATGTAGTCCTGTACCCAGCTCTCTGTGTATTATGTAGTCCTGTGACCAGCACTCTGTATATTATGTAGTCCTGTACCCAGCGCTCTGTGTATTATGCAGTCCTGTGCCCAGCGCTCTGTGTATTATGCAGTCCTGTGTCCAGTGCTCTGTGTATTATGTATTCCTGTGCCCAGTGCTCTGTGTATTATGCAGTCATGTGCCCAGTGCTCTATGTATTATGCAGTCATGTGCCCAGTGCTCTGTGTATTATGCAGTCATGTGCCCAGTGCTCTGTGTATTATGCAGTCATGTGCCCAGCGCTCTGTGTATTATGCAGTCATGTGCCCAGTGCTCTGTGTATTATGCAGTCCTGTGCCATTTGTCAATTAAAAAAAAAATATGTCCCGGATTTCATTTTAAAAATCTGGTCACCTTAGTCTAGGTCCTGTTCGGTCCTGAAAAGCGAAGTTGGCCAATACAGAGAGTCTCCTCACATGGAACCGTGGCATCAATTAAGCGAACATGGACATATCAGGAGCCACCACTTCAAAAGTTAAAATGGTGGCTGGACCTCAAGCATGTCTCAATACTATCGTTCGTCCAATATTCTCACCGTGTGGACAAGGCTTCAAACATATTTCATTAGAACCTGTGTAGCTTATATTCTGTTGAAGTTGTCTACCTAAAGCCTGTCAGCACCAGACTGTGCCTGTGTGGGTGTCACAACTGCCTACCACCTCCTCCGGTGACCCTATTTTACCCAACACAGGCAACGTCCGTCATGTCTCCCAGGGCACCCAGCCAGAAAACGTTGCTGGTAAAGAATGATGTCATTTTTGTTATGACATCATCCTGAACAGCTAGAGAGGGGAAAGGTTGCCACAAGTCTTCTTGACATTTATTACATCCTTCTCTTTCTGTAGGTCTTCTGTTCTGTAGAAATATTGTTTATGAGGTCCCTGTGCCTTCAGTTAGTTCAGGGGCCATGTTGTTTGCATCATAAAATATTTCATCTGTCATGTTGTAAGGAATATACAAATTGCTACAAAGGGTAGGGGAGGTAAACTCCACGCTTGTTTACAAAATACTGTGCTTTTGACATTTGAAATTTAAAACGGAAGTTTAACCATCTAAGCCCTGGAAGATTTACCCCCCTTTATGACCAGGCCATTTTTTGCGATACGGCACTGTGGTACTTTAATTGACAATTGCGTGGACGTGTGATGCTGTACCCAAATACATTTTTCCCCACAAATAGAGTTTTCTTTTGGGGGTTTTGATCACCTCTGCGTTTTTTATTTTTTGTGCTATAAACAAAAAAAGGCGACAATTTTGAGAAAAAAAAAACAATATTTTATACTTTCTGTTATAAAAAACACCCAATAAAAAAATGTAAAAAAAAATCTTATTTCCTTATAAATTTAGGCCAATATCTATTCTGCTCCATGTTTTTGGTAAAAGAAAATTCCAACAAGCGTATATTGATTGGTTTACGAAAAAGTTATATACAAGCTATTGTTTTTAAAACGTTTATTAATTTTTTTTTTTTTTACTAGTAATGGCGGCAATCAGCGATTTTTAGCAGGACTGTGACATTACGACGGACGAATCGGACATCTGACACTTTTTTGGGGGCTGGTGACACTAATACGGTGCTAAAATAAATGCACCGTCACTGTACTAATGACACTGACAGGAAAGGGGTTAACATCAGGGGCGATAAAAGCATTGAATGTGTTCCCTGGGAGTTCTTTCTAACTGTGTGGGGGGTGGCTTAACTGGAAGAAGACAGAGATCCGTGTTTCTGTTTAGCAGAAACACAAGATCTCAATCTTCCTCTCTGACAGAACGGCAGTCTGCCTTATATACATAGACAGACCGCTGTTCTGCCTTTCCTGTGAATGACTAGTGGGTCCCTGTGGACATTTTAGTCGACTAAATTAACACTATTTTAGTCGACTAAAATACGACTAAAACAATTTAGATTACTAAAATACGACTAAAACTAAATTGACATTTTAGTCATAAGACTAAAATACGACTAAAACTAAAATGATATTTTAGTCAAAAGACTATGACTAAAACTAAATTGAAAATTGACATAAAAATAAACACTACTCTTGCTGGTCATTCATTCTAAATCAGCAACACAATTCCATCCAGAGCCTGTAATAATAGCACATTAAAGTTTGAAAATGTATTTCACCACTGCATAGGCTTAAGTAAGGGGCATCTACTAAGCTGCTAAAAGAGTAAAAATTAAAAAGGTTTTTTTTCTTAATATAAAATGCTGGTGATATATTCAGGTAATATGTGCAATGACATTAAAGTCAATAGAGTTTACAGTTTTTGGGGTTTTTTTTTGTTTTTAAAGTTGTATTTCTGTTTGTCAAACAGCAATATTTTTGTTTGTTTATGAAACTTGGTTTTATTTATAAAGATTTTATATATCACAACGGCTAAGTCCCCGTTCACACATAGGCGACCTGTGAGGCGACCTGGTCGCCTCACAGGTCGCCGTAGGTCGCCTCCCATACAGAAGCTATGGACCCGTTCTAATAGGAGCGACACAAGTCGCTCCGACTTAGAAAAAGGGTCCGGAGCTTCTTTGGGGCGACCCGGAGGCGACCGCCATAGACTTCAATGTTATGAAGTCCGTGGCGGCCGCTCCGAGGTCGCCTCCCGGAGTCGGATCGCCCCTATGTGAACGGGGCCTAAATCTGTGCCTGTAGTGCATGCTCAAACCTTATAATATTAGATTTTTACTCCAGGAGTACAGTGCCTTGTGAAAGTATTCGGCCCCCTTGAACTTTGCCACATTTCAGGCTTCAAACATAAAGATATAAAACTGTAATTTTTTGTGAAGAATCAACAACAAGTGGGACACAATCATGAAGTGGAACGAAATTTATTGGATATTTCAAACTTTTTTAACAAATAAAAAAATGAAAAATTGGGCGTGCAAAATTATTCAGCCCCCTTAAGTTAATACTTTGTAGCGCCACCTTTTGCTGCGATTACAGCTGTAAGTCGCTTGGGGTATGTCTCTATCAGTTTTGCACATTTGAGAGACTGACATTTTTGCCCATTCCTCCTTGCAAAACAGCTCGAGCTCAGTGAGGTTGGATGGAGAGCGTTTGTAAACAGCAGTTTTCAGTTCTTTCCACAGATTCTCGATTGGATTCAGGTCTGGACTTTGACTCGGCCATTCTAACACCTGGATATGTTTATTTGTGAACCATTCCATTGTAGATTTTGCTTTATGTTTTGGATCATTGTCTTGTTGGAAGACAAATCTCCGTCCCAGTCTCAGATCTTTTGCAGACTCCATCAGGTTTTCTTCCAGAATGGTCCTGTATTTGGCTCCATCCATCTTCCCATCAATTTTAACCATCTTCCCTGTCCCTGCTGAAGAAAAGCAGGCCCAAACCATGATGCTGCCACCACCATGTTTGACAGTGGGGATGGTGTGTTCAGGGTGATGAGCTGTGTTGCTTTTACGCCAAACATAATGTTTTGCATTGTTGCCAAAAAGTTCGATTTTGGTTTCATCTGACCAGAGCACCTTCTTCCACATGTTTGGTGTGTCTCCCAGGTGGCTTGTGGCAAACTTTAAACAACACTTTTTATGGATATCTTTAAGAAATGGCTTTCTTCTTGCCACTCTTCCATAAAGGCCAGATTTGTGCAGTATACGACTGATTGTTGTCCTATGGACAGAGTCTCCCACCTCAGCTGTAGATCTCTGCAGTTCATCCAGAGTGATCATGGGCCTCTTGGCTGCATCTCTGATCAGTCTTCCCCTTGTATGAGCTGAAAGTTTAGAGTGACGGCCAGGTCTTCGTAGATTTGCAGTGGTCTGATACTCCTTCCATTTCAATATTATCGCTTGCACAGTGCTCCTTGGGATGTTTAAAGCTTGGGAAATCTTTTTTGTATCCAAATCCGGCTTTAAACTTCTCCACAACAGTATCTCGGACCTGCCTAGTGTGTTCCTTGTTCTCCATGATGCTCTCTGCGCTTTAAACGGACCTCTGAGACTATCACAGTGCAGGTGCATTTATACGGAGACTTGATTACACACAGGTGGATTCTATTTATCATCATTAGTCATTTAGGTCAACATTGGATTATTCAGAGATCCTCACTGAACTTCTGGAGAGAGTTTGCTGCACTGAAAGTAAAGGGGCTGAATAATTTTGCATGCCCAATTTTTCCGTTTTTTTATTTGTTAACAAGGTTTGAAATATCCAATAAATTTCATTCCACTTCATGATTGTGTCCCACTTGTTGTTGAGTCTTCACAAAAAATTACAGTTTTATATCTTTATGTTTGAAGCCTGAAATGTGGCAAAAGGTCGCAAAGTTCAAGGGGGCCGAATACTTTTGCAAGGCACTGTATATAATTAGTTTGGAAATTCAAGAGAAATGTTTAAATAATGCATTACAATTTACCTAAACCCATTCGATTTGTAGTTGACTAAAATGTACTAGAGATTTTAGGCAACTAAAATATGACCAAAAAAAAATATGACTAAAACGAAAATAGCATTTTAGTTTTAAGACTGAAATACGACTAAAACTAAAATGGCATTTTAGTCAAAAGACTAAAATACGACTAAAACTAAAATGGCATTCTAGTTAAAAGACAAAAAACTTAAGGCCCGTACACACATACCGATTGTCGGCCGATTTTCGGCTTGTTAGTATGATGCTTCCGAAAGCCGACAGCGTACTTTCGGCCGAACAGAATCTGTCGTGCAAGCATTAAAATTTTTGCATGCCGACACCAGAACGGCCGATTGTTCGCCAGTCAGTACAGATTTCGTCCGACAGACAGCAGATTTGCAAGACTGGGCATGCTAAGAAAAGAAAAAAGACAAGGAAAGTTAACCATCACATGACATCACTTCTGCAGTCGGCTGTTGTTGGCCGACAAAATTCGTGTGCAGTCTTTTGCAGTTTTCAACAGACACGACAGCCCACGGACAAAAGACAGCCGATCGTTCGGCCGACGATCGGTACATGTGTACGGGGCTTTACACTTTACAATAAACCTACAAGGAAAATCCATTCCCAACCCATTTTGTGACAATACAAAACTCCCTGGCTACCATGAGTATTCTGAGTTTGCTAATTAGGTAATCATTGACCTAAAACAGGCATGATGAATAGGAGTTTTTGATTTTCTTCACTGGCTGCTTGCTTGTTCTGGATGAGTTACTCACTAGATAATAAAGCCTACATCTTTAAAAAGGAATTTAGGAATGACAGCTCCCATATTTCTATATTACCAGGTTCGCTGTTAAAACAGACCGCGCATCAAATATATATGCATGCATGCCACAACAGTAAAATCAGTCTTTATGTGCAGTAAAGCATGCTTGTTATACTTACTGTGGAACCTAAGGGGTTAATCCTCTGCATTGTGTAAAGGCAGTTTGATACTGTCTACTTTGATCCTCCCCTCCCTCCACTGTCCCCTAACCATCTCACGACAGCCCACGGACAAAAGACAGCCGATCGTTCGGCCGACGATCGGTACGTGTGTACGGGGCTTAAAATGGCATTTTAGTCAAAAGACTATGACTAAAACTAAATCAAAATTTGCTGCCAAAATGAACACTGCATTGCGCCCACTGGACCCGCTGATTGGCTCCAGCTGTGTCCAATCACAGCGGGAGTGGGTCGCTGACCACATGCACGTACGCTCCCAGACCCTGTGCACAAAATCACATACAGGTACATGATTTCACACAGGAGGGCCGCCCTGCCACAGTATATCTGCATGGGGCGGTCCATAAGTGGTTATTGTGCTTATATTTTGCCTTCCCTGGTTCCTCCTTTCCTCCTCTTCACTATGCCAATATAATGTTTAAACCATGACCTTTCCATTTGTATTACATACCCTTTTTCGGATCCAGTGATGTCATCACTGGATCTCTGTGCTTCTTTCTGCAATGCTTGCAGACCATGGTTGGTGGGAGGGTCCAGCAGGGTGCTGTACATAGCACTCCTTTCAGGAGCCCTCAGCCCTGATGCAAGCAGTGGGATGATTCTTGAGAAAAGTTATTTGAATATCAAAATGTCCTTATGAGTAGGAGTCAGGCTGGTGGAATGGTTGTTCCTAGACCAGATGTATTTGAATGTAGACTGTCCTTGGTGTCTTACCCATGTAAAGCTAAGCCTCCATGATTGAAAGAACTGAATCCCAAGTAGGTGAAGCCGAATTGAATCGACGACCCTACAAGGCCGGGCAGAGGGTACCCCACAAGGACTAAATGGCTTGGATAGATACAAGTGGCTCTCAACGTCCTAGCTGTGAAGAAGAGACACCCCTAAGGGCTAAAGTCCATACTACACTTGATCTTAGCCAAAAGGCCGAGAAAGTTTTGAGACCCCTGGTCTAGATAATGCTTGACATCCTTCAGCCAAGAAAATGATGTGGGCTCTATGTGACTTGCTTCAGCTTTTAATGCACATTGAGTAGCTCACAGTGTACATTTAACCACTTCAGCTTCGGAAGGTTCACCTCCCTTCCTGACCAGGCCATTTTTTGCGATACGGCACTGCGTTACTTTAACTGGTAATTGCGCAGTTGTGCAATGCTGTACCCAAATAAAACTGATATCCTTTTTTTCCCCCACAAATAGAGCTTTCTTTTGGTGGTATTTGATCTCCGGTGCGATTTTTATTTTTTGCGCTATAAACAAAAGAAAAATACAGACAATTAAATAAAAACAAAATAATATTTTTTACTTTCTGCTATGAAACATCTGATAAAAAAATGTAAAAAATCGATTTTCTTCATTAATTTAGGCCAATTTGTATTCTGCTATATATATATATGAATTGCTCCTGTAGCGCTATTGTGTTGTGCCAGCAGGGAGCCTTCCCATCCATTAGAATACAATGACCAGTGCTGCCGGCTATAGCCAGTGGCACTGATCATTCGGGAAAACCCGACAGGCTGGTTGTAAACAGGTCAATCGATAGACCACTAGACAACCAGCTAGCCCATGAACTGGGCGAATTTTGATCCATGTTTGGCTGGTATAAGGGAATGTCATACAATGGCTGGTGACAAATAAAGACAGAACAACTAAATGCCCATTCGCCCTTTCCTGTGACGTGGTGCCCTTGCTAGTAATCTGCAGTGCTTTGGGCAGTAAGGGAACAATGTCCACTATGTAAAGAGGCAGATGCATCTCATTTATTCCAGTTGCCTACAACAGAATTTTCTCCATGTGGCATTAACTTAACCACTTAAAGACTAAGCCTATTTCTGACACTTGTTGTTAACAAGTTAAAATCTGTATTTTTTGCTAGAAAATTACTTTGATCCCCCAAACATTATATATATATATTTTTAGCAAAGACGCTGGAGAATAAAATGGTGGTCGTTGCAATATTTGTTGTCATTGTATTTGTGCAGCGGTCTTTCAAACGCAATTTTTTGGGAAAAAAAAAATTTCACTGCATTTAAAAAAAAAATTAATATAGCCCAATTTTTTTGTATAATTGTGAAAGATGATGTCATGCTGAGTAAATAGATACCTAACATGTTACGGTTTAAAATTGCGCACACTCGTGGAACGGCGTCAGACTACGATACTTAAAAATCTCCATAGGCTACACTTTAAATTAATATTTGCAAATGTCTTCCTGTTTCTCCTCACGGCCAATCAGGAAGCGGGTCCTGAGTCCCGATTGGCCGGGAGTCCTAAGACCGATTGGCCGCGAGTCCTAACTCCTGATTGGTCGGGAGGAGAATCGACTGCCAGGACTCCGGAGGAGACGCAGGGGTGAAGACGCCACATGCATGGGGTAAGTACAGGGGCTGGCGGGGGGGGGGCCTGACAGGCAATCGATCGAGCGATGGGGGGGGTTATGTAGTTGTCTGACTGGCTGGGAGGGCTGTGGGCCGCCCACTCAAATAAATTAAGCACCAGCTCCCACTGCATGCTGGGGAGTTTACTGGATGCAGAAAAACATGTCTGATGCCAAAAACAGCAGCTGTAATAACGTCCCGTGTGTATGAGCCCCCGTTCACATTAGGTCGCTCCGACTTCGGGGGCGACCTGTGAAGTCGCGTGCGCCGCGACTTGCACGGACTTCATATAATGAATGTCTATGCAAGTCGCCTCCAGGTCGCCCCGAAGTAGTACAGGACCCTTTTTCTAAGTCGGAGCGACTTGTGTCGCTCCTATTAGAATGGCTCCTGTACTACACAATGGACCCGACGGTGCGTGACTTGCCAGGCTGACCAAGTCGCCTGACAAGTCGTAATAGTGTGAACCGGCTCTGAGGCCTAAGACACTGGAAGTCATCAAAACATCAGTAGAAAGCTGTACCTGTAGAAGGAGTTTTTCAGCTTTTTTTGCAGTAGCGTTTTTCAAGGTTTTTTTTTTTTAGCTTTTTTCCAGCTGTAGCAATTTTTAGCTTTTTTTTTAGCAAAACTATACTCCCACAAAAGCTTATGGCTCAAAAATGTAGATAAATGATGAACAGCCACGTTTTTTGGCGGTTTTAAGCTTTTATCAGAGTTAGGGTCCTTTCACACAGGACGGAGTCCGTTCTGCTCAGCGGGGGGGATCGATCCGCAGATCCCCGCTGAGCATGCGGATGACAGCTCCATCTCCGCTCTGTGTGCAGAGACAGAGCTGTCAGATCCCCAGCTGTCCGTTCTCATCCGATCCCATCTGATCCTCCAGATGGATGGAAAATAGGGTTTCCATCTGTCTGGATTTCACAGACAGGATCGGAAGCGGATAGCAGCGGGTGTCAGCGGACATGTCTCCGCTGACATCTGCTGCCCCATAGGAATGCATGAAGCATCCGATCAGGTCCGCCTGAAAAACTGACAGGCAGATCGGAAATTGGATCGCCCGTGTGAAAGGACCCTTAGAGTGTTTTTCCAGATGAAAAAATGCCTCTCGAAAAACACTAGTTCTGGGGTTTTTTTCCAGCCAGAAAACAAATTATCTGTATACCTGGAGTTCAGTTTAAAGTGGTAGTATACCGCTTTTTTTCACTTTTAACTACAGGTAAGCCTATAATAAGGCTTACCTGTAGGTACAATTAATATCTCCTAAACCTACACGGTTTAGGAGATATTACCACTGCATGAAGCGGCTGACGAGTGCGGCCAGGAATTGCCGGAAAATCACTCCCGCGCGCATGCGCGGGAGTGACGTCACCGTGGCTCCGGCCAATCACAGCGCCGGAGCCGCCGAACCCGAAAGAGACACCGAGGGATCATGTCAGCGCCCACAGCGGTGTCCGGGGGTCCGTGTCGGGGCTTCGTTCTAAGGTAAGTGTTTCATAATGAGCTAGTATGCGATGCATACTAGCTCATTATGCCTTTGTCTTGCAGGTTTTTATTTTTTTTATTTTTTTCTTGGATGAGTATACTACCGCTTTAACACCAGTACTAAAATGTTTTTTCTTTTTTTTAATTATTAGAATATTAGTGTAAAATATTCAGACAGTCAGTGACTCTGTAACCCTCATGATGGATGGTAATTCTCTCTCTGACGTGCTGTCTATTTTCTGTTTAGACCTGGATGTGGATTTCAGCTCCCCTCTGCCTGTACTGCACTGAGAGGTTATACAGATATTTCCGCAGCGCTAAACCTGTGACCATCACTTCCGTCATTCTTCATCCATGTAACGTCATTGAAATAAGGATGATAAAAGAAAACTTTACAGCCAGTCCTGGTCAAGTAAGTAAATGTATTGGTCTCATTGCTGGTTATGGTGTCAGACAAGAGAAGAATCAATAAACGGTTAATGGCGATTGTTCTACAATGAATCTAAATGGGTTGCAGAAAATAAAATAACCTGACAGTGGTAATGGGGGAATCCCTCCGGCAGTGCTATTGTATTCTGCCAGTGGGGAGCTTAGGGAGAGTGGGGAGCCTTCCCCACTGACAGAATACATTGAGGTTTATTTGCAATAAGTGGATCATGCAATATCTGGTGCAGCTCTGCATAGAAACCAATCAGCTTCAAGATTCTTTCATTTTTTTTGGGTCAAAGCTTAAAGAGGTTGTAAACTCGGTAAATTTTTTTTTTTTTTTTTTACAACCTGAAAGAGAAATACATAATGAGCTAGTATGCATCGCAGACGTCACTGTACGCGCGCGGGAGCCGACGGTCACGGCACGGGGCTCTGAAGGAACGGCGCGAGCGGCCGTTCCTTTATAGCGCATGCGCCAGTGACGTCACTGGATGCATCGAAGGTAAATATCTCCTAAACGGTAAAAGTTTAGGAGATATTTACAGTACCTATAGGTAAGCCTTATCATAGGCTTACCTATAGGTACAACTTGCAGAGGAGGGTTTACTTCCTCTTTAACTACTTCAGCCCCGGAAGGTTTTTCCCCCCTTCATGACCAGGCCATTTTTTGTGATACGGCACTGCGTTACTTTAACTGACAATTGTGCGGCTGTACCCAAATAAAAATGATGTCCTTTTTTTCGCAGAAATAGAGCTTTCTTTTGGTGGTATTTGATCACCTCTGCGGTTATTATTTTTTGCGCTACAAACAAAAAAGTCCGACAATTTTGAAAAAGAAAAACAATATTTTTTTCACTTTATGCTATAAAACATCCAATAAAAAAAAATGTAAAACATCCAATTTTTTTTCAATTTAGGACAATATGTATTCTGCTACATATTTTTGGTAAAAAAAATATTTCAATAAGCGGATATTGATTGGTTTGTGCAAAAGTTATAGTGTCTACAAACTACAGTATGGGATAGATTTATTGAATTTTTATTTATTTATTTATTACTAGTAATGGCAGCGATTATCGATTTTTAGCCAGACATTGCCATTGACATTGCGGCGGACAAATCTGACACTAAGTGACACTTTTTGGGGACACAATTAGTGCTAAAAAAATACACTGACAGTGTACTAATGACACTGGCAGGGAAGGGGTTAACATCAAGGGCAATCATATATTTAAATGTGCTCCTAGGGAGTGCTATCTAACTGTGTGTATGGGGGGGGGGTGTTTTGACTGAGGGAAGACAGAGATCCGTGTTTCTGCTTAGCAGGAACACAGGATTTCCATCTTCTCCTCTTACAGAACGGTGGTCTGCCTTGTTTACATAGGCAGATCACCGCTCTGCCTCTCCTGAGAATGAGTGGCGTGTCTCAGCAGACACCGCCTTGGACCCGCTGATTGACTCCCGCTGTGTTCAATCACAGCAGGAGAGGGTCGCCGCTGACGTGCGCGTGTGCCCCAGACCCAGTGCACAAAATCACCTACAGGTACATGATTTTGCACAGGAGGGCCGCCCTGCTGCAGTATATCTGCGTAGGGCGGTCCATAACTGGTTAATTGAACAAGCTGAAGTTAGAAGCTGATTGGCTACCATGCACAGCTGCACCAGATTTTGTACTCTTTAGTTTTATTAAATTACCCCAATCGGTCGAAAAATACCAACAGGCTGGTTGTAGTGAAACCAGTCAATGGATTGACTTCAGTACAACCAGCCTGCCAAAAGACATATTGAAATTTGCCCCATTCCTGCTGAACCTGCCGAATTTTGATCTGTCTATGGCCTGCTGAAGCAGTATAGTATGATGGTCCCAGGAAAGTTATCAGGGCGCTGATTACAGGGGAGAACTGGGGCAGGGGGGAAATTGCCCCCTGGGCGCTCTGATGCCCCGTAAAAAGGCTGCACTGCTTCTGCCACAGACATGCCTAAAGGATTCCTGGGGAAGAGAAGTAAAAAGTCTCCGCCGCTGACCTACTGAGTGCAGGTTGAAGACAAGGACAGAGTGCAGGCCTCCCCCCAGCATAGATGGTGTAAACTGTGTCTAAGCAGAGGCCGGTACCATGTCCCAGCTCCCCCCAACCGCCCCCTGCTGGCAAGGTCGAGAACCTGGATTCAGCCTGTGAGGAGAGAGTACCTGGAGCGGAGCTTCAGCCTGGAATGGGGGTCAGGAGGAGGCTGGGAAGAGAGAGAGTGGGAGGGGGGCCGAGTCACTGAACCACGAGCCTCTGATTTGTACTTGCTCCCTGAGCCAGTCAGCCCCTGACTGATTACCATTGCCTTTACTGTTACCTGAACCATTTCTTAATGCTGTTCTGCAGATTACCAACTATAGATTAATTTAACCACATAGATTCCTCTTGAAAACGGCTACAATATAGTAACTCCTTTGTCTAGAGAACTGTGTTTGACTTACAGTTTACTTGTTCCTTTATGTACATATTGCCATTTTCATTATTTTGTTACAACATGATGCATTTCTTCATTCCTAACCAGTCTGGTGTTTGCTTCCTGATACTGAGCCGTAGTGTGTGCAAAATATTCTTATTTGAGCTAGTAATAGTAGTGCAATATCTTTTTTGCTTAACTGGGTATGTCAGAGGGGCTGAGGTTATTCACCAAGTCGAGGCAAAAGATCAGAGAATCCAATCTATCAAGTGGCCCCTACAGGGTAACGCAACATGTCAATGAAAAAATGCCCCTTTACTTCAGTGGTCAATTGAAAAGTGCCCCCTTACTACCCCTTGCCGATGAGAGCGTCCTCCGGCTATGAAGCTCCTCTTTGGAGGATGTCCCCAATTATGGTCACAGCCCAATATAGCCTTATACTGGGTCTTTAGCGACCACTGGTGTATGCCACTAATGTTATTATGTATCAGTACTTTTCTATTTTGTATTGTATGGTTTTTTTTATCTGTATGGTTTATAAACCCTAATAAAATTGATTGCAAAAGAAAAGTGGCCATTGCTTTGGCGTTCAATGGAAAAGTGCCCCTTCACTTTGGTGATCAGTGAAGAAAAGCCCCTTAACACTGGCAATATGTAGAATTGACTCCTTACATTGGATGTCAGTGGGAATTTTCCCTCTTACATTGGTGGTCATTTAAGGGGAGGGATCAATCTGCCACAAATCAAAGAACCCCTAGCAACCTCTGGAGGATCCCTTGGGATTTCATGGAAGTCTGCTCTAGAGATTGCAGAGAATTCTTTATAAGTATCCAGCTTCCTATGGTTACACAAGATGTTAGTAAGAGAGGTACAAGGAGGAGGCCAGACTTCAAGGTGACAGGAAGTCCACAATTGTTCCAGAACCATAACTCAAAGTAATGGTTCAGCATTAGAGCAAGGCAAATACCAGTTTCAGGGGGATTTCAGAAATGATAGCCCATTATTTTTCTTTCATGTTAAATCTAACACCATTATGTGTGACTACTATAGGGGATAAGAAATGTAACCAATTCATAAATTCTGATTTCTCTAAAGAGTTCCCATCAAATGACTGCAAAGTCCTCTTTGATGGTAATTGTTCAGAGAAATAGTTGAATTTTTGAATGGATTACATTCTTTATTCTTTGTAGTAGTCAAACATGGCAGCATTAGGTAGACTTGTTGTGTAATGAAGCCCATTGATTCCAGAGGTTTACATTTGGTGTTGAGCCACAATTTGTGGTTGAATTGGTTTGCTTTCACATTACGTTTACCTCAAAGTGGACCTACTTAGTAAAAATTTAAGCTGTACTTAGAAATACTTACTCATGTAAGTAATAAGTATAATGTAGTATGTACATCAGCTCTTCTGAAACTTTTTTAAAATTTTACTTATCATTTGGAAACCTCAGCATGGGTTAATGCACACACTTGCCTTAATGAAATTAACTTCACATTAGAAGTCCTCCTTCACATCTGAGTCCCTCATTACATCAAAGGTTCTCTCATCACATCAGAGGCCCCCCATCACATTAGGGGTTCTCCCAACACATCTGAGATCTCCCATCACATCAGAGTCACCCTTCGCATCAGAGGTTCATCCATTACATCAGAGTTCCAACCAACACATCTGAAGCCCTTATTACATCAGTCACCCTTCACATCATAGGCCCCCTATCACATCAAAGGTTCCCCCAAAATATCTGAGGCCCCCCATCACATCAGAGTCACCCTTCTTTTCAGAGGTTCCTCCATCACATCGGAGGTCCCCTCACACATCTGAGGTCGCTCATTACATCAGAGGTTCATCCATTACATCAGAGTTCCAACCAACACATCTGAAGCCCTTATTACATCAGTCACCCTTCACATCATAGGCCCCCTATCACATCAGAGGTTCCCACAAAACATCTGAGGTCCCCCATCACATCAGAGTCGCCTGTCTTTTCAGAGGTTCCCCAATCACATCGGAGGTCCCTTCACACATCTGAGGTTGCCCATTACATCAAAGGTTCTCCCATAACTTCAGAACCCCCCATAACTTAAGAGGTCCCACTATCTCATCAGAGTCTACCTTACATGTCAGAGGCCTCAATCAAATCAGAGTATCACCCATACTTCAGATGGCCCCCATCACCACAGAGTCCCCCAATCACATCAAAGCCATTACAGAGAACCCCAATTACACAGTCTCCCCATGATGCAGGGCAAACTGAATCATGTGCTTGCAGCCCCAAGGGGAAACCCAAATGGCATCTCAGGGTCCAGACACCCTGATGATCATAGAGGTTAGACATAATGACCATTATTATTATTAATAAATTCTACAGTTATCCGAGTTCTCCACAAAGTCTGTCTGTTTTTAGCAGGGATCACAATGCCTTATAATCAGCAGCTTTCATTTCCGTACCCTACGTCAGCCCGGTATATCTCAACACAAGTTGGGGTGGGGGTTGTGTGACTGCATCCTCAGTGATGGGTGTGGCACCCATATAGAGATCTTCAAAGGTCCAATTGTGATAGATGATTTTAGAATAATAAGCCCCATTTGCAAAAATTTTCCATTTATAACCACTCTGACCATACATAAAGGTCAGAAATCCTTTGGGGTATGCAAAATAAAAACCCAGAACATGCTGATAATACTAGGTGCATTTCAGCATTATTTAGGTGACAATAAATGGTAAGTGGTGAAGAATATAATTGTAATTATTTCAATCTCCCATTATGAATCTTAGAAAGCACTTCCAAAGATATGCTTTTTTTTTGGTCAATATTTCCCCCTGGGCTGTAGTAGGTAATAGTTTTTTCAGTTCATTTTTTATTAAATTACTCATTACTGAGTACGACCTAACCTGCTGCACTGAGTAATTATATTCATTTCACTGCAGACATCCAGTAGCGTTAAATACATTAAATATAATAGACTGATGACATTTATTGACATTAATGCTGGAACAAAACCACACAAAAAAAAAAAAAAAAATCTACATTTATTTGATTATTTTCAGAAGCACAAATGTAGTTTTTAAAATTTAGACTGTCCTTAGAAACATGACTCCTGTGAGTAATAGGTATAATGAACACAAAGGTCAGAAATACTAACCATTCTCCTGGAATCCTTGAATTCTATGATGGGCAAAGTTCTGCATGAACTCTGATTCTTTTTGCCAAGGACCACATGGTCTTCCTGCATGTCTTATACTTATTTCTCTGGGGTGAATTTTTTTTAAAGGGAGGCTAAAGCTGACCATACATTAGTAGCTTTTTCGAATGAGTGTTTATAAGAACATTTGTGCGTAAATGTGTCCAAAATTCTCAGTACATTTGATGGCTCGACGAATGCTGTTCTAAATTTTTTTTTTAAGGTTTGATTTTTAGGAACTAATGGAAGTTCCTAAATGAAAACCACGTTTACTGATGGAAAATTGTTTGTTTAAGAAGCAAAAATTGACATCCTGCTTCCTCAATGTTTCTCTTCACTTTTGACCCCACCAATGATTAGAGAATTGTTCAAATGTTCTCAAAATGAAACATTTTGAACAGAATTCCACCTAGTATATGGCCAGCTTTACATGTACAATACAGGTTCATAATCCTCTTTAGTTTCTGTAAACGTATCTCCTATACAAATGGTAAAAATATGTATATTTTATTTTACAGTACGTCGTTCTGCATTGTCCCAAAGTGTCAGCGCTGGAGAACCATCCGTTCACACTGACAATGGTGAGAGGTCCTTTTTTTGCAGTATAATAATTATTTGTCAATGCTCTTTTAGAACAAGTCAGAGTTCATTCAAAATCAAATGTAAGAATTTATCGTGACACCTTCGTTATAAACTGTATAGGTAAATGTCAGAATTTTCTACTCCTGAGTAATCACCTGTCATTGGTCTTTGAATATTGCAGTCATTGGTTTAAACTTCCTCATCGGCTTGACCTTCGAAGTCTAGAGATTGCGGGTCACTGTTCTGTCCACTATTGATCAGGGACAGTTGTCATGGGCGAATGATTATATGTCATGGAACTTCCGGTTGAAGTCAGGATCTATTTACCCCAACAGCATTGGCCTGCATTGCCCAACGCAGTTTCAACACAACAACAAGGCAATTTGCATTATTTCCTATGGTTTCAGTTTATATCAGTGCGCTGCATTGGTGTTGGGTGAAAATGGACAGTTGCATTGTTAAGTGAAAAAAAGGACAGTTACAGTGTTAAGTGAAAAAAGGACAGTTGCATTGTTTGGTAAAAAAGACAGTTGCATTGTGTGGTAAAATGGACAGTTGCATTGTTTAATGAAAAAAGGACACTTGCATTGTTTAGTGACCAAAAGGACAGTTGCATTGTTTAGTGAAAAAAGGACAGTTACATTGGTGAAAAAAGGACAGTTGCATTGTCTGGTGAAAAAAAGGACAGTTGCATTGTTTGGTGGAAAAAAATCACAGTTGCACACGTACTGTAACACACAGCAGCATTCTTCAGTGCATATTAATGTGACAAGTTGAAAAGAAAGCACTGCATTGCAGCTAGTTTTACGGTGCACACTGGCTTATGTGCAAAAATAATGCAAAGGCTGTTGCATGTATGGGCTCTAACAACACGTGTGGAGGGTCATGTTTTTTGCCTGATTGTGTGAAAATCCCACAAAAGAGCCCATGTAGGTTAGACTCAAGCATGTGAGCCAGACTCGGCTGTAAAAATACACAGAAAAAAACAGTTAAACGACCCATAGCAGTGATAAGTAAATAACACCAATGTACACAATAACAGACAGCGGGTGAAAAGATCTCTCAGGGAAACTATAGATTGCTACGAGGAATACTCCTACTAAAGGGGAACCCCAGGCCGGCCTATAATACCTGTATCCTAATGAGAGATGAGGTAATCTAAATACAGGTAGCATATCCTCTTAAAAGCAAAAAATAGCAATGTTCAGAATGCAAGGCATTGCTATTATCTTCACCGGCAGTTGGAGCTCAAAGAACAAAGAATTCCCAAATGCAGCACAGTGTGAGACAATCAATGCAAGGTAGTTGGTTCTGACTAGTGGTAATCCGCTTTTTGATCCAAGTATAGGGTGTCTGTATACAGTGTTCAAAGAAATGTAGTTGTGGCTGATAACTGGGCTTTGAGCAAGTGCTCTCTCACCAATCCCGATGGCCATTGTATAACTCATTGAAGACCAGTCAAAGTCAACTCTCCACGCTGCAAGCACCTGAGATGGCTGTGGTCTGCTGATTCAGTGAGTTCCACTGACTCAGATATGATCAAAGAGGCTGCAATGTAGCGAGCATCGTCCGTTCTGTCTGAGTCTTCAGATGGCTGGGTGTAGTGCAGTAGGCTGCAGTCCTCAGCAGTGAACCGATGCACACACAATGGATCCTGGAAAGCAAGAGAGCACAATTCTCCCCTGGAGCAAATGGCCTGCTGGGAGGTGTAGTCCATGAACAGTTCAGCAGTTCAGTAATATCTCTTTAAAAGACCACAGTTCCCTCAATGCTCTCTTCCAGTGTCAGGAGTATGATGCACGAAATCCAAGACCAACACTAGGGGAGTACAGAGACAGTCTAGAGACAGTCTAGGAAACAGTTGACAAGTCTGCAGCGTCAGTTAACCGTAGTCCGCTCCCGGCTATATCCCCCCCGCTTGAAAGTCTTTCGTCCCCGAAGACAAGATATGACTCCATTAAAGTACTTATTAATTAATACATCAAAAGAGTTGCAAATAATAAATCTGAAAACTAGCAACCTACAGTAGCAAATAGCTGGCTAACAGAGGGATTTTCCAACAATAAACTATATATTTATCTAAAATATAAAATGCAGCGCTAGTAACTGGACAATATATGAGGGCAATAGCAATAAGTGTTTTAGTCCATCAAAATGAAGTCCATATGTTAGGTAGTGATCATATATAAAAACTGTGGCAGTCTTCCCCCCTTTAGTGTGTAAACAAGAGCTTGACACTGAAAATAGCCTACACCTCCACAATATAGATAATAAGCCTCTTACCAGAAGCCGTGGATCACCACCAAAAGGTGATCAATAGTGCTTTAATACTATGAAACCCGGATGGACACAACCTGGAAATCCAATTACCTTATTCCAATGGGCAGCACAGCCAAGATGTTCCTCTCCCAGTGTAGATAGTCTGGAAACTCCAGTAGGGTTAGGGTTCATACAGAACAAAAGAGAGGCTAATGGTGAAGTATGTTGTGCACACAGATTTATTTAAAAGATGATTACACTCACCAAGTATTAGATAAATAGCAGCCAAAAAGTATATCTGTGAAGAAATAACCAGAGCCGCTATGATAGCGGTGGACCTCTTCCGGCGCGTGACGTCAGACGCAGGGTGGAGGAGCCACCCTGATGTTCTACCCTTTCGGATTGAGATACTGCATCCATATCTTCCATTAAAGGCTGGAAGACTCTGGTTCTGTCCTTGAGTGGGGGAACCCATAATCAGTCTAGGGTCAGCTCTTCCTCGTGACTCTCCTCTTCCTCATCCTCTAGGTAGAGGTAGATTTGGGTGTTAGACAAATTCTAGGCCTTAAAGTAGGAGGGCAAGGTGTATCAGAAAAAGGAGGTGAAGACACCTGAATGGCCACAGAAATGGGCAAGAGGTGGTTTTGATGCCAGGTTATAAACAGACCAGTCTTTCCCTCTGGGAGAATTTGGTACACAGGAAGCTCAGGTAGCCGTTTGCAGACAATGTATGGTTGGGAGCACTATCCGTTGGCTAGTTTGTGTTTGCCTGGCACTCCCAGATTGCGTAACAGCACTTGGTCTCCTGGTTGCAAGTCCCGAACTCTCACTTTGAGGTCCAAATTCCTTTTGTTTCTTTGTTCCCTAGCAGTGGATGCTTCCTGGTCTTTCTCATAAGAAAGTCTTAAAAAATTACTTTGAAGTCTATCAACATATCCTTGATAAGAGGCCTGGGAAGTGCGATCCAAAGACGTTCCAAAGGCTTAGTCCGCAGGTTGAAGGGCCTTCCTCCCAAACATCAACGGATAAGGGGAGTACCCAGTGCAGTCGTTCACCGTGCTATTGTAAGCATGAACCATGGCAGCAATGTAGTCATCCCAATGTTGTTTCTTTTCTAACGGTAGGGTTCCCAGCATGTTCAGCAAAGTGGGATTGAAATGTTCTGGTTGCAGATCTCCTTGAGGATGATAAGGGGTGGTTCTGAACTTTTGAATGATCAGCAGTTCACACAGCCATTTTACTAATTTACTTTCACAATCCCTACCTTGATCCGAATGTAGACGCTGGGGTAGGCCATAATGAATGAAGAGCTTCTCCACCAGAGTTTTGGCAACTGTACTGGCTTGTTGGGCTTTGGTCGGGAAAGCTTGAGCATAACGGGTGAAATGATCTGTCACAACCAGGACATTACTTCCCCCACTCAAGTCAGGTTCTAGGCACTCCAGTTCCATTGGCCCTTGACTTTGTAGATGGCCCATTGAGGCAGCCCTACTAGGCAAAGTCTTTCTTTGGATGCACCTGATACAAGAGCGGCAATAACTTTCACCTTCAGCCTGCATGTATGTCCAATAGAAACAGTCCCTAACTAGCTTAAGGGTTCTATCTGGCCCAAAATGTCCCCCCCCCCCCCCAGTTCTCGACAGCTTCTGCATGAGTACAATTTCTGGAACCAATTATTCTATCAGTGTCTCTTCTCCCAATGGGCTGGCTTCCATCACCACAAATGGACCTGGCTGGTTCCAGGACAACTTGACAGTAACCTTCATACATACTCTCTCGCTGGGCTGTAGCCACACTTGTATAAAGTACTCGAAACCCATACTTGAGTAAAAGTACAAGTGCTCGATCAAAAAGTGACTTGAGTAGAAGTGGAAGTGCTCTATCAAAAAGTGACTTGAGTAGAAGTACTAAAGTATTCAACATTTTTTGTACTTAAGTATTGCAAGTAGTTTTTTTTTTAATTTTGCTACTCAAGTACTGAAAGTAAAAGTACCAGTAGTTTTTAAAAAAAATTTGCTACTCAAGTACTGAAAGTAAAAGTACAAGTACTGTGTTATGTAATTATTAAAGAAAGAAGTCAAAAGTTTGAACATCATATTGTTTTTTATTATTTCATATGATTAACCTAGAGGACAACCACAATTCCTTTGGCTGTAACTTTTTTGTAAACAAAAACAGATAAAGTATGTTCCTCCCTTTCCCCTTTAAAGCATCCCTCCTTCTCTTCCCTGCATGTTTTTTTTCTCCACAGCTTAATGTTGCGCAAAATCATATATAAACCAATGTGATATACAACAATATATTCCAATAATGAAATAAAGGAAGAGTGTATGAAATCAAAGTCAATAAAAAGTCCATATATATATATAATGCCATAATACCATATATATGTGACAAAACAAGATGAATACATTTTCAAAGGTGCAGGAATCAAACAGGTGCTATTCCAAATAATAGGTGCAGACTCCCACCACCTTGTGGATTTCCCCCTTACCCGGCGGATGAAGGTAAGTGCAAAATAATATCAAAATAGACTCTTCCAGTGAAACAAAACTGCAAAACCTGTGCTCTCAACTTCCAGTGAAAAAAGCAAAATCAGCCTGTTACCAGAAAAAAGGTCTATGTACGCTTGTGACTCTCCTTGGTTGGGGGTAGTGTTGAGCGAACACGGACTGTATTATTCGTGTTCGTACCGAATAATTGGATTTTTTGTACCCGAACACGGACACGGACACTTTACTGTATGTTCGGGTAAAAATCCGTGTTTGGTTGTTTTATTTCCGGGTTTTGCATGCTTTGGCGCTCTTTTCATGGCGGGCTTTCAACAGCCAATCAACAATCGTTTAACTGGTGTGCCTTAAGCCATCCCAGCCATGCCTGCAAATGTCTCAGTAGCTGTGATTGGCCGTCTGAAGCATGTGACCAAGTCTTTATAAGTTCCAGGCAGCCGCAGCGTCTTCATTCTGCTGCTTAGATCAGGGACAGAGCACACATCAACGTGCTGGCTGCTGATTAGGGAAAGACAGGCAGGAAAAAACCATTTGTGTCCGGATAGAATTGAGGGACAGGTCGGAGTGTTTAGGCAGGGCGAGTTGTAGGCATTTTAGGGATAGAGTCTGCTGAATTATAGGGTCAGTGTCTTCTACAAAGTACAATCGATATTGCTGTGTGGGGGGTGGGGTGACTCTGCACTCAATCCTGATCTACGATCTCTTCTCAATCCTGTTAGGGAGAGGCTGCTGCTGCTGAATTTTAGGGAAAGTGTGTTCTACAAACTACAATCGATATTGCTGTGTGGTGTGGGATAGGAGATAGGCAGGTGTCAGTGATCCACATCCATTTTTCTGTGTGTGAGCTGCAGTGAACACAATCTTTTTGGGCTGCAGTGAACACAATCTTTTTGGGGTGCAGTGAACAACGTCCTTTTTGGGGTGCAGTGAACAAAATCTTTTTGGGGTGCAGTGAACAAAATCCTTTTTGGGGTGCAGTGAACAACATCCTTTTTGGGGTGCAGTGAACACAATCTTTTTGGGGTGCAGTGAACAAAATCCTTTGTGGGGTGCAGTGAACACAATCTTTGTGGGGTGCAGTGAACACAATCTTTTTGGGGTGCAGTGAACAACATCCTTTTTGGGGTGCAGTGAACAAAATCCTTTTTGGGGTGCAGTGAACACAATCTTTTTGGGGTGCAGTGAACAAAATCCTTTGTGGGGTGCAGTGAACACAATCTTTGTGGGGTGCAGTGAACACAATCTTTTCGGGGTGCAGTGAACAAAATCCTTTTTGGGGTGCAGTGAACAACATCCTTTTTGGGGTGCAGTGAACAAAATCCTTTTTGGGGTGCAGTGAACAACATCCTTTTTGGGGTGCAGTGAACAAAATCCTTTTAGGGTGCAGTGAACACAATCTTTGTGGGGTACAGTGAACAGAATCTTTGTGGGGTGCAGTGAACACAATCTTTGGGGGGTACAGTGAACACAATCTTGTTGGGGTGCAGTGAACAAAATCCTTTGTGGGGTGCAGTGAACACAATCTTTGTGGGGTGCAGTGAACACAATCTTTTTGGGGTGCAGTGAACAAAATCCTTTGTGGGGTGCAGTGAACACAATCTTTGTGGGGTGCAGTGAACACAATCTTTTTGGGGTGCAGTGAACAAAATCCTTTTTGGGGTGCAGTGAACACAATCTTTGTGGGGTGCAGTGAACACAATCTTTTTGGGGTGGAGTGAACAAAATCCTTTTTGGGGTGCAGTGAACAACATCCTTTTTGGGGTGCAGTGAACAAAATCCTTTTTGGGGTGCAGTGAACACAATCTTTTTGGGGTGCAGTAAACAAAATCCTTTTTGGGGTGCAGTGAACACAATCTTTGTGGGGTGCAGTGAACACAATCTTTTTGAGGTGCAGTGAACAAAATCCTTTTTGGGGTGCAGTGAACAACATCCTTTTTGGGGTGCAGTGAACAAAATCCTTTTTGGGGTGCAGTGAACACAATCTTTTTGGGGTGCAGTGAACAAAATCCTTTGAGGGGTGCAGTGAACACAATCTTTGTGGGGTACAGTGAACAGAATCGTTGTGGGGTGCAGTGAACACAATATTTGGGGGGTACAGTGAACACAATCTTTTTGGGGTGCAGTGAACAAAATCCTTTGTGGGGTGCAGTGAACACAATCTTTGTGGGGTGCAGTGAACACAATCTTTTCGGGGTGCAGTGAACAAAATCATTTTTGGGGTGCAGTGAACAACATCCTTTTTGGGGTGCAGTGAACAAAATCCTTTTTGGGGTGCAGTGAACAACATCCTTTTTGGGGTGCAGTGAACAAAATCCTTTTAGGGTGCAGTGAACACAATATTTGTGGGGTACAGTGAACAGAATCTTTGTGGGGTGCAGTGAACACAATCTTTGGGGGGTACAGTGAACACAATCTTGTTGGGGTGCAGTGAACAAAATCCTTTGTGGGGTGCAGTGAACACAATCTTTGTGGGGTGCAGTGAACACAATCTTTTTGGGGTGCAGTGAACAAAATCCTTTGTGGGGTGCAGTGAACACAATCTTTGTGGGGTGCAGTGAACACAATCTTGTTGGGGTGCAGTGAACAAAATCCTTTTTGGGGTGCAGTGAACACAATCTTTGTGGGGTGCAGTGAACACAATCTTTTTGGGGTGGAGTGAACAAAATCCTTTTTGGGGTGCAGTGAACAACATCCTTTTTGGGGTGCAGTGAACAAAATCCTTTTTGGGGTGCAGTGAACACAATCTTTTTGGGGTGCAGTGAACAAAATCCTTTCTGGGGTGCAGTGAACACAATCTTTGTGGGGTGCAGTGAACACAATCTTTTTGAGGTGCAGTGAACAAAATCCTTTTTGGGGTGCAGTGAACAACATCCTTTTTGGGGTGCAGTGAACAAAATCCTTTTTGGGGTGCAGTGAACACAATCTTTTTGGGGTGCAGTGAACAAAATCCTTTGAGGGGTGCAGTGAACACAATCTTTGTGGGGTACAGTGAACAGAATCGTTGTGGGGTGCAGTGAACACAATATTTGGGGGGTACAGTGAACACAATCTTTTTGGGGTCCAGTGAACAAAATCCTTTGTGGGGTGCAGTGAACACAATCTTTGGGGGGTACAGTGAACACAATCTTTTTGGGGTGGAGTGAACAAAATCCTTTTTGGGGTGCAGTGAACAACATCCTTTTTGGGGTGCAGTGAACAAAATCCTTTTTGGGGTGCAGTGAACACAATCTTTTTGGGGTGCAGTGAACAAAATCCTTTGTGGGGTGCAGTGAACACAATCTTTGTGGGGTGCAGTGAACACAATCTTTTTGGGGTGCAGTGAACAAAATCCTTTTTGGGGTGCAGTGAACAACATCATTTTTGGGGTGCAGTGAACAAAATCCTTTTTGGGGTGCAGTGAACACAATCTTTTTGGGGTGCAGTGAACAAAATCCTTTGTGGGGTGCAGTGAACACAATCTTTGTGGGGTACAGTGAACAGAATCGTTGTGGGGTGCAGTGAACACAATATTTGGGGGGTACAGTGAACACAATCTTTTTGGGGTGCAGTGAACAAAATCCTTTGTGGGGTGCAGTGAACACAATCTTTGGGGGGGTACAGTGAACACAATCTTTTTGGGGTGCAGTGAACAAAATCCTTTGTGGGGTGCAGTGAACACAATCTTTGTGGGGTGCAGTGAACACAATCTTTTTGGGGTGCAGTGAACAAAATCCTTTTTGGGGTGCAGTGAACAACATCCTTTTTGGGGTGCAGTGAACACAATCTTTTTGGGGTGCAGTGAACAAAATCCTTTGTGGGGTGCAGTGAACACAATCTTTGGGGGGAACAGTGAACACAATCTTTTTGGGGTGCAGTGAAAAAAATCCTTTGTGGGGTGCAGTGAACACAATCTTTGTGGGGTGCAGTGAACACAATCTTTTTGGGGTGCAGTGAACAAAATCCTTTTTGGGTGCAGTGAGCAACATCCTTTTTGGGGTGCAGTGAACACAATCTTTTTGGGGTGCAGTGAACAAAATCCTTTGTGGGGTGCAGTGAACACAATCTTTGTGGGGTACAGGGAACAGAATCTTTGTGGGGTGCAGTGAACACAATCTTTGGGGGGTACAGTGAACACAATCTTTTTGGGGTGCAGTGAACAAAATCCTTTTAGGGTGCAGTGAACACAATCTTTGTGGGGTGCAGTGAACAAAATCCTTTTTGAGGTGCAGTGAACACAATCTTTGTGGGGTGCAGTGAACACAATCTTTGTGGGGTACAGTGAACACAATCTCATACTTCTGAAGATTTGAGGGTGCTGCCTGTTCCATACTCCTCCTCCTACTGCTCAACCATCCTTTTAGGGGTACAAACAATAGTAATTGGGGCCTAGTGTGGTGGTGTACGTGTGAGATACATACACTTTCTTTTTGATCATATTTTCTATTCCGCTATTCAATTAAAACCTTTGGGGATCAATTAAATTGCGTGATAGTCTGTGTCGGTACGTGTGAGATCCACCTTTCCAAGTTTTTGGGGTTCATCTCATACTTCTGAAGATTTGAGGGTGCTGCCTGTTCCATACTCCTCCTCCTACTGCTCAACCATCCTTTTAGGGGTACAAACAATAGTAATTGGGGCCTAGTGTGGTGGTGTACGTGTGAGATACATACACTTTCTTTTTGATCATATTTTCTATTCCGCTATTCAATTAAATCCTTTGGGGATCAATTAAATTGCGTGATAGTCTGTGTCGGTACGTGTGAGATCCACCTTTCCAAGTTTTTGGGGTTCATCTCATACTTCTGAAGATTTGAGGGTGCTGCCTGTTCCATACTCCTCCTCCTACTGCTCAACCATCCTTTTAGGGGTACAAACAATAGTAATTGGGGCCTAGTGTGGTGGTGTACGTGTGAGATACATACACTTTCTTTTTGATCATATTTTCTATTCCGCTATTCAATTAAATCCTTTGGGAATCAATTAAATTGCGTGATAGTCTGTGTCGGTACGTGTGAGATCCACCTTTCCAAGTTTTTGGGGTTCATCTCATACTTCTGAAGATTTGAGGGTGCTGCCTGTTCCATACTCCTCCTCCTACTGCTCAACCATCCTTTTAGGGGTACAAACAATAGTAATTGGGGCCTAGTGTGGTGGTGTACGTGTGAGATACATACACTTTCTTTTTGATCATATTTTCTATTCCGCTATTCAATTAAATCCTTTGGGGATCAATTAAATTGCGTGATAGTCTGTGTCGGTACGTGTGAGATCCACCTTTCCAAGTTTTTAGGGTTCATCTCATACTTCTGAAGATTTGAGGGTGCTGCCTGTTCCATTCTCCTCCTCCTACTGCTCAACCATCCTTTTAGGGGTACAAACAATAGTAATTGGGGCCTAGTGTGGTGGTGTACGTGTGAGATACATACACTTTCTTTTTGATCATATTTTCTATTCCGCTATTCAATTAAAACCTTTGGGGATCAATTAAATTGCGTGATAGTCTGTGTCGGTACGTGTGAGATCCACCTTTCCAAGTTTTTGGGGTTCATCTCATACTTCTGAAGATTTGAGGGTGCTGCCTGTTCCATACTCCTCCTCCTACTGCTCAACCATCCTTTTAGGGGTACAAACAATAGTAATTGGGGCCTAGTGTGGTGGTGTACGTGTGAGATACATACACTTTCTTTTTGATCATATTTTCTAATCCGCTATTCAATTAAATCCTTTGGGGATCAATTAAATTGCGTAATAGTCTGTGTCGGTACGTGTGAGATCCACCTTTCCAAGTTTTTGGGGTTCATCTCATACTTCTGAAGATTTGAGGGTGCTGCCTGTTCCATACTCCTCCTCCTACTGCTCAACCATCCTTTTAGGGGTACAAACAATAGTAATTGGGGCCTAGTGTGGTTGGTGTACGTGTGAGATACATACACTTTCTTTTTGATCATATTTTCTATTCCGCTATTCAATTAAATCCTTTGGGGATCAATTAAATTGCGTGATAGTCTGTGTCGGTACGTGTGAGATCCACCTTTCCAAGTTTTTGGGGTTCATCTCATACTTCTGAAGATTTGAGGGTGCTGCCTGTTCCATACTCCTCCTCCTACTGCTCAACCATCCTTTTAGGGGTACAAACAATAGTAATTGGGGCCTAGTGTGGTGGTGTACGTGTGAGATACATACACTTTCTTTTTGATCATATTTTCTATTCCGCTATTCAATTAAAACCTTTGGGGATCAATTAAATTGCGTGATAGTCTGTGTCGGTACGTGTGAGATCCACCTTTCCAAGTTTTTGGGGTTCATCTCATACTTCTGAAGATTTGAGGGTGCTGCCTGTTCCATACTCCTCCTCCTACTGCTCAACCATCCTTTTAGGGGTACAAACAATAGTAATTGGGGCCTAGTGTGGTGGTGTACGTGTGAGATACATACACTTTCTTTTTGATCATATTTTCTATTCCGCTATTCAATTAAAACCTTTGGGGATCAATTAAATTGCGTGATAGTCTGTGTCGGTACGTGTGAGATCCACCTTTCCAAGTTTTTGGGGTTCATCTCATACTTCTGAAGATTTGAGGGTGCTGCCTGTTCCATACTCCTCCTCCTACTGCTCAACCATCCTTTTAGGGGTACAAACAATAGTAATTGGGGCCTAGTGTGGTGGTGTACGTGTGAGATACATACACTTTCTTTTTGATCATATTTTCTAATCCGCTATTCAATTAAATCCTTTGGGGATCAATTAAATTGCGTAATAGTCTGTGTCGGTACGTGTGAGATCCACCTTTCCAAGTTTTTGGGGTTCATCTCATACTTCTGAAGATTTGAGGGTGCTGCCTGTTCCATACTCCTCCTCCTACTGCTCAACCATCCTTTTAGGGGTACAAACAATAGTAATTGGGGCCTAGTGTGGTTGGTGTACGTGTGAGATACATACACTTTCTTTTTGATCATATTTTCTATTCCGCTATTCAATTAAATCCTTTGGGGATCAATTAAATTGCGTGATAGTCTGTGTCGGTACGTGTGAGATCCACCTTTCCAAGTTTTTGGGGTTCATCTCATACTTCTGAAGATTTGAGGGTGCTGCCTGTTCCATACTCCTCCTCCTACTGCTCAACCATCCTTTTAGGGGTACAAACAATAGTAATTGGGGCCTAGTGTGGTGGTGTACGTGTGAGATACATACACTTTCTTTTTGATCATATTTTCTATTCCGCTATTCAATTAAAACCTTTGGGGATCAATTAAATTGCGTGATAGTCTGTGTCGGTACGTGTGAGATCCACCTTTCCAAGTTTTTGGGGTTCATCTCATACTTCTGAAGATTTGAGGGTGCTGCCTGTTCCATACTCCTCCTCCTACTGCTCAACCATCCTTTTAGGGGTACAAACAATAGTAATTGGGGCCTAGTGTGGTGGTGTACGTGTGAGATACATACACTTTCTTTTTGATCATATTTTCTATTCCGCTATTCAATTAAAACCTTTGGGGATCAATTAAATTGCGTGATAGTCTGTGTCGGTACGTGTGAGATCCACCTTTCCAAGTTTTTGGGGTTCATCTCATACTTCTGAAGATTTGAGGGTGCTGCCTGTTCCATACTCCTCCTCCTACTGCTCAACCATCCTTTTAGGGGTACAAACAATAGTAATTGGGGCCTAGTGTGGTGGTATACGTGTGAGATACATACACTTTCTTTTTGATCATATTTTCTATTCCGCTATTCAATTAAATCCTTTGGGAATCAATTAAATTGCGTGATAGTCTGTGTCGGTACGTGTGAGATCCACCTTTCCAAGTTTTTAGGGTTCATCTCATACTTCTGAAGATTTGAGGGTGCTGCCTGTTCCATACTCCTCCTCCTACTGCTCAACCATCCTTTTAGGGGTACAAACAATAGTAATTGGGGCCTAGTGTGGTGGTGTACGTGTGAGATACATACACTTTCTTTTTGATCATATTTTCTATTCCGCTATTCAATTAAAACCTTTGGGGATCAATTAAATTGCGTGATAGTCTGTGTCGGTACGTGTGAGATCCACCTTTCCAAGTTTTTGGGGTTCATCTCATACTTCTGAAGATTTGAGGGTGCTGCCTGTTCCATACTCCTCCTCCTACTGCTCAACCATCCTTTTAGGGGTACAAACAATAGTAATTGGGGCCTAGTGTGGTGGTGTACGTGTGAGATACATACACTTTCTTTTTGATCATATTTTCTATTCTGCTATTCAATTAAATCCTTTGGGGATCAATTAAATTGCGTGATAGTCTGTGTCGGTACGTGTGAGATCCACCTTTCCAAGTTTTTGGGGTTCATCTCATACTTCTGAAGATTTGAGGGTGCTGCCTGTTCCATACTCCTCCTCCTACTGCTCAACCATCCTTTTAGGGGTACAAACAATAGTAATTGGGGCCTAGTGTGGTGGTGTACGTGTGAGATACATACACTTTCTTTTTGATCATATTTTCTATTCCGCTATTCAATTAAAACCTTTGGGGATCAATTAAATTGCGTGATAGTCTGTGTCGGTACGTGTGAGATCCACCTTTCCAAGTTTTTGGGGTTCATCTCATACTTCTGAAGATTTGAGGGTGCTGCCTGTTCCATACTCCTCCTCCTACTGCTCAACCATCCTTTTAGGGGTACAAACAATAGTAATTGGGGCCTAGTGTGGTGGTGTACGTGTGAGATACATACACTTTCTTTTTGATCATATTTTCTATTCCGCTATTCAATTAAATCCTTTGGGGATCAATTAAATTGCGTGATAGTCTGTGTCGGTACGTGTGAGATCCACCTTTCCAAGTTTTTGGGGTTCATCTCATACTTCTGAAGATTTGAGGGTGCTGCCTGTTCCATACTCCTCCTCCTACTGCTCAACCATCCTTTTAGGGGTACAAACAATAGTAATTGGGGCCTAGTGTGGTTGGTGTACGTGTGAGATAAATACACTTTCTTTTTGATCATATTTTCTATTCCGCTATTCAATTAAATCCTTTGGGGATCAATTAAATTGCGTGATAGTCTGTGTCGGTACGTGTGAGATCCACCTTTCCAAGTTTTTGGGGTTCATCTCATACTTCTGAAGATTTGAGGGTGCTGCCTGTTCCATACTCCTCCTCCTACTGCTCAACCATCCTTTTAGGGGTACAAACAATAGTAATTGGGGCCTAGTGTGGTGGTGTACATGTGAGATACATACACTTTCTTTTTGATCATAATTTCTATTCCGCTATTCAATTAAAACCTTTGGGGATCAATTAAATTGCGTGATAGTCTGTGTCGGTACGTGTAAGATCCACCTTTCCAAGTTTTTGGGGTTCATCTCATACTTCTGAAGATTTGAGGCTGCTGCCTGTTCCATACTCCTCCTCCTACTGCTCAACCATCCTTTTAGGGGTACAAACAATAGTAATTGGGGCCTAGTGTGGTGGTGTACGTGTGAGATACATACACTTTCTTTTTGATCATATTTTCTATTCCGCTATTCAATTAAATCCTTTGGGGATCAATTAAATTGCGTGATAGTCTGTGTCGGTACGTGTGAGATCCACCTTTCCAAGTTTTTGGGATTCATCTCATACTTCTGAAGATTTGAGGGTGCTGCCTGTTCCATACTCCTCCTCCTACTGCTCAACCATCCTTTTAGGGGTACAAACAATAGTAATTGGGGCCTAGTGTGGTGGTGTACGTGTGAGATACATACACTTTCTTTTTGATCATATTTTCTATTCCGCTATTCAATTAAAACCTTTGGGGATCAATTAAATTGCGTGATAGTCTGTGTCGGTACGTGTGAGATCCACCTTTCCAAGTTTTTGGGGTTCATCTCACACTTCTGAAGATTTGAGGGTGCTGCCTGTTCCATACTCCTCCTCCTACTGCTCAACCATCCTTTTAGGGGTACAAACAATAGTAATTGGGGCCTAGTGTGGTGGTGTACGTGTGAGATACATACACTTTCTTTTTGATCATAATTTCTATTCCGCTATTCAATTAAAACCTTTGGGGATCAATTAAATTGCGTGATAGTCTGTGTCGGTACGTGTGAGATCCACCTTTCCAAGTTTTTGGGGTTCATCTCATACTTCTGAAGATTTGAGGCTGCTGCCTGTTCCATACTCCTCCTCCTACTGCTCAACCATCCTTTTAGGGGTACAAACAATAGTAATTGGGGCCTAGTGTGGTGGTGTACGTGTGAGATACATACACTTTCTTTTTGATCATATTTTCTATTCCGCTATTCAATTAAATCCTTTGGGGATCAATTAAATTGCGTGATAGTCTGTGTCGGTACGTGTGAGATCCACCTTTCCAAGTTTTTGGGGTTCATCTCATACTTCTGAAGATTTGAGGGTGCTGCCTGTTCCATACTCCTCCTCCTACTGCTCAACCATCCTTTTAGGGGTACAAACAATAGTAATTGGGGCCTAGTGTGGTGGTGTACGTGTGAGATACATACACTTTCTTTTTGATCATATTTTCTATTCCGCTATTCAATTAAAACCTTTGGGGATCAATTAAATTGCGTGATAGTCTGTGTCGGTACGTGTGAGATCCACCTTTCCAAGTTTTTGGGGTTCATCTCACACTTCTGAAGATTTGAGGGTGCTGCCTGTTCCATACTCCTCCTCCTACTGCTCAACCATCCTTTTAGGGGTACAAACAATAGTAATTGGGGCCTAGTGTGGTGGTGTACGTGTGAGATACATACACTTTCTTTTTGATCATATTTTCTATTCCCGCTATTCAATTAAATCCTTTGGGGATCAATTAAATTGCGTGATAGTCTGTGTCGGTACGTGTGAGATCCACCTTTCCAAGTTTTTGGCGTTCATCTCATACTTCTGAAGATTTGAGGGTGCTGCCTGTTCCATACTCCTCCTCCTACTGCTCAACCATCCTTTTAGGGGTAGAAACAATAGTAATTGGGGCCTAGTGTGGTTTTGTACGTGCGAGATACATACACTTTTTTGGATCATATTTCCTATTCCGCTATTCAATAAAAACCTTTCTAGGGCAAGATCTTAAATTACAGAAATATGAGGAGACCGTCAAATAAGGGCCGTGGCCTGGGTCGTGGTGCTGCTGATAGAGCTCCTGTTGCAAGGAGAGGACGTGGTCGATCTGTGCCAGCTACACGCACAAGTGAAACACCTTCCTCAAGTGTGAGTAGGCGACAGAACCTGCATCAGTATTTGGTAGGGCATCATACGCCCCTAGAAGTGATGAGGCCAGAACAAGTGGAGGCGATAGTAGATTGGTTTGCTGCTGACAGTGCCTCCAGTTCCTTCACATTGTCTCCCACCCAGTCTACTGCAGAAAGGTCACAGTTGGCACCTGCAGCCGATGTCCAACCGTCTTTCACCTCACCCCCTTGCAAATCAGGCAAGCAGTCTGAGCCCCAAGCCATACAGCAGTCTCTTCTTCTTTTTGATGACTCTGTCAGCAGGGTTTCCCAGGGCCATCCACCTAGCCCTGCCCCAGAAGTGGAAGAGATTGAGTGCAGCGATGCCCAACCACTTATTTCTCAAGATGAGTACATGCAAGGATCATCGCAGCACGTCTCCGATGATGACGAAACGCAGGTGCCAACTGCTGCGGCGTTCAGCATTGTGGAGACCGACAAGGAGGGCAGGGGTGAAGACTGGGTGGAAGATGATGTGGAGGACGATGAGGTCCTCGACCCCACATGGAATGAACGTCATGCAGGTGACCTGAGTAGTTTGGAGGAAGAGGACGTGGTCGCACAGAGCCACCAGCACAGCAGAAGAGGGAGCAGGGTGCAGAAGCGGAGCGGCCGTGCCCTAGACACTACGCCCGCTACTGCCCAACGCAGCAAGGGAACGAGCGCACCAAAGTCAGCTCAAAGGAGTTCTCTAGCGTGGAAGTTCTTTAGAAAATGTGCTGATGACAGGACACGAGTGGTTTGCACCCTGTGCAATCAGAGCTTGAAGCGAGGCATAAACCTTCTCAACCTGAGCACAACCTGCATGATCAGGCATCTAAGTGCAAAGCACGAGCTGCAGTGGAGTACACACCTTCAAAACCAAGAAACGTCTCTGGCTCATCCTGCTTCCTCTTCTGCTGCAGTCTCGGCCGCTCCAGCCACATCTGTTGTGATACCGGCACCTGCCACCCCGCAAACAGACGATCTGTCAGCAACACCACCACCTGGGTCACCAACAACCATCTCCACAATGTCCCGTGGAAGCGTTCAGCTTTCCATCTCCCAAACACTTGAGAGGAAGAGGAAGTACCCCCCTACCCACCCGCGATCCCTGGCCCTGAATGCCAGCATTTCAAAATTATTGGCCTTTGAAATGCTGTCATTCCGTCTGGTGGAGACGCACAGTTTTAAAAACCTTATGTCGGTGGCTGTCCCACAGTACGTCGTGCCCAGCCGCCACTACTTTTCCAGGCAAGCCATCCCTTCACTGCACAACCAAGTGGGGGAAAAAATCAGGTGTGCACTGCGCAACGCCATCTGTGCCAAGGTCCACCTAACTACCGATACGTGGACCAGTAAGCACGGTCAGGGGCGTTATATCTCCCTAACGGCACACTGGGTAAATGCAGTGGCGGATGGGCCTGAGGCGGATAGCAATTTGGCGCATGTCCTTCCACCACCGAGGATTGCAGGGCGCTTCAGTTTGCCTCCTGTTCCTAACTCCTCCTACTCCGCTTCCTCATCCTCTACCGCCTCCTCATCCGGACAGCGTAACACCTTCACCACCAACTTCAGCACGGCCAGGGGTAAACGACAGCAGGCAGTTTTACAACTTGCCTGTTTGGGGGACAAACCACACACCGCGCAGGAGTTGTGGAGGAGCATGGAACAGCAGACAAATGAGTGGTTGCTGCCAGCGAGCCTCAAGCCCGGCCTGGTGGTGTGCGATAACGGGCGAAATCTCATAGCAGCTCTGGGCCTAGCCGGTTTGACGCACATCCCTTGCCTGGCGCATGTGCTGAATTTGGTGGTGCAGAGGTTCCTTAAAAACTACCCCGATATGTCAGAGCTGCTGCAGAAAGTGCGGGCCGTTTGTGCGCACTTTCGGCGTTCTCACCCTGCTGCTGCTCGCCTGGCAGCGCTGCAGCGTAACTTCGGCCTTCCCGCTCACCGCCTCATATGTGACGTGCCCACAAGGTGGAACTCCACCTTGCACATGCTGGAAAGACTGTGCGAGCAGCAGCAGGCCATAGTGGAGTTTCAGCTGCAGCACGCACGCGTGAGTCGCTCTGCGGAACAGCACCACTTCACCACCAATAACTGGGCCTCCATGCGAGACCTGTGTGCCTTGTTGCGCTGTTTTGAGTACTCCACCAACATGGCCAGTGGCAATGACGCCGTTCTCAGCTTAACTATCCCACTTCTATGCCTCCTTGAAAAAACAATTCGGGCGATGATGGAAGAGGATGTGGCACAGGATGAGGAGGAGGAGGAGGATGAAGAGGTAACATTTCCAAGGCTTTCAGGGCAGTCATTCGCAAGGGGCTCCGAGGGTGGGTTCCTGCACACACAAATGCCAGGGACACAATTGTCCAGCAGGGGCACAGTTCTGGAGGATGAGGAGGAGGAGGAGCTGGAGGAGGAGATGGAACCATGTTCACAGCAGGGTGGCACCCAGGCCAGCTCATGGCCATCACTGGTGCGTACCTGGGGGGGATACAGAGGACACGGACGATACACCTCCCACAGAGGACAGCCTTTCGTTGCCTCTGGGCAGCCTGGCACACATGAGCGATTACATGCTGCAGTGTCTCCACAACGACCGCCGAGTTGCCCACATTCTAACTTGTGCTGATTACTGGGTGGCCACGCTGCTGGATCCCCGTTACAAGGACAACGTACCGTCCTTAATTCACTCACTGGAGCGCGATCGCAAGATGTGCGAGTACAAGCGCACGCTGGTAGACGCCATGCTGCTGGCATTCCCATCTGACAGCGGGGCCGCAGTGGAAGCACAAGGCAGAGGAGGAGGAGGTCGCCAACGCAACCAGGGCACCGCCAGCACCTCAGAAGGCAGGGTTAGCATGGCCGAAATGTGGAAAAGCTTTGTCAGCACGCCACAACAAACAGCAGCACCAGCAGCTCAGATGGAACGTCTTAGCAGGAGGCAGCGTTTTACCAACATGGTGGAGCAGTATGTGTGCACACGCCTACATGTAGTGAATGAGGGGTCTGCCCACTTCAACTTCTGGGTCTCCAAATTGGGCACATGGCCTGAGCTTGCCCTTTACGCCTTGGAGGTGCTGGCGTGCCCTGCAGCCAGTGTATTATCTGAACGGGTATTTAGCACGGCTGGGGGCGTTATAACAGACAAGCGCATCCGCCTGTCCAGAGACAATGTGGACAAGCTCACGTTCATTAAAATGAACCAGGCATGGATCCCACGGGACTTTTCCGTACCTTATGCAGAATAGCAATGGATACCGACCTTACCCACCCATTGTTCCATTTTCATTGTTCCATTTTTGCTCTTTCTCACTCTTTTGGGGTGTACCCTCATTTAAAATTTGTGAAAAGAAGCAGTGTTGGCTACCTCGTCCTCCTCCTCAGGGCCAGATTAACGTAGGGGCTATTGGAGCTGCAGCTCCAGGCCCCTACCTTTTATATAGGCCCCGGGTTGGCCATATTCACTGTTACCGCTCTTCTGTCACTTGTAAACACAGAAGTCTGGCTTCTATGCTCGCTTCCCCAGGCAGCACCCTCAGAACCTTCCCACACAGCGCGAAGGCCGGACAAGGAGGGACAGTTGCCGATGCATGGATGTGTTTATGGGCTTCAGAGACAGCATCCCATGTTGAATTAGGCATGCATGGCTGCACCCTTCCTCCTCTGGGTGCATGGCAAGGCACGGCCCTTAAGGCCCTTCAAAATCCTCAGCACCAAGCCCATGATGCTCTTAATCCGGCCCTGGTCCTCCTCCACCGCCGCTTCCACCTACACCGCCCATAGGTGTGCGCAGCCTATTGCATTAAGGTGTGCACCCCAAAGTTGAAATACACATGCATGTGTTTGCCAGCAGGGAGAGTAATGTATCGGGGCCATGTACCTGTAGGCAAAGAGAAATAGAGCAGAGCAGGTCCGAGGGAGATCTTTCCCATCTCCTCACTGGCAATGCTATGTGCCCTAGGTGATTAGGGTGTGCCCAGGCACACCCGGCACACCCTGTGCGCATGCCTATGTCACCGCCACATCCACCACCACCTCAACCTCCCTCCTACTCCATATGGGCCTCGTCCTTCAGAGATGAAGAAGAACATTGTTTTATTTTTCTGTTTTTCTTTGTTGTTTTAAGTTATTTCCCTATCCACATTTGTTTGCAGGGCACTTGCCATGCTCTTAATTACGTTTTGCTGCCATTTGCAGCACTCTAGCCCTTTCCTTTGGTGTTTTAGAGCCATTTTAGTGCCTTAAAGTTCGGGTCCCCATTGACTTCAATGGGGTTCGGTGTCCGGGAAAAGTTCGGTAAAAGTCCGGGACACGGACCCGGACTTTTTTTTAAAGTTCGGCCGAACCCGTCGAACACGGACATCTAGGTGTCCGCTCAACCCTAGTTGGGGGAGGTTCTCTTAACAGCAGATATGTAGACCATTTTATTTATACATACAGTAGCATTTATTTTCGTATGCGCTGATTTACACATGACATTATACACATTTTTTTGAACTTCATGAAACCTGCCATCTACTGTTCTGGCAGTGGTAATTTTTATAATTATAACGAGTAACTATGCAGCACAAAAAAAAAATATTGGAGTAGAAGTATTGAAATCATCAAAAAAATTTTGTGAAGTAAAAGTGGAAGTAGGAGAAAAAAATTCTACTCCAGGAAAGTACAGATACCGCCTTTCCATACTTAAGTACAGTAGTGAAGTAGTTCTACTTAGTTACTATACATCTCTGGCTGTAGCACTCTCTCTCGGGTGTCCAATCACAACAATCTTCCAACTCCTTCAGCTGGTGCCCTCTGTTCCTGACCACACGCTGAAATACCTGTCTCAAATGTGGGTGTATCTACTCTAGAGCGAAGCCCTTTGTGGTCAATGGGATAGTAGTCTTATCTGTCCTGCTCCAGGGGGCCTAGGACAAATGACTGCTAGTGTATCGAAGGTCTCTGGTTTCCCAGCCAGCGAGGGGTTGAATGTTATCTTGATAGGGATGACCCATCATAAGGGAACTTTTGGGTGCCAATGTCCCAGATCTCCAGCTATTCCAGCTTGCACAGTGGATATGCTTCAAATGCTTATCATAGAAATGTCTGTACAATAGTGTCACTTGAATCCCTGTATCAAGCAGAGCTTTAGTGTAGATCCTTTCTACTGAATTAAAACGATTGGAGAAGGCCCTACCAAGTTCTTCGGCACATTTCTGGCTTGTGACTCTGTAATCTGAGTCCTAACTAACTTCCTTTGTGGTGATAGAGTCCTTTTTACAACATGTTTCGGCATGTTCCTGGCTTGTGACTCTGTGGTCTGAGCCCTGACTAACTTCCTTTGTGGCGGTAGAGTCCTTTTTTTTGTTTAGTGGAGGGGACATTGACCCTTTTGTGACTTTCCTCCCAACCTGATTGACTAATTTTTAGTAAGGCTCCATGTACACGGGACCCTGCCCCCTCATGTCACAGATGATGTCACAGGTGACATGAGGGGGCGTAGTCTCCTGATGATGTCACCTGGTGACCACGCCCATAATGGCTATATAACAAGCTGCAGAGACCAAGGACCGGCATAATCACTGGAGACATCGTCTGAGGAGGACCGGAGGAAGAAGAAGAGCTGAGGGCAGAACAGCGGACAGCAAAAGAGCAGAAGAGCGGACAGCAAAAGAGCAGAAGATCAGGAGAGCGGAGAGGGAGAAGACCAGAGCAGAGGGAGAAGACCGGATGAAGATTTTTAATAAACTTTCCAAAATGTCTCCTGTCATTATTTACATACACTGCCTTTTATGGGGTGAATGGGTAGGGGTACAGTATACCCCATACCCATTCACATAGGGAGGGGGTCTGGGATCTGGGGGGCCCCCTTGTTAAAGGGGGCTTCCAGATTCCGATATGCCCCCTGCCCGCAGACCCCCACAACCACCGGCCTTGGTGTTCCCCCTTCAAGATTCTCACAGCGCAAGTCGCATCCTGATCCGACTTGCGGTGCGACTTCCATTCAAATCAATAGGCTCCCATAGGAAACCATTGATTTTGAATAGAAGAAAAAAAAAAAAACGTATAACATGACTGAACGTACTTCATCACATTCGGTCCCGGTTTTTGCTTTTGAAACACTGGGAAACACTCGTTTGAACGCAAATAATTGCGTTCCAAAAAACGTCCCTGAACTCAACTGCCTGCAAATGACTGTAAATGACCCTGTGTACATGGACAGATAAGATAACATGTAGGTGGGTTCAGGGGCTTCTGAAAAAAATGCCCAACTGCTCCTAAACGGCCATTTACAACGTCCCGTGTACATGGAGCCTTACAAGCAAAGAGGTAGAAAGACAAGTAGAAGATTTTGTCTTCTGTTTCTTCTTTGATTCCTTTCTGACTTTGGAGCTCTGCTTGGTCTTGGGAAGCTCAATTGGCTCCTTTTCTGAGGTCCCTCTTCTGAAATGCTATCAAAACTTCTGCTAGCAACTCTGGGCTGGCTTCCTTCTTGGGGCATTTAGCCTTGAAATGCCCAAACTCTCCACATTCAAAACATCTCCTTTCCTTGGTTAGAAACAACTTTGAGCCTCCAGGGTTGAAATGTTGCTTCTGCATCTTCCCTTAGGTCTCCATCACTCGCATCAGAGCCTGATATCTGAGTTTGAACTTGGGAGACTTGAGTCATCAATTTGGTTGACTTTGAGTCGTCAACTGACTTTTTACTGTCAGGGCCTACATGCCCTTCTTGGTCTGCTTCAGTCTCACTGTCCTCATCCGAGAAACTTGGCCCTGCATGGACAACACGGGCAGAAGCTTTCGCCTTCTTTCCCCCTCCTACAATCAGCTCTTTCGCCCCTTGACTCTTTTCTTCCAACAAAGCTTTCTTCTCCTTTACTTCTCTCATCAGTTCAGGTTAAGTAGGGACTAACTTCAAGACAATTGCATGATTTTGGCGGGCCCCTTGTAAGACCAGATCCAGTCAAACTTGGTCAGCATCCTTGGGGTCTATGCCCCTCTTAAGGACAATCTGGTGTAAGGTCCTATCCTCTTGAGAAAAGTACTCAGACATTCTCTCCCCTCTTCGCTGGTGAGTGTGGTTGAACTTGTACAAAAGATTTGGGGTCTTCTCTACCTTTCCAAGTACAGCATACAAGGCGTCTATGTAATCCATAGCTACACAATCCTTCTTTCTCATCTGCAAATTATGAATCACTTTGGCCGCCAGACCTCTCAGGTTTTCACTAAGCCGCTGTCTCTTCTCAGCTTCTGGCACACTCCATTCTTCTACTGTCTGAGTGGCCTGACTCATCCATGTCTCAATTTCCTCTTCCTCTTGAGTATGTCTTCCTACCACTCCATCAACACCCACACACAGTCCAGAGTAAACTCTGCCTTTACATCCAAGATGAAGGCCCTCTGCTCCGGCACTAAGGCTCTCACCCACTTTCAGATCTCTTCCTCTGTGCACTAATTTCCTTAGATCTCTAGAACAGTGCTTCGCTCCATCCAAGCTCCTTGAGCCCTCTCTTAGGCAACATCAGCAATATGGAAATTCTTAATATGGAAAGACCTTGGCTCTCTGCAGATCTTATAGCTCCTCCTGCCCCCTGCCCTGCTGATAGGATGACTGGAGGCTCCAGTGACAATTGTCTAAGACCAGAATTCTCCTAAATGATGTATTTCATCCAATTTCCTGTTGCGTTCCTAGGACAAGAAGTGAAGGGTAATCTCCCTAGTGCAAACTTTTTTTAACCCTTTTTCTCAGAGGAACCCTTGAAATAATGCCCAGATGTTGGAAAACCCCTGCTAGAGTTAATTTATTGGAGGTCAGTGGGAAAAATGCTCCTCTTACAGACAGTTAAAGAGGTCATTGGGGTAATGACACTGGCTTTGACAAGTGGCGTTGGTCCTCAAGTGTGCAGGCACCAAATGGGAGGACAGTCAGCCACAACCTGTGAAACCCTCTGACCTTAGTTGAGAATGCCTGCCTTAGTGATAAATAGACAGCAAAAAATAGCACTGGGTTTTAACCCCCTCTACTTTATTTTAAAAATGTTTTTGCTGTAAATACACCATATCCCCAACCCATCAGTGGTCAGCGGTTCTCATTTTTGTACCACAGCCTGGCATATGCAATTTCAAGGGGGTGCACACTTTAGCACCCCCAGTACTAGGACAGACACCTACTTAGAAGCCTTCAAAGGTCCAGTTGTGATAGGTTAGAATTGGGAGCTTTATTTGGAAAAATTGGCTCATTTACGACCACTCTAACCATACATGAAGTTCACAAATCCTTTTAAGGAATGCAAGAGAAAAAACACAGAACAGAACAAACACGCAGATAATACTGGATGAATTTCAGCATTGTTTAATTGATAATGAATGGTGAGCGCTGAAGAAAATAATTGTAGTTGTTTCCATCTCCCATTCTGGATCTTAGAAAGTGTTTCTCCAGATGTGTTTTCTAGGTCATTATTTACCCCTGGGCTGTAGTAGGTAATAGTTTTTTCAGTCCATTTTTTATTATGTTACTCATTACAAGGAACGGCCTAACCTGCTGCACTGAGTAATTATATTTATTTCACTGCAGACATCCCGTGGTGTTAAATACATTAAATATAATAGACTGATGACATTTATTGACACTAATGGATGCTGGAACCAAACCACACAATATAAAAAAAAAAAAATCTACATCTATTTGATTATTTTCTGCAGTGCAAATGGAGTTTGTAAATGTAGAGAGAAAAGTGTAATGTGTTTCAGCAGAAGAAGACCATTTACATGTGTTTAAAGGAGAGCTTTGAAAAATTGGGGTATTGTAAATTAAGGAGCTTTTAAACCTACCAATCCTGTACAGACTATTTTTAAGCTTCCTGTATTAGGCTGGCTATAGATGGATCAACATTTGTCTGGTTTAGCATGGGCCAGGTGAATTTCAATCCATCTGTGGCATTGCCTGTTCGATAGAAGTCGTTTTCAGGAAAGACTTGGAGTGCCACTCAAAGCTAGATAGAAATCTATAAAATGGATGCCGGTGTGCCAATGTTCTCAACCAGAAAGTAGTGTGCACATACATAAGAAAGGACGTTGCTCCCCCAACCAGCCTGTGTGACTTAGAAGTAAGGAGCGGCCTCAGCCTACGTGTCTCTGCCAAAATCCATGCTTTGACACGTTTCACCCCACCTTCGGGGGGGGGCTTAGTTATAGGGTCCTATGATTAGGCCCCAGTGGGTGGACTAAATGTGCTGGATACCGTAATTTTTGGCAGGGACACATAGGTTGACGCCTCTCCTTACTTCTAAGTCACACAGGGTGGTCGGAAGAGCGACATTCTTCCAATTTACGATAGAAGTCAGTTGTTAGATCAACTTCTGTTGAACTGACTTGTTTGAAAATGTTTCTCAAGCAGCCACCGATCGGTGTATACTGACGGTGAGTCTTGATGTCAGCTACAACAAAAGATTAGAGGAACGAAATTTACTCTCTCTTGAGAAGAGGAGATTTAAGTGGGATATGATCAAAATGTATAAATACATAAGGGGTCCATATAGTGAACTTGGTGTTGAGTTATTCACTTTAAGGTCATCACAGAGGACAAGGGGGCAATCTTTACGTCTAGAGGAAAAGATTTAATCACCAAAAACAGAAAGGCTTCTTTGCAGTAAGAGCAGTGAAAATGTGGAATAGACTCCCTCAAGAGCTGGTTCTGGCCAGTTCAGTAGATTGCTTTAAGATAGGCCTGGATTCTTTCCTAGATACACATAATATAACTGGATACTAATATTTATAGGTAAAGTTGATCCAGGGAACATTTAGTTGCCTCTTGGGGGATCAGGAAGGAATTTTTTCTCCTGCTGGAGCAAATTGAATCATGCTTTATTGTTTTTTTTTTGCCTTCCTCTGGATCAACTGGGGGTATAGGATTGTATATATAGGATTGTATCATATATTTTTTTTCCCTTCTATTGGTTGAACTGGATAAACTCATGTATTTTTTCAATCTAGACAAAAGCTTTGCACACACTACTAGTTTTTTTGGGTTGAACAGCTCAGGTTGGAGCTGCTGTATTAACAATCAATGTTAGTACAGCTATCTCCCCTGCTGAGCTATTGTTTTATGACAGGGGGACTGCCCCACAACACCCCCCCCCCCCCAGTGCAGGGCACTATGACCAGTGCTCTCAGCCGCTGACTGGGAGCCGGTCCCCAGACCTTTTTTGGTCGTGAGCCATTCGGCCGGCTTCTGTCGAATCATAATACAATGTCCCAGCGGGGAGGATTCCCCCCTCCACCTCAATTGTGTGAATGGAGGAATCTTTACATTCTATGTCTGAATGTGAGTTAGTGACCTTAGATTGTAGGCTGCTTGAGGGGCAGGAACTGATGTGAATGTATTATTTATTTTGTTTATTTATTTCAGGTTTTTATATAGCGCCATCAATTTACGGAGCACTTTACATATACATTGTACATTCACATTAGTCCCGACCAGGGCTTTTTTTCTCAAAGAATAGGTGCAGGAACTCTCCCTTTCTGAGTCACCCCTTTTCTTCGCCCCCACCCACCTCCGAGGAATGTTCCTTGGTTCCACCCCTTGCCCATCTCCAAGTACTGCCCTTTATGGAGAATACAGAACCAAGTATAACTTTTTTTGTGGCAAGTAATTTGTATGTAATTTATTAATGAGAACAAGAAAAGCAGTAAAATAGATCCCCTGCAGCCAGCAAAAATAATAGACCCTACATCAACAATAGATTCCCCCCCCCCCCCAAGAAAAAAAAATGAACCACCCACAACAAAAAATCCCCCAGAACAACAATAGACCCCCAGCAACAATAGACCCCCCCAACAACTATAGACCCCCAGCAGCAACAACAAATCTCCCCACAACCAGCATCAACAGACCCCTCCCTCAACAGTAGAACTCTCCCAGCAACAACTGACCCCCCCAGCAACATAAGACCCACCCCACCAACAATAGATCCTCCACCAATAACAATAGACTTCCAAAGCAACAATAGACCCCTTTGTGCAAAAATGGATCCCCTCCAGCTACAATAGACCCCCCCAGCAGCCAGCATCAGTAGATACTTCAGCACACCCCTGCACCCCTTGCATATACATTCAGTACTGGAGGTGCCGGAACTGCGTTCCCCCGCGTTCCTGCTGAAAAAAAGCCCTGGTCCCGACCCTCAAGGAGCTTACAATCTAATGATATGTGGTGTAGTGGTTAGCACTTTCGCAAAGGGGTCGCTGGTTCAAATCCCACGACACTACCTGCCTGGAGTTTGCATGTTCTCCCTGTGCCTGTGTGAGTTTCCTCCCACACTCCAAAGACATGCTGGTAAGTTAATTGGCCATAGTATGTGTATGAATATGAGTTAGAGACCTTAGATTGTACGCGCCTTGAGGGCAGGGACTGATGTAAATGTACAATGTATACACTGCTCAAAAAATTAAAGGAACACTTTTTAATCAGAGTATAGCATCAAGTCAATTCAACTCCTGGGATATTTATCAGGTCAGTTAAGTAGCAGAGGGGGTTGTTGATCAGTTTCAGCTGCTTGGGCATTAATAAAATTAACAAAGGGTGCACTGAATGGGCAACAATGAGCCTCCAAAATAGGAATGGTTTTACAGGTCGAGGCCACTGACATTTTTTTTCCCTACTCAACATTTCTGACTGTTTTTTACTAAGTTTGCATTTGGCTAGGCTCACTGTCACTACTGGTAGCATTAAGCGATACCTGGGTCCTAAAGAGGTGGCACAGGCAGTCCAACTACTCCAGGATGGCACATCAATACGTGCCATTGCCAGAATGTTTGCTGTGTCTCCAAGCACAGTCTAAAGAGCATGGAGGAGATTCCAGGAGACAGGCAGTTAATATAGGAGAGCTGGACAGGGTGGTAGAAGGTCCTTAACCCACCAGCAGGAACAGTATCTACTCCTTTGTGCAAGGAGGAACAGGATGAGCACTGCCAGAGCCCTACAAAATGACCTCCAGCAGGCCACTGGTGTAAATGTCTCTGACCAAACAATCAGAAACAGAGTTAATGGGGGTGGCCTGAGCGCCCAATATCCTCTAGTGGGCCATGTGCTCACTGCCTGGCACCATGGAGCTCAATTGGCATTTGCCCTTGAAAATCAGAATTGGCATGTCCACCACCAATGCCCTGTGCTTTTCACAGATGAGAGCAAGTTCACCCTGAGCACATATTCAGGGCCGGATTAAGAGCATCATGGGCTTGGTGCTGAGGATTTTGAAGGGCCTTAAGGGCCGTGCCTTGGCATGCACCCAGAGGAGGAAGGGTGCAGCCATGCATGCCTAATTCAACATGGGATGCTGTCTCTGAAGCCCATAAACACATCCATGCATCGGCAACTGTCCCTCCTTGTCCGGCCTTCGCGCTGTGTGGGGAGGTTCTGAGGGTGCTGCCTGGGGAAGCGAGCATAGAAGCCAAACTTCTGTGTTTACAAGTGACAGAAGAGCGGTAACAGTGAATATGGCCAACCCGGGGCCTATATAAAAGGTAGGGGCCTGGAGCTGCAGCTCCAATAGCCCCTACGTTAATCTGGCCCTGCACATATTACAGATGTGAAAAGGTCTGGAGAAGCCATAGAGAATGTTATGCAGCCTGTAACATCATTCAGCGTGACCGGTTTGATGGTGGGTCAGTGATGGTCTGGGGAGGGATACCCATGGAGGGATGCACAGACCTCTACAGGATAGACAGTGATACCCTGACTGCCATTAGGTATCGGGATGAAATTCTTGGGCCCATTGTCATACTCTACGCTGGTGCAGTGGGTCCTGGGTTCCTCCTGGTGCACATCAATGCCCGGCCTCATGTGGTGAGAGTATGCAGCCAGTTCATGGAGGATGAAGTAAATGATACCATTGACTAGCCCCCATGCTCGCCTCACCTAAATCCAATAGAACAATTCTGGGATATTATGTTTTGGCCCATCCGACACTGCCAGGTTGCACCTCAGTCTATTCAGGAGCTCAGTAATGCCCTGGTCCAGATCTGGGAGGAAATACCCCAGGACACCATTCCTCGTCTCATTAGGAGCATGCCCCAACATTGTCAGGCATGCATACAAGCACATGGAGGACATACAGACTACTGAGTACCATTTGGAGTTGCAGAAATGAAATTTTAGTAAATGGACTAGCCAGCTGAATCTTTTTTCACTTTGATTTTTGGGGTGTCTTTGAATTCAGCCCTCTGTAGGTTTATAATTTCCATTTCTATAATAAGGATGTGGCATCCTTTTGTTTCTAACACATTACCCAGTCCATATCAGTATAGATATCCAGCATGATATTTTTCCCAATTGATATCTCATGTGTATTCAAAGTGTTCCTTTCATTTTTTTGAGCAGTGTATGTAAAGTGCTGCGTAAATCGATGGCACTATATAAGTACCCGAAATAAATAAATATATACAGTATATAAAGTGCTGTGTAAATTGATGGTGCTATATAAGCACCTGTAATAAATCAATTATTTTTGGATCAGCCTGCTGACTGATCAAAAAAAGTCATCTATTGGCCAGCTTTATAATTGGAGGAGAGTCTCTGATTTGCTGTTTGGGTTCTGCCAGTTGGGTATTCTGTGTCTATTCTGTACCCGTACTTCAATTTTTTTCTCCTAGCTTATATGGAGGAAAACAGAGGAGGTCCCTACTGTATGAAGTGGGCAGTTTTCTCCTTGTATTTTTTGTAAAAAAAAAGCCTCTTAAACCCCCCAAAAACGTACCTGAATGCGCTGTCACATAAACTCCTTGTGTTAGCTTTGACTTTTTGCTGTGCTGCTCAGCCAGCTAGCCCTTTGCCAATCCCTCATCATGGCATTATGAAGGCTTCATGGAGGACTCTAACACCACTGGGCAGTATCTCCATCACCAGAAAGCATTGAGTGCACTGCAGACTGAACCAATCAGACCAGAAGTACGAAGACCTGGCCTGGCACATGATTGCAATTTTAGGTAAAAAAGTGGGGCTCTTGTAAAATGTTTTAAAATGCAAAATTATAGATCAGCTACCCAGATAACAAGCAATCATGCTGCAAGCTTAAAAATGACTTGCTAAGCTATTTCTAGACTTGTCAGGCATCACAAGTTTGTTGCACAATTGCAACAAGTCTGCATTGCATGACTCCAGATCAACTTTCTTTGCAAACATTCTGCAAGTCTGCTCTTGTTTAGTTATGTTATGCAATAGTCATCCCACCACAGGGGTCACTGTGGCTGAATTTGCATGCTGTAGACTTGCAGAGCTCTTGCTGTAGACTCACCACTGCAACTTTACTCTTGCTAGAGACTTGCTACGCAATTTTGCTACAAATTGGAAAAGTGTCAACTAGAACTTGTCCTTCAAGTGCTCTGCGAGTGTACAACTCGCCAGTGAAAATTTGCAGTAAGTTAACAGACTTACAAATTTAACACTGCCACAAATCGGTGGCAAGTTATCCTTGCTATCTGGGTAAAGTGATACTAAAGTCTCATTTCTTTTTTTAAAATAACAAACATGTTATACTTACCTCCTCTGTGCAGTTGGTTTTGCACAGCGCAGCCCAGATCCTCCTCTTCTTGGGTCCCTTGTTGCTGCTCCTGGCCCCTCCCTCCTGTTGAGTGCCCCCACAGCAAGCAGCTTGCTATGGGGGCACCCGAGCTGAGCTGCAGCTCCGTGTGTCCATTCAGACACAGAGCTGCCGTTCGGCACCGCTCCCCTCTCTTCTGATTGGCTAACTGACTTTGATTGACAGCCGCAGGCTGTGTCTCAGCCAATCAGGAGGGAGAGTCTCAGATGGCCGAGGGACTCGTGGACATCGCTGGATAGAGAAAGGGGTTCAGGTAAGTATTAGGGGGTGCTGGGGGGGGGGGCTGCTACATCCTATAGCCAAACAGGAGGTGAGAGTAAATCCCTGCAAATTGAGGGAATACCTTGGGGACCTCCAGGTCACCAGAACTAGTGTCCCCATTGGAAGATTTCCCATCTATTACTTTTCTGAGGACAACCCAAAATTTGGGATTTTCTTTTACTTCAATAATAATGCTAAACAAGACAGATAGAGAGGGTGAATTTCCTTAACAAAGACACAGACAGCAAAAAACCTGACAGGTGTCCTATTCCCTCTCCACTCTGTCCAAAACCAAAAAAAATGTTTGCCTTTGGTTATACTTTAAAGTATAACTAGAGGAAAAACTTTTTTTTTTTTAGTTTTGGAAATATTGAGGAGGGATTAGAACCCCTGTCAGTTTTTATTGCTGCCTGTGCTCTCAATAAGGAGATTCTCCCTTATTTGTCCTGTTTACCACTTTTATTAAAAGTGAAAGTAAAAGAAAATCCCAAATTTTGGGTTGTTCCCAGAAAAGTAATAGATGGGAAATCTTCCAATGGGGACACTAGTTCCGGTGACTTGGGGACACCAAGAAATGTCTTTATTTGCAGGGATTATTGATACCCATTGAAGTGAAGTGAACAGCCTCAGATGATACACAGAGATGAAACAAATCTCCCTACATAAGTTTTACATGTATATCTGCTGTCTTCAGCTTGTTATATTCTTTAGAAAGTGAACATTGTGTTAGAACATTTCTCTTCCTGTTCAGCACTGGGAGAGGAGTCTTGGCAGAGACTGTGAGACAACTGATTGGAGGAAAGACACCCTCCTCCCCTTCACATAGGCGAAGGAAGACAGGAATGTGCTGTGAATAGACCAGCTCCCTGCTAATCTCTTTATAGCACCCACCCAGACACAAATTTCAGCCTGGTTTTATCTTGGTTGTCGTGGAAGAACTTGTCAGAAGTTATCATGCTGATAACGGAAGAACAAAGCTGTAGAAACATACCGGACTTTGGGCTTTGGAGAGAGATAAGAAAGAGGTCAGTAAATATGTAATTTACCAGCTCCTTCCTTTTCTGAATGGACAGAGTCTAGTCAGTGACATTATAAAAAAATAAAATAAAATGATAGAAAATAATGCAATTAAAATATCAAAAAAAGAAACTATTCACACCAGTGGGTGAAATTCCAGGATCGCAAAGGTCACACTTGCAACCGGGCCCTGGCATTCCACCACCACGGGGAGGCCCCAAGATGGCAGGAAGGGGGCCCACTGCAGAACTTGTGAAAGGGTCCCACTGCGGGACCGTAATAAAGGGCCTCGCAATTAGAGTAAAGGGCCCCAGGATCAGTGGGAAGAGCCCCAGGCTTGAAGGGAAGGGTCCTGGCCTGGGGTTCGGGGGGGGCCCTTCATGGTTTTTTGCACCAAGGTTCTAGTTTTGCCTCTGGCCATCTTGGTACACCCCGCACTGCTCAGCAACAAACTTATTATATAGTGAAATAGACTATTTCACTCGGTCGCTTTGAAATAGTCTATTTCAGTCTAAAAGGCGAGTTTCTGCTAAAATATATAAAGAATGTAACATGAAACATGGTCACAGTCTGAAGCCCCCCCAACTTACTCAAATCCGGGGGGTTGTGCTACCCCCATCTCCTATCAAAATGTGCATTTCATTTACAGGAATATGTTATTTTGCCACCTACACGGACTCATAATTCTTAATAGAGTACAAGTGCAATGACATTCCTTCATACTTCCTTAATCCCCATAACTAAAAGTCTGTAATTGGTAAGAACCTTGAGCTGGAATAGTCTGCAGGAGCCTGAGCATTGCAAACTCAAGCCACTGGTTGTCTTTTGCAATGGTTTGCAGGCTTCAGTCCAAATAAATACCAAAATGCACCTTTTTAATTAATCAATATGGGTGCATTTATCTTTTTTTTTTGCAAAAGGTGGAATTATTCTTTAACCACTTAAGGACCAGAAGGTTTTACCCCCTTAATAACCAGGCCTTTTTTTGAGATACGGCACTGCTTTACTTTAACTGACTATTGCGTGGTCATGCGACACTGTACCCAAATAAACATGATGTCCTTTTTTCCTACAGATCGAGCTTTCTTTTGAGGATCACCTCTGCGGTTTTTATTTTTTGCGCTATGAACAAAAAAGAGTGACAATTCTGAAAAAAAAAATAAAATAAAAAACTGTATTTTTTACTTTCTGCTATAAAACATTCCCAATTAAAAAAAAAATGTAAAAACGTCATCAGCGGCGTATATAGTAAATCTCTCCTTAACGGTGCACCCAAATAAAATCGATGTCCTTTTTTCCCACAAAAAAAAAAAAATTTTTGATTGGTGGTATTTGAGCACCTCTGCATTTTTTTATTTGTTGCGCTATGAACAAAGAAAGAGCGACAATTCTGAAAAAAAAAAAAAAAAAAACAATATTTTTTACTTTCTGCTATAAAACTTACTTTCTGCCATTAAAAAAAATTAAAAAACTTCATCGGCGGAGTATATAGTAAATCTCTCCTAAATGGTGCACGTTTAGGAGATATGTACAGTACCTATAGGTAAGCCTTATTATAGACTTACCTAAAGGTACAATCAAAACCAGGGAAGTTTTCTTCCTCTTTAGAGTAGATGTAAACCCCATTCATGAAGTCTGACCTATATCTGTAGTGTTTACCTATCTCTCTTTAAAGCCCTAAGTCCTGTGTCTTTCTGCTGCTCCATTCCTCTGTTATCAGCATGATAACTTCTGACAAGCTCTCCAACACAGGAGATAAAAGCAGCTGAAAATTTGTGTTGGGGTGGGTGCATAGAGATAGATTAGCTGAGAGCTGGTCTATTCACAGTACAGCTCTGCATGTTTCTTCCTTCCTCTGCCTATGTGGATTGGGGGGGGGGGAGGTGTGCCTTTCCTCCAATCATCTCACAAGGTGTATGCCAAGACTCCACACCCACTGCTAAAACAGATTGAAAAATTTGTACCACAATCTGCACTTTCTAAAGAATATAGAAAGCTGAAGATAGCAGATATACATGTGCAACTTATGTAGGGAGATTTATCTCATCTCTGGGTATCATCTGAGGCTGTTCACTTCAGTGGATGTATGTGAGGGTTTACATTCAGTTTAAGGGGTAAGTGTGTGTGTGTGTGTGTGTGTGTGTGTGTGTGTGTGTGTGTGTGTGTGTGTGTGTGTGTGTGTGTGTGTGTGTGTGTGTGTAAAGAAAGCTCATCAACTGCTTGTTTTTACCGCCCCCCAACCACAAGTTTACTTTAACACTGCTTTATTGTCGATCTAAAGGACAGTTACATTGCTGCAAATGCATCTATGCAAAAGAGGTCATGCCTTCAAAATAAAACGGGGAAGCTAAAGTGAACGTTATGTCCTGTATTTTAAGATGATATATTTTCTTTTTAAAGTGCTAGTAGAAATGGCTACAAGAAGAATGATCAGTCTGACTCGCAAACACACACAGCTGCTGTTTTACTGCCTGGCTAATCTGCATAATCAAACACTCACTAATTGCAAGAGGCTTTGATTTAGAGGCTTCTTGATGCACGATCTGGCCATGTTTTTTCTTCAAAAATCAAGGAAAAAGCCAAACCGAATGCTTTCCACTTAAGAATATGAGATTTTTTTTTTCATCCATCAGAGAAAGATGTTGTACACATCAAATTTATTGCTTCGTTAAAAATGCATTAGGTGGAAAACCGCAAAAGCATAAGTAAATATTAATAGGTTGTGTTATACGATAGTGTGGTTTGATTAAACTGGTGTGTACACAGGGGCTTGTTGAATGGAGAACTCTGTACTGGGGTGTCAAGTGAATATATGTTAGCCCAGGACAAATTTACTGAAACATTAATGTAGAAATCAGAGAGCCAGCCTGGAGATTACAAGCCCATTCAGACTTTTAGGCTACATGCACACTTTTGTCTTTTAGAAACCTTTTCTCCTTACAAGAGAAAAGAAGCAGAAAGAAATGCTGTAAAAGGCACATTTCTCTTTCGTTCATTGACGGACACAGCTCCTAATAGCCATAACCATTGGTTTATACTGCCCCTTACAGGAGTAGGATACTAGGCAGAAAATAATTCTGGCTACACCCATGGGCAGTCCCAGAGGGTATACTCCCTCTCTCTGCTATAGCCACTCAGTTTTTTCTGCCTAGTCAGGAGTAAGGACCTAGTTTTTTGCTGGGATCTTTGGTCCTGGCAATTTTTTCTTTTTAGGTAGAAATTTGTTTCTCCTGGATTTTTCAGGATGGTGTCTACCTTCAAGGCGGTTCCGTTTGCACAGTTCCATACGAGGTCCCTGCATAGGGAAATTCTGACCAAATGGGACAAGACTCCGCAGTCTCTTTACAATCAGATGCGGCTGAGTGGGGGGGCACAAAGGAGTCCCTGATATGGTGGCTTCGTTCTCCGACGCTTCAGCTGGGAAAATCTTTCCTCTCCTTGTATTGGACAGTGGTCACCACAAATGCCAGCCTGACCTGCTGGGGAGGTGTCCTCGGCAAGCATTCTGCTCAGGGGATCTGAACGCTGGAAGAGCCCAGACTTCCTGATCAATGTCTTGGAACTTCGAGTGGCCAGTGTCTGGATCATTGGACGGATCGTCTTCAGGGTTGTCAAGTGCGAATTCAATCGGATATTGCCACGGCCTTGGCTTATGTCAATCACCAAGGGGGCACAATAAGTGTCCTGGCGTCTCTGGAGGTAGCTGGAGTTCTAAGGTGGGCAGAATGGTTTGTTCCAGCCCTCTCCGCCGTACACATTCCCAGGGTGGAAAATTGACAGGCGGATTACCTCAGTCAGCAGGCGTTGCACCAGGGGGAGTGGTCCCTTTAGCTGGAGGTGTTTTATCAGCTGTGTCTCTTGTGGTGCATCTCCGAGGTGGATCTGTTGGCATCTCGGCTCAACAGAAAGGTGCAGAGGTTTGTGGCTCGGTCAAGGGATCCTCTGGCAGACGCCACAGACGCACTGCTGGCCCCGTGGGGTCAGTATCGTCTAATTTACACCTTCCCTCCTCTCAAGCTTCTGCCCAGACTTCTACGCAATATCGAGGCAGAAGGGATTAGAGTAATCTTAGTGGTTCCGAACTGGCCTGGCCGGGCTTGGTACGCTGGTGCGGCTGGTTGCTGACATTCCTTGGCAGCTTCCTCTCAGAAAGGATCTGCTGTCCCAAGGAACGATCTTCCATCCTGCTTTACAGTCACTGACTTTGATGACTTGGCTGTTGAATGCCAGATGCTGAAGGATAGGGGTTTATCTGGGTTGGTGATTCCTACACTTTTGAAAGCTAGGAAATCTACCTCTAGGAAGATCTACCATCGTACGTGAAAGATGTACGTTGTGTGGTGTGAGTCTCTTGGGGTTCTTCCTCGCTCCTTCTCGGTGGCTCCGATCTTGACCTTTCTTCAACAGGTGGGTTGAACAGAAATTGGCCTTGAGTACCATCAAGGGCCAGGTGTAGACTTTGGCGGTCTTCTTCCAATGACCTTTGGCCACACACTCCCTGGTGCGTACCTTTCTTCAGGGTGTCTGACATTTGGTTCCTCCAGTACAGGCTCAATTGCCGCTCTGGGATCTTAATTTGGTGTTTTCAGCTCTACAGAAGCCTCCCTTTGAAAATATTCAGGAGATTCCCCTGCTTATGCTGTCCCAGAAGGTGGCCTTTTTAATGCCTATCACCTCTGAGTGCAGGGTGTCGAAACTGGTGGCGTTATCCTTTCGTTCACCTTACCTGGCGATTCACAGGGATAAGGTGGTTCTTCACCCCTGTCCGTCATTCCTTCCAAAGGTTGTCTCTGATTTTCATTTGAATGAAGACATGTTGCCTTCCCTGTGTCCCAGGCCTAAACATCCAAAGGTAATTGCCTTGCATGCCTTGGATGTGGTCCGGGCAATTAGGGTGTACCTGGCAGCTACGGAGTCTTCCAGGAAGTCAGACTCTCTCTTTGTGCTAATGGATGGGCCTTGTAATGGGTTGTCCACTACCTCTGCGACCATTACCAGATGGACCAGACAGACGATGGTTCAGGCCAATTCCATCAGGGGTCAGGTTCCACCTTTTCCTGTCAAGGCACACTCTACTAGGGCGCTTAGTGCCTCCTGTGATTTCCGTCATCAGGCGTTAGTGATGCAGGTTTCCAAGGCGGCCACCTGGTCGTCCGTGCACACTTTAACAAGGTTTTATAAAGTGGATATGTTGGCATCTATGGATGCTTCTGTTGGCCACAAGGTTTTGCAGCATGATGTTTAAGAGGACCTGATCCTGTTTGAGGGTGTGTTGTTTTTTTCAGGTGGGCTCCAGTTGTTTGGTTGAGCTCCTGTTGCCTGGTTGGCTAATGTTTAGCCTTAGGGCTCTTTCACACGAGCGTTCCTTTTTTTTTGCCTGATCAGGTCCTTTTTTTTTTTTTGTAACGGACACGGATGACACTTGTGTCATCCGGTCCGTATGTCCGTTTTTCATCCCATCCGTTTGCGGATGAAAAACTGACATAATGCATGTCTATGTAAATACGGATGTCAGCGGATGACACCACTGACATCCGTTTTTGCGTCCGTTACGTTTTTTGAAAGGAAGAAAAAATAGGGTTCTCCTCCGTTCAAAAAAACTGAACTGAACTGACGAAAAACGGATGTCAGCGGATGATCATCCACTGACATCCGTATTTACATAGAGATACATTATGTCAGTTTTTCATCCGCAAACGGATGGGATGAAAAACGGACGTACGGAACGCCCGTGTGAAAGAGCCCATAGGAATTTTTTTGTTGTTCCCACCCCTCATGTTTAACACTGCTTTGGGACGTCCCAATGGTCATGGATATCAGGAGCTTTGTTCGTCAATGAACAAAAAAGAAAATGGGATTTTTGACTTACCATAAAATCTATTTCTCTGAAGTTCATTGACGGACACAGCACCCATCCCTCCGAGGACTGCCCATGGCTGTAGCCAGAATTATTTTTAGCCTAGTGTCCTACTCCTGTAGGGGGCAGTATAACCCCCCCAGGTCACTAGAACTAATGTCCCTAATGGAAGATTTCCATATTACTTTTCTGGGGACAACCCAAAATTTGGGATTTTCTTTTACTTTCACTTTCAATGATAATGGTAAAAAGGTGATGTTTTGTTTTTTTTTTTTTTTCCCTTCTTTGTAATCTCCCGAAATATGCCTCTTAGTGCATGGACACATTGGTTAACATGGAGGGACAATTAGAGGCAGAAAATAAAAGTCAAAGGCCTGTTAAACAGACGTTTAAGAGCTTAAGTGTGCATAAGGCCTTACGGTGCATTAAAACAGGCGCGTTAACGTACAGTAAAAGCTCTAAGGCTCTAGGGCAGGGACTCCCAAACTATGGCCCTCCAGTTGTTCAGGAACTACAATTCCCATCATGCCTAGTCATGTATGTGAATGTCAGAGTTTTACAATGCCTCATGGGATGTGTAGTTCTGCAACAGCTGCAGGGCCGTACTTTGGGAAACCCTGCTCTAGGGAATCTCAGGCAGTCTCTAACAGTCAGGGAAATAAACACTTTAACAATACCCTCCTTCTGCCTCCTTACAAGGAATTTTATATAGCCTTCCTCAGCATGTGGGGTGAGACCTAGTCTCTCTGCACGCGGGTGTACCTTTCGTGCGAAATGTGCTCATCAATGTGTGGGACTAGGCAGAGACTGCAGTCATGTGATAAGTCTAACATTAGGGCAGTTCCCCCGACTTAGAGATGAGCCATCACATTGTCTGCAGTAAAGTGCATAATTCATCTGATAAGTACTATCTCGTGTCACAAAATACTGTGTAACTTCATATAGGTTGCATTAGGAGGGACGCTGCTGAGCCCGCCACCAGGCCAGTGTACCTCTGTTACCTCACTCCCAGTAGCAAAATGGGGTCCCGTTGTGCACATACCATGGACCTCATGCGTGCACTTGTTAACTCCTTTGTTCTGACCAGGTACCACACCTAACGACTGGTTGCTCTGTGCCTTGAAATAGTACTTGGTTACCCATAGCAATTACACTTCTTCTCTTGTTTGACTTGCCGAGTAGAGCTGGTATTGTAGCAGCTGAGATTCATACCCCTTATGTGCTTTCCAGACCCTGGTTCTTTTTATACGCCAGAATCATGCGACCCTTTGAATAACTTCACACCAGGCTCAGAACAGTTGATGCAACTTTACTTTAGAGAGTTTCTGGCAATATAGCTCAACATGAACAACTTCCACATCCTGGGCCAAACTACAACTGAATGGCTGTCCATGCATACCCCTACAAGGTAGTAATCTTGGCATTTCCCATGCTTGGATGTTCTCAGGATCCTCGGTCACTCCTCCACACAATTCATAGCATGCCGTGCCCCTATATTTGACGAAAGACCAGCAAGCAAAAGTGAGCGTCAAGTGCAAGTTTTGTGGTATGAGTGGACGGGGGCTCTGATTCTAAGCACAGGAGTAAGGTGCTACAGCATCGCAACTTTGTTTTGGAGATAAACAAACACTCTGGCACAGACCCACCTTAGCTCCTGCACTGAAGGAATCCCACGCAGTCAACAACAGACAGATATGTAAAAAGATACTCTGGTGAAGACCCTCCTCGGTTCTTGGTCCCCAAGGATTCCTGAATATTCACCAATAGTCAGTTGTAGAAATTAATGCTCAGATGAATACAGTAAACCCCCGCTCCATCGCGGTTCAGTTTTTGCGGTCCCGGTATATTGCGTTTTTTTTTGTAATGTTATTTTACTATATAAATCATTAAAAATGAAATATTTTTGTGTTTTCCATAGCTCTTGCTATGTCTCTCAGTATCTTTTATGTGTTTAAATGAGTTTCTATTGTTTTAAAAGTGTGTTTAAAGACCTTAAAATGCTTTTACACGTACAGTGACAGTAAAAAAAGCATGCCTACAATGCATTTTAATAGGGTTTTTCTATTTCGCGGATTTTCACTTTTCGGAGCTGGGTCCGGAACGTAACCCCCGCAATGGAGGGGGGTTTACTATACCCTTATTAGCTCTTGCTCCCAGGGAATTACATTTAGTCTTTATAATCCAGATTTTGCAATGAATACTCTGGTGAGACCCTGTTTAGACTCTGCTGCCATGGAGTCCTATGTAGTTTTCATAGTCCAAGTGTGGAAATGGATTGTCTTTTGAGACCCCCCCCTTTTACTCTGGCAACACCATTCTTGGCCCCTAGTCCTAGGGAATCCTACACAGTCTGTATCAGCCAGATAAGGTAATATGGACTCTGGTTAAGAACCTCCTTAGCTCCTGAATGGGAAGACCCTTCTTAGCCCCTGTTCCCCAGGGATCTCATGCAGTGTCCATCGGCCAGAGGTGAAAATGAATACTCTGGTGAAACCCTCCGCAGACCCTACTCAAAGGGAATCCCAAACAATCTATATTGTAAACTCTGGTGAAGACCCACTTTGACTCCTGAAAGCTCTAGCAAAGACCCTTCTGAGGCCTTGCTGCCTCTAATTCTCATACAGTGTCTATCAGCCAGATGTGAAAATGAATACTCCATCGCCCCTACTCCTATGGAATCCTACAAAGTCCCTATCAGTCAAATAAGCACTCTTCTTAGCCCCTGCTCCCAGAGAATCACACACTGTCTCCATCAGACAGATGTGAACATTTTCACTCTAGTGAGACTCCTCTTAGACCCTGCTCCCAAGGAATTCAATCTAGTCTCCATCATCCAGATGTGACAAAGAATACTCTGGTTAGATCCTCCTGAGACCATGCTGCCAGGGAATACCATATAGTCATCCTCCAGGTGTGGGAATGTACACTCCTATGAGAACTTGCTTCCAAATAATTCAATGCACCCTCCTTTAGCCAGACCTAGTAAAAATTAGTAATCCTAAGGTTGGAGGCTCTCTTTAGCCCCTGCGCTCAAGAGAATTCCATACAGCCTCCAATAACCAGATTTAGTAATAATGAATACCATGGTGGGAACCCTCTTTAACCCCTGATCTCCAGGAATCACATGCAGCCTCCATCAGACAGTTCTAGTAATAATGAATACTATGGCGGTGATCCTCTTTAACCCTTGCTCTTCAGAGAATTCCATGCAGCCTCTATCAGTCAGATATAGTAATGATAATGGATACTATAGTGGAGATCTTCCTTAATCCCTGTTGTCCAGGATTTCCACCCACTCTCCATCAGCCTGAAGAAAAAAAATTAATATTCTAAGACCTTTCCTTAGAACCTGCTACCTTGGACTTGTGCTGTCTCCAATAGTGAGATGTGAAAATGAATCCTCACTGCTAATGTGTAGGATAAAGTTTCAAGTATCTCTGTTTTGTGAACCTCGCATTTATAATAGTTAAGACATTTGTCTGATAGAGAATTACTTATGTGGACATATGGAGGAGAACATACAGTATGCTATTTATCTTCTTGCAGTGGCTTAATAGTACTCCAAAAACAACAAATTTTCCCCTTGGACTTTTAGGCAGCAGAAATAAATCAAGACATGCAAAAGTATAAAGTTTGTAATAAAAAATTGTCTTTATACAAAGTTAAAAAACCAAAGATGCTAAAAATATGAGCTCTGGTGTATTATGTCCCCATTTTCATATACAAAGATAAACCTGTTATTGTCAGAAAAATTGTACAAAGCATTTCCTCATCATACTTCTGTCTTGAATCAAAGCGCCAGTGTGTTTCGAAATGCAACAATCACAATCTTCATCAGGGGGATCTGCGATATCTGGATCAGAGAACATATTAGAACATCACATAATATATGTATTAATTACATGATTTCTCAGCTTTGATCACAATTTTACATATATTACATGTATATGTATAATTCCCTTACAATTCCGGGAAGATGGACAAAAACCAGAGCAAATTAAGAACAGATTTTTCCCTGGGCACCCCAACTGTACCTCAGAAAAGCGAGTGCCTCCCCTTGAGGCTTACAGGAGACCAGGCAGAGGATTGCACCGGGAAGCGAAGGAGGCCACACAGCCGGACTGCACCAAGGAATAAACCAATTGTTAATAATATGAAGGATTGGACTGGGGCACTAATCTAGTATATTATGAAATCAAAACACTAACCGTTAAAAAAAGTGTCAGATGACTATATCTCTAATAGTGAAATGTGCAAATTAATACTCACTGCTAATGTGCATGATAAAGTTTTAAGTATCTATGTTTTTTGAATCTGGCATTTATAATAGTTAAGGACATTTGGCTGATGGAGAATTACATATGTGGATATATGGAGGAGAATATACGCTCACTGGCCACTTTATTAGGTACACGTGTTCAATTGCTTGGTAACACAAATTGCTAATCAGCCAATCAGATGGCAGCAATTCAATTAATTTAGGCATCTAGACGTGGTGAAGTCGATTTTGCTGAGTTTCAAACCGAGCATCTGAATAGGGATGAAAGAGGATTTAAGTGACTTTGACCATGGCATGGTTGTTGGTGCCAGACGGGCTGGTCTGAGTATTTCAAAAACTGCTGATTTACTGGAATTTTCAAGCACAACCATCTCTAGGGTTTACAGAGAATGGTCCGAAAAAGAGAAAATATCCAGTGATCGGCACTGTGTGGAGGAAAATGCCTTGTTGATGTCAGAGGAGAATGGGCAGACTGGTTTGAGATGATGGAAAGGCAACAGTAACTCAAATAATCATTTGATACAGCCAAGGTATGCAGAATACCATCTCTGAAAGCACAAAACATGGAACCTGTGCCACTCCTGTCAGATAAGAACAGGAAACTGAGGAAACAGGAAAATTGGACAATAGAAGATTGGAAAAACGTTGCCTGGTCTGATGAGTCTCAATTTCAGCTGCCACATTCAGATGGTAGGGTCAGAATTTGGTGTAAACAACATGAAAGCATGGATCCATCCTGCCTTGTATCAACGGTTCAGGCTGGTGGTGTAATGGTTTGGGGGACAATTTATTTGCACACTTTGGGCCCCTTAGTACCAATTAAGCATCAATTAAACACCATGGCCAACCTGAGTATTATTGCAGACCATGTCCATCCCTTTATGACTACAGTGTACCCATCTTCTGATGCCTCCTTCCAGCAGGATAATGCACCATGTCACAAAGCTCAAATCATCTCACCACTGGTTTCTTCACCATGACAATGAGGTCACTGTACTCCAATGGCCTCCACAGTCACCAGACCTCAATCCAGTAGAGCACCTTTGGAATGTGGTGGAACGGGAGATACGCATCATGGATGTGCAGCCGACAAATCTGCAGCAACTGGGTGATGCTATCATGTCACTATGGACCAAAATCTCTGAGGAATGTTTCCAACACCTTGTTGAATCTATGTCATGACATAGTAAGGCAGTTCTGAAGGCAAAAGTGGGTCCAACCAGGTACTAGCAAGGTGTACCTAATAAAGTGGCCAGTGTGTATACTATTTATCTACTTGCAGTGGCTTAATGGTTAGCACTCCAATCTTGTAGCACTAGGGTCCTCAGTTGTAATCCCAACCAGGACACTACCTGCATGGAGTATGCCTGTACTACCTGTGCTTGTGTGGGTTTTTTCCAGGTACCCTAGTTTCCTCCCACACTCCACCATTGGTTAATTGTCTCCTGTCTAAATTGGCTTTAGTATGCAGGGCCGCTGATGGGAGGGACCACCAGTCCTCCTGTAGGGGACTCAGGCACACAGGGAGGCCGCAACAGCATGGAGAATCTGTGCAAATTGGTGGAGGGGCAATTACAGAAGGAAGCCCTGAGCGGATCAGTGTTGGAGAAGCAATTACAGGAGTAATGCTCTGCAGGGAGTGACACAGACACAGAGCATTACTCCTGTAATTGCTTCTCCAACACTGATCCCCCTCTGTCTGCTTCTGATCCCCCCTTCCCCGTGTGCCCCATTTTCACGGTGCTGCCCCAGCAGTGCTGCAGGCTTCCCTGTCCTGTAAAAAATAACAAGTTGTAAAAAAAATAATAATTTAACATTGTAATAAATAATTAAAAAAAAATTGTAAAAAAATTGTAAAAAAGTTCAACCTAAAAAAAAAAATATATGTAAAAAGCAACACCTAAAAAGGGTACTCCCCGCGCCTAGGAGTTGTGCTTAGTTTTAAAATTATAAAAATATAAATACTGTGATAAACTACAATTAATTAGCAGCAGCCGTAGTAAAAAAGTGGATATGAAAAAAATAGTCCTGGTAGGGGCTATCTACAGCGCTTGCTAAAATGTGCAAATTGTGTAAAATGTCACTATCCTTGAAAAAATAGGAAACAGAATTTTGGACTTTATTGCACTTTATATATTTTATATATTTATATCACAAAGATGAACTCTCATTAACTACATATATATTTTTGGAAGTATTATGATTATTGTTTGCACAATTTTTGCACATTTGCACAAAATTTAAATGATTTATTTTAGTCCTAGGAATATTAAGAATATATACATTTTTATACACAATTTTACACAATTTGCACATTTTAGCAAGCGCTGTAGATAGCCCCTACCAGGACTATTTTTTTCATTAAAAAAAATATATACATTTTTGTTTTTTAAAATGTAAAAAACTATTATAAAAGAGCTAATTCACGCAGGTTCTCTGTTATGTTTGTGTCTGATAATTATGATTTTAGTGTAGTTTTGGTGAAACTATTGTCTTAATAGTTTCACTAAATATACACTAAAATCATTATATATTTTTTACATTTTAAAAAACAAAATGTATAATTTTCTTTTAATAGAAATACACTACACCCCCTTAATGGGGGGATGCCCTGCCAGGTAGGCTGTACAGGGCCCCGTGATTTCTAACAGCAGCTCTGCTAGTATGTGTATGAATGCACGTAAAATAGGCACCTTAGAGTGTAAGCCCCTTAAGGGGTAAATGTGAATGTGAGTCGGATGTGAATGTATAGTAAATACTGTAAAGCACTGCCTAAATTCTCAAGGCTATATAAATACTTGTAATAAATAAAAATATAAGAAAGGGTTGCATATGAAAGATGTTGCATGCCTTGTGGATTATCCTATTATGTAGAAGAAAGATGGTTTTGAATTAGATAAGACTTTATGAATCATACGCCAGTCCTTATTATGTGCAGTACATGTTTGGAATGTTTCTATATTAGATCAATAACATCATACAGAATGAGAAATTAGGAGGAGAAAATATTCCAAAGAATTTTCTCTGGTTTGTACGCACAAGATCAATAACATCATACAGTATGAGAAATTAGGAGGAGAAAATATTCCAAAGAATTTTCTCCGGTTTGTACGCACAAAGAAAAATACCATTTAGTTTTACCTTTTGAGAGCTGGTCTAAATAAAAATGTTCCTACAACCTTTTTTTTTTTTTTAAATCGGAGTTCCAGCCTGTAAAAATAAATAAATAAATAAAAATCAGCAGCTACAAAATACTGTAGCTGCTGAATTTTAATATTAGGACACTTACCTGTCCAGGGTTTCCACGATGTCGGCATTGTGGCAGTGACGTGCAATAGAGGGCTGCATTGCGGGTACGGACGGGATTGGACACAAACATTGCGGGTGCGGGCGGGTGTGGAACACATAGGTTGCGGGTGCGGGTGGTCCTGGTCATACATTCAGCGGGTGCGGGTTTAAGAAAACCGACCCGCACAGGGCTCTAACGTGCAATATTATGTTATTTCAATATTAGTATGTAATGTGTCAATATAAAATATGTTTTGGAATAAGAATTTGTTCACTTGAGGTGTATTATTGACCTACGTTGATCAGCGTTGTGCACTGGTGTGCGTGGTCCAAAATTGCTGAATGTCTGCATGGTTCAATACCGTATTTGCCAATGTATAAGATGACTCCCCCCCCCTAATTTTCAAGTTAAAACATAGGTTTTTCGGCTATACTTGCCGTATAAGACTACCCCCCTTCTGTACCATAGCAGAGTATAAAATGTGAGGACTACTTTACATGGCCCAAAACAAACGTCCCTTTTAATCTTCAAGGTAACTACACAGGGTGTAATCTCTCAATGTATAACGGATGTGCGGAAATATTATACCGGTATGTATCGTAGCTTCGGCTACATACATTATACCGCGCTGAGCCAATTGCCATGAGCGATGTATTCTATTATTGAATACAAAGCCTGCTCGGATTGGCGGAGTCAGAGAGGCGGGCTGATAACATTACTCTCTCTGACTTGGAACCGCAACGCTTTCCAAGGCTCGGGCCCCTCTCTCGGGGCAAACCCATTCCAGGGCGCCCTGCCCTTCACAAAGAAAAGAGAACTCCACTTTAGCCCAGAGGATTTGGCAGCTCAAAAGACCAGGCCCTATTTTGCGATTCGGCACTGCGTGACCTTAACGGACAATTGCGCGGTTGTGCGATGCTGTACCCAAATTAAATTGATGTCCTTTTTCCCCCACAAACAGAGCTTTCTTTTGGTGGTATTTAATCACCTGTGCGATTTTTATTTTTTGCGCTATAAACAAAAAAAGAGCGACAATTTTGAAAAAATAACAATATTTTTCACATTTTTATATGAAATTCTCAAAAAAAAAAAAGTAAAAATCAAAATTAACATTTTAGGCCAATTTGTATTCTGCTACATATTTTTGGTAAAAAAAAATTGCAATAAGCGTATTTTGATTGTTTTACACAAAAGTTATTGCGTTTAGTAACTACGGGAAAGATTTATGTCATTTTTATTGTTTTTTTTTTTTAACTAGCAATGGTGGCGATATGCGATTTTTTTATTTTTTTTTATTTTGTGGTGGACAGATCGGACCCCTGACTGACATTTTTGACACTTTTGGGGGTACCAGTGACATTACTACAGTAATCAGTGCTATAAATATGCACTGTTACTGTAAAAATGACACTGGCAGGGAAAGGATTTACTTTATTGGTGATCAAGAGGCTAAGTGTGTCCCTGGGGGTGTGATTTTAATTGTCAGGGGGCGTGGCTAGTGATATAACCAGTTATGTCAGCTAGTGACAGGCGATCCTATATAGCAGGATCACATAGCCTCTGTGCCTACTTCAGAGATAATGACAGATGGCTGTGTTTACATCAGCCTTCTGTCTTTCTTCCTCTCCTGCGGGAGATTGCGAGTGGCCGGCGGCCATCGGAGCCGCCGGTCACACGCGCTGGCTCCCCAGGGAACGAGCTGGGACGCGCCTTTGTTGTTTTTCACAAAAAGAATATTGTATTAAGCATCATATGGGATCACTGTAATTTTTGTATGTTGTCATTAATACATTTGGAAACTTAATTTTTTAAACGTATCTGTTACATAGTTAGTCAAGTTGAAAAAAGACATAAGTCCATCTGGCAGTGGCTCAACCAATAAAAAAAAAAAAAAAAAAAACAGTAATAAAAACCCAACCATACAATCCCATACAATCCCATATACACAATCTTATACCTGCAGTTGATCCAGAGGAAGGCGAAAAAACCCAGCAAAGCATGATCGAATTTGCTATAGCAGGGGAAAAAAATTCCTTCCTGATCCCCCGAGAGGCAATCTGATATTCCCTGGATCAACTTTACCTATAAATATTAGTACCCAGTTATATTATGTACACCCAGGAAAGAATCCAGACCTTTTTAAAGCAATCTACTGAGCTGGCCAGAACCACCTCTGGAGGGAGTCTATTCCACATTTTTACAGCTGTTACAGTGAAGAAACCTTTCCGTATTTGGAGACGAAATCTGTTTTCCTCTAGACGTAAAGAGTGCCCCTTGTTCCCTGTGTTGACCTTAAAGTGAACAACTCAACACCAAGTTCACTATATGGACCCCTTATGTATTTATACATGTTGATCATATCCCCCCTTAATCTCCTCTTCTCAAGAGAGAATAAATTCAGTTCCTCCAATCTTTCCCCATAGCTGTGCTCCTCCATGCCTCTTATTAGTTTGATTGCCCTTCTCTGCACTTTCTCCAGTTCCCTGATATCCTTTTTAAGAACTGGTGCCCAAAACTGAACTGCATATTCCAGATGAGGTCTTACTAATGATCTGTACAGGGGCAAAATGATATTTCTCTCTCTCTGTGGAGTCCATCCCTCTGTTAATACAAGAAAGGACTTTGCTTGCTTTGGAAACCGCAGCTTGGCATTGCATGCTATTATTAAGCCAGAACACCCAGATCCTTCTCCGCTGTTGAATCTGAATTTGAGTCCTTGCGTGCTGTCCTACAAAGCCCCTGGTTTTTATCTTGTTATAGTCATTTGTTGGTTTGTTGGTTTGGGATGATGGCACAGTAGATCTTTTGTCCGTTGTCACTCTTCTTCCCTCCTTCCTTTTTTTATTCTAAGTCCAGATGAAGGTGATCCGCTAGAATCCCTGAAAATTGCTGGATTGTCCTTTTATTGATATGAGCCCTTTATATGCAACCAAAAGAACATATGTGAGATCAGGAATGATGTTGAATGAGAAGACCTAGTTTGCAAGTGCTGTTCTAATTCATTACAAAGGTGTTCAGTAGGGTTGAGGTCAGGGCTCTATGCAGGACACTTGAGTTCCTCCACACCAAACTCATAAAACTATGTCTTTATAGACCTGGCTTTGTACAAAGATGAGCAGTCATGCTGGAACAGAAAAGGGCCTTCCGCAAACTGTTACCACAATGCTGGAAGCGCACAATTGTCTTAAATGTTTTTGTATGCTGTAGCACTAATAGTACCCTTTCTCTGGATACACCTGAACTCTATATTTTGGAGGGGGTCCACATACATTTGACCGTATAATGCAGTGGTCTCTAAACTGTGGCCCTTTGCTTGCCTTTATCCAGTCCTTGAGGCATTATTCCTACCACTGACACCAACAATGTGGCACTATTCCTCCCACTGACACCAATGATGGGGCATAATTCCTTCCACTGACACAGACAATAGGGCACTATTCCTCCCACTAGCACCAATGATGGGGCAATATTCCTTCCACTGACAACAACGATGGGGCATAATTCCTTCCACTGACACAAACAATGGGGCACTATTCCTCCCATTGGCACCAACTATGTCCCCTTATACCAAAGATTACTCTTTCTGTAGAAAGTTTGGAGACCCCTGAAACAAATAATAACAACCAATCAGAATTGACCTTTCATCAACTGATAGTGTGCAGTCACTTCCAAGCTGATTGGATTATAGTTTAAATTTATAGTTTAATGTATATCTGTTTTCCATTCTGCTTTAATTATATTGCATTTTATTTGAATTTCAGTGTCCTACAGAAACAAAAGCAACCTTTGCTGTTCACATGAAGGTAGTGGGAGACTGGACAGGTAAGTGTCATGTTTTGCAAATTATTTCTTTCAACAATGTGTTTGCAGTGAAGCCACTTTGCCCATTCAGTAAACCACTGCCATAAGACTACAAGGTGTTTAGTACATACTGCAGGGTGGGGTGCTAATCGGAGTGGATGTTACTGAGTGGGTTTTCTTTGAGCTGCTCACCGCTGCCAGTAATGCAGCGGCACTGATGAGACTTCTCTGACTGCTCTGATAAAACTGCCCTGATGAGAAGGCACTGATGAGACTGCTCTGACTGCACTGATAAGACTGCTCTGATGAGAGGGCACTGATGAGAGTGCTCTGATGAGAGGGCACTGATGAGACTGCTCTGATGAGAGGGCACTGATGAGACTGCTCTGATGAGAGGGCACTGGTGAGACTGCTCTGATGAGACGGCATTGATGAGACTTCTCTGACTACACTGATGAGATTGCTCTGATGAGACGGCATTGATGAGATAGCTGTGATGAGATGGCTGTGATGAGATGGCACTGATGAGACCGGACCGATGAGACTGCTCTCATGAAATGGCACTCATGAGACTGCTCTGACTGCACTGATGGGACTGCACTGATGAGGCTTCACTGATGAGGCTGCACCGATGGGCACTGATGAGACTCACCAATGGGCACTGGTGACACTGCACCGATAGGCACAGGTGAGACTGCACTGATTGGGGAATGGTGAGACTGCACCAATGAGACGGTACTGATGAGACTGCTCTGACTGGACTGATTATATGACTCTGATGAGACGGCACTGATGAGATGGCTGTGATGAGATGGCACTGATGAGACAGCACAGATGAGATGGCAATGTTGATACAGCACTGATGAGGCTGCTCTCATGAGATGGCACTCATGAGACTGCTCTGACTGCACTGATGAGACTGCACTGATGAGGCTGCACCAGTGGGCACTGATGAGGCTGCACTGATAGGCACTGGTGAGACTGCCCCAGTGGGCACTGGTGAGACTGCACCAATGGGCACTGGTAAGACTGCACCGATAGGCACTGGTGAGACTGCACCAATGGGCACTGGTAAGATTGCACTGATAGGCACTGGTGAGATTGCTCCGGTGGGCACTGGTGAGACTGTACTGATGAGACAGCACTGATGAGACTGCTCTGACTGCGCTGATGAGATGGCTCTGATGAGAAGGCACTGATGAGATGGCTGTGATGAGATTACTGTGATGAGATGGCACTGATTAGACAGCACTGATGAACCTGCTCTTATGAGATGGCACTCATGAGACTGCACTGATGAGATTGCACTGGTGAGACAGCACCGCTGGGCACTGGTGAGACTGCACCAATAAGCACTGATGAGACTGCAAAGGTAAAGGTTTTTTTTTTTTTCAGCAATCACTGGACTGTGGGAAAATCGGGTTTAAAACTGCACTGGCCAGTTTCTCACAGTCAGGAGAGTGCTACATGTCAGCTAACAGCACTCTTTTACTTATATCTTGTAGACTTTTAGATAGAAGTAAAAAAAAATGCTGTTAGCTGACAAAGATGGTATCTCCTATTTTTATGTAGCACTGTCTTGACTGTGAGAAATTGGGCAGTGCAGGTTTAAACCCAATTTCTCAGTCACTCCTTGCTGACACCATCACCAAGGCCCCTTTCACACAGCAGGTCCATTTAGGTTTGCCTATCAGTTTTTAAGGCAGACCCGATGAGAAGGTCCATGCATCCCTATGGACAGGTGGATGTAAACACTCTATTTAAGCACACCACCTTTAAGCCCGCCCAATATTTAGCAGAATTTAAACCATGACCATTTTTCACTAAGCACGCCATACATTTGTTTACAATGCTAGACACTCCCACAAAACTGGATGTTCTGCCCCTAACTACCATACTGCTCCGCTTACACTGCCTTTCTACCGAAATGCATCCATAAAATTTTTGGGGAAATGTTGGCAACTATGTGTTTCATATGTGTGAATCCTACCTTTATCAGCTGTCTCTTATTAAACTACCATTGCGTTCATCTTCTCAATTCCATGGCGCTTCCAGACCTACCTAGTTTTCCCCATCCTATTCGTAGCCCTTTCCCATCCTTCCTTCTTTGTTTACTCATTTTGTTTCTTTCTCTCTTCCTTATCTTTATCACAAATACTCCATACTTGATGATTTTAGATTAGATGGATGTTACATTATCCCTCTATTAGGGCTGATCCCTGTTTTACGTTGCCCTATGATTATAGAACACCACATTTGAGTATTTGAATTAATTTATTATGACCTGTACTTTTTTCTCCAATATCACTCTCTAACCATGACTTATTCCTTTGGAATTTATGGACAGAGATTTCACTTGACCTGTATTCTATCGCCCTTGTACATTTTGCAAACTTCTTATAATGGATAAAAAATCGAAAAAAGCATATTTTCTGTACCAAATTGTCTAAATTTTTTGGTCTTAGAATACACCTCATAAAAACACAAATTGGAGCATTTGTCATGGCAGAAAAAAACAGCATATCTCTGCTATACATGCACATTTTCCCGTGTTTTATTACTCTAAAGACCTTGCAAGTATATTATTATTCAGGATTTATATAGTGCCAACAGTTTGCGCAGCACTTTACAACATGAGGGCATACAGTGCATTTATAATATAATTCAATCCAGGAGGAATCAGATGGCCCTGCTCGTTAGAGCTTACAATCAAGAAGAGAGGGTCAAGTGAAACAAAAGATGATGTGATGGAGAAAATGGAAGTATAGTTGTTAAGTGGAGGCAGGATAGGCTTCTCTGAAGAGGAGGGTTTTCAGGGATCGTCTAAAAGCAAACAGGGAGATAGTGGGACACATTGGGGTAGGGATTTCCACAGGATGGCAGAGGCTTGGGAAAAGTTCTGGAGGCAGGCATGGAGGAGTTGATGAGGGAGCTAGAGAGCAGGAGGTCTTAGGAGGAATGAAGAGAATGATTAGGGTTGGTATTTTGAGACAAGGTTAGTGATGTAGCTGGCGGCGAGTTGTGGATGGCTTTGTAAATTGTTAGTAATTTGAATTTAATTTGATGGGTGAGTGGAAGCCAATGGAGGGATTGCCAGAGAGGAATAGCAGACGCTGGGCCGTTGGTAAGGTGGACGAGTCTGGCAGCAGCATTCATGATGGACCGAAGGAGGGATTTCCCATGTAAAGGTAATCCTGTGAGGAGGGATTTGCATTAGTCGAGCCGAGAGAAGACCAGGAAGTGAACTAGGAGCTTTGTGGTGTCATTGGTTAGAAAGGGGTGAATTGTGGAGATGTTGCAGAGATTGAGGTGGCAAGATTTGGACAGTGATTAGACGTGGGGGACAAAAGAATAGTTCAGTCCAAGATTACACCTAGAATCTTGGCATACGGGGATGGACTGATAGTAGTGCTATCGATCTTGAGAGAGAAATCAGGGGAAGAGGCACGTTGGGGAGGAGAAATTATGAGCTTGGTTTTGGATAGATTGAGTTTGAGAAAGAGGTGTGACATTCAGGCCGATATGTCTGTTAGTAAATTAGTGATATGTAAGGAGACTGAAGGAATGAGCTGAGGGGTAGAGAGATAGATTTGGTATGGATACATATCTGTTGATCTGCCAAATATCATCTCTTAAAGTGGTAGTATACCACTTTTTATGACTTTTAACTACAGGTAAGCCTATAATAAGGCTTACCTGTAGGTACAATTATTATCTCCTAAACCTGCACGGTTTAGGAGATATTACCACTGCATGCAGCCGCTGACGAGTGGGGCGCATGCGCTATGAAGGTCCGGCGGACCTTCAGAGTTCCTTGCCGGGAATTGCCGGGAAAATTACTCCCACGCGCATGAGCGGGAGTGACGTCATCGCGGCTCCGGCCACTCACAGCGCTGGAGCCGCGGAACCCGGAAGAGACGCTGTGGGATCATGTCTGCTCCCACAGCGTTGTCCGGGGGTCCGTGTCGGGGCTTCGTTCTAAGGTAAGTAATTCATAATGAGCTAGTATGCGATGCATACTAGCTCATTATGCCTTTGTCTTGCAGGGTTTTTTTTTGTCATTAGAGTTTACTACCGCTTTAATTTAATAATTTCCAAATTAAGATTAGAGAGGGCTTAACAGTCTCTTAAAGATACACACAGAAAGGGAGCACAGGACAGCTCTGAATTTCTGACAAAATCTACAGGCAGTGGAAAGAGAAAAGATACGTACCTATGTAAGCAGACTTGAGTGGCAGATTACCCTTCCAGGGATTTATAAAGCTGGGACTTTCCTCTCTTGTGGCTCTTTTCCATGATCGCTGGAACAAGCAGCCTAGATAGCTGAGTCTCCCCTGTACTTTTGGCAATGGGCCTAAACACTGTAGCTTGAAGACTTTATTGGAGAAAAGCATATTAAGTAAATGCTATGAAAAGACAAAATTGGACCCTTCTTAACTCAACTTAAAAATCATTTTTAGTTCTGTCTATGTTACTGTTAGACTGGTTCCCCCATATTTCCTGTCCTAGGGGAAACCTTTTTACCAGACAGGGAGTGAAGGAATCTCTCCCGACAGAGCTTTTATCAGCAGTAAAACCTGATGGGTGTTCTAATGCCTTACCCACTCTACCCAAAAGTTTTGGCTGTAGATAAATCCAAATATTATTATGTATATGTTATATACTATTTATATTAATTTTTTCTGGAGATGCCTATACATACCTGCAGCAGTTTTCAGTCCAAATCTTGAAGAAATGCTGTTTCGGTCGTTAGGCCTTAATCATGGCACATGCTATGATTATGGCCTGGCGACCAAAACACATTGTCCCTGGATGTGGATTTAATGCTTTGTTCCATTTATTAAAGGCTATCTATTTATGGATTCTACTGAAGTGCCAGCATTTCTTCAAGATTAGAATTCTACAGGGCTTACAGCAGCCGACAGTTTAGGCACCGGTGAACACAGTCAACATGATTAGGGAGAGGAGGTAGCAGTGCTTTGTGTTTTGTTTTCAGCAGCTTTCATTTCCCTTGCTCGACCTGACATCTAGGCCATTATGATCCGATAAAGTTCTGACACTTTTCGATAGTTTTGAAAATTGCAATCTCCCGCCCACCTTTTTACATTGCTTTTGGCTTATCATTATGATTAGCTGCATTACTGGCCAATATGAATGCGAGGGAGCAGGGGCTAAGTAAGCTTCAGCACCTCTAGATAGTGTTAACATTTTCTCAATAAAAATGTATTACGTGCTTCATTCAATATACCCTACTGAATTGCAAGGTGCATGCAGGTCCTTATCAGGCAGCAGGGACAAGGAATGTCCTCAGAGCTATGAAAGTAAGCACAGGAGTGGTCAGACCATAGACAGTGGCACCATGCATAGTCTGCATGTGAGCTCTGTACTATGTATACCTATTTGGATTAGGAGCTAAGGAAGTGTTGGTGGAGCTCTGGACCCAAAGTGTTTTTAAATGGGTGGTCTCTAGTTCTATGAGGCGTGGGTTCCTTTGGAGCAGTTAGGCCATAGACAGTGGTACCATGTATTGTCTGCAAGTAAGATCTGTACTGTGTATGCCTATTTGGATGAGAAGCTAAGGAAGTGTTGGTGGCGCTCTGGACCCAAAGGTTTTTTAAGTGGGTGGTCTCTAGTTCTATGAGGCATGGGTTCCTTTGGAGCAGTTAGGCCATAGACAGTGGTACCATGTATTGTCTGCAAGTAAGATCTGTACTGTGTATGCCTATTTGGATGAGAAGCTAAGGAAGTGTTAGTGGAGCTCTGGACCCAAAGTGTATTTAGGTGGGTGGTCTCTAGTTCTATGAGGCATGGGTTTCTTTGGAGCAGTCCAAAGAACATGTTAGAGAGTGCCACAAGTTTACAATAAATCCAGTATAAATGTAATAAACTTGATAAAGCCTAAAAGTGGACAGAATAGGAGATAGGCAGATTGGGGTACGGAGTTCCATAGGATGGGAAAGGCTTGGGAGAAGTTCTTGAGGTGAGCATGGGAGGGAGTGAATAGTGAGCTAAGAGCAGGAGTTCTTGGGAGGAACGAATGATATGGTTGGTATTTTAAAACCAGGTTAGTAATGAAGCTGGGGGGGGGGGGGGGGGGCGAGTTGTGGATGGCTTTATAAGTTATTGTTAGGATTTTGAATTTAATATTAATAATGATAATATAAATGTATAAAGACCGATACATTTATACTGGACCTACTGTAAATTTGTGGCGCTCCCATCCTTTGCATCTTGGGGTTGGGAGGGCAGCAGAGGCCATACAGTAACTTTAGGTAAAAGGTCCTATTACCCTTTAAGAGACTCCATCCATATAAATACACAGCACATTTTTAGGCACATTTTTACCTGCAAGTTCTTATCTCCTCACAATTCTTTTTACACTTTCTAAAACATAGCAGATGGTTAGATTGATAATTAACATGCTAAAATTGCTAATTAAACAATTACAGTTTGTGATCACTGACAGCTGTTTACCATAGCTTTGTGTTAGTGCTGCACTGAGTACTGCCAGGGACAGTGTAAGTAGCTCCATTTTCAGGTAGGGAGAGGAGGACCGCGGCACGCTGTAGATGTTAGACCTCGCTCCGGTGCTCCGTTTTGTTCAGTTTGTGGGACTTTCATTGCTATTCCCATTAGGGATAATTAAAAATGATTTAATTTACTCAGGGATCAGTGGGCATTTGAGGTAACTGGTTAAGTAGGCAGTGGCGTATTTGAAAAAGAGAGGTTTTGTGTACAAGAGCATCCTGGTCACGGTCATATTGATGTGTTTTCTAATTAAGTGTCATGGTATTGGATACTTTGTTAAGTGCGGTAGGGTGACTATGGTAACACAAACATTTGAGAGTTTTATGTTTTCGAAGTATTGAACTGCTGTTGTAACTTGGAATAACAAGCCTTTACTTAGACTCATTTTTTTTTTTTATTTGCTTAGATGAGGAACCAAGTTTGGCACTGTTGCCCCATTATTGCCCATTTAGCCCCAGGCACTTGACACAACTAGACTCCAGGCACAGTGGTGCAACTGTCATCTGTGCTTCTCAGTAGGGTCCAGTGCTCTCGTTAGAAGATGATGGTACCCAGGGCTTTTTTTTCTCAGACAATAAGTGCAGGAACTCGCCCTTTTTGAGTCACCCCTTGTTTCTACCCCCTACCCAGCGCCTGCATCATTCCTTGGTTTCACCCCCTACCCGCCTCCCAGTACTGCCCCTTTTAGAAAATACAGAACCAAGTAGAAATTGTGGTACTATGTAATTTGTATAGAATTTGTTAATGATAATAAGAAAAGCAGTAAAAGAGATCCCATGCAGCCAGCAACAATGGACCATCTGCAACAAAATACCCCCTCTCCCAGCAACAAAAGATCTCCAGCAGCAATAACAGATCTCTCTGCAGCCAGCACCAAATAGACTATCCAGCAGCCAGCAACTATAGACCCCCCAGCAACAATGGATCGCCTGGAAAAAAAAAGACCCCCTGCAGCAACAGCAGATTTCCCTACAGCCAGCATCACTAGATTCCTCCCAGCAACAAATGACCCCCATGAACATAATACCCACCCCAGCAATGGTGGATCCCCCACCAGTGACAATAAAAGGCCTTAGCAACAATATACCCCCCTGCCCCACAAGAATAGATCCCATCCAGCAACATTAGATCCCCCAGCAGCTAGCAGCAATAGACCCCACACCCCTCCCATTACATAAATTCAGGCATTCCCCTGTATTCCCACTGATAAAAAGCCCTGATTGTATCTATTGGTTAGTGTACTCTACAATTGATGCATATATTAAAGTTGAAAAGGGTTTAAATACCAGCGCTATGGAGTTTTCAGTACTTTTTGGACTAAAAAAATGGTGGTGTAAGCTGCCCCCAACCTACCACTGAGTTAGTAGAATGGTAAAAGGTGCAAGTGATGTTGGGACCGGCGCTACCACATAAATATTGTGTCTGTGCAATTCCATACACTGTATAATTCATATAAAACATATAAAAGTGCATATAGTGCTTAAACCAAAGTGCTGCGTGATGTAAACCTTTTATATATTCGCATGGGCTGTGCTCAGTGTACCATATAAACACATGTATACATATAAAGTGCTGAGTGCTATTGATAACCACGTGTGTGATTGCGTGCTAAACAAAGTTTGGCGCCAGTGGGTGTACCACCAATTGCACCGTTGCTTACCGCACTCTTAGGATGGTGGCTCAGCACTCCCTGGTCACTAGAACAGAAAACAAGCCTCCATTGCGTAGTATATCCTTGTTAGGGTAAAACAACGTAGCATCCACTCACATTTAGGGAGTTCACTATCAGCTTGAGGTGTTCGCCGGGTCGCTTCCGCGTTCCACCAGCTCAAACCACCGTTCCCGGAAGTGACGTACTGACGTACGCAAACCACGCCCTACGCGTTTCGTCATACGACGTCATCTGGACGCTCCAGATGACGTCGTATGACGAAACGCGTAGGGCGTGGTTTGCGTACGTCAGTACGTCACTTCCGGGAACGGTGGTTTGAGCTGGTGGAACGCGGAAGCGACCCGGCGAACACCTCAAGCTGATAGTGAACTCCCTAAATTTGAGTGGATGCTACGTTGTTTTACCCTAACAAGGATATACTACACAATGGAAGCTTGTTTTCTGTTCTAGTGACCAGGGAGTGCTGAGCCACCATCCTAAGAGTGCGGTAAGCAACGGTGCAATTGGTGGTACACCCACTGGCGCCAAACTTTGTTTAGCACGCAATCACACACGTGGTTATCAATAGCACTCAGCACTTTATATGTATACATGTGTTTATATGGTACACTGAGCACAGCCCATGCGAATATATAAAAGGTTTACAGCACGCAGCACTTTGGTTTAAGCACTATATGCACTTTTATATGTTTTATATGAATTATACAGTGTATGGAATTGCACAGACACAATATTTATGTGGTAGCGCCGGTCCCAACATCACTTGCACCTTTTACCATATATTAAAGTTGGTTTACTTAAGTCATATGGTTTGTTCACTTTGCATGGTGAAGCTCTGCTGACTTCCATCATCCAATCATGTGGAAGCAAAAATGCGTTTTTTTTTTTTTGTTTTTTGTTTTTTTGCACAACATTATTTTTTTAACCTCTGGGGAAAATTCCCTTGCACAGTACATCTCCACTTGCAAAGTGAACAGTGTATTTGACTTTAGTAGGTCAACCACATTGTGTGGGTCCTTGATTTGGGACACACCCAAATTATCCCATGTACATTAGCATTATTGCTCTGTGTGCCTGGAGAAAGATGGGAAAGATCTCCCTCTTACTGGTTCTGCCATAAGAGAAGTGCTTACGCACTCCTCTTTCACTGTGCTGGCAGGGAGATCAATGGGCTGGGGTCATATACATATATGTAGACACACACACATGTGTTTGAGCTTAAGGGTGCACACCAGTGGTGGCTGGTGCTCCATGGACTGGGGGGGTGGCAGACCGACCGCACCATACCCCCCCGGACCACACCAGGCCACACACCATACACCCCCCCTGGACCACAGGGAGACAGGAGAGGAGGGGAGAGAGAGGACGGAAGGACAGATAGACAGGGCCCCTCCTCCGCTCACTCACCCTGCCTGGATACAGCAGCAGGTGGCGGCAGCTTCGGCTTCTTCCCCGTCTTCTGTGTCTCTTCCCTCCTCTTCCTTGGCCAATGGCATGGCTTCTCCTTTCGGACAATCGGGAAATGGGTCTCAAAACCCGCTTCCTGATTGGCCAGGAGGAGGATCCGTGTGACAATAGTGAATTTTCATTCGCTATTGTCACACAACTGGGTGGGCTCGGGGCGCACTGCTCTGCGCCCCGAGCCCACCCTTTTTTTTTAGCATGTGAGAACCTCTGGCTCTAATCACATGGCTAAAAAAAAAAAGCCCCATTGAACTCCATGTGTCCGGTGCCCCGCATGTAGATTAGGGGGCTGGATGCATGGATAGGGGGGGCAGCGCCCCTGTGCCCTGTTGGACCAGCCGCCACTGGTGCACACCCTAATGTAATAGGCTGCGCACACCTATAGCCATCAGACTGTTCTTGTTAAATAGAGAATTGGACTTTGCAAAAGGGAATGTTTCTCCAGAGCTTAATGAATGTGGTAAAGTTTCACTTTGCAAAGAATGTGCAAGGACAATAAAAAAACACCACATGATTGGATGATGGAAGTCGCAAAATGTTGCCTCATTCACTAAGCTCTGAGGAAAATTCCCTTGCAATGTGCACATTCCCTAGCAAAAGTGAACAGCCTATTTGCCTTTATTAAATCAACACCTATGTCTTCTGTGGTTATTGTTTTCGTATTTTAGTTAGGCACAATAAAGTGGACCTTTTGGAAGCCCTTCAAGAGTGCATGTATTTATTCCTGACATGTCACAATATACAGAAACAGTAAAAAAAGCCCAACCTTTTATAATTTAAAAGCAATCTTTGAACTCTAGTCCCAAGACTTTACCTAGGCTGAGATGAAGTCATCAGTCTGCTGCAGATAGAAGGAAGCATTTCCCTAGACTCCTTCCCCACATGATCAGACTCCATATTGTAACTTTGTTGCAAGTCACAACATGAAAGTTTGGAGTCTAGTCTGAGTCAGACAGTTGAGTGCTTCACAGGCACTGAGATTTACACAATTGTGTCATTTCTGAGCTGCCATCCCAGTCCAGAAAAAGTACAAGCCGACCCTGGAGATGCATGAACAAAGACGTCTGTTCTTTTGGACAGAAAAGCAAATGAATGCATTGATATGCTTGATAGGTAATAGATACTTGTAAGTGTTAGTCTTAGGCATTACTTAGCATGCATGCACTTAACATGAATAATATATGTGATGCTCAGTGCACTTCAAGAAAAGTAAAAAATGGGCCAATCCATTTTGATTAAGGGTGGTATTCATTTATGTGTTGAATTAATAGCTTAATATAGTTTTCTAGGGTTTCACTGGCAAGAGATCTTGACCGGATTTTCTAGTTCCACTCAACTTTCATAAACATTACATTTTAAAGCGGTTGTATCCTCACCGAAAAAAACAAAAACAAACCCTGCAGGATAAAGGCATAATGAGCTAGTATGAATCGCATACTAGCTCATTATAAAATACCTTAAAACAAAGCCCCGACACGGTCGCCTGGACACCGCTGAGGGAGCTGTCATGTTCCCTCGGCGTCTCTTCTGGGTTCGGCGGCTCCGGCGCTATGAGTGGCCGGAACCGCTAAGACGTCACTCCCGCCCATGCGCGCGGGAGACCACTTTCCGGCAAGGAGCCGGCAAAAAACTCTGAAGGTTCGCCGGACCTTCAGAGCGCATGTGCCGCTGGTTTCAGCGACTGCATGCAGGGCGAATATCTCCTAAACCTTGCAGGTTTAGGAGATATTCATTTTACCTACAGGTAGGTAAAAGGTAAAAAGCGAGGATACTTCCACTTTATATGATGGTGTCATGATCTCTTAAAAGAGAAGTATAGGGTTTCCTTTTTTTCCCCATTTATTCTTACCTACAGTGCCTTGCGAAAGTATTCGGCCCCCTGTAATTTTTTGTGAAGAATCAACAACAAGTGGGACACAATCATGAAGTGGAACAAAATTTATTGGATATTTCAAACTTTTTTAACAAATAAAAAACTGAAAAATTGGGCGTGCAAAATTATTCAGCCTCCTTAAGTTAATACTTTGTAGCGCCACCTTTTGCTGCGATTACAGCTGTAAGTCACTTGGGGCATGTCTCTATCAGTTTTGCACATCGAGAGACTGAAATTTTTGCCCATTCCTCCTTGCAAAACAGCTCGAGCTCAGTGAGGTTGGATGGAGAGCGTTTGTGAACAGCAGTTTTCAGTTCTTTCCACAGATTCTCGATTGGATTCAGGTCTGGACTTTGACTTGGCCATTCTAACACCTGGATATGTTTATTTGTGAACCATTCCATTGTAGATTTTGCTTTATGTTTTGGATCATTGTCTTGTTGGAAGACAAATCTCCATCCAAGTCTCAGGTTTTTTGCAGACTCCATCAGGTTTTCTTCCAGAATGGTCCTGTATTTGGCTCCATCCATCTTCCCATCAATTTTAACCATCTTCCCTGTCCCTGCTGAAGAAAAGCAGGCCCAAACCATGATGCTGCCACCACCATGTTTGACAGTGGGGATGGTGTGTTCAGGGTGATGAGCTGTGTTGCTTTTACGCCAAACATAACGTTTTGCATTGTAGACAAAAAGTTTGATTTTAGTTTCATCTGACCAGAGCACCTTCTTCCACATGTTTGGTGTGTCTCCCAGGTGGCTTGTGGCAAACTTTAAACAACACTTTTTATGGATACCTTTAAGAAATGGCTTTCTTCTTGCCACTCTTCCATAAAGGCCAGATTTGTGCAGTATACGACTGATTGTTGTCCTATGGACAGAGTCTTCCACCTCAGCTGTAGATCTCTGCAGTTCATCCAGAGTGATCATGGGCCTCTTGGCTGCATCTCTGATCAGTCTTCTCCTTGTATGAGCTGAAAGTTTAGAGGGACGGCCAGGACTTCGTATATTTGCAGTGGTCTGATATTCCTTCCATTTCAATATTATCGTGTGCACAGTGCTCCTTGGGATGTTTAAAGCTTGGGAAATCTTTTTGTATCTAAATCCAGCTTTAAACTTAAACCACAACAGTATCTCGGACCTGCCTGGTGTGTTCCTTGTTCTTCATGATGCTCTCTGCGCTTTAAACGGACCTCTGAGACTATCACAGTGCAGGTGCATTTATACGGAGACTTGATTACACACAGGTGGATTCTATTTATCATCATTAGTCATTTAGGTCAACATTGGATCATTCAGAGATCCTCACTGAACTTCTGGAGAGAGTTTGCTGCACTGAAAGTAAAGGGGCTGAATAATTTTGCACGTCCAATTTTCAGTTTTTTATTTGTTAAAAAAGTTTGAAATATCCAATAAATTTCGTTCCACTTCATGATTGTGTCCCACTTGTTGTTGATTCTTCACAAAAAAATACAGTTTTATATCTTTATGTTTGAAGCCTGAAATGTGGCAAAAGGTCGAAAAGTTCAAGGGGGCCGAATACGTTCGCAAGGCACTGTAGGTGCATCTGTCTCCCAGGGTCTCTACACTTAGAACCGAGCGATCGAACGCTGCCGATCGCTTGGTTCTCACAGCTCCCCAAGCAGAGAACTGCTGACTGTCAGTCAGCAGCTCTCTGCTCTGCCCTCTCCTCGCTCATTGGAGCGCTGGACCATGGAGGGGCGGGGAGCGGCTGGATGTCGGTCCAGGCACCTGGCAAATCCTAACATCCGTGACATCAGCCTGCTCTCTGCTGAAAACGGGTCACAGGAGTGAAGAAAAAAACTGCACTCCTGTGATCCATAGGAGATGTACAGCTAAACATGCTTTGGCTGTACATCTCCTTTAAGCATTTCTTACACTGTAATAAAAAAAAAAGGGAAATCTAGCTTGAACTCCCTTATCCAAAGCTTGTGGGAGGGAACACCAGCAGCCTTTTAAGTATCCAAAAATTTTAGGAAGCTGTTGGATTAATCAAATGACCCTTGCCAATGGCCTGTTATGGATGGCTTTGGCTTTTCTTGTTCAAAAATTTTTATTGGAAAGGAAAAGGACAAGATACAATGAGCATTTCACTTTCAAGCATTGTGTTGCAAGAAGATAGGTACAATCAACCTACTTTGAAATGAGAATGGGAACAACCATAACATTAGTACAATGTAATAAAGTGATCACATCAAGAACAGTTTGATTAGAATTCCTTAGGCAAGTGGTGCCCGAATCGTGAAGTAATTCAAGGTAGTAAATAAAAACATAACCAGGTAGAACAATAATATGCCGAAGTCTGGATATTAGGTAGAAAGAGGAATACCATGGATGCTCCTAAACTTAAGTGTCAGGGAGGGCCAAAATTGTGTGGTATATGTCAATCTTAAAGCGGATAAAATCAAGGGGGATATCCTGCGCTTAATAATGAATAAAAAAGTATATGATAAATTAACATAAAACAAGGTAGCAGCTAGAACACTGGATTCATAGTAATCCCATTCATATTGTGTGTCAAGTAGTGCAGCGCTATGAACAACAAAATTAATTGTGCTTAAAAAGTTGATAAATTGATATACAATTGATAACGATGCAATATAATAAAATGAATCAATTGCGCTAAGTCATAAGTCCATTCGGCATATATAGATGGTGGAGAGTCCACTAGAGGGTGAAGATCCCAAGATGTGAAAAGCAATGGAAATAAAACAGTCACCCGTGCGGATAGGCAAGATGGCAGCTTACCGCAATGAGTGGGCCTCCAAATTAATGGATGGGCCACTAAGAGCATAAAGTAATAACTCCTATGGACTGGGTTCTCTCCTCTGCATGAACGGACCAAATATCACTAGACTGCATCAAATCCTCACTCGCTCATAGATCCAGACACGACTCCGATATGTATGGCAATCTCCTTGCTGCAGTGCTTCTGTTTTGCCTCCCTTCACATGTGGTGTTTGGGCTTCTCTGTTTCCAGACAGAGAAGCCCAAACACCACATGTGAAGGGAGGCAAAACAGAAGCACTGCAGCAAGGAGATTGCCATACATATCGGAGTCGTGTCTGGATCTATGAGCGAGTGAGGATTTGATGCAGTCTAGTGATATTTGGTCCGTTCATGCAGAGGAGAGAACCCAGTCCATAGGAGTTATTACTTTATGCTCTTAGTGGCCCATCCATTAATTTGGAGGCCCACTCATTGCGGTAAGCTGCCATCTTGCCTATCCGCACGGGTGACTGTTTTATTTCCATTGCTTTTAACATCTTGGGATCTTCACCCTCTAGTGGACTCTCCACCATCTATATATGCCGAATGGACTTATGACTTAGCGCAATTGATTCATTTTATCATATTGCATCGTTATCAATTGTATATCAATTTATCAACTTTTTTTTTTTTTTAATTCTTTTTATTTGGTTTTCAGAAAATAAGAAAGGAAAAAAAAAAAACACAAAATACATACAAGTACGAAGTAGCAAAGCATTTGTACATATCACAACTATGCAAACAATAGAGAGGAAAATACAATGTTTTGAACAAACAAGTAAGATATGGTGCCATCTAATAACCATATGGGTAAAGCCCACAGCCTCCCAATGGATACATTCATAGGCAGTAAATTAGTGAACAAACCTCGTTAGCCAATATCTTAATATATGTTTCTACAATGACCTGATCGGGCGGGGAGTAGGCGGAGGGGCTTATGACCCATTTCTACATTGATTTAGTAAATGGAAATTTTACATTTCTAGGAGGGTGCCCCATCCAGGGAACATGCTGCCACCCCCCAGTTCGGGTCTAGCTACCCTCCGCCCCGGCCCCCCCGAATCCATCACCCACATATAATTGGGCTCAACTTGAACTATGTTTGGGGAAATAATCATTCCAGATCGACCATTTGGCCTGAAATTGTTTTACCTTAAGTTCAGTTAGGGCTAGGGTTTTTTCGTAGATGCAAGATTCTCCTACAAGTTGAATGACCTCCCTCTGAGAGGGAACATCTACACATTTCCACTTGCGTGCTATGGACAATCTAGCAGCAAAAAGAATGTTTTGGACGACAGTCCTAAATTGGGGGGGATACCTGTCTACATTAATACCTAAGATGGCCTGTTCAACCGACACTCTGTTTAAGATTCCCGTAATGGAAGCAATAAGTTTTGATACAGAGGTCCAGAAACTTCTCAGAGAGATACAGGACTACATCACATGTATTAGGGTGCCCACCTGACCGCACCCTCTCCAACATAAATTAGATGTCTCTGGGGAATACTTGGCAATAGTGTATGGTGTTTTGTACCACCTGAGATGTAGTTTTTGAAGCCCTTCCCTGAAGTTGGAGCATCTGGTATGTGTTCGAGTGAGCTTATAGGAGTTTAGCCATTGCTTAGTGGTGAATACCTGGTTAAGTTCGCTTTCCCATTTGAGATGATGGGTGTGTTTGATAAATGACCCTTTATCCTGTAGAGCTGTGTAGAATGTGCCTATGCCTTTGAGCTGTTTGCTGGATCCAAAACATAGGGAGTGAACCTGTGCTGGCATGGAGATACTAGTCGCTTCTAGGCTAGATATCAATTGAGTCACCCTACAGAACGTGAGAAACTCCCCGGTAAACGAGGGGAACCTCACACACCTGGTGGCAAAGGAGGAGCTACCCTGATTATTTTTAAAGTCTTGGATTGTATGTATGCCAAAAGATGGCCAGTGGTTTACTTTCAGGTTTGGGGAAAGGAAGGAGAGGGCCGTCAGAGGGACAGGGATATCCACTCTGCGGCCTACCGTGGTATTGTGGGTAAAAAAATACTTCCAGGCTTGTATTGTGGCACTTATAGTCGGGTGTACCACAGAAAATGCACGTTTAGATATAGGGATGCTGAGCATCAAGTTCGCCAAGGACCCCTGTGGCACCACCGACTTTTCTAACCTGGTCCAGCCGGGAGCCTGATCTGGTTTTAGCCAATGTAGAGATTGTGTGAGGATAGCTGCCATATGATAGTCCTTCATATCTGGAACCCCCATGCCTCCCACCCGGGGATGTCTGATCAAAAGCTTATGAGATCAGCGGGGTTTTTTCCCGGCCCACAGGAACCCAGAGACCACGGACTGCACTTTGCGGTAGAATGCTTGGGGAATCTTAATGGGAAGCGCCCTGAAAAGGTACAGGAGCTTCGGGAATGTTAACATTTTAAATGCTGCATTCCTGCCCGACCATGAAAGGAAATGTTTACCATATCTGTCGATGTCACCTGTCAAGGTGTCCATAAATGGGTTGAAGTTATACTTAAATAAATCCTTCGTATTACTTGTCAGCTTGATGCCCAAGTAATCAATAGGACCCTGACTCCACTGGAAGGGTACTAACTGTTCAATCTCAGTTCGCGTGTTGTCATCTATTCCCACCCCTAGCATGTGTGACTTAGTGTCATTGATTTTGTAATAGGAGATGGAGTGAAATTCCTGAAGAACTTCCTGAGCTGCAGCAAGGGAGGTGTTTGGGGCTGTCATGGATAGGATAACATCGTCCGCGAACAATGAAATCTTATTTGGAAAACCGTGGATGTCTAGACCCCTGATACCCGGGTGGTTTCTAATCCTTTCCGCCAGAGGCTCCATCAGGAGGACGAAGACCAATGGGGAAAGTGGACACCCCTGCCTGGTCCCATTTGTGATATCAAATTTCGTAGAGAACATACCCTCTGTGTAGACATAGGCCGAAGGTTGAGTATATAAAGCCATAATCGCGTCCAAAATCTCACCCCCCACGCCGAAACGTTGCAAAACTTTATGTAGATATCCCCAGTGAATCCTGTCAAAGGCCTTTTCGGCGTCAAGGGACAGGAACACTGTGGGCGTATTTGTGGATTCGGCATGGTGGATGAGATTCAGGAGGCGCCTTGTAGCGTCAGTAGCCTGACGGCCCAGTACAAAACCAACCTGGTCCTGGTTAATAAGGTCAGGCAGGAACTTAGCTAGCCGGTTAGCCAAAATTTTGGCGTAGACCTTCAGATCCACGTTCAATAATGATATGGGTCTGAAATTCTTCGCACAGTCCGGGGGTTTCCCCGGTTTAGGAAGCGTTATAACAGTAGCCTCCAACATTTCTGGAGGAAAGGAGGCAGACGAGGCAGCTCTGTGGAACACATCCTGAAGCCTTGGGGCCAAAATCTGTACAAATTGTCTATAGTATTCTGATGAAAATCCATCAGGGCCAGGAGCTTTTTTTAAGGGTAGTGATAGGATTGCGGTGGATATTTCCGCCGCGGAGATAGGGAGGTTCAAGTCTGACAATGCTGATGGAGTCAGTTTGGGCAGGGAGACTGACGCTAGAAAATTATCTATATCCTCCGGGGACGGTTGGGGAGTGGACACATCGTCTTTCAAATTATAAAGGGAGCCATAGTATTGACTGAAGGCATCCGCAATATCTTTGGGGTTGGTCAAGGTCTGTCCAGTCGAATGGTGAGTCAGTTTAGAGATGTGTTGTCGGGTACGTTCGTCTTTTAGATGGTTGGCTAGAAGTTTGCCAGCCTTGTTTCCGTGAGCAAAAAAGTTAGCTTTCATCTTGCGGATTTGAGTTTGATGCTGTCCTAGTAGCAGTAAGCGCAACTCATTTTGGGCCTGCGTCAGCTTGTCAGTGATGTGTGGAAGCGGGTTTAGCTTGTTAAGGGATTCCAACTGTTGGATTTTTTGTAACATGTCTTCCAACTGCTGCCTCCTCTGCCTCCGTTTAGCTGCACTTTTAGACATGAGGAAACCTCGCATAAATGCCTTATGAGCGTTCCAGACCATAAATGGGCAAGTTTCCCCATTAGCATTGTTGCGGAAGAATTCCTCCAGGGCCACTTGGACCTCGGAGGAAGTCCTTGGGTCACAAAAGATAGTAATGTCGTTTTTCCACCTGTTGGCTCTCGTGGAGCAGACCCGAGGGCCTGTAGTCACTGAAACTGGTGCGTGGTCCGACCAAGTGATTTGGCCTATGGTAGATTCAACTACTTTTTGCAACAAAAACTTATCAGAGAGGATCATATCAATCCTGGAATACGAGGAATGAACTTTAGAAAAAAAGGAAAAGTCCCTCTCCGAGGAGTGATGACATCTCCAGATGTCCTGTAGGTCCGAGGCAATCAGAAATTTGGATAAGTCCGCTCTGCGGGGGTGCATTGGATGGTCCCTGGAAATGTCCTGGCGACAATTGGCCACTAAATTCAAGTCTCCCCCCAGCAGTACAGATCCGGAAAGATCCGGTTTAATGTTTTTCCACATCTTCTTCAAAAAATAATTTTGGTTAGCATTGGGGGCATAGACGTTGAGGAGGGAGTACTTGGCGTTGTTAATTTCACATTTCAACAAGAGGAAGCGGCCCTCAGGGTCAGAGTGGTGCGAAATGTACTTATAATCCACAGAGTCTTTAATGAGGACGGCCACTCCCCCTTTTTTCTTAGGGCCATTGGCATAGTAAACATGGGGGAATTGCTTGAACTTAAGCATGGGGTGTGTTGCGGCACAGAAATGGGTTTCCTGAATGAGCATGACATCACATTTTTGCGTTTTAAGTTCTCTGTACAGCATATGGCGTTTAAACGGACTGTTAAGACCCCGAACGTTCAATGATGTCAGTTTGAAAGACATGGTGGTATGAAGCGGTGTGAGCTCTGCAAGGTACAGGCGTCAAAAAATAGTCAAAAGAAAAAGCAAAAATAAAGTACGAAAAAGATACAACAAAAGAAAAAAAGAAAAACACATACAACACAAGGCGCTAGGAACAGGTGGCGCCTGTAAGTAAAAATTGACGATATCCGGGTGGAAATCTGAGCAGAATGAAAATCTGCTAACTTGGGGCAATTAGTACAAGATACTATAAGCAGCCGAACAGAACTGCCGGATATCTAAAACTAGGCGATCTAGTGAATGGAGGGTCAACTCCCACATGAAGCAAATAGACACTTGCCGGAAGAATTCCTCCGTCAGGTGGACGGGGAACAGTCAGGACCCCTAGATTGGTGCTGCGTGTCTGAGTCATCAGAGTCCAGTATACCCCACTGACGGAGCAGGTTAATGCCATATTCCAGGGTTGTTATTTTAAATTCCTTGTCCCCCTTAGTGACTAGGAGTGTTGCCGGATAGTTCCAGCGATACTGGATATGATGGTTTCTCAAGGGTTTCGTCACTGTCAACAAGTTCCTTCTCCTGTTCATGGTGTGGGCGGATAGGTCCGCATAAAATGACAGGCCTTGCACGCTGACCGGGAGGTCCACGGCCTTCCTCATCCGTGCCATGACCCTCTCTTTCACAGTATAGAAATGGATCCTGACAATAGCATCTCTGGGGTACTTATCAGGAATATGTTTAGGTAGCCTGTGGATCCTATCTATTGCCAGGTCATTGGGTGCCACAAGTAGTCAGACAGGTCTTGAGGTTTAACCGATTCGGGTATGCCTCTTATTTTGATATTGTTCCGTCTGGAACGATCCTCAAGGTCTGCCACCTTAGACTTAAGCCATATTATTTCGTCATCGTGATCGTTATGTGCATCCACCATATCGTTGAATGTATTGGCAAACTCCCCCATCTTGTCTTCAATTTTTGTCACTCTGTCAGTCACAGCGACCACTGCAGTGTTGCACTGAGACATTAATTGCAGCATGTCAGAATGTATAGCAGAGCGTAGTGAAAGCATCATATCTCTTAACATAGAGGCCATCACAGGCTGGTCCCCTGCAGGTAAAGCTGCCATAGTCTCCTGGAATTCCAGGGTGTCATTGATGGTAATGCCTTGTGATGGGGCTGCGGCGGCATGGTCCGTCTTTTGTTTGGATTTCACCGGGCTATTGGACTGTGAAGTCGGGGTAGACTGTGGTAGGTAGCCCACCTCGTTGTTTTGCGTGCCCGAGGGGTTCCCACTGTCTCTGGAGCCCGGGGAAGACAAGTGCTGGGGCTGTGAGGAGCGTGGCGGGCCGGCGCCATCTTGGCTGTGCGGCCTAACATTCGGGGTGAAGAAGTTCAACATCTTACCCGGCTTTCCACGATCTTTCCGTTTGTGGGACATGTCCGGTAGGTGCTCGCAGGTGTCCGGAGTGTAGTTGCGGTGCTTTGGAGTGACCCTCTCCGTTGTAGTTCGCTCCGGTCTGTCTGCGTGGCGAGGAGCTGCAGGCTCAAGCTGCCATTCACCTCGCTAGCCGGCTCCGCCCCCAATTTATCAACTTTTTAAGCACAATTAATTTTGTTGTTCATAGCGCTGCACTACTTGACACACAATCTTAAAGCGGAGTTCCACCCAGTGCACATTTTTTTTTTTAAAAATACCCCCGGGACAGTCAGGGCTAGTACATTCCACAATGGCTAGCCTCTAATCTGTCCTGGGTTGCACTTACCTTTTAGGACAAATACTTACCTTGAAAAAGTATTCTCCAGCGCTGCCATCTCAGGTGTGGGCAGCTTGAAGCCAGCGCGATCCTCTTCGGCGTCCTCTTCCTTCTTCTTCGGTCCCACGATGCACTGCACCGGCCCCGACGCCACTTCCGGTGCGCGCGCGTCATCCCTCCACAGCTTCTGGGCATGCCCAGAAGCTGTTTAGAAGGGAATGACGCGCGCGCGCCGGAACTGACGTCGGGGCCGGTGCAGGCGCAATGATTCCTGGGAGCGATGACGTTCAGCTCCTAGGAATCATTGCAAATGCCAGAAAGTGACGACGGGCCGCGGCCGCCGAGGAGAGGAAGAAGGAAGTAAGGTAAGTATATTTTCTCTACAAGGTAAGTAAAAAAAAAAAAAAAAATTGCGATTATCCATTTGTTTTTCAGGTGACCCGGAGCGAGAAGATGGAGATAAGTATAAAATTAGGGTGGAACTCCACTTTAAGGATGATTGGACATGGGATGCATAAAGGCTTCGGTAAACCATAAAAGAGAAGGAAAGATTATTGAGTACATAGGAAAAGACCATAGGTGGAGAATAGTGGATGGGTGGCATTGGCTTTTAAGATCTCCATGGAGGACTCTGTCAGCCCTTCCTCAGTATGAAAAGTCACCAGATATTCAAGTCAGAGAGCCATTTATTCCACCTGCCACCGACATTTATTCAGAAACTAGATACTAGTTTTCAGTGAGCAGCCTGACTCCTTAAATGAATTGGAACTAAAGGGTGAACCCGGAAGTAATTGTCAAAGGAGGGTGAATCCGGAAGTAATTGTCAAAGGAGGATGAACCCGGAAGTCACAGGGAAGAGGAGAAGGATTTGATGTCTGTTGATTGTGAGGGGGACTAAACTGCAGTCCGGAGTCTCGGAGTCATCTGTTTACTTCTGGCTTATCACACACTGGATGTGAAGACTGTAATAGGAGATTTTGGAGCTCTTGTGGAGATACATTGCGATCATGACCCCCTATAACTAAGGGGTCAACTTCTTTTGGTAAGAAGTATTTTATCCGAGCACTGGGTGTATGGTGATTGGTGAAGGCATTTCACATCAAGTCCAATTGTATTTGCTGCTGGAACTTAAAGTTTGCACCGAGCACTTTTCAAGGACTATGTTTATTAATTTTATTATTGCTATATTCATTGGAACATTCACTTGCAAATAATTGGTTCATATGTTTATGTTATTTATGCATTAGCACTTTATTGTGAGTATACTGCTGAGCGCAATAACCCATATTCACTATCACATATTGCGTTTTCACGTTTTTATTGCTGCTCGCTAGAGGAAGAAATTCCCTAATTTTTCACATTTATTTATTCATTGTTAAATATCACTCCATTTGCGCAGTTCTTTTTTCGGTTACACCGAATTTTGTTTTTCCCTTCGAATTGGAACTAAAGCCATGATGTATTTTCTTTTAAGAATTCTATTGGATTTCAATAGGTGTTTGTGTTCACTTTGAGCAGTTCCTCCTTGTTTTCCATCCTGGTAACACCTTGGTACTTAGAATATGGTTGGGAGGAAATCTTTTAAATAGAAAACAGACAGTTATAAACATTAAAATAGGAATTCTAATCCTTTCCCAGTCTTAAGAAAAAGAAAAAATGTAAAAGCTACAGACGATGTCCCACCAGGGGCGGATCCAGAGTCTAATCTCGGGAGGGGCACTGTCATTTTTTTTTTTTTACTAGTAATGGCGGCAATCTGCGATTTTTAGTGGGACTGCGACATTGCGGCGGACAGATCGGACCCCTAACTGACATTTTTGGGGGAACCAGTGACATTACAACAGTAATCAGTGCTAAAAATATGCACTGTCACTGTAATAATGACACTGGCAGGGAAGGCGTTTACCCAGGGGCGATCAAAGGGTTAAGTGTGAGCCTGGGGGGTGCTTTCTAACTGTGGGGGTGGGCTTGTAATACCAACACAGAGACCTGTGTTCCTAAATAGGAGGAACACAGGAGCTCTGCAGTGATTCCTGAGACAACAACGGTCTGCTGCGTTTCCAACTGCAGACCGTCGTTCTCTCTTCACAGGGAGGGATTGCAGGTGCCCAGCGCCAATCGCGGCTGCTGGCCCTGTGCCTCAGCTTCCCCGCTGGCAAGTGGGCGCGCGCCCCCAGGATCAATCCTGCACACCACCGTACAGGTACGATGATTTGCGAGAACCTGCCGCCATTTAACTGTGGCGGCTGGTCGGCAGGTGGTTAAAACAGTGACAATGTTTTAAAGTGTTCCATTTATCCCCATGCCTGCATGCCATTTATTTGCATTCTGACACATGGCTGTGCAGTGTCCTGATATGACACGCTGGTGCAGGTCCATGAAAGCACCCTGCATGCACACCAGGAAGCATGACATATTGGCACACAGTGGCTGTGTGTCTCAGTAGAAAAAAAATGGGATGCTGGCACAAGGATAAATGCAACACTTTATGCATCCTAAAGCCAGTAAATGACAGCCCTGCATGTTAGACTCATGTCTGCAGCACACTTTGTGTAAAGGAGGCAGGAAGATTATTTTCACTGTCAGTCTATATCATCATTATCATCATGACAATCACACAATACAGGTGCTGTGGCTCAATGCATCTGTACTGTGTGATTATCATGATGATAATGATGATGATAGCATTTAGCTGCTGTATAATTCCTCATGGTGGCTGACCAGCAGCAAGGACATGGCATAGGTGAAGGGGGATGGGTGTGTTACTGTACCTTTTTGGAGACAAATGAATTAATTGCAGTCTAGACGTTTTCCTTACTGCCCCTGTCTGCTGTGAAGATCTGTCCCTCTCAGTGTGTTCACACACACACACAGACGCACGCTGCTGTGTCTCAGGCTTCCCCCTCAGCCTGAGCCCTCCCTCTCCTCTCTGCACCCATTGGCTGCAGGAGTCAGGCAGTGATGAGTCTGCTGACTGATATCACTCCGCCTGGCCGGAACTTTCATTTTAATGTCGCAAATTGCGGCTCCTGGTGGTATTAATCCACCTGAGCAGGGAAATAAAAAAAAAAAAAAACTCTCTCTATGAAACAGCATCCTGGGCCCCTCTGAACTGATGGGGCTTAGGGATTATATTTTAGGTCTCCTGGGAGCCGGGGAAGCAGAAATAAAGTCCCTGCAGATGCATTTAGATAATGCCTCTGTAAACTTAAACCTGGTACTATTTTCTCGGGGGGGGCAATTGACTCGATGCCCCCCCCCTGGATCCGCCACTGTGTCCCACTTTACAGTTCTCCTGTCTCAAAACTGACCATCAACATCTAAAGTGGCTGCAATTTATTAATAGCTGATTCTCAATCACTATATTTAGGGAATCAACTCTGTTACCAATGTCCCTTTTATATAAGAGCCGGTTCACACTACCGCGACCAGAAAGTCGCCCCATGAAGAAGCAACTTTTTAGTGTGACTTTGAAGAGACTTGGAAGAGACTTGGAAGAGACTTGGAAGAGACTTGTGCACTACTTTAAGACCCCGTTCACACAGGGGCGACGATACTTGACGGCGTGACATGCATGGACCTCATATCATTGAAGTCAATGCAGGTCGCCTCCAGGTCGCCCGAAGTAGTACAGGACCCTTTTTCTAAGTCGGAGCGATTTGTGTCGCTCCTATTAGAACGGGTCCTGTGCTAATCTATGGTAGGCGACCCACCGCGACTTGTCAGGTGACCAAGTCGCATGACAAGTCGCGCTTGTGTGAACCGGGTCTGAAGAGACTTAAATGATAGGCGACTTTGTCTGTGGGGAATGCCTGGCTAATCTCTTTCTTCTTCCTGGAAAGTCTGATAACAAGTCGCCTGAAAATAGATAAGGATCCGACTTAGAGGCGACTCCCATTGAAGTCTATGTGCACAAGTCGGATAGAGGTCACCTTGAAGTAGTACAGGAACCTTTTCTGAAGTTAGAGCGACTTCAGTAGTGCATATTAAGACGGCTCTCATTCATTAACATTGAATTTGTGATGACAAGAGAATTGGGGCGACTTGAGGGCACACAAGTCGTGTCCCAAGTCGGAGTAGTGTGAATCGGCTCTAAGACAAAAAGTTTTCATTTCAGTAGGCGCTGTATGTGACATTGTCTCAACTACTGCAACTCCCTCCTCATTGGCTTACCTGCACATAGGCTATCTCCTATTCAATCCATCATGAATGCTGCTGTCAGTCTCATCCCCCACTCAGCGTCTGCTACCCCTCTCTGCCAATCCCTACACTGGCTCACCTAATAAATTAAATTCAAAATACTAACAATACCTTACAAAGCCATCCACAACTCGGGCCCCAGCTACATCACTATCCTACTCTCAAAATACCAAGCAAATTGTTATCTCCGTTCCTCCCAAGACCTCCTGCTCTCGAATTCCCTTGTGATCTCCTTCCATGCTCGCCTCCAGGACTTCTCCGAGCCTCTCACATCCTTTGGAATTCCCTACCCCAGTCTGTTCAACTATCTCCTACTCTGTCCACTTTTAGGCGAGCCCTGAAAACTTTTCTCTTCCGAGAAGCCCCCACCTGTACTTTTATTTTCACCATCATCTCCTCCCCCACAAATAATACCTTTTGTATCACTTTACCCTCTCTCCTAGATTGCAGGCGCTAATGAGCAGAGCCCTCTGATTCCTCCTGTATTGAATTATATTGTAACTGCACTGTCTGCCCTCACATTGTAAAGCGCTGCACAAACTGTTGGCGCTATATAAATCTTGTATGATAATAATAATAATAATGTGGGCCAATAATTCCTTATCTGCTGGAGAACTGATCCTGGGCACAGCCATCTTAGGAAGTTATGTCACACCTAGGGTGGCCTCTGTGCTCAGTACCTCTCCCTGGTCCTCTCTTGTTATCTTTAATTGGATAAAAATAAAACATATCTACATGAACCTGTCAAGGAGCATTTGGGAGGACACAGTAAAAAAAATACTAGAGTAAAAAAAAATATTCATAAGCTAATTGTCCACAAGTGCTAGGAGAAAGGTGCATTCTACAATAAAGTATGTGATGCTGGATGCTGGGCATTTATGGGTCACCATCTACACTTTTTGGATTAGCATACCAATTTGCACGTACCTCTGTTAATTAGGAAGCCATAAGTGTCTGCCGAACATTATAAGTTGGTTCTTCTGGGGCAAGTTCACTTAGTCTTTTAATCCTGGTGAGAATAATTAGGGGATTTATTCATTCAATTAAAATAGTTTCATGGTTATTTAATGATTCTTGGGAGATAATGAATTTCCAGTGTAATATATGCAAGCAATAAAGTTAATTTTAATTAAGTAATCTGTGACTCTTAGCCAAAGTTAGATTAAATGATATCAGTGTCAAAATGAGGATGTAGAGTTGCAGGTGGCTAGGATAGTAACAAGTTTAAGGATGGGTTTTGAGGGGATTTTGTTCCCAACATCTCTCAATGGGATTTTATTTTGTAAGGCAGAGAATTGAAAATTAAATTAAAGACTAAATCCAGCCAAAAACCATTCTTTTTAATTATGAAGTAGGAAAAGTGATGTGATCTGTGGCTCTATTAGGGATATTTCCTTTCACTTCATGCCTTGGTGACACCACACTATACCCTAACAAGTGGGGAAAAACTTCCCAGCAGGCCATAGAGAGCAATAAAAATCAGAGGTTCTAACTCTTCCATGCTTCACAAGAAATGTTTTTCAGTTGCAGTTTTGTGTATGTTATAAATATTTCCTCTCGCCTCCTGTCCCAGTAAAAGAGGGGCAGGAAATCGGGGTACATGTTAGTATGTTCACTGACAGCAATAAAAACCTGATAACTATAATCTTGACTATTCTTTCAAAAGGTGAAACCAAAGTAGGTTGAGTGACACCCACAGTAGAGTGAGTGAGAGAGAGCCCTAAGCCTAAGGCCCCTTTCACACTTGCGGACCGTTCAGGCGGATCTGAACGGATGCCCCATGCATCTCTATGGGGCATTGGATGTCAGTGGAGACATGTCCGCTGACATCCGATCCTGTCCGTCAAATCTGGACGAATGGAAACCCTATTTTCCATCCGTCTGGCGGATTGGATCAGATGAGAACGTACAGGCGGTCCATTCTCATCCGATCCCCCCAAAGAGAAAAACGGGGCACACAGCGCGGAGACAGAGCTGCCATCCACCTGCTCAGCGGGGGATCATTGGATCAATCCCCCACTGAGAAAAACGGAGTCCACCGACGGAGCGGCAAGTGTGAAAGGGGCCTTAGTCAGTTCACATGTACAAAAGCTCTATACACAGCTGAGACTAATAATGAGGTCTGACTACCAGGTAAGATGTGAATCTTCACCCCCATACCTGTTCTACATACTGTAAATGCTTGCTGACTTAACACCCCATTCACACTTGTGTGACTTGTCATGCGACTTTGGACATCAGATCAGTTGCATGACAAGTCGTAGCCCATGTTTTCCAATGATAACCATTCATAAATATGTGTGACTTAAAGTCGTAGAGAAGTAGTTCATGCACTACTTAGGTCAGACTTTCATGCAACTTGAGGGCCAAGGACTTCAATATTAACTCTCAAAGGTTGCATACCTTCATTTTTTACATGCAACAGTGGGTCCGACTTTGCAGAGGGTCAACAAGTCACATCCAAGTTGTGCCAAAATTGCACTCTAAAGTCATATGACTTTGGTGTCATACAAGTGTGAATGGAGCCTTGGTGCCATTGGAAAATGATCCTCTTTACAGGTGTAAATGCAGGGGTGTAGAGGGAGATTACTGCATTTAATACCAAATAAAGTAGTATCTCACTTTTCCTCTCATCCATTTTTTCCCTCTGTTTACTTTTTTTAGTTCAAATAACTCCTTTTCAAAGTTCATAAGAACACATGAATACAAAAGACAGGTACCATTTACTATAAGTTACACGGAAAGTGAACCATCCCATCTTGTAGACAATAATAATAAAAAAAAAAAGGGTTAGAGTGAAGAGGGAAGGATACAACGCCTTTAGAACCACTTTAGAGTTTTTTTTCGTTGATAGAACCAAGTGCAGAGAATTTTTTAAAAGTTATTCTATTCGTTCAAGTGTAGGTGTGGGTTCCCATGCAATTTTTTTCGGCAACCATACATACAGTGCATTGCGAAAGTATTCGGCCCCCTTGAACTTTTCGACCTTTTGCCACATTTCAGGTTTCAAACATAAAGATATAAAACTGTAATTTTTTTTGAAGAATTAACGACAAGCGGGATACAATCATGAAGTGGAATGAAATTTATTGGATATTTCAAACTTTGTTAACAAATAAAAAACTGAAAAATTGGGCGTGCAAAATTATTCAGCCCCTTTACTTTCAGTGCAGCAAACTCTCTCCAGAAGTTCAGTGAGGATCTCTGAATGATCCAATGTTGACCTAAATGACTAATGATGATAAATAGAATCCACCTGTGTGTAATCAAGTCTCCGTATAAATGCACCTGCACTGTGATAGTCTCAGAGGTCCGTTTAAAGCGCAGAGAGCATCATGAAGAACAAGGAACACATGAGGCAGGTCCGAGATACTGTTGTGGAGAAGTTTAAAGCCGGATTTGGATACAAAAAGATTTCCCAAGCTTTAAACATCCCAAGGAGCACCGTGCAAGCGATAATATTGAAATGGGAGGAGTATCAGACCACTGCAAATCTACGAAGACCTGGCCGTCCCTCTAAACTTTCAGCTCATACAAGGAGAAGACTGAGCAGAGATGCAGCCAAGAGGCCCATGATCACTCTGGATGGACTGCAGAGATCTACAGCTGAGGTGGGAGACTCTGTCTTTAGGACAACAATCAGTCGTATACTGCACAAATCTGGCCTTTATGGAAGAGTGGCAAGAAGAAAGCCATTTCTTAAAGATATCCATAAAAAGTGTTGTTTAAAGTTTGCCACAAGCCACCTGGGAGACACACCAAACATGTGGAAGAAGGTGCTCTGGTCAGATGAAACCAAAATCAAACTTTTTGGCAACAATGCAAAACGTTATGTTTGGCGTAAAAGCCACACAGCTCATCACCCTGAACCCACCACCCCCACTGTCAAATATGGTGGTGGCAGCATCATGGTTTGGGCCTGCTTTTCTTCAGCAGGGACAGGGAAGATGGTTAAAATTGATGGGAAGATTGATGGAGCCAAATACAGGACCATTCTGGAAGAAAACCTGATGGAGTCTGCAAAAGACCTGAGACTGGAACGGAGATTTGTCTTCCAACAAGACAATGATCCAAAACATAAAGCCAAATCTACAATGGAATGGTTCACAAATAAACATATCCAGGAGTTAGAATGGCCAAGTCAAAGTCCAGACCTGAATCCAATCGAGAATCTGTGGAAAGAACTGAAAACTGCTGTTCACAAACACTCTCCATCCAACCTCACTGAGCTTGAGCTGTTTTGCAAGGAGGAATGGGCAAAAATTTCAGTCTCACGATGTGCAAAACTGATAGAGACATACCCCAAGCGACTTACAGCTGTAATCGCAGCAAAAGGTGGCGCTAAAAAGTATTAATTTAAGGGGGCTGAATAATTTTGCACGCCCAATTTTTCAGTTTTTTATTTGTTAAAAAAGTTTGAAATATCCAATAAATTTCATTCCACTTCATGATTGTGTCCCACTTGTTGTTGATTCTTCAAAAAAAATTACAGTTTTATATCTTTATGTTTGAAGCCTGAAATGTGGCAAAAGGTCGCAAAGTTCAAGGGGGCCGAATACTTTCGCAATGCACTGTATATATATATATAAACATAAACACTTCACTAAAAAGTACAAAAAAATGTTTTATTTATTAGTATTGCATCATAAACTATTCACCACTTGAACCTGTGGCATGTTAAAAACAATCTTTCTTTATAGGCAATGACAGAGGATCTACATTAACAAAGGTCTACTTGACAGATAGTGTTATGACCAGTTGTTGTCCACCAAGTGGGATATCAGCCCCACAGGGCACTTCAACTGGAACTATCCAAGGCGTTTCAAACACAAATTATAACACGTTCTACCACAATCATATCTAACTGTCAAACCACTTATGATCCTCAAAGGCATCTGGCCGATGAACCCATTATGTGGTCGAGGGGGAAAAGGACAAGCCCACATGTAGCGAAGCCAAGTAGAGATTCACAGGTGGCATCAAATCATTAGCTGGCCATAGACATGGCACATGGCCTGCTTCTTCTTAAACCCCTAGGAAAGATCATCCCACCAGAAGCACTCCAAATAGATCCAGTCTGTGGGAAGAACTTTATCTCAAATCACAGGACCTCATAGCAAAATGTCTAAGCAATTATATTCTGCTGAAAGCAATACAAACATTTCTCAGCACACTTTTCAGTTTGCCAGTACAAACAAATTAACCGTGTCAACCTCTCTAGATTAATCTTATCAGGGGATAGCCTATCAAGAGAACCTGTCATTTTGTTGAGTATGGCCAAGGTGACAGTTCTTCTGTAACAGACTCTAGTTAACCTTTGCGGCTAAGTTTGTCATTACGGATGCTGTTTACTAGCAATAATACATGTACTCGGATGGGCTTTGGCAGGTCAACCTTCATGTTTCTAGCTCTGCAAGTGTTTTTAATTGTTGATTTCTCCTACTGAGCTCTGCAGCTAGACAAACGAGGATTGCCGGAGAATTGCGAGACGCGTCTCCATATCATCTCTGGAAAAATGGTGTAAATCCCGTGGAAGAAGCAGCAGTCATGAATATTTTAGGTGCTAGTGAATTAAAACAAATGTTTTGCTGCAGAATTCTGCCCTCTGGCCGCTCGTTCTGTTTACCAGAGCAAAAAGATTTTAATTGATGCTGGTTAGTTTGTGTCATACACCTCCGGGCTACTTACTGCTATGTTACATTTTTAGTAGGACATTAAGAAGTCTATTAATACAAACTGTTTATGTGACCTGTATAAAGAAAAAAAGGCTTCAAAGAAAAATGTTCTTTCTTACAGGAGGACTACCTTTTGTTTTTCTTAGTCTGTTATGAAATATTAATTTTAGAGATGATTGTGTAGTAGTATACACATGCACAAGATATGAATAGTCTAGCCCAGTGTTTCCCAACCTTTTTTCAGTCAAGGCGCTTTTTAAAAATTATGGACAGTCTTAAGGCACCCTTTAAAAATTATGGGCAGTCTCAAGGCATCCCATTCTAAAATGTAAAAGCTATTCTAATAGTTTTACATAATGCAGCAACATCCACAAGTCCAAGTAGGACACCCAACGTTAGAGGTGATTTATTGTTCCAAAGCAAATACACTTTTGCAAACTTATACTGACTAGTATGCCAATGTTTCTCTTCTTCCTCAGTTTTTTTCCATCACTCAGCTAATGTGACCCCAACGCTGATGGAGAGGGGCAGGGGAGGGTCAGGCAAGGATGCTATGCAGGGGACTGAGATCCTCCTTATCAACCGATGATTCCATTGGTCGTTAGGACACTGGAAGCTAGAAGGTTGTAATGGTGCACAATGAAAACCTGCGACTTAGTGTAATCAAAAATGCAGCCTTCATCCACACGCAGGCTTGTATACAATTTTTGGGCAATTTTTAGACATTTTGTCAAGGCACCCCTGAAGAAACCTCAAGGCACCCCAGGCTTGAAAAAGACTGGTATAGTCTAAGGCACCAAAAGCCTTGGGTAAGACTTGCTAAACCTAAAGGTTTCCTGAAACCTAAAAACTGTAATTTTATTGTAATATTGTGTTGATTACTTCCTAAAATGATACCTTTGCTAGTTTAATAATAAAAAAAGGCTTTACTCCACAAGAAACAGTAACAGTAGAACTATGGCCTCCCATGGCCAGGTTTTTTCCTAGAACCTCTGCAAAGTCTTACAAATGCCTGCCAATGAGGTCCACCTTATGCAGCTACCTGCCATAAGGAGACAACAATGCTTCAGTGCTGCTGAATTCCAAGCAGCATCGTCCCTCATGTAGGTTGTGCCTGCTTGCACTACAGTGTATTAAGAAGATATTGCAGGTGACGTGGCTATCAGTATCGTCACTGCTGAGTCACAAGCCTATAACATGTCATTCAGCACCTGGCAACATCTAGTACTGCCCCATTTTCTGGATTGGAATATAACTGTGCTGCTAAAACCCTCCCACTTTGGCTGCAGTGTCTGGGAGGGGGGCATGGGAGACACACACAAAGGAGAATTTGGCAGAATGAAAGGATTTTTTTTTATGTAGCGCTCTCCAAGGTAGGTGCTAGAGTGAGTGCATGTAGTTTTTGGTTTCTCTGCCTAACAGAGAGACAATAGGTAAATTTTTGCGCTGTCTGCTTAACAGAGAACTGTGATTGTTCTGCAGAGTCTGCTCAGTGTGCTCTGGTGCTGCTCATGCTGTCTTGAGAAGTTTCACACTGGTCTAGGAGCTATGGAATGTACTGGACAGTGGAAGGAAACCATGCAGATGGGAGCATGAATTTCCATACAGCCCTGGCCAATTAGAAGGGAATGTGCCCCAATGCATGCAGCGTAACTGTATTTATATTTGACGAGTACATGGGCTCTGGGTCTTCCTCTACAGAAAGAGGTCCGGGTGGGGAGTGGGCCTGCCGCCCCTCCTCAGTTACAGGCTGCCATGCAGCCTCAGGTGGGTAAACTGAGGGCCTGAAACATTGAAGCTGAAACCCACACAGAGCTGACTGAGGGAGGATGTCCGTGGATCTTGTCTGGTACAACTGAGGAAGGCTGCAGCTGGTGCTTCGGAGCCCTGTAAATACAGACCCCCACTGGAGATCCCTGAAACTTGTCCTGCTAAATCCCTCTCCTGATGCTAGGAGTCAGTTGCTGGGTGTAAGCTAAAGGGGACACTGGCTCAAAAGGGACCTGTTTGTTTTGCACAGCTGCTGTATGGTTCTACTGATAATCTGCTACACAATTCTATTGAGAAAGCTGTCCTCATTTGTGAATGATGTAGCACCCTCCTAGGTAGGTGCTAGGCAGGGAAAGTATAGTTGCTCTGTCTGCTTATCAGGGGAGCCTGATTAGTAGTTAGACCTGTTGCATGTGTCCAGGGTGTGATTCAACTGGACTGAGGGAGTGTCCCCACTGTATACAATAGGGGAGCATGTTGGACAGTGGAGGAAACCAAGCCGGTGACACTCAGGCTTTTGTTACTATCCCATTGGGTTGGCACAAATAGTGGTGCATCCTGGATCACCTTATAAAAGCCAAGGGCACATGTGACAGGGTGTCTTTATGCGGGAAGCCAGGTCCCAGGAGGAGGGTGATGGCTTTCTCTGCTCCTGTTTGCTGTGGATGGTGGTCACAGGCAGTCGGACTAGTGGAACAGAAAGTGTGGCTGAACCCAGAGGTCCAGTGGATGCTGACTGTGTCCGTGAGTACAGGGAAGCTTGCCAAGGGGTCTGCCCAAGAAGGGAACCACTCCAGTTGCTAGAGTCAGCAGACGGATGTCAGCACACAGGCAGTGAGTGTAAAGGGGGTGCCAAGTTATTAACCCTGAAAAGAGTATTCAGGCGGGAACAATAATCTTATCTTCACTTCAGTGGCAAGGTGAAACAGCAGCCTTGCCGCATTCTACAGTCAGTTGTCCTCAAAATTGTGCATAGTTACTAGTTGGAGTATCCCATTCATCCCTTCTCCCATCCCAGTTCTAAATAAAATGCAAAAACCAAATCCCCTGGACTGATCATTGACTGAGCCAAGAACTTTTAATGCCGTTTATCTACTGTCAGTTGCTAATGGTAACCCAGGGGACCCAAGAAGTGTAATTCTCAGCAGCCCTCAAAGGGGGCAGTGCTACAATAGTTTATTTGGAGTATCCTACTAAATCCCTTCTCCTATCCAAGTTCTCCAAATGAAACATCAAAACAAGTCCCCTGGACTGGTCATTGGAGATAACGAGTGGAAGGGTGTGCGCACCTGTTTGTGAAAAATACCTTCTGGCTGTGGATTAATTAGTGGGAGATCTGGGCAAACAAAAATTCATTCAGCTCCTGCAGGGGTAGTGCTACATTAATTTACAAATTACAAGGCATTGCATCAAATAGTAACTGTATTTAAGACCTGTTTAAACAGCCATACAGGAGCCTGGGTGTCAAATGCTTGTGGTTCAATCGCTGACCCCTAAGTCACAACAGTAAAAAGTATTTTTGGTACATTTTTGTGGCTAAATTCAGAAACTGTGGAGAGAACTAAGTGCAGCAGACCTCCACTCACAAGACACACTTTACTTCTTTGGATTACTCCCCCCTTTTACAATGGGATTTTTTTTCAATCCACCCCACCTTTGCTTTCAGTTTCTCCTGGGGGAGAATGAGGTGCTCCTACTGCCTCCAGGGATATCCATGTCACAATTCATATTCAGCTGAGGCATCACATAGTGCTGGAGGGCAGATCTTGCCCTGTGTCAATAGGGGGACCAGCTGCAAAAAGCCACTAGGTCACTGGGGCATGAGGGGGGAGGGTATACCTGTAAATACTTGGAGGGGCAATGTGCTCTCTCTCTTTCTCTCTCTTACCCCAGGCTGAGGCCTAAGGAGCTGCTGTTGGACTGTTCATGCTGCTAGGCCCAGAGGTCCTAGCCTACCTTTTTGAAGCTCAATCCTACACATCTGGCCTAAGAGATCCACCAGCTGGGAAAGCTGCATCTCTTAAAGTCCTGCCACTGGCTCATTTGCTGTTCATCAGAATCCTGGCTGTGACAGAGTCCAGGAGTACTATCTAAGGCTCCATGTACACGGGACATTGTAAATGGCCGTTTAGGTGCAGTTGGGCATTTTTTTTAGAAGCCCCTGAACCCACCTACATGTTATCTTATCTGTCCATGTACACCGGGTCGTTTACAGTCATTTGCAGGCAGTTGAGTTCAGGGACGTTTTTTGGAAAGCAATTATTTGCGTTCGAACGTGTGTTTCCCGGCGTTTCAAACGCAAAAACGTGACCAAACGCGACCGAACGCGACCGATTGCGATGACCTGCGTTTAGCGCTCGCGTTTTTTCATTTTAAAGGGGAATGATTTTTTTTACCTCTAGGAACGGTTCTAAATGCAAACGCCCGCTAAACGCGACCTAACTGACGTTTTAAACGTCCTAAAAATTCCAGCATTCAAAGGGACTTTTAACAACGTCCCGTGTACATGAAGCCTTAAGCTATAGAAATGTCACCCCTTAAGGATCCTGTCTACTATCATCTCAATAGAAGGCAGCTGGAAACAAAGTCTGGACGATTGTACTCTGGCCTTGTGAGTAAATGACTGTTTGCAGATCCGATTGAGGTTTGTTTCTATAAGGAAATAAGAACTAATGTGGTGCTATGGTGTATAAAAAGGTTTAATTACCCGTAAAATGGCCCTTCTCTTCCAGTCCCAGGGGACGAGGAGCGCTATATTTTTTGGACAGGGAAGTTAGTGTCCTCTTCTTTGAACTTGCATTCTTTAGAATATCCCATGTTCTACACCCCTACCCGGTTACAACTTTTTTCACCATTAAAACATCAAAAAGACTACCCCTAGACTGGTCACTAATGGCATTTCTCCACTGCAAGTACCGGCTCGGCTCTACTCAGCCCTGCTTGGCCCGGTTTGCTTTTCCACTGCTGGTACCGCATGGTACGGTGTTGGAACGGTTCGAGCAACCATGCCACCTCTTTTAGTGAGTTCTATCAAAAGTTCTTGCTAAAATATTTGTGATAAACAAGAGGTGGAACTTGTACAAAAGGACCTCATCTTTCAGGGATGCATAGGGCATCATGATATTTAAATAAGGGCCTAGTCATTGGACAGTGGAATGGTAGTGGACTAGACTTGGGTGTAGAGGATTGACTGGAGGTTTTGAACTTAATATAATAAAGCCATAACCAGAGGTGAAAAGAGAATAAGACCTTCCCACTAATAGTACCTTGTATTACTTGCTCTTATGCAGATTTTTTCCTTTGAAATGTTCAGAAAGTCTTAAAAGGTTCACTTTCAAATGGACTAAGAAACCAGCCCCTTCTTACAATACTGACGAATACAATTCTGACAAATTACTGAAGCCTGTTCACATTTTACTTTTATCAATACTAACAATATGTTCTGAGTGCCTTTTAACATTTGTCCTTTTTTTGTCTTTAGTACTGGCTGACAGAGAAAATGTACACTTCATCTATAGATTTGTACATTAGTCGAGCTGTAGCCTAAGCACGGATCACCTGGGATTAGCTGCTGGTCAATACGTTTATTTGAGTTAACCAGGGACCAGAAATGATTAGCTTTAGACGTGGCTTTGTTTGTAATTGCCACTGGGAAATCAATATGGCGACCAGTGAAGCTTGGCTCTGTAAAGCAAGGGGAATCCACTGTGTAATTAGAGCAAGACAGCATGCTATAACATTAGACTTTTCCATCAGCTTTTGTTTTACTGGTGCTGTAAAAAGTTATTGATCATCGAAGAGTTTGTTACACTTATTCCAAGGAAGGTATTTGCTATTCACCTAGCCAATAGTAGACCCTTGAGATGCACTAAGAAGTGTTTAATGGTAATTTTTTTGGCACATACCCACCCAAAAGGACAACAGGGGTTGTCAGTGTGTGAGTAGGTCAGTTTAAAGGGACTCTGCTGCAGGTGTGAATGGCAGGTATCTAAAGACTGCCTCCAAAATCTTCATATCACAGCAGAAGGTTCTGATAGTGTGCAAGCTTTCTTGCCTGCCTCTTGCACATTTCTATTGGTCAATAAGACTGACCAACAATGTGATAGCCAATAGGAATATGTGGGGTTTGGGTTTAATGGCAAGATCTGACATCGGGAAGTCTTGGAGCTTTGCCTGTCAGAATGGCTTTGGATTCAGCTTTGACAGCAGTGTTTAGAAGGCTGCCGATGCCTGCATTTTATACCTGCAACAGATTATTCTTTTTCAATACAGACATTAAAGAAAAAATCTTACTTCTGTAGTGCTACCTCCATGGGGGCAGCTGACACTAACTGGTTCCTTACTAACAAGAAAATTGACTGCTCATCTCTGCAAGCACCAGTCCATTCATACCTGCTCCAATGAACTGTCCTGGGGATGTCTTTTTGGTATTTTATTGCTTGAAAACGTCACCGGGGGGGGGGGTCAATGTTCCCCCTAAGTAGGCATGAATGTTGGACAGTCTAAGGCCTCATAGCTGAAGCCTATAGGGCGAGTCCTTTTGGCATCTAGTTACCTTGCACCAATGCACAACTGACGGTATCCAGTGCAGCTTCCAGTATGCTAACCAGTCACAGGGATTACTTTCAATTTAGGGACACTACTGCCAAGTCCCCAGGACAGCTGCCACCTTCCTTTGGGCATGGTCCAGTAAGTGGGACCGCAGCTTTTTGGACAAAATCCCTTGTTGTGTGGTTCTGCAATCAATTTCAAAGTCCAGCTTTGGCACTACTGAGTCCACAAAAGCAGCTGTTTGGTTCATGGGCAGTCTAAGGGCAGCACCCCCCCCCCCCCTGGCTCTGGAACCCTCCTGGGGAGGAAGAACTCCGCTCTCCACTGTCTCAAACTATTTATCTCCATTCCAGCCCCCCAATGGACACTCCTCTCCAGGGATTGGCTGGAACCTGATAAATGTTCAGGCTGGTCATTTTGAATCTCTTACCCTAAGCTCTGAAAGCTTCTTTTAGGGGCAGGGGGAAGCAATCAAATTTCTAGTCTGTGAGACCCTAAACAGGCCAGAGCAAACAAACGGTGCTCAATCCTATAAGGCCCTTTAGTTGAGATTACATAACCAATAACTAGGCATTTGGCCATTTGACCAGCCACTATGAGATCCTGTAGAAACATTTTCTGCTAGGCAAGTCATCATTGAACAGATTTTGTAAATTTAAAGAGCAGGGTGGACAATGTTCATCATACCCGAAACTAATAGTTTGGTTTCTGTTAGATGTTGGAAAGCTACATCACCTCAACACTCACTGTCGCTATGTAAACCTATATGGGCACTCCCAGAGCTGAAATGGAACACTTACAGTTGCTCCCTTTCTTTTACCAAACTGCCCCTAAATTCCAAGCAATCAATTGTGAAACCTCTGACACTGCCAGCAAGTATCGCAAGGTTCTTCAGCTTGTAAGCCACCAGCTTCCCCCTCTATCCTACACTGAAGTGAACATAGCCTGTCCACTGAGAAAATTCTCAAATTTTCTGTTTACTGTGAACAGCTGCCTCATTAATTTCCACAGTTCACAGCATAGACATCAAAATTGCTTGTTTTCTATTGGAATAAATCTTGGCAGAATGCCGGCCCACTATTATAAACACACATTATAGGGCTGATTTACTAAAGGCAAATAGACTGTGCACTTTGCAAAGTGCAGTTGCACTCTGCAAGAGCAGTTGCTCCAGAGCTTAGAAAAAGGGCAGAAGCTCTGCTGACTTTTATCATCCAATCATGTGCAAGCAAATATGCAGTTTTTTTTTTTTTCCTTGCACGTGATTGGGTATTTTTCGCAAAGTGAAGCTTTACCTCATTTACTAAGCTCTGGAGCAACTGCACTTGCAGAGAGCAACTGCACTTTGTAAAGTGCACATTCTATTTCTATTTACATTTAGTAAATTAACCCCTAAGTGCCAGTTCACACTGCAGCGGCACGACTTCGGGGGCGACCTGTGAAGTCACGTGCACCGCAACTTCGGCGCGACTTGCACGGACTTCATAAAATGAATGTCTATGCAAGTTGCTCCAGGTCGCCCCGAAGGAGTACAGGACCCTTTTTCTAAGTTGGAGCGACTTGTGATGCTCCTATTAGAACCGCTCCTGTACTACACAATGGACCGCGACGGTCCGCGACTTGTCAGGTTGACAAGTCGTACTAATGTGAATTGGCACTAAGTGTTCCTAAACTGTTAGACACCAACTGAAATCCCACAGTGTTTGTTCTGATCTTTGAGCGAAAATAGGTACCCAGTGAAAACCCACATAAGCATAGGAAGAACATGCAAACTCCATGCAGATAGTGTTCTGGCTGGCATTGCCATCTTATAACACTGGATATGTACATGTCCTTACTTTCAGTATGAGTCCCAAAGAACATAAAGCTCAGTCTCTGCTTATGGGTTAGTGGGTAGAGTCATGCAAGTCATTCCTTTTTGCTCCCTTTAGCCATCTGAGTATTCAAAACCAATAGGGTGTAGATAATTTTCGGGAGTCAGTATTAAAAACTTGTATTAAGATATTTTAGGCATCTTAGGTTTCATCAGTGCAAGATATGACTTTATTGGCTCTATGGTGTAGGGCCTGTGAGTCCAGGGAAACATTACTACCAGTAGACTGTTGAGGCAGTTCAAAAAGAACCAAAAAGGCCACCTCTAAAGTACTATGAGATACAGCCTCACCTTATTATAACAGAAAGATTTTTTACATATCCACATACATGTACATCTCATAAAATTAGAATATTATCAAAAAGTTATTTATTTTAGTAATTCATTTTAAAAAGTGAAACTCCTATGTTTTAAATAGATGCGTTACACACAGAGTGATATATTTCAAGCATTTCTTTCCTTTAATTTTGGTGATTATGGCTTACAGCCAAAATTTAGTATCTCAGAAAGACAGAATATTATATAAGACCAATAAAAAAAGGATTTTTAATACAGAAATGTTGGCTTAGTGAAAAGTATGTCCTTATACAGTATAGTATGCACTCCTTTTGCATGAATTACTGCATCAATGCGGTGTGGCATAGAGGCGATCAGCTTGTGGCACTTCCAAGGTGTTATGGAAGCCCAGGTTGCTTTGATAGCGGCCTTCAGCTTGTCTGCATTGTTGGGTCTGGTGTCTCTCATATTCCTCTTAACAATGGAAAATGTTGCATTTTATTTGGAAATCAAGGTCCCAGAGTCTGGAGGAAGAGCGGAGAGGCACAGAATCCAAGTTGCATAAGGTCCAGTGTGAAGTTTCCACAGTCCGTGATGATTTGGGGAGCAATTTCTAGAGCACTTTTTGCTTCCCTCTGCTAACCAGCTTTATTGAGATGCTGATTTATTTTTCCAGCAGGACTTGACACCTGCCCACACTGTCAAAACTACCAATACCTGGTTGAATGATCTTGGTATCATTGTGCTTATTTGGCCAGCAAACTCGCCTGACCTAAATCCCATAGAGAATCTGTGGGGTATTGTCAAGAGAAGGATAAGAGACACCAGACCCAACAATGCAGACAAGCTGTAGGCCACTATCAAAGCAACCTGGGCTTCCATAACACCTCAGCAAAGCCACAGGCTGATCGCCTTCATGCCACGCCTCATTGATGCAATAATTCATGCAAAAGGAGCCCCAGCCAAGTATTGAGTGCATACTATACTGTACATGGAAATACTTTTCAGTAAGCCAACATTTCTGTATTAAAAATCCTTTTTTTTATTGGTCTTATGTAAAATTCTAATTTTCTAAGATACTGAATTTTGGGTTTTGACGAGCTGTAAGCCATATTCATCAAAATGAAAAGAAAGAAATACTTGAAATATATCACTCTGTGTGTAACACATCTTCACTTTTTTAATTGAATTACTGAAATAAATTAACTTTCTGAGGATGTTATTATTTTATGAGATGCACCTGTAGAGTGATGCAAATCATTCCTGTTTTTCCCCTTTAAAAAATGTATTATGGAAAATGCACTGAGGTGAAGGAAACACTCAAAATGAATAGGAACACCTATGTTTCAAAATGGACAAAAACCTGTACCTCACCATTGTAATTTCCAACAGACATAGGTAACAAAACTTTAACTTATCTCATCACATACAGTTTCTCACAAAAGTGAGTACACCTCTCACATTTTTGTAAATATATTGTTATATCTTTTCATGTGACAACACTGAAGAAATCACACTTTGCTACAATGTAAAGTAGTGAGTATACAGCTTGTATAACAGTGTAAATTTGCTGTCCCCTCAAAATAACTCAACACGCAGCCATTAATGTCTAAACTGCTGGCAACAAAAGTGAGTACACCCCTAAGTGAAATTATGCAAATTATGCCCACTTAGCCATTTCCCCTCCCTGGTGACTCGTTAGTGTTACAAGGTCTCAGGTGTTAATGGGGAGCAGGTGTGTTAAATTTGGTGTTATGGCTCTCACTCTCTCATACTGATCGCTGGAAGTTCAACATGGCACCTTGTGGCAAAAAACTCTCTGAGGATCTGTAAAAAAGTACTGTTGCTCTACATAAAGATGGCCTAGTCTATAAGTAGATTGCCAAGACCCTGAAACTGAGCTGCAGCATGGTGGCCAAGACCATAGAGCAGTTTAAAAGGACAGGTTCCACTCAAAACAGGCCTTGCCATGGTTGACCAAAGAAGTTGAGTGCACATGCTCAGCGTCATATCCAGAGGTTGTCTTTAGCAAATAGATGTATGAGTGCTGCCAGCATTGCTGCAGAGGTTGAAGGGGTTGGGGGTCAGCCTTTCAGTGCTCAGACCACACTGCATCAAATTGGTCTGCATGGCTGTCGTCACAGAAGGAAGCCTTGATGCACAAGAAAGCCCACAAACATTTTGCTGAAGACAAGAAGGCAAGGGCATGGCTCACTGGAACTGTGTCCTGTGGTCTGATGAGACCAAGATAAACATATTTGGTTCAGATGGTGTTAAGCGTGTGTCGCGGCAACCAGGTGAGGAGTACAAAGACAACTGTGTCTTGCCCACAGTCAAGCATGGTGGTGGGAGTGTCATGGTCTGGGGCTGCATGAGTGCTGCCGCCATTGAAGGAACCATGAATGCCAACATGTACTGTGACATACTGAAGCAGAGCATGATCCCCTCCCTTCAGAGACTGGGCCACAGGGCAGTATTCCAACATGATAACGACCCCAAACACACCTCCAAGACAACCACAGCCTTGCTAAAGAAGCTGATGGTAAAGGTGATGGACTAGCCAAGCATGTCTCCAGACCTAAGCCCTATTGAGCATCTGTGGGGCATCCTCAAATGCAGTGGAGGTGGAGGAGCGCAAAGTCTCTAACATTCACCAGCTTCATGATATCATCATGGAGGAGTGGAAGAGGACTCCAGTGGCAACCTGTGAAGCTTCGGTGAGCTTCTGGTGAAGAGGGTTAAGGCAGTGCTGCAAAATAATGGGGGCCACACATAATATTGACACTTTGGGCCCAATGTGGACATTTTCACGTAGGGGTGTACTAACTTTTGTTTCCAGTAGTTTAGACATTAATGGCTGTGTGTTGAGTTATTTTGGGGGGGCAGCAAATTTACACTGTTATACAAGCTGTACTGCCACTACTTTACATTGTAGCAAAGTGTCATTTCTTCATTGTTGTCACATGAAAAGATATCATAAAATATTTACAAAAATGCGAGGGGTGTACTCACTTTTGTCCGATACTGTATAAACAAAATACCTAGGTGTTTAAACTCTTGACCAGGGTATTGGCTTGCCCACTACTCCACTGATTTAATATCCAAGCAGCCACACACAGCACAAACTGGAGTTTATTTGCCATAGCAGCCCTTTATTAACAAATTGTATTGTAGGCATCTCTACTTAACAGGGTACCTTCATAATATGGAAAGGTAGGCCTTCAGCCACAAAAAAACACAGACTCCGAGACAATAACACCGATAATCATAGATACAACCTTGAACAACCCAAAGTTCACCTTCACTGAACCACACAAAATAAGGGGAGAACCATACCTAAGACGGGTCCTTACCAATGTACGTTTTGTCCATAATGACCACCTTCAAGCACCTTGAACCACACCAGCAGAATATCTGCACAAAACCCATAACTGACCCAACAGAACCTAAACCATCCCAAAATAAAGAAGGGAAAGAGGGTGGGAAGTTTTCTCAGCACCATCTCTCTTCCAACTAAGGATCTCCTACTGACCATCCCACCAATCTGGTAAGCACACCTTAATTTCTCTTTACTTTAATCTACAGAAAAAACTCTCCTATGCCAAACCCTTTTTAACCCAGTCATGTTAGCCCTGTTTCCATGCCTCCCTTTTACTTAAGCCTAGTACACACGCAACGATTATCGGCCGACCGATTGTCCGTCTTTTATCCAGAGTGGTGTTTTGTTGGTTGGAATGTGCCTAGACTGCACACAAATTTTCTCGCCCAACAAAATTCTACTTCAGAAATGATGTCATGTGTTGGGTTGCTTTCTTTGTGTTCTTTCTTCACTGAGCATGCCCAGTCTTGCTCATTAGATTTTTCCCTGTCGAAATCTGTGTTTTGACGGCAGACAAAAATTTTATAGCCATCACACCAGATTTTTTTCGGCCGAAAAGTCAGAGTCGGTTGTCGGAAGCATCATACTAACAAGCCGAAAATCTGCAGATCGTCGTCGGATGAAAATTCCCTGCCGATTTTCGACGCGTGTGTACGAGGCTTTACTCTGGGCCTAACGTTAACGTAGAATTCAACCCAAGCAGATACAACAGCTACTACCCACCTGTAGAAAATTGCCTGTAGCTGCTTTTTCTGCAGCAGTCCTTGGTTCTATCTCTATTTCTCATGTGTGTTTAACTTCCTAGTCTTCATCTGTTTTTGGCATAACTTAAGTTAGCTTGTCACGATTCTTTGTTGCTTCTAGAGTCACTGGATCAATCCTTATATAATAGGACTGTTAGCATATGTCTGGTATTTACTTAAAGCATTTCAGCTGAATTACTCCCCCTGCAGCAGCAAATGCAATTAAAAATAAATGCGGACAAGGGATTTCTTTCTCTCGCTCTTTTTCTTTTTTTTTTTACGGACAGTTATATACTGTGATCTTGAAGATTGTATTCAGTGAAGTGAGTGAATGTGTCACATAGTCTCTGGCATCCTCCCGAGACACCAGGGGCCTGTCAGCCGCGGCGAATTGTGCCAGGAGATACCACAGGAGGCTGAGAACTGAAGCTATCATTTCTGCTTCCCAAATCTTTTCAGTTTAATCTCAGACACGTTTGTCAAAGATAAATTACAGGCTCTGATGTCAACTGAAAGGAGAGATAAATACATTTCCAAGTGCCTTTTTAAAGTTCACTTGACTGATTTTGCTTTGCTTTATTATGGCTTTTTTGTGTATTAATGGTATGACAATAGCAATGTCTCCTGATGGAAGAATAATATACCTTCCAGCAGTTCCAATTTAGGCAGGAACTACACTCTGCCTAAACATCCCCCCCCCCCCCCAAAAAAAAAAAAAAAAAACATACTTACTAGACCATGCAGTCCAGTGTTGTCTTGCTTGAAGAAAATGTTCTTCTTTTTCCTCTCTTCTTTAGTGCCGCCGCCTTTTATTGACATCTGGCATGTATGCGACATATCGGAAACAGCTTCTGAGGTGGCTACGTCACACCATCCAAAGGGCAGTTTTCAAGATGTTGTGCATGTGCACACATAATAATAATAACGAAAAGTGCAGCGTTAAATGTAAATGATAATAAATACAATGAAAAGGAATTCATTCAGAAAAAATGTGTAAAGACATGGAAAAATAAGGAGTGACCCAAAAAAGTCCAATGTAAAACAAATCCAAAAAAGTAAACGTGAACCCACAGAAAAGTCCAATATAAAACAAATCCAGGGAAATGAATGTGATAATGATCCTTTCTTCCTGTGACACCCGGGAAATGTGCAAAGTGGGGACACCACAGTGTACTAGTAAGAGAAGCAGCTTACCAGAAAGCGATGGCTACTCAAATGAATGAGACAGCCTCGCCAGACAAAGCATAAATCTCAGGACCTCCAAAAGACCATAGGTAGCGCCATAGAATGATAAGGTTCCTCAATGCAGCTCCATAGTGATCAGATGGGAGTATGAAAAAAATCAGCACACAGGACCATAGCGTAATTCCGTATAAAACAATGGTAAGGTTTATTTAAAAATAACTACTCACATGGATGCAAGACAAACAGGCATGGATAAAAGAGTGGCTAGGGATTCGATCGCGGCGTCCCACATGTATCCTAGTCCTAGTCTGGGCGTGACTGACCCCTGGATGTCTGCGCATGCGGGAAGGGAGATCTTATGCCATGCTGGTCAAGCAGGAGTTAGGCAGTAAAAAAAAAAGTAAGAAAAATCGTTTTTGACTTTTTAATAAATGATTATTATTATTTTGGTTTTGCTAATGCGAAAGGAGGAGGGAAGACTAGACAGAGGAGAGGAGACCTTAAAATTGGTCAAAGTTTTGCTTTAAGTTGAAAAATCCAGAAATTCAGCCAACCAAGGGACCAGCGCTAGAAAATAGGGTACATGCCTACATATACAGTAGAGGCTGATTTACTAAAGGCAAATAGGCTGTTCACTTTGCAAGGGGATTTTCCCCAGAGCTTAGTGAATGTGGCTGAAATTTAATGGTGCAAGGGATACCCAGTCGGTTGTAAGGAAAAAACAAAAACAGCATTTTTGCTCATGATTGGATTATGGGGGTCAGCAGAGTTTCACCTTCTTCACTAAGCTCTGAGGATAATCCCCGTTGCAGTGAGCAATTTCCCTTTCAAAGTGAACAGTCTGTTTTCCTTCAGTAAATCAACCCCCTAGTTTGAATGAGTATACATAGGAGGTGTTAGAATAATAGGTAAGTCATTTCACACTTTTATGTTTAAAAATCTTAGCAGTAATGAAAATCTTGATTGTTCTTATGGGCTTGATGGTAAATGAAATTAGATATTTAGGAGTATATTATTGGTAAAACTTTAAAAAACTTTACAAAGAAAAGAGTATTGCGGTTCAGTTTCAAATACAGAATGGACAGTCAGGCCAGTTTTCCTTAGGTGTCCCAGGGCATGCATATCACTTGAGAGGACTATGGCTCCATCAACCATCATTCCCTTTTGCCAGTTTTCAGAAACCCAATGTGCTCAAGGGTTCCAAAAATTGTAAATTAATTGGCCTTTTGTGATTGGCTCCCTACAGGTTTATTTTATTTGCTTCAAGTATGTACAGTTAGAGCCAAGACCTCCTTGGACATTTTACAAGAATCCACTAGGAGGACTGATGTTGCCAGTTTTAACGGCTTGGCAGTGTTCTTCATGGTCCTGACTTCTTGCTTGCTGTGGTGTTACCTGATAACTAGGCATGTCTCTTGGGTTGTTGCACAATAGAGACATGATGTAGATTCCTGACCAACTAACCTGTGTTAGACTGTTCACTGTGGCCTACATACACTGCTATAAGGTCATACCACTGGTAGCTAGATGACCATGAGGATTTTTCTCATAGGGCTTTGCATTAGCCTTCATCAATAAGGCCAACACAGAGCTCTGATATGAGACCTATACAGAAGAACCAAGCGTGCTCTAGGCATGATGTAAATAAGTAGCTATGGATGTCTTGTCTTCTAAGGTGACCTTAAAAGAGGGCTGTGTTTGCATCTAAGCTGGCCACAAAACATAACCTAGAAGCAATTTCAGAAAAAAACAAAAACCCTAGGAAAAAAAAAAAAAATCTGTAGGGTTTACATAATTCAGTCATTCTCAGTGGAGAAATCTTTTTGGACTACCAGAGGAGCATTTCTGTCTGTGATTCGGGTGTCAGCCACTATGGCATATTTGTGGGGTGAGCTCAGATGGCCATGGTTCTCATTGACTCCCAGTAATCCTAGAGCAGAATGGCCATAGAAAGCAAATTTGTTGGGATTGATGGTTAAGTAATAAACAAGCAAAAAATTGGGGGAGCAAACCCTGAACATGTATATCTAAAGCCGGTGCAGCTATGAACCAAGCGACATGTATATTAAAAAAGAATAGCGCACACATGCAAAAGAAATGACTATCAAATATGGAGACAATCCATAAATAAAAATGGGGATTTAGTCCCACCATATGGCCATATCGTGCTCAAGCCCACCACTACGTCAAAGTAACCCATTATCAGTGGGTCCTACACTATCCATAAAAAAGGGGTGAATCCAGCCTCTCTAACCCTTGGAGACAACACTCCTTGATGGTTAAGTGCCAATTTATATCAGAACAGTGAGCTGATGTAGCACAGTGCGTTAGACATTTTGAATGCAACACACCTCAACACATGAAAAGATAGGTGCTGTTTGCATATTTTAGCAACACACTATATATGATGTGTTGTGTTGTGCTGTGTTTCAGGGCTCAGGCATTTTGAAAGTGGGTTGGCGTGCCATTCAAAATGAATGGCAGTGCAATGCACTAATACAACTAGCGTAATTATAGGGCCCTAAGGTATGAGGACTTTGCTCCCGGCTACTTTGCTGGGAGTGTGCTGTGAGTCCACTCTTAGCATAGAAACATTGACCGTCCATGGATGAATATGTGAGATGGGTGAGCGGTAAAGTCCAAGTGTTGCAGTGGGAGGGGAAGGGTTGCAGTGGTACAAAGTATGATGTTAGAGTGAAGGTCTGCTTCAAGAAGATGAATAAAACACAATTGTTGATCGGTTGTTATAGGTTCATTTCCATTGTTAAATAAATTCTGATGCAATATTAGGGTAGACATATACTGGACTATTGATTCATAAATTCTTACACCCCTATTATTTTAAAGGCAGCAGTGTGTTTTCCAAGCAACGTTGAAAGAAAATCCATGCATATAATACATAGCAGTAAGCAATAAGGAGTTTGGTAAGCAGAGTGGAAAATCAATATAAAATGTATATAAAATGTGAGTGAGAAAAGCCGACACATATAAATAGTGATAATCGATGGCGTTTAAATGACTACTTTTATTGAATGGGCATTTAAACTATGATACATTTGATTTGAAGAGAATTGGCTTAGATTTACTGTATAGTTTTCAATCTATACTTGCCCTTGCTGTGTAGAGTCATATTTAAAGTAAATGTAAACCCTAACTTCGCTTTTTTCCAACCTTCTGGCCCATTAAATAAACCATTTAAAGCTGATATATATGTCCAAGAACTACCAAGAAAAAAACCCAATACAATAATTTTCTTCTAAAAATGTTAATTCAATAAATTGTCAATGTGCTGTAAAAAAAGATTGAATTAAAAAAAAAAAAAAATTCAGTAAGTGCGGCAACCACAATAAACACAAATTAACATTTTCCAACCTAATCAGATGTTTGATCCATCCATAAAAAAAAAATTGAAAGATTTTGGAAAACAACATATATGTCTCAAGGACCCAATAGGTATTATATCTACAACATATAACCCATTATTTGAAGGCGAAGCCCATAAACCACTGCAATATGTAGAGTGACGGAAAAAAGACCTGATTAAAAGCATTGACCAGGAGGATTGGAGACAAATCTAGTACACCACATCCCACTGCTCCATAAATGCCTCATATATAGATTCTAATTTTTAGCTCCTCATGCACTGGTACATGGTCCCACAAGATTGGTGAATTTATTCTTTTTGGTGTTGAGATTATGCTTCAGGGGCTCCTAAACCCCAGCCACACTTTTTCATTAATAGTGGGCCTATCCCTGCATTAAGATATTTTGGAGTGGGGTGTATCGGATGGTCTACAGTCTTCTGGTGGAAAGGCATCCTAAAAAATCCTAAGGTAGCCCTCCAAAATTTGAAGCCTGAACAGTGCATAGCTGCCAAATTTCGACCTCCTTACATTCCTTTTCACAAAAGTAAGTAAGTCTTAACCAAAGCATGGTGGTCCTCCACCTCCCTCATAAATCAGGTGAAAAATAAATTGGCATGGTATCACTTGAATGAAAAGATGTCTGCAATCCTTAACAACAAACTACAAAAATAAAAGTAGGTTTGGAACCCCTGGATTGAGCATTACATACTAAGGGACTTTGATCAATCCCTCTTGACCATGTAACTGACCTATCAATCTACTCATTCTATCCTGAGAAAGCCCTACGCTTACCCCCGGTGGATTCCCTCCTCCCCATGTCCTACCTACCATATCTCTCCAGATTCCCTTCTTTCTCTTCCCTTACTCAAATTTTATTCCAATGTCTCAAATTCAAATTCTTTTGTTGGCTTTTAAAGCACAATTAAATTAATACAGCAGGTTCTTTACTGGAGAGAAATGTAAACATTAAATACAGACATGGTATATCTAATTACAGATACCTAATAAATAATATCTCGAATAGTGCAAATGCTTTCCTTGATTTAAATTGCACTTTTTGTAAGGTATGTTTACAAACCATTGAATAAAATTTTATTGAATCTGAAATTGTTTAGAAAACACCTACATGTGCTTTAGTAGGCTGGAATGTCAAGGCAATGGGATAACTGAATTACTGGTTTAAGACGTGTGGCCACCTGTAGGCTGGCTTCACACTGAGAAAGTATGTTGGGCTGCCATTCAGAAGGAATGCCACCACATTGAATCAACATGCAAAACAGTGTGACCATGTGAATGGGGCTCATATTGACAGGTGTTCTTATCCTGGTCAGCAAATCTGTTGACTTTATTGGATGGTACACATGACAGTTCAGAGGCTGTGTTTGACCTGCTTTGCATTTCGCTGTGTTTCTTTGGGCACAGCGTGTCCTTTTGAGGTGAATTTGAACTGCAGGCAAAGCTAACCAAGTGCAGCCGTTCCCTGTCAAGTACTGTGTTTTTCATTTGAACACAGCTGCATGAGTTCTAATGGAAAACATTGTGTTTTACAAGATTGTCCATCGACATAAGCCTTTACTCTCCAGGACAATCCATCACTGAGTTTGACTTCATTGCATGGGTTTGTGATGGACATACTGTGTGATTTAAGCTGAGAATATCTCACTTACTTGAGTTCCAATGAGCAAAGGGTGGGGATAGACTTTTAGGCCCCTTTCACACACTCCATCCGTCGGACGGATTCCGTTTTTCTCAGCGGGGGATCGATCTGCTGATCCACCGCTGAGCAGGAGGATGACAGCTGTGTCTCCGTGCTGTGTGCGGAGACACAGCTGTCAGTTCCCCATGCATCTCTATGGGGGAAATCGGATGGGAACGGACCGTTGGTCCCTTCTCATCCGATCCGATCCACTGGACGGAAGGAAAATAGGGTTTCCATCCATCCAGATTTGACGGGTCGGATCGGATGTCAGCGGACATGTCATAGGGATGCATGGGGGGGCGTTCAGATCCGCCAAAAAAACGGACAGGGGATCTGAACGGTCCGCCTGTGTGAAAGGGGCCTAAAGTGTAACTGAACTGAACCTCTTCAGTCCATTGTGAATGCTGCTGCCAGACTGCTACCTTACCAACCATTTGGTTTTTGCTACCCCTCTATTAATCCCTCCATTGGCTTCGGCTCACCCAAAGAATAAAAAATCAAAAGATTAAAAACCACAAACAAAACCATCCACAACTCTACCCCCAGCTACATCACCAACCTCATCCCTAAATACCAACCAAGTCATTCTTTGCTCCTCCCAAGACCCCCTGCTCTCTAGCTCCCTCGTCAATTCCTACCTTGCTTACCTCCATAACTTCTTCAGGGCTTCTCTCATCATCTTGAACTCTCTACTCCAATCTGTTTGACTACCTCCTACTCTGTCTTTAGATAATCCCTGAAAACCCTTTGGTCCGGGGGGCTATCCTACCTCTAACTAATAAACTGTGCTTTAACATTCTTCTTCAGCTTATCCCTAACAGTTATTACCTTTTGTATCACTTGGCCCTTCCTTTTAGATTGTAAGCTCTAAGGAGCAGGACCCTCAGATTCCTCATGCAATGAATAGTATTGTAACTGTACTGTCTACCTCTATTTTGTAAAGCACTGTGCAAACTGTTTAGCAGCTGCTGGTTTGACCAGAAATTTGTGGACTGCCACAGAGAATGTTGGGCACAAATACAGTGTAAAAGAATATCATTCATTTAAAAATAAGTGAACAACAAAAATGTAAACACACCTCCAAAAAACCAAACTGTGCAAAACAAACCAGATAACCAAACAAATGGTAACACACAATGCACAATTGCCTAAGGGCTCTTTCACCAAAATATGGCCAAACATAGAACAGGCGCAGTGTGAAATACCATTGAATAGATCACCATGGTGTCTGGGTCATTTACCTCGAGATATGATGCGACATCCGACAGTTGGGATAACGATTCGCATATGTGCAAAACTTTTCTATAACTCAGATCTCTCTACAAAATATTCACCAATATCACCAATATTGGGGAATCCACAATTTACCCCGGGATATCAAGATGGGCAGTTTTGTAATTTGAGAAAGGCTGGGATATTCCAGGCCTCTCACTTTTTACTGACAGGGGCATGGGTGACGGCAAATAACCTGACTTTGGCAGAAGGGGGGTATGGATTAGACCCTTGGAGAGCATCCCAATTAAAACACTTCTTAAAATCCCTACCCCCCCCTGAAGAATTTGACAGGCCCCTCACCACCTTCGAGAGTATGTGTGTTCAGACAGGGGGGATATCCCACGTACTCTCAAAAATTTATGCCTTGATAGTCACACCATCTGCAGAATATAGACCACAATACATTACTAGCTGGGAGAAAGAACTGAAATATAAATTTACAGAAAAACAACTTCAACACATAATGAAATTTACATTTAAATCTTCAATTTGCACACGCATTCAGGAGACTAACTTTAAACTACTATCTAGGTGGTATTACACACCGACACGCCTACACATATTTAACCCACAAGTATCTGAAAGATGTTGGCGTTGTCAGGAAGAAAAGGGGACCTTACTACATATTTTCTGGGAATGCCCTAAGCTTGAGAGATTCTGGAGTCAAATACGGGAGATAACACAGAAATTTACCGAATATAGAATACCCGAGGGACCTCTATTCTTTCTCTTTCATGCATTGGATATAACAGGTAAACAATATAAACAATCCATTATACCTCATTTACTGGACTCTGCCAAAGCTTGCATACCTCTTCGATGGCGGGACTCTAACCCCCCGACCATTAGTATGTGGCGGAACAAAATAGAAGAAATAAATAGGTTCGAACGCATGATTTATTCAGCACAAGGCCGACAGGAACAACATAGTAAAAAATGGATACTGTGGAACCAGTTCATAGAAACAGATGAAGGGAAGGCGTTGCTTATGGATCCATAGTGATATGGAGACGAGGAAGGCGGGGGATATAAAGAAACCCTTGTTGGATGGATACGTAGACAGATCAAGAGAATACCTGATCACAAGGTAACACGAGGGCACTGAGACACAATTTTTTTTTTTGTTGTTGTTTTCCACAAGGTAGAGACACAAGTCACAAGTAGGTCAAGAAGATGGTCATGATAAACACAAAGAGAACACTCAGAACACTCAGAACAAGGAATGCGTAGATAGATTAAAGAGAACACCAGATTACAATGGAACACAAGGGTATAGTGACACCCCTTTTTTTTTTCTCTCCTCCCCCTTCCCTGTCCTCCGCCCGCCCCCCCCCCCCCCCCACGTGCTCTCTTCGCCTTTCTCTCTTTTATAAAGGATAGCCATCCCGGCTCCCAGATAGACGAATACCCAAGGAGATGAATACATCTCTTTGGGATGGCCATAACATTGGTAGGAGACGTAAGGAAAGAAGAATTAAATAAATAGAAATGAGAGGAAGTCATAAAATGGATAGGATGGTCATAGATCCGGAGACCAGAGAGATACATAGATCTAGAGGGTAGAGTCTGTTTCTTTTCCCTTTTTTCCTTTTTTTTTTTTTATTATAAAAGGATTGAGGGATGGACCAAAATATAAAAAGCGTAACATGTTGTGAAAAGCTCTTTCCCCCCCCCCCTTTTTTTTTTTTTTTTGTTTTTTCTTTCTCTTTTGGTGTAAAAATAAAATAAAGATATAGGGACACGGGAGCTTTTTCTTTATTACTCTTCCCCTATTTCAGAATGAGGAAGTTCGGATAGAATTTGAGACCTCTTAGAATAAACATTCAAGGTTAACAATTTATGGATGTATGAATATAATGATAACAATTAAGTGTTAGTTGTTAGTTTTTGCTTTATTTTTTGTTTGATTTAACTGGACCAGATCTCATGAATATTGTAGATGTAAATCTCCTGTGTACCTTCTTTTTTGTAAATAAATAAATTAAAAAAAAAAAAAAGATAACCAAACAAATGGTAACACACAATGCACAATTGCCTAAGGGCTCTTTCACATGGCCGCTCCGTTTGTGTCATCCGCTCTGTGTGTCCGCATATCATCCCATCCGTTTGCAGATGATATGCGGACATAATGTAAGTCTATGGGCATTGCGGATGACACCGCTGACATCCGATTTTCCTTCCTTTCCGTTTTTTACACGGAGGAAAAATAGGGTTGGGTTCCATTCCAAAAAACGGAACAGAACTGAAAGGAAGAAAATCGGATGTCAGCAGATGGTATTCCGCTGACATCCGCAATGACTTACATTATGTCCGCAAATCATCCGCAAATCATCCGCAAAAAAATGGATGATTTGCGGACAAGCAGAGCGGCCGTGTGAAAGAGTCCTAAACCAAATATATACAGCAAATAGGGAATGCAAGCATAATTGTAGCAGAGCCAGGGTCATACCTGGGAGATCAAGCAGAGGTAACTGGGAGCAAGACAGGACAGAGAGAGGGTAACAGGAGACAGAGAGAGCAGGTGGGAAGGAATCAGGCCGCAGGATCAGGATCAGGGTCCAGGAACAGGAAACAGGATGCAAGATACAGGAACACAGGCCCGCAGGTCAGGGACACATGGAGACAACACCAAGGCAACAAGAGAAGGGCAGAGAGGACTTAAATATACTTCCTACAAGGAGCATCAGGTGATGACTAATGATATGAGCTTCTGGCTGCTGAGAGACACTCTCTGGTGGATGCTGGAACTGCAGCCTATGGGTCTGGGAGCCACAGTGCCACCGGCAAGTGAGCCCTTTCCTGACACTGTTGGTGCTATATAAATCCTGTATAATGATAACAATAGCTATATGAAAAAGTAAAGATTTCCTCTTACTGGAAAAAATGTGTAATGTTCATTATGTCTAAGCAGTACCCTGAAAACATGTACCTTTTTGTTTGAGATTCCTCCTGAAAATAGCAGTGCACTTCCAGGTTGGCACTCCTGTACCTTAAAACTCCTAGCTGCATATCTGCAGTGTGAGATCTAAGGCACTGCCGCCTATGCCTCTAATGGGCCATACACACTATAAGATTGTCTAAAGACTTTTTCCTTTAGACTTGCCAAAACCATATAATATGAGGTCAAACCTAAACACTTTCAATTTGTATGCAATCTGGCAGGCCCTTGCACTACATAGAAAAGGTAAATCTGAAGGAAATCTAACCACAAAAGTTTGATAGTGTGTATCCAGCTTAAGTCTCATGAGATTTGGAGAGAGATTTGGTGATGTCACTACTGTGCGGCTGACTGTTTTCCTGGCTGGAGATGAGAAAGCAAAGCCCTGCCTATACCAAGATGGCCACCTCCATACAGCGACATGGTGCAGAACAAAGTATGGTAAATAGTAATGGGGAAAAGATCAGCTTCAGGGAGACCACAGGCAATACTGGTGACTAGCTCTTTGCCCTCTGACTGCCTTTTTTGGGCAAAGCTTCCAGAGTTTTATACTTTTTTAATTCCATACTTCTTTAAGAGATTAAACTTGTGTCTTGTTTGGCCACATATTTTATTTATTGTAACACTCAGGGAAAATTCCATTATCTTTTCACTGTTCAGAAAAAAAAACAGCTACCTATGACTAAGAATGTTGCAGTATATTGAATCAACAGTCTTATTGTGCTTATCTATTCTCTGTAGCTGAATCACACAATCCGCCGCTCGGGCATTCACAGAAATTTTACATTGCCTGGTTATTGTGAGCCTTTATTTTATCGCCCTTGCTAAATTGAAAAAAAAAATTCAAGTAATTACACTGAATTTAAGATGTGATCTGTCTTATTGGTTTGTCACGGGAATAAACTACAGTTTATTTCTGAATTCCCATCTTGTGCTGTACACTCTAATAACTGTACAGCAGCAATCGATACAAACGTAAAGGTACAGAGGAACTTTTTTTTGTGTGACTCACAAAACTCCAGCAGTTCTTATGGTGACGGCACGTAGTTTGTTTTTTGCAGTTATATTCCGCTCTTTTAGCTGGAGGCAATATGACATTTTCTCACTGTCTGTTTTTACTCTGTAAATGCCAAACCAGCGAACTACAACTGCGTGCATGGAACATTTGTGGTGCTTCTGCATTTATCTGAATAGGTTGCATTTGGCAGTGGTACTTCCATCTAAATGCGACTGAGTGGCATGGGAGCCAATTTTGCAGACAGTGTCAGTTGTTGGGTGTAAAGCTGGATACACACTATACAACTTATGTTGGTAGATTTCCTTTAGATTTACCTTCAGCTATGTAGTGCAAGGGCCTGACTGATTGCATACAAATTAAAAGTGTTTAGGTCTGACCTCATATTATATGGTTTTGGTAAATCTAAAGGAAAAAAATCTAAAGAAAATTGTATAGTGTGTATCCAGCTTAAGGCTGGATACACACTATACAACTTTTGTGGTTAGATTTTCTTTAGATTTACCTTCAACTATGTAGTGCAAGGGCCTGACTGATTGCATACAAGTGTTTAGATTTGACCTCATATCATATGGTTTTGGTAAATCTAAAGGAAAAAATCTAAAGACAATGGCCCATGAGAGAACCATTTGCAGGAAGATGATAGCATCCAATCAGTAGATAGGAATGAAGCCAGGGCACAAGCGAGAGATCTTAAACAGCCAGGCAGCAAGGTACCGAATAAGAAGGCAGGGACAATGTGAAGATGCAAGTCAAAATCAGGAAGCGATGTTAGGATAAAAGCTAAGGTCGGCATCAATTTGACAGTGAGTTACCAAATCAGAAGGCAGAATGCAGAATCTGAAACACAGGCTGAGGTCCCATCGAGCAAACAAGCATCAAGAGATAGGTCCAAGGCAAGCTGGGTCAAACATGGGAAGACAGAAAGCAGGTCAGGTCAGATATTATTCAGGAACTAGCTGAAGACCATGCAGCAATCTGTTCATGTCATACTCCAGTCTAAATAGACCATTTGGCACCAAAACCAGCGCTGAGCGTGCATATACACCTTTGCGCACACTTATACATCCACACATGTGGCTAATATACTTCTGGTAGTATTTTTAAGCCCAAAAATGCATGGGCCAGCAGTGGAACACACTGGACCAGATTTTCTCAACCAGGGTTCCATGGAACCCTTGGGTTCCTCCAGAGCTTGCTAGAGGTTCATTGAGCAATGAGCAATTTCTGCCTCTCAGTCTCAGATAAGCTCCCACTGACACAATTGATCTATTTAGCTATTTGTAAGAGGGTAATTCTTCCCAATTACTACAAGTGTAAGGAGCATGCTTCCCACTGACCATCACACTAATGTTTTACGAGTTGTAAATTTAGTAATTTTTAGCTGGGTTCCTTGAGGCCGGAAAGGTACTTCAAGGGTTCCTTTGTGTCGAAAATGCAGGGAGAGGCTTAACTAAACTATCTTATAAATGTAAGCTGTCAGAAGAGGGGGGGGGGGGGGGTTGATTACTATTATCCTGTGACCCTAAACCCATCTCCTGTTCAAGTTATTCAGCAATAAATTCTAAATAGACATCCCTTATCCTGAGCTTAAATGGTCGGTGTGCATGGAACTGTGCTTTTGAATTGCAGCTTCTGTAGTATTGTGGGAGACCTGGGCATATTCTCAGTGACCCCTGTGGGGGTAAGCACTACACTTCAGAACAGCATGTAGCATCAGATTGCCTGGCTCTGTGTCATCAGCCTTATATAGCACACGATAATAAATAATGTGCATGGCTGCCTGCTAATTTTGCAGCTATAGGCACTGCTGTATAATTTATGGGGAAGGCTCTAGCACAGTTACTGCCCAAGTTGTGCTCAGTGCTAATCAGCAAAGTCTGTACAGCAATGAAAACAGCCATGCTGATGTAAGCAGCAGTGGTATGAACAATTCCCTTAGCCCACCTTCTCTGGTATGTATAAAGCCCTGGATTCTACAGAGTTCTCTACAATCAGTGATCAAACATTGAGTGTCAGATAAAAAGTCACTGCTTGGTTGATTGGGGGGGGGGGGGTAAACTTGCTTTGTTGAGTTTCTGAGGCACTGCAAATACATTCAAAGCTGAAGGTTAAATTTACACCTGTGTTTTTGGCCGACGGCGTGAATGGGAGAAAATCAGAGTGGGGGTCCTGGCGATGAGCTGATGGAGGTAGGCAGCCTGATTGATACCAACTGTCTGCATCCAGGGCAAATCACTCATAGGTAATCATCAGATACTGGAAAAAGAGAGGTACATTGAGGCTAATGTGGACTTTCATGGTACCATACAAAGGCTTAACAAAATCATTATGTTTAAAATTTAATTTTATTCCAAAATGTGTTAAAACATACATACATCTAAAAAGTAGACACAAAGCTCTGTGTTTTAAACATTTAGCTCTATAAAATCATAGATGGGGTGACCTTTAAAAGATAACCATTGTCTGTTTAAACAAATACCATCTGGGTGTTGGGCGCTTGACATGTTTTGTAGGGAGATCACTGCTTCTTCAGGAGCTCATACCATTATATTATAGAGCAATAAACACATTTAGTGCTGCAATACAGAATAGAAAAGATGATTAGTTCAGATTAAAAATCAAGGTAAAATTGTGGTGAAAGCCCATGCATTCTGTCCTATGTGAGGTGAGGTCCCCCGCAGGAAGCCACAGGGTACAAGTCTGTCCCGGCAAATGCGGGAATCCCACACAAAGGGGAGAGCTAAACAATCCCTTGTCTAACCAAAAGATGGGAAAGAGTAATATGTTAGAAAAATATGTATTAAAGCAAAAGTTTGTTATATGGATGGTGTTCATATAGATACAGTATCTCACAAAAGTGAGTACACCCCTCACATTGTTGTAAATATTTTAATATATTGTTTTATGTGACAACACTGAAGAAGTGACACTTTTCTGCAATGTAAAGTAGTGAGTGTACAGCTTGTATAACAGTGTAAATTTGCTGTCCCCTCAAAATAACGCAACACACAGCCATTAACCTCCCTGGTCGGTATTCCCGAGTGTGGCTCGGGGTGAAATTTCAGTGCCATTAGCGGTAACCCGGAGCCACACTCGGGGTACCGCCAGGGAGAAGTCATTGGATCCTGGAAGAGGTTACTTACCTTGTCCCCAGGATCCCATGATGTATTCCGGAAGTGTACGGAGGCTGGATCTTCCGCCTGATGCTGTGTGCCCTGGCTTCTGTTCCCTGCGAGCGTCTTGTCGCGTCGTAGGGGGGTGGAACCAGCGGCAAATTCAAAAAGTAGAACACACAAACACACTGATATATTGTAATCCTACTGGATTACATTACTAAATACAGTAAATTTACCTTAGTTTGCCCCCCAGTGCCCTTGCCTGCAGTTTTACTGTACAATATATATATATATATATATATATATATATATATATATATATATATATATATATATATATATATATATATATACACACTTTAACTTATTTATAGTTATTTATTATATTATAATTTATGATTTTGTGTTTCAAACTTTATCATACCCAAGATGTTATAAAGAAGAACGCACGGTTCTCATATGTAAATAGTTGGTTTGAGCTGCACGTCCTTAAGAATTACATGCAAAATAATGGTACCGCTTTCAGCGTCTAAAATCTGAAATAATCATACCGCCAGGGAGGTTAATGTCTAAACCGCTGGCAACAAAAGTGAGTATACCCCTAAGTGAATATGTCCAAATTGGTCCCAAAGTGTCAATAATTTGTGTGGCCACCATTATTTTCCAGCACTGCCTTAACCCTCTTGGGCATGGAGTTCACCAGAGCTTCACAGGTTGCCACTGGTGTCCTCTTTCACTCCTCTATGAAGACATCACGAAGCAGGTGGATTTAAGAGACTTTGCGCTCCTCCACCTTCTGTTTTGAGGATGCCCCAATGAGGCTCAATAGAGTTTAGGTCTGGAGACATGTTTGGCCAGTCCATTTCCTTTACCCTCAGCTTCTTTAGCAAGGCAGTGGTCATCTTGGAGGTGTGTTTGGGGTCGTTATCATGCTGGAATACTGCCCTGCGGCCCAGTCTCTGAAGGGAGGGGATCATGCTCTGCTTCAGTATGTCACAGATACTAAATATACACAGTGACATACTGTATATATCGTAACTCACTGTAACAAGCAGATGCTAAGCAACATTAGTATTGCAGGTAAGAAAACTTCCTGTTTTGATTTAATTTCAATCCTGAGAGGGCTTATTCAGAGAGGGCATACTCTGAAGCTCAGCATCTGCTTGTTACGTTGTGTTATAATATATATCTATAAGAACATCATCCATATAAAAAACTTTTGCTTTAATACATATTTTTCTAACATATTACCCTTTACAATCTTTTGGTTAGACAATGAACTGTATAGCCCCCCCCCCTTTGTGTGGGATTCCCACATTCCCTGGGACAGACTTGTACCCTGTGACCTCACAGCAGGTAGGACAGCATGCATGGGCTTTCAGCACAATTTTACCTTGATTTTTAACCTGAACTAATCATCTTTTCTATTCTGCATGGCAGCACTAAATGTGTTCATTGCTCTATAATATAATGGTATAAGCACCTGAAGAAGCGGTGATCTCCCCGCGAAACATGTCGAGCACCCAACACCCATGGATGGTATTTGTTTAAACTGACAATGGTTATTTTCTAAATGTCACCCCGTCTGTGATTTTATAGAGCTAAATGTTTAGGACACAGAGCTTTGTGTCTACTTTTTAGATGTATGTATGTTTTAACACATTTTGGAATAAAACTAAATTTTAAACATATTGATTTTGTTTAGCCTTCGTATGGTACCATGAAAGTCCACATTAGTCTCAATTTACCTCTCTTTTTTCATTTTCGATAGGACATACAGTATCCCACCAAAGTGAGTACACCCCTCACATTTTTGTAAATATTTTATTATATCTTTTCATGTGACAACACTGAAGAAATTACACTTTTCTACAATGTAAAGTAGTGAGTGTACAGCTTGCATAACAGTGTAAACTAGCCATTTTCCCTCCCCAGTGTCATGTGAATCATTAGTGTTACAAGGTCTCAGTTGTGAATGGGGAGCAGGTGTGTTAAATTTGGTGTTATCACTCTCTCATACTGGTCACTGAAAGTTCAACATGGTACCCCATAGCAAAGAACTCTCTGAGGATCTGAAAAAAATAATTGTTGCTCTACATAAAGATGGCTTAGGCTATAAGAAGATTGCCAAGACCCTGAAACTGAGCTGCAGCATGGTGGCCAAGACCATACAGCAGTTTTACAGGACAGCTTCAACTCAGAACAGGCCTCGCCATGGTAGACCATAGAAGTTGAGTGCACATGCTCAGCGTAATATCCAGAGGTTGTCTTTGGGAAATAGATATATGAGTGCTGCCAGCATTGCTGCAGAGGTTGACAGGGTGGGGGGTCAGCCTGTCAGTGCTCAAACGGCATCAAATTGGTCTTCGTGGCTGTTGTCCCAGAAGGAAGCCTCTTCTAAAGATGATGCAAAAGAAACCCCGCAAACAGTTTGCTAAAGACAAGCAGACTAAGGACATGGATTACTGGAACCATGTCCTGTGGTCTGATGAGACCAAGATAAACGTATTTGGTTCAGATGGTGTCAAGCGTGTGTGGCAGCAACCAGGTGGGGAGTACAAAGACAAGTGTCTCTTGCCTATAGTCAAGCATGGTGGTGGGCTCTATAAGGCTACGTATATCAGTAGGGACTGTCCGTGTAAATTTGATAAAGTATGGAAGCTGTGGCTGGATTCTCCGGCTTTAACCTCTGCTGATCGGTCCTGAGTGTCCTAGCAGCATAGTGTGCTTGAGTGGCTGTGAGATGTGTGCTGTTGAATGCTTACATTGACTGCCTGCTACGTGGGAAAGGGAAGTTTATTTTATTACAATCTATTATCTATTCTTTATTATTCCTAAGGCGAATGCTGACATATGCTGTTCACTGAGTTTACTTTTTGCTGGCACTACTGTATAGGGATTCTGTAGGTACGCTGGGAATCGATTGAGGGGTTTTGTCTAGCCTCTTGGAGGCATATCCGCTATTGCACTAGACCTGCTGGGTGGAGCCTGGGGCGGTGGGTGGGTGGTGCAGGGGGGGAGGGGGGTTTGCTGGCCTGTTGTCAGCTGTTTTTCTTTTTAAGTGTTTGCCCTGCATGGCATTGTGTTGTGTTTGTTCTATTCTTGTTTAAAAGCAATAAACAGAAATTTACAAAAAAAGCATGGTGGTGGGAGTGTCATGGTCTAGGGCTGCATGAATGCTGCCGGCACTGGGGAGCTACAGTTCATTGGTTGAATTAGGAATACCAACATGTACTGTGATATACTGAAGAAGAGCATGATCCCCTCTCTTCGAAGCCTGGGCAGCAGGGCCGTATTCCAACATGATAACGACCCTGTCTCTAGACCTAAACCCTATTGAGCATTTATGGGGTATCTTTAAATGTAAGGTGGTGTAAGATATATCTAAAGATTTACAAAAATGTGAGGGGTGTACTCACTTTTGTGAGATACTGTAGGTACCTTTCTTACACGTGATTTATGCTGGCACCTCCCCTTATTTCTAGTCACTACATATTGTTTACATGAGAGTGGCTGCAATTATCAGCGGGAGTTTGCAGCCTCTCATTGCTTTCAATGCGGCTGCCTCCTGCAACTAATCACCAGGAGCCCCCTCACCCCTGGCAATTTTCTCACATCTACAGACTGTCAAACAGAAACGCAGGTGTGATGATCTATATCTGATAACTAGAGAGCCCCTGGGGATCTAGTCAATGCTACATACAATGATAGCCATGATCGCCTTGATACTGCTCCAGTGGCTTCCACTCTGAACAATAACCACAGGAGGTGGGCGTGCTTAAACAGAGATGAATATTCAAATGGTCTTTGACCAGGGAGGTTGGATCAAGAAGAACAAGCAAAGAGTAGGAATGGGCTTGGGCAGCTGCTTCCTGGCGGGATTGGGCAGGTGGGATCCCTAACATGGCTGAGCCAATCTCTAGCAATAAGTAATAGAGAAAAGCATAGATAGACAGAGAAGAAAGGGAAAATATAAACTAAAGGAAGATATTGGGTGGCCACTGAGAGGAAGAACTTTTATGATTACTTCATAAGTTAGTGATCCAGGATGCTCTAGAAGAGTTTTAAGCAATCGGTTCTCATGTAGTGATTCCAGATGCTCCTGGTAGATACATAATAGTCAAATTTGTGACATTTGGGTGGGCAGTTCCCCCATGCGTTGTAAAATTAAGTAACCCATTCTTTGATAGTTGGGATGTTATAAGCCTTCCAATGCCCAGGTGTTAAAATTCCAGCTTCAATTAAAGTGGAGTTCTGGGATAGCCCTTACTTCTCTTAAAACTGCCCCCTCTCCCCTCATAACACATATGCTTACTAATATGTGTAAGAAAGATGTATGAATTGAATTATTTTTAGGCCATTCTGTTCTGGCCACGTGATCTCCTGTGTCACCCAGTGCTCCAACAATTGCTAGTGAAGCCTGGAATGGTGATGTTACCTATAGGTTTCTTTCAAATTGTTTTATTAATAATAAAAGAAAGATTACAAGTAAAAGATCTGAACGTAGGTTACAGAAATCATTCTCATCAAACGTGCAACAATGGACCAGTCCGAACTTGGAGCTCAGGTTCACAAAAATTACGTCACCACCCCCATTGGGACCTCACTGTGGCGAAGCAGTATGTGACGATTCAGAATGGACCATAACCATAAACGTATAGAATATAACTTACAAGAGAAGAACTGCATGAAACCCACTATGTATGAAATAAGAAAGAAAAGACTGGGGGTGGGGTAAAAGGGAGGGATAGGAAGGTGGGGAGACCCTGCATTTGCTATAGTATTTTAAGGAATTACTAAACTTACTTAAAGTTTGTCAGCCAAGAGTTCCAAGAATCCTGGAACTGCAGCATTCTGGAATTTTTCAGAGCCAGTAATTTCTCATACTGACTCTGGATGTGCACTCGAGAGATTACCTCCTCCAAAGCCGGGGGCGATGGGGATTTCCAGTGGGAGATAAGAGTTATTCTTGCTGCGAAGAGGATGTGGGTTATGATCGTTCTATACCTTTTCAAGAATGCTTCAATTACTATGTTAAGGAGAGCAAGCTCTGGAGTTAATAGTACGTGGATTTAGTAACTTTGGATATTAAAGAGGACACTGCACTCCAGAATTGTGAGATCTGAGGGCAAGACCAAAGGGTGTGTAGTAATGTACCTGTTTGGCTACACATCCTCCAGCACTTGGGATCGGCGTCCCTGTATATTTTAGACAGTCTATATGGGGACAGGTACCAGCCATGAAGTATCTTCTGGAGAATGTCCCAGCGGTCAGTGCATTTAGACAGACGGTAACTCGATTGGAGTGCCGTCTGCCATCGTGGTAAGGAAAATTCTTTGTGTAACTGTCGTTCCCATTTAACCATGTCTGGTGTTTTGGTCGATTAAGTTTGTGCCTATGATGAATACTGTGTAGAAGAATCATATGCCGTGGGGAAGTTTGATCATTTTGCCTCTGAGGAAGTTCCATATAGTCGTGGGGATAGTTGTTTTGTCACTTACTTTATTGGAAGAGTGGAAGTGTCTTATTTGGAGGGCCCTATATCTATCAGACAGGTGATTACTGTTCTTTAGGGGACCTGCAAAGTTGAGACCTCGAAGTCTACAGTCCTTAGTCGTAAAGTCTGGTATTAGCCATTCATAAGTCTTGGAGGGGATGTCTATGGAGGATAGGCTATTGGTGTGTGTCTTGCTATTGAGTAGGAAGCGCCAAGCAGACAAGGACCTATAGGTTTCAATGGCCTATCCGTTGTCAGCGCTCTCTCCTCTCCCTCAGCAGCACTGACTGACACAAGGGAGGCAGATCACTGGATCGGAACGCCTGAAAAATCTTTTCTACACAAGTTAGTAAGCATAGGTGTTAGGAGGGGGAGGAGACCGTTTTAAAAGTATTTAGGGTTAACCTGGAATTTCACTTTAAGAAGAAAGGAAGGAGGCTCTTCTCGATCTATGATATTGATCCCAGCAGTTAGGAGAGGAGGGCAATTTCTGGTATCCACACAATGGAAACATCCATCACTTGTTTTTAAATTATGAAAATCTGGGTTTAGAATAGTGAGATCCAATAATTTTTTTGTAAATTTTGTGTAGTAGGGTGGGACGTAAGACTTGTATAATTGTTTTTAAATTGTACTCTAGTGGTAATACTAAGTTTTATATTTAAATTTTTTAAACCAGTCAATAAAAATATTGAAAATGGGCAAAACTATTGGGGTAAAGTGTGTGCGGTTGAGAAATATCAGTGATTATTGGATATCATGTCAGTGATTATTTTCTTGGGGGGGGGGGGGGATTTACCTTTAAAGAGAAACTCCACTTTTGTTGTGAAAAACACATTCCCCTCTGGGTGATCTATGTACATTGCAAGGATTTTAACAAATTTTGTTGTAGATTACTACCTTTATTACCGTTATGCTGAAGAAATCCCTGTTTGTTTGTCTGTGTCCATGTGGAAAGTGAATCTAATGGGAGTGGTTATATAATTATCAATAAGCTGCTGCACCTGCAGGGCTTTAACCACTTGCCTACTGGGCACTTTTGCCCCTTTCCTTACCAAGCCAATTTTCAGCTTTCCGCGCTGTCACACTTTGAACATGCAACACTGTACCCAAATTAAAATTTTATAATTTTTTTCTCACAATTTGATTTTTCTTTTGGTGGTATTATATCACCACTCTTTTTTTTATTTTTTTGCTAAATAAATTAAAAAGGAAATGAAAATTTGGAAAAAAACAAACATTTTCATATTTTGTTATAAAGTTTTGGAAACGGGTATTTTTTCTGCTTCACTTAAGTGCGCTGATGAGGCTGCACTGATGGGCACTGATGAGGCGACACTGATGGGCACTGATGAGGCAGTACTGATGGGCACTAATAGGTGGCACTAATAGGTGGCACTGGTAGGTGCAACTGATCGGTGACACTGATGAGGAGGCACTAATGGAAGCGCTGGTGGGCACTGATTGGCAGCACTGGTGGGGACACATTGGCAGCACGGGTGGGCACTGTTTGGACTGCACTGATAATTAGTGCCATGAATATTAGTGTACATGTTTCTTTTGGAGAAGCCGGCTATTGGCTCTCTTCTCCTCTCCTCATGCTGTCAGCATGAGGAAAGGTGTGCCGATAACCGCCTTCTATTTACATCTGTGATCAGCTGTGATTGGACACAGCTGATCACGTAGTAAAGAGCCGCCGATTGGCTCTTTACCCTGATCTGTGATTACAGTGTCCTCTGGACACTGTAATCACAGAGCTTGCCGCCACAGGAGGCTTTCATATGACAGGCTCCCAAAACTATCTATGCACGCTGTAGCCATCATTTGGCTATAGCGCGGTCGGTAAGTGGTTAATGAGGAAAATTGCAGGGTCTGCATATCTTTTAGATGTGATTTCCCCTTGGGAGTATTTTACCAAAAATTAAATTTTTTTGCAGGGGATGCCTGAAATCTGATATGTATCAGTGAGCCAATCACACATGCAGGAAATGATGTTTCTGGGGTGTGGTCAGTACACATTCTGTGCATTGCATTGCATTTTACAGAAAATTACAGAGCTGCAGACTGAGAAGGAAAATTCATTTTTAATAACATTCAATTACAATATGACTTGTACCACAACAGCATACGCTATAGTATTTTTTTTTAATTGCTATTTTTTTCCCCATGAAAGTGGAGTTACCCTTTAAGCTTGACTTTTTCCCTATATTTCTTTTTCATGGCCTCAGAATCTATTTAATAACAAAAACACTGTGTATTGGAACAGTATATGGAAGATAACAGACCGAGGATAGGAACTATCCAATTTCCACACCATTATGGTCTATACATTTGTACGGCTTGGCTGGTTGTAGCGGTTGCAGCTGCACTGTCCTGATTAAAAAATGTATCTTCTCCACCTAATGAGGTTATGTAACAATGACATATCCAGTTTTCCAGGCTGAATATAGTGAACAATACCTTCAGGGAAAGAAAAATATCTTTCCCGGCAAGTGAGTTCAGAAATTCAAACTGATTTCATATTTTTCATTATACTTTATTTACATACAAGAAAATTGTATATTAGAAATTACACAGAAGAAAATTGTAAAAGGAAAAAAAAAAATCATAGTTCCTACATAAAGTTTCGCTGGAAGGGCGAAAACTGTTTTTTTATTAAGTGATGCAAACATGCCAGAGGAGTCACATAATGGTGTATATATTGTAATGTGGGTTGAGATTAATTACATATTAGTGACCTATTTCTTATTGCTGCTTGCAGCTGGATGCTGGCCAGCTATGCCTCACCTTGCATTTTTTACCTTAAGAGTATTTTAAGTATTTTAAAGAATGATTGCACTTTTAGACACAGTGCGTTTGTCAGATACCTGATCCGAGGCTGAGGTGCTGAGAGGGCTCCCCTTGCGGCTTAGTACGGCACACCCCTGAAGGTGGTACAGGAGGTGTAGCGCCCCAAGTGGCATGGGTTACCAGCTGGATGCAGGTGGGTAGATCCGAAGGATTCCAGGAGTGTGCTGGAAAAACTGGAAGTACAGCAGGGTGAAAGTCTCTAAAGAGCTCCAGGGGAGCTTGGCAACCTTGTGCAGTGGTAAGTCCAGGCAGAGGGTCAAACACTGGATGGCAATCCAAGGGTAAGTCTTTGGTAGAAGAGACAGGAACTGGCCGAGGTCTTGGGCTGGAGAAGGTAGCGGGATCTGTAGTGAAAGCCGGGGTCATGCACAGGAGACTGACAGAATAATAGAGAGAAGTCCTTGAAGCAAGCCGGGGTCATACACGGTAGATAAACAGGAGTGAGGTTGGTGGAGGAAGCCAAAGGGTCAAACCAGGAGGAAGAGATCAAGCAGAGTGAGGAGCAAGCCGGGTCACAACAGGAGATCAAGTAGCAGAATACAGGAGGCCCAGGAACACAGGGAAGATGATGACAATCCAGCAATGAGTAGGATCCCACAGCCATATTTTATAGGCCACCAGGAGGCTGTGTCTGTCGCGCATTGCGTTCTTACGACAGGGCGTACAGGGATTCACCGGATGCGCCAAGAGCGCCCATTAGTACTACTGCCAATGTTGCCAGCTCTCCTACGGCCATTTCCCTGACAGCATTATTCTTTTTGCTAATATGCCCTGACCTAAACCCTCCCACCCTAATCCTAACTGATTCTTACCTATGGAGATCCATTGCCCACATCCAAGTCTGTCTCCTTGGCTGTTCATGGCCTGGTAAAAGTCTATGGTAGTGTAATGCGCCAGCAGAGAGAGTCCTGTACACAGGATATAAACAATCCCCAAAGGCCACAGGTGACGGGTCTTGGTAAGGATGGGGGTGGAGGGGGGATGATATTATGGTTTAGGACAGGCAAAATAAATAAGTGAAATCACAAAATATTAAAAGCACTTGGGCTTTTAAGGCACCAGGTATCAAATCATAACAACCACATATCAACATACATAATTTTATTTTTACATCATCTAAAAAGATTATATATAAAACACATTCAAAAAGGAGGGGACAAGATTCTGAAACATTAGTATAGGTGTAAATAGATTATATGTGGAATGTTGCACTGTAGGGCTAATGCTGTGTTGATAATAATGAATGAATAAATAGTAAAACAATAATAAAGTGAAATCAAATCTCAGTTGGCATACCAATGAAATAATAATGTGAATGAAATAATCAATAAATTAATACAGTGAATAAAGAAGATGACGGCTACTATGCAAATGGCCAGAAATAAATAGTGTCCTTCACCGTGTAAACACTGTGAATAAAGCTAATATTATAAAAAAAAAACAGCTCTGCAATCTTCAAGTGATAGAAACAAAATAATGGATCCCCTGATGAAGTCACGTGTTATGACGTAATGTGTAGGGCATCGGCATACCAGAAGAGATGTGTGGACGAGCTCGGCGCTGATGGATGTAACACACCTGTTTGTTTTTTAAAAAGTGAGTACCCTGCTGCTATTTTTCAAATAATTCCATTTAAAACGTTATCACACTATGGAGCATTTTACTCTCTTGCCCACATATAATATGGAGTGGATCAGACACTAAAGGGAAAGAAATTCGGAAGATACAACTTTAACCCTGGATGTGCGGGAAAAGGAGGATTAGCAAATAAAGTTTTATCTCTATGCTGTTACCTTACAGCAGTAAGGTGAGCGACTTATGCGCACAAAGGTGTCATTTGCACTGAAGACTCACACATCCTGTGTTGTATCCACTGTTTGTTTGCACAGAAAATCCATTATTTAGTTTCTATCACTTGAAAATTGCACAGCTGTTTGTTTTTTTATAATATTATCTTTATTCACAGTTTTTACACGGTGAAGGACACTATTTATTTCGGACCATTTGCATAGTAGTCATCATCTACTTGATTCACTGTATTCATTTATTGATTATTTCATTCACATTATTATTTCATTGTTTTGCCAACTGAGATTTAATTTCACTTTATTATTGTTTCACTATGTATTCATTCATTATTATCAACACAGCATTAGCCCTACAGCGCAACACTCCACATATAATCTATTTACATTTAATACCTTGGGTTTTGCTATATCTGTGTTTGCTAGCTGTTTGGATTGTCATTGCACACTTTTTGGTGTGAAAGTCCTACATTACCTACCATTAGTATAGGTGTACCCAAAAGAAATATGCAGCTCTCTACAAGCTTAGTACAATTGTAAGTCAAAATACCCAACTGCTCTCTCCAAAATTGCACCATGTACAGTGCTATAAATAAATTTGTTCTATACAAGGGGGATGAGAAGAGGGTCACTGATGAGTTCTACGCATTTCATGGTTTCAGAGGATCATGTTGCTTATCCCTGATTGTAGTGGAGTTTGAACATCTTCCTGATATGCCAAGGGTTTACCAGCATGTTTTTGTGGATACACTGCAAAAGTTGCAAGTTGGTGAGGTAATGGCCCAGTCTGTCCTAGTGTGCTTCAATGGTCTTGATTTGGAGATGACGCATGATTCTGGGGGTTTCTCTCTCCCTCTGCGGTGGTATTGGGCTGATGGTTACACCTGGATAGGCACAAGCGTCTTGGATTGTAATATAGATTCTGACATTTACTGCTCCTGATGAAGCAGTTTGGTAGAGCTCATCTGGGATCGTCTTCTCCTCCCTCTTTGTATAGAATTTATTTATTTATAGCACTGTACATGGTCCAATGGACAGAGCAGTTGGTTATTTTGACTTACAATTGTAACAAGCTTGTAGAGGGCTGGATATTTGTTTTGGGTACACCTTTCTAATGATTCAGAATCTTTTCCCCGGCTTTAATGTGTTTTATGTATATCTTTTTAAATTAAAAATAAAATAATGTATGCTGATATGTGTTTATAATTATTTTATACCTACTGCCTAGTGATTGTAACTAATAGTGGGGCGTGACACCTTTCATACCACCCATGTTTGGAATTAAAATGAATAAGTGCACTTTGTCTGAAACTGTACTTAGAGCTCACACATGAGGTTAGGGCATTGAAACTCTGCAGTTGAGCCACAGTTTTACTGTCCCCCAACCACTATCCTCTTTAACTTTAGAGGCACATTTGATGTCTGCGACAGGAGCTATACCCCCTCTTGCTTTCGTAGTAGTGCTCGCTGATCATGATTCATTCCAGTAAATGGGGCTATTCTACTAGTGCCCCACAACTACATGTTATGCAACTATTGTTTGTATTGTTACTACAATGTTGAAGTTATAAAATCAAAGTGTATGCTGTGATCATAGATCTCCTTTAAGCTTAAAGTGTATGAATAGGCAAAATAGGCAAAATTTACAATACATCCACATTTCTCCTTGTTTTGTCTCATTCTGCAAGTACAGAAGTACAAATTTTGATCTTGCTAGAAAGCCCGTGATCCCCTAATTTCCTGTATTGAACTGATAATGCTGCTTCTGCTTCACTTTAAAGTGGAACTTTACCCAAAGTTCCACTTTAAAGAATTCCACATTCTTGATAAAAAAGAATGTTCTTTGGCAAGGAATATAGATTCCACATGAATAATTGTGCTACCAAAATTAGCATGTGCCGTAAATTGCTTCCAGCATTATTCCTGTTTCTCTTTCCAGAGGCTGCCATTTTGCTGAAGCCCAGAGCCCCTGAGTAGCAGTAGATCTTCTCATAGGCTGTCAGCAGATTTGCCTCTACTGGCCCTGCTTTTAGGCACGATGCCAAAAATGGAAAGCGACTGAGCATGTGTAGAGCAGGGTGAGACAGTGTATTACTGAATTTTAAACAATATAGGCACTTATTTTTAAAAAAGTGCAGAAGGTGGCCCAAACAAACTATGTCCCTTACTATACCTGGATGAGGGGGTTACCTGGATGAGGGATATAACCTGTATATAGCTGCGGCTACATACTGCATACAGCACTGTGTTCCGGCTGTGAACGAAGACTTCCTGTCTCATACCCGGAACACAGGAGAGTCTACAGCAGCGGCGCTCAGCTATTCAGGAGGGAGCAATGTATTCTATCAATCAATACACAGCTTCCTCTGATTGGCTGAGTTAGAGGTGTCATCAGCCTGCCTCTCTGACTCAGCCACTCAGAGGAAGGTTTGTGTTCATTGATAGAATACATTGCTCCCTCCTAATGGCTGAGCTGTAGACTCTCCTGTGTTCTGGGTATGAGACAGGAAGTCTCAGTTCGCACGCGGAACACATTGGGGTGTATGTATGCTGTATGTAGCCACAGATACATACAGTATATACCGCACATCCAGTGGTCTCACAGGTTAATGTGGGACATAACTGACCAAGCTGGCCCAAACTAACGTAATGTAAATTGTGTCAAAATCTGGAATTCTTCTTGATCTTTTTGCATAGCTATACCTGCAAAAGGGGCCAGTCTGATGCGATCTATCAGGACTTCATTTTCTGACTATAGTTCTACTTTAATCATCACAAGCAGTGTTTTTAGCACTTCCCAAGTTCTCATCTGCTGGGCTACAAAACAGCTACCCTTCCTTTACAAATAATCAGCCTAAATGAGCAATAAAAAACTGTGCAGGTGGTTGGATCCCCCTTACAGCTCAACCCGGGTTAGGTATGAGTTCAAAGAGATCCTTGCTTATATCCGTAGAATTTTGTCACCAGAGGAAACTCTGGTGATGTCACTGGAACCTGGAAAATAAGTATTAGCAAAGTTAAGAATACAATTACTTTGAAACTTTGTTTGTAATCTTTAACACTTTTATACCTACCCACATTGTGAACTGGTTGGGGGGAGGGCTAATACCAGTTCACCAGATAGGATGCACAGTACTTCTTTCCCAATGTGAACACCTCCTGAGCACCAGGGCGCTGAAAATCCATTGTCTGTTTTTGGAGAGCCCTGCTTCAAGCATCCCAAATGTTGAAGGGTATGTAGACTGGTATTAATATTGCAGGGAGCTACATCCTAGCTACCCTCTTTCAATGGGTAAAGCAGCTGGCATGTCTTGCATGGCAGGCTGGTTGTGTATGGAATCTTAGGATTTTGCCACCAAAGAAGACCTTCTGAGGAGGCTACTGGATTCTGGAAGGTAAGTATTAGCAACATTTAAAAAAAAATACTTTGCAGCTGTGTTTGTTTTAATTCTCTTTTACACTTTCATAGCTGCCCGCATGGTGAACTGGTTAGGAGTCCAAAAGACCCCTAATACCAGTTCACCAAAGAGGGGGACACATAATCTCCCTCCGCTTGTGAGCACTTCCTGGGCACCAGAGTGCTGAAGATGCCAGTGAAGAGAAGAGCCCAATGCCCATCACCTGTTTTTGGGGAGCCCTGCTTAAAGCACCCCTAAATGTTGACGCATATGTATGTTAGTATTAAGGGTGCAAAGGGACTGCTTGCTAGATGCCCCCTTTCAATAAGGAAACCAGCTGACATTGTATGGCAGGTTGGTTGTGTGTGGAAGAAACCTTGTTTTTGTTTTTTTTTACTTTTTTTGTAATGCAATCTTATTAAACATAATACATTTAACCCTCCTAGTGCTGTAACGGTGTCAAAAATACAGCACCATGGAAATACAACCAGCCTTACATGCCCATGCTTCCAATGGTCTAATGGTAGCTTATTGGTTTTCTGGAATCAGCACTGGATCTGAGATATCTTTTTCATATTACATTGACCTTTCTCTTCCCATCTCTTTTCCTTGAGTATGCATAGCTCCCAAATGTCCCTGATTTAGAGGGATTGTTACTGATTTGGAACAAAATCTCTGTCTCTCTTGCCTCCTCATTTGTCCCTCATTTTGGTCTTATTAAATAGTTGTATATAAAATGTACTATTTATCTTTCGAAAAGTGTTTCCAGTGCTAAACCTTTCATCCAATTTCTGAATTTATGCATTGGTCAATTTCAAAAGCCATTATAAAGGAATAGTAGTGGTTAAATTAAAAAAAAAAAAACTTGTAGGTATAACTAATCATTTTTTTTTCAAACAAACAATTCAGCCAAGCGCTCACTCCAAAGGGGAAGACTGGCATGCTGCTCTCCTCAGGCAGGGAAATCCAAAATGGGTACATAAAAGAAAAGAAAAAGGAGGCGCAAACACCTAGTGCATTACCCGTGGTCACTGTTTATAAAAATTTTTAATAAAATGCCAGATGCATACTCACAGACATGAAGATATTTAAAATCATGTTACAAATTTCCGTCACACATGAACTGGAACATGTCCTTGAAGATAGGACATCTAACGCGTTTCGGGAGTCAGGCTCCCTTCCTCAGAGCAGCTCTGAGGAAGGGAGCCTAACCCCCGAAACGCGTTAGCGGTCCTATCTTCAAGGACATGTTCCAGTTCATGTGTGACGGAAATTTGTAACACAATTTTAAATATCTTCATGTCTGTGAGTATGCATCTGGCATTTTATTAAAAATTTTATAAACAGTGACCACGGGTAATGCACTAGGTGTTTGCGCCTCCTTTTTCTTTTCTTTTATGTAATCATTTTTTTTGTATGATTCTCCTTTAAGGTGGCCTAGCAGGGGCGTATCCCATGCCTACATATTTTTGCCAATAGGTGTTCCTATTGCAAAAAGTTAGGAGGTATGGGTATGTGTCTTGTACATAGTTCCGAACACTTTAGGAAAGCATGTGCTGTACATAAAAAATGTTTGCCTGGATTGGAGGCATTAAACCAACCCGGTACAGGGAGCAACATAACAAAACACAAGGTATTCTTTAACCACTTCAATACCGAGTCATTGTAAAATGACGTCGGCAACATTCCTTTAGCGATCCGGGCCGCCGTCATATGACGGCGCCCAGATCTCCCCGCTACTGCGCTCCCCACACCCCAACCACACTGATTGCCCCCCCCCAATAAAGAGCACCTGTCACTAGCCCATCAAAGTACCCGAGTACCTGTCACCAGCCCATCAGGTACTCTGATGACAGGTACTCGGGTACTCTGATGGGCTGATGACAGGTACTCTGATGGGCTGATGACAGGTACTCGGGTACTCTGATGACAGGTACTCGGGTACTCTGATGATGGGTACTCGGGTACTCTGATGACGGGTACTCGGGTACTCTGATGACAGGTACTCGGGTACTCTGATGACGGGTACTCTGATGACGGGTACTCGGGTACTCTGATGACGGGTACTCGGGTACTCTGATGACAGGTACTCGGGTACTCTGATGACAGGTACTCGGGTACTCTGATGACAGGTACTCGGGTACTCTGATGACAGGTACTCTGGTACTTGGAGTACCCGTCACCGGAGTACCCGAGTACCCATCATCGGAGTACCCGAGTACCTGTCACCTACCCATCAGAGTACCCGAGTACCTGTCACCTACCCATCAGAGTACCCGAGTACCTTCCACCTGCTCATCAGAGTACCTGACACCTGAAGTACCCGAGTACTTGCCACCTGCTCATCAGTACCCATCACTACTCATCAGTACTCATCAGTACCCATCAGTACCTATCACCTATCAGTATCAGTACTGATCATCTGTTCCCATTAGTACAGTATCAGTATCACCTATCAGTATCAGTACTACTCATCAGTACCTATCACCTGCCTGTCACCTGCCCATAAGAGTACCCGAGTACCTGTCACCTGCCTATCGGAGTACTCGAGTACCTGCCACTTGCTCATCAGTACCAGAGTACCTGTCACCTGCCCAGCAAAGTACCCGAGTACCTGTCACCCTTCATACAGCCACCATGTCTAAGTCCAAAAAGGTTTATATACGTCCTCCGTTTAAACCTAAATACCGGTGTTATGGCAGCAGATAGCTGCCATAACCCTGGTATTTTTTTAAACGGTGGACGGTTGGCTTTCCGATAAGGGTGGTCCCAGTGGTGGATTCGCCGCGGGATCACCCTTCCGGGGTGGCGGAAGAGGTGCCCCCCCCCCCCCCTCCCGCCGCATTCTGGTCCTTTTCCCCGCTTACCGGACCCGCCGGCAGCAGGGAAAACGATCCGGTCCCAGATCCTCACAGACAGGATGTCGAGTGAGGGCAAGCTTGCCCTCACTCGACTCTATGGTCTTGGAGGACCAGAGCTACGGCAAACGTCGCTGCCTAGCAACCAGTTTAAAGGTCCCTTTTTTTTTTTCATTTTATTTAATTTTTTTTTTATTTTTTTTCTTTATTTTTTCTATCTTTTAGTGTACTTGTGAGATCTGAGGACTTTTTGACCCCAGATCTCACAAAAAAGAGGTCCTGTCGTGCCTTTTTCTATTACAAGTAATGTTTACATTTCTTGTAATATTAATAAAAATTATCAATTTTTTTTTTAAAAAAACAGTGTAAAAATAAAAAATAATAAATAAAATAAATAGTAAAAAAAAAAATTAAAGTGCCCTGTCCCCGCGAGCTCGCGCACAGAAGCGAACGCATACGGAAACCCAGCCCACATATGTAAACAGTGTTCAAACTACACATGTGAGGTATCGTCGCGATCGTTAGAGCAAGAGCAATAATTTGAGCCCTAGACCTCCTCTGTAACTCTAAGATAGCAACCTGTAGAAATTTTTAAAATGTCGCCTATAGGGATTTTTAAGTACCAAAGTTTGTCACCATTCTGTGAGCGTGCGCAATTTTGAAGCATGACATGTTGGGTATCTATTTACTTGGCGTAACATTATCTTTCACATTATGGAAAACAATTGGGCTAACTTTACTGGTTTCTTATTTTTTAATTCAAAAAAGTGAATTTTTTCCCAAAAAATTGCGTTTGGAAGACCGCTGCACAAATACGGTGTGATAAAAAATATTGCAATAATCTCCATTTTATTCTCTAGGGTCTCTGCTAAAAAAATATATAATGTTTATGGGTTCTAAGTAGTTTTCTAGCAAAAACAACTGATTTTAGCTTGTAAACACCAAATGTCAAAAATAGGCCTAGGCAAGTGGCTAGGATGCATGATGATGCTCCTTGGATGTTGGGCCCCTCTATATGGCTAAGCTGTGAAAAAGTCTCACACATGTGGTATTGCCATACTCAGGAGGAGTGGCAGAATGTATTTTGGGGTGTCATTTTTGCTATGTACATGCTATGTGTTAGGAATATCCTATAAATTGACAACTGTGTGTAAAAAAAAAAAGTTTTTATTTTTTGCCCACATTTTCCAAAAACTTGTGGAAAAAAAAGACATGTTCAAAGGACCCATAATGCCTCATAGAATATACGTTGGAGTGTTTGCTTTCCAAAATGGTGTCATTGTGTGGACTTTTCCATTGTATTGGTGCTCTAGGGCCTTGAAAAGTGTGATAGGTAGTAAGAAAGTTTTATGTGTATTTATGCTCCTAGAACGCCTGAAGGTGCTACTTGGATGTGGAGTCTCTTTTTGTGGCCAGGCTGTGTAAAAGTCTCACACATGTGGTATCACCATACTCAGAAGGAGTAGCAGAATGAATTTTGGGGTGTCATTTTTGCTGTGTACATGCTATGTTTTAGAAATAGCTTATAAATTGACAACGTTTTGGGAAAAAAAAGAAAAAAAAATTTTCTTCATTTTCCCAAGAATTGTGGGAAAAAATTATAACTTCAAAAAACTCACCATGCCTCTTACTAAATACCTTGGACTGTCTACTTTACAAAAAGGGGTCATTTGGGGGGTATTTGTACTGTCCTGACATTTCAGGGCCTCAAGAAAGGAGATAGGCCGTCAGTACATCTGGTGTGATCAATTTTCAGTAATTGGTACCATAGCTTCTAGACTTCTAACTTTCACACAGACTAAATAATATACACTAATTTGGGTTAATTTTACCAGAGATATGTAGCAGTATAAATTTTGGCCCAAATGTATGAAGAAAAATTAATTTTTTGCAAAATTGTATAATAGAAACTAAAAAAAAAGTGTTTTTTTTGCAAAATTTTTGCTCTTTTTTTGCTTATATCACGAAAAAAAAAAAACCCAGTTGTGATCAAATACCACCAAAAGAAAGCTCTATTTGTGTGAAAAAAAATGATAAAAATTTTGTTTGGTTACAGAGTAGCATGACTGAGCAATTGTCATTCAAAGTGTGAGAGTGCTGAAAGCTGAAAATTGGTCTAGGCAGGAAGGGGGTCTAACTGCTCTGTATGGAAGCGGTTAAAATACACTTGACTTCTATTTTTGTAAAGCTTCATCTACTTCCTGTTCAACCCTACCATTAGGTTGATGCTCATTGTCAGATAAAATTACAAGTTAGAATTGGCTATTGAGCCTGCCACAACTCCTACAAATGTCAGGGATCATGTCATGGAATTGCCAAAAGCTCTGCTCGCCTTAGTCTAGCTTTATAAAAAGGTTTACTCACTCATCTGTATATGACACATCTGATTCATAGTAATATTTAAACTACTGTCTTTTTCTCTTCTTTTTCCAGAAAGATTGTGCAGCCTGCTGACATCACAGTGCAGTCAAGGTTCAGAAATTCTTCCAATTTTCCAGCAGAGAAAAAACCCAAAGTAAGTTAAAAAGACAGAAGACATATAGTTCCAGGAACAATGGTTATGTGGGGAGAGCAAAACTTATAGAGCAAGGTGAATTCAACTTATCCGTTTGGTTTGATGTCAGTTACTGCATTTGAAAATTCCAGGCAAAAAAAAAGTTTTATTATATGTGTTTATTCATATAGATCTATATATATATATATATATATATATATATATATATATATATATATATATATATATATATATACAGTAGTATTTCACAAAAGTGAGTACCCCCTCACATTTTTGTAAATATTTTATTATATCTTTTCATGTGACAACACTGAAGAAATGACACTTTGCTACAATGTAAAATAGTGAATGTACAGCTTGTATAACAGTGTAAATTTGCTGTCCCCTCAAAATAACCCAACACACAGCCATTAATGTCTAAACCGCTGGCAACAAATGTGAATACACCCCTAGGTGAAAATTGGGCCCAAAGTGCCATTATTTTGTATGGCCACCATTATTGTTCAGCACTGCCTTAACCCTCTTGGGCATGGAGTTCACCAGAGCTTCACAGGGTGCAACTGGAGTCCTCTTCCACTCTTCCATGACGACATCACGGAGCTGGTGGATGTTAGAGACCTTGTGCTCCTCCACCTTCCGTTTGAGGATGCCCCACAGATGCTCAATAGGGTTTAGGTCTGGAGACATGCTTGGCCAGCCCATCACCTTTACCCGTAGCTTCTTTAGCAAAGCAGTGGTCGTCTTGGAGGTGTGTTTGGGGTTGTTATCTTGTTGGAATATTGCCCTGCAGCCCAGTCTCCAAAGGGAGGGGTTCATGCTCTGCTTCAGTATGTCACAGTACATGTTGGCATTCATGGTTCCCTCAATGAACTGTAGATCCCCAGTGCTGGCAGCACTCATGCAGCTCCAGACCATGACACTCCCACCACCATGCTTGACTGTAGGCAAGACACACTTGTCTTTGTTCTCCTCACCTGGTTTCTGCCACACACGCTTGACACCATCTGAACCAAATAAGTTTCATCAGACGACAGGACATGGTTCCAGTAATCCATGTCCTTAGTCTGCTTGTCTTCAGCAAACTGTTTGAGGGCTTTTTTGTGCATCATCTTTTGAAGAGGCTTCCTTCTGGGATGACAGCCATGCAGACCAATTTGATGCAGTACAGCGTATGGTCTGAGCACTGACAGGCTGACCCCCCACCCCTTCAACCTCTGCAGCAATACTGGCAGCACTCATACATCTTTTTCCCAAAGACAACCTCTAGATATGATGCTGAGCACATGCACTCAACTTCTTTGGTTGACCATGGCGAGGCCTGTTCTGAGTGGAACCTGTCCTGTTAAACTGCTGTATGGTCTCGGCCACCATGCTGCAGCTCAGTTTCAGGGTCTTGGCAATCTTCCTATAGCCTAGACCATATTTATATAAAGCAGCAATTCTTTTTTTCAGATTCTCAGATAGTTCTTTGCCATGAGGTTCCATGTTGAACTTCCAGTGACCAGTATGAGAGAGTGAGAGCGATAACACCAAATTTAACACACCTGCTGCCCATTCACGCCTGAGACCTTGTAACACTAATGAGTCACGTGACATCAGGGAGGGAAAATGGCTAATTGGGTCCAATTTGGACATTTTCACTTAGGGGTGTATTCACTTTTGTTGACAATGGTTTTGACATTAATGGCTGTGTGTTGAGTTTTTTTGAGGGGACAGCAAATTTACACTGTTAAAAAAAAGGTGTACACTTACTACTTTACATTGTACCAAAGTGTCATTTCTTCAGTGTTGTAACATGAAAACATATAATAAAATATTTACACAAATGTGAGGGGTGTACTCACTTTTGTGAGATACTATATATATATAAATATATATATATATGTATATACAGTATATATATATACATATATATATATATATATATATATAAAACATCCAATGGCTCCCATCGCACGCAAATCAGGGATAAAAAATGGGCCCGGGTGCACTGCAGAGACTGCAGCGCATATAAACCAAAAAAGAGAGCAGCACTCACGGGTCTTGAAAGGTAAACGCACAAATACGGTTTTAATCAACGTTTCAACGAGGCACAAGCTCGTCTTCCCCAGAAGAGCGGCACTCACGGGTCTTGAAAGGTAAATGCACAATGACGGTTTACATCAACGTTTCAATGAGGCACAAGCTCGTTTTCCTGAGGAAGACGAGCTTGCGCCTCATTGAAACATTGATTAAAACCGTCATTGTGCATTTACCTTTTAAGACCCTTGAGTGCTGCTCTCTTATATACACACATCTATGTGTGTATGTATGTATGTATATAAATATATATATATATATATATATAGATATAGGTACATCTCATAAAATTAGAATACCATCAAAAAAGTTTATTTCAGTAATTCAATTAAAAAAGCAAAAATTTAAACTCATATAATTTATATAGTTCATGGCTTTTTTTCAGCCGGAACGGGGGGGGGGGGAGCCCCCCCCCCCGGCAGCCCTCTCCTTCCCAGGCTGTTACTAAACACTGAAGCTGGTGGAGGAAGTTCTCTTTATTACTTCCTCTAAGAGCTGTGTGCCAGCGCCGGCATCCATGGCATGTTCCCCACACCTGAACATGCCTGGGATCCAGACGCCACAATTAAGGAGTTTTTAATCGGAGGCTTCCAGAGGCATCTTCTGTCCCTCCCAGCTGCCTATCAGATCAGTGTAGCATCGAGCCGAGTGAAGCGCTTTGAAAGTCTTTGGCTCTGTGCTACTGATCTGACAGGTGACGCTGCACAGAGGAGACTGCACAGTAGGCAAAAACGACCTTCTAGAACAGAGCCGACTGCACCGATTTAATCCTGTGAGGATAAACTGTGACTGTAAACTATGTCAAGGCAAGAGAGCTGCAAAGGGAAATGGGGTGGGGTGGCTGTGCACAGAGACAGCTGTGGAGAAGTTAAGGGTGTTCTGCAGATGTCAGAGCTGGTGGTGGGGTGGGGGGTATTGGGTATTGGATTGTGCACAGTGGGAGCTGTGGAGGGAGCTGGCGGTGGAGAGGTAAAAGATCGGAGGTTGCAGGGGTTGGGAGCTATGGATTAGGGGAGCCATAGATAGGAGTGCAGAAGTGAAATGTGGATAGGCAGATAGATAATCTGTTGCTGAGGGTGCAGATGTGACATGTTGATAGAGGGTAAAAAAAGTTGTTGTGGATGAGGGGCTGCACACTAAGGTATACTTTGGAACGTGAGGGAGAGAAGGAAGGGTTGAGCTGTGGGGGGGGGGAGGGTGACCTGTGAATGGGGAGGGAGAAGGTGAGCTGTGTGTGTGGGGGGGGGGAGGGGAGGGTAGGCTGTGGGGAGGGGGGGGGATGACCTGTGGACAGGGAAGGAGAGGGTGAGCTGTGGATGGAGAGGGAAGGTGAGTTGTGGATGGGGGGGAGGGAAGGTGAGCTGTGGATGGGGGAGAGGGTGACCTGTGGACAGGGGGGAGAGGGTGACCGATAGACGGAGGGGGGGAGAGAAGGTGGCCTGTGGATGGGGAGGGAGAGGGTGACCTGTAGACTGGGTGGGATAGGGTGAGCCATGGATGGGAAGGGGAGGTGAGTTGTGGATGGGGAGGGAAGAAGGTGAGCTGTGGATGGGGGAGAGGAGGGTTACCTGTGGACAGGGGGAAGACGGAGAGCTTCAGATGGGGAGGGGATAGAAGGTGAGCTGTGGATGGGGAGGAAAGGTAGCCTGTGAATAGGGAGGGAGAGGGTGACCTGTGGATGGGGGGAAAGAAGGTAAGCTGTGGATGGGGAGGAGGGAAGGTGAGCTGTGGATGGTGGAGAGAGCTGTGGACGGGGGGGAGGGGGGTGGTTGGAGACAGTGAGCTTCAGATGGGGAGAGAAGGTGGGCTGTTGATGGGTGGAGAGAGAAGGTGAGGGGATGGGGAGGGAGAGGGTGAGCTGTGGATGGGAAGGGAAGGTGAGTTGTGGATGGGGGAGAGGGTGACCTATGGCCGGGGGGGAGACAGTGAGCTTCAGATGGGGATGGAAGGTGGACTATTGACAAGGGAGAGAGAGGGTGACCTATGGAGGGTGACTTCCCTGCTGGGAGGAAGAGAAGGCAAGCTGTGGATGGGGGGAAGGTGAGCTGTGGACAGGAGGAAGAGAAGGAAAGCTATGGATGGGGGGAAGGTGAGCTTTGGATAGGAGGAAGAGAAGGCAAGCTGTGGATGAGGGGGGGAGGGGTGAGTTGAGCTGTGGATGGGGTAGTAGAAGGTGAGCTGTGAATGGAGATGCTAATTTTTTTCTGCACACTGTGGGATACACACTCCTCAGCACTGCACAAATCTGTGTGTTACACTTTCCTGAATCTTGAATTTTGTGTGAAATGCAGTTCTGAGCCTTGACCACAACCATTATTTGGCATCGTTTTACTTCTCTTCCCCAAGGAATGGCAAAATTGGGGGCAGTTGGGGTGGGAATGGGGGCAGGAAGGGGTGGGGTCTGGGTGGGGAGTTGACTAGGGAGAATGGGTTCCTGCACCTATTTTCTGAGAAAAAAAGCCCTGGATGCATTACACACAGAGTGATATATTTCAAGCATTTCTTTCTTTTATTTTGATGATTATGGCTTACAGCTAGTGAAAACCCAAAATTCAGTATCTCAGAAAATTAGAATATTACATAAGACTAATTAAAAAAAAAGAATTTTTAATACAGAAATGTTGGCTTACTGAAAAGTATGTCCGAATACAGTATAGTATGCACTCAATACTTGATCAGGGCTCCTTTTGCACGAATTACTGCATCAATGTTGCCTGACATGGAGGAGATCAGCCTGTGGCACTTCTGAGGTGTTATGGATGCCCAAGTTGCTTTGATAGCAGCTTTCAGCTTGTTAGGTTTGGTGTCTTTTATCTTCCTCTTGACAATACCCCACAGATTCTCTATGCGGTTTAGGTCAGGCGAGTTTGCTGGCCAATCAAGCATAGTGATACCATGGTCATTAAACCAGGTATTGGTACTTTTGACAGTGTGGGCAGGTGCCAAGCCCTGCTGGAAAATTAAATCAGCATCTCCATAAAGCTGGTCAGCAGAGGGAAGCATGAAGTGCTCTAGAATTTCCAGGTAGAGGGCTGCGCTGACTTTGGACTGGATAAAACACAGTGGACCAACACCAGCAGATGACATGGCTCCCCAAATCATTACTGACCGTGGAAACTTCACACTGGGCCTCATGCAACTTGGATTCTGTGCCTCACCACTCTTCCTCTAGACTAGGCTATTAACAAAGCATGGCCCGCTTCGCTCATGCGCAATAGGGAATCGGCTGTGAAGCCGAAAGAATCTGATTAAAAAAATCAGCTGAGGTGCCGACATTGTGGGATCCCTGGACAGGTAAGTGTCCTAATATTAAAAGTCAGCAGCTACAGTATTTTTGGTGGGGGGGGTTGGAGCTCCGCTTTAAGCCAGTAGCAGAACTACCAGGGTCACAGCAGTTGCACTGTCCGCGCGGGGGGGGTGTCCACCTGCCCACCAATCACCGTCCACCACCTATTGCTTATTGAGAATCCAGTCAGATGCCATGATGTCGGGAATAAACTGGAATAGAAACTCAGCTGACCAGCTGACGGTTAATAGAGTGAAGGGGGAGGAGGTCTCCACTCTGCAAAGAGACCCCATGTCAGGAGAGGCATCACTGGAGGCATCGGAAGGGAGAAGAGAGGCAGGGACACACAAAGCAAGGAGGAGGGGTAATTCACCTTACAGGTTCACCTTACGGAGGATGTGAAACAGCCCAACAAAACGGGGTGCCAGTTTTGGAGTGGGCACCCTGAGGTTGAGATTATGAGTCGACAACCACACCCCCCTTCCGAACTGTTATGAAGGAGCAGATAAACATCTCTGGTCTGCCTGGAGCTTCTGACGCTGTGCAGAGACCCTTAAAGACTCTTGAATCTGCACCCAAGAGGAACAGAGGGCACAAAGATGATCCTCCACAGCCAGGATGTCCTGTGGTGAGAACGACTCGGGCGACACAGTGGGTTGGAACCCATAATTGGCCATGAATGGAGACATTCCGGAAGACAAGTTGATGGCAGAGTTCCTGGAAAACTCTGCCCAGGGTAACAGATCAACCCAATTGTCCTGATGATCAGAGATATAGCAGGGGAGAAATTGCTCCAGAGCTTGGAACGCTCAGCGAGACCATTGGACTGCGGATGGTAGGCCGAGAAGAAGGAGAGTCGAATACCCAACTGGCAGAAAAAGGTGTGCCAGAACCTAGAGACAAGCTGGCTCCCACGGTCCGAGATAATCTCCTTAGGCAACCGGTGTAAACAGAAGACCTCCCTGGCAAAAAGCGAGGCAATCTGCTGAGCGATAGGCAGCCTCTTAAACTGTAACACATCTTGGAGAACCGGTCGACAACCATGAGGATAATTGTAACGGATCAACTGGCACCCCTACTGGGTACCTCCGTTGACGGATGCTCCTAGTGCTTCCCGAGGGCTCCAAGCACTCCACCAGACACCATAACCACCTCAGACCCCACGAACCACCGCAGCTTGGTTGGGGTCTCGCCATCTCCTACCCACCCTGGACCTTCAACAAGGCTCCAGGTTCCAGTGGGTGAACCTCTCTTTCCCCAGAGAGTGAAGCAGGAACAGGAACAAGCTCTTACAAGAGCTTATTAATTATCCAAGGGAGTATGAAGAGCATAGCAATCCCTTGTAGCAGATTCCCCCAATAAGAGACAGGACTCTAGATTGAGGATGAAGTGGAACACTTTCTTGAACCTACTCACACACATTACATACACTATCAGGTCAGGTGAGTCTGATTAAATTAGCATATGCAGATGGCATTGTATACAGAAACAGAATTAACCTGAACTATTTATCTAGCCATCTGGACAGAACAATGTGAGGTCATTAACATTTAACAATGGGACAGACAGACTTAACACAATACACATTATCTCAATACACAAACAATAGGGAAAGTATGTCTCTGACATTGAAAGACATGGAACAGAAGCCACTGTGATTAGCTCTTTTTATGAACAGATGTTCAGAATCACACAGCAAAAGTCCTCACATACATTATTTCTCGAGATACATGGCTGACAAATATTACTGTCCCACTTGAAGCGATTCAAACCAATAAATATCTGTCTTTCACTCCCAGTGATGTTGGGTACCATCACAACAATCATGTAACCTTGAGACGTGGGAAGTTTTACAGGAAACTCCATAGCCAGGTGAGACCAGGGACACTGGGAATGGGATGCAGTAGGCCCAAGGGAAGGTGCCGAGCAGATTTGATCTGGGCACAGACCAAACAAGCAGCCACATATGCAGCAACATCAGTGCAGATAGACGGCCACCAGAACTGACGGGAAATAGCCTAGGACATCTGGTTCTTAACAGGTTGGAATTCATACCAGTTCTTACCAGTCTTGAAATTGTGGCACGTGTGCAGAATTCTGATGCGCAACCCCTCAGATACAAAACATTTGCCAGCAGGTCTCTCTGTGGGAACATCAGGTTGAGCAGCCAAGATCTGTTCCCCAAGAGGAGAGGTTAAGCTGGTGCAGATGGCAGCCAGGATATAAGGTATAACCAGTATCGGCAAGGAGTCCCTCCTGGACAACACAGGGTACTGGCGAGACAAGGCATCAGCCTTAACATTGTTGGAGCCAGGCAAAAAGGAGATCACATAGTTAAAACGAGACAAGAATAAGGCCCATCTGGCCTGACAGGGTGTGAGTCTCTTGGCCTCCGAGAGATACGTCATATTCCTATGATCGGTGAGAATGAGAACTGGAACCACAGAACCTTCAAGCAAGTGTCTCCACTCTTTAAGAGCCAGGATAATGGCCAAGAGCTCCCTGTCTCCAATCTCGTAATTGCATTCAGCTGGAGACAACTTCTTGGAGTAGAACCCACAGAGAAGTAAGGGTCCATCAGGTGTCCGACGCTGAGACAGGAGGGCGCCTACTCCTGTCTCAGATGCATCCACCTCTAGGACAAAGGGCAAACGAGGATTTGGATGAGATAGAATAGGAGCCAAAGTGAAAGCAGACTTGAGAGCCTCCAAAGATTAGATGGCAACAGGTTTCCAACTGTGGGAATCACTGCCCCTCTTGGTCAGATCAGAGATGGGTTTGGCCAAAGAGGAAAAGTTCCTGATACATTTCCAATAGTAGCTGGCAAACCCAAGGAAACGCTGAATGGAATGGAGACCACTGGTGCAAGGCCATTGTAGAACAGCTAAAACCTTCTGAGGGTCCATAGAGAACCCTTAAGCAGAAATTATGTAGTCCAAGAAGGCAACCTGAGACAGGTAGAATTCACATTTCTCAAGCTTACAGAAAAGCCCATTCTCACGTAACCGTTGCAGTACCCTCTGACATCCAGGTAGTGTGACTCAATGGAGTCCAAGTAAATCAAAATGTTGTCTAAATAGACTACCATGCATTGCTGCAACATATCACAAAAGATATCATTGATGAACTCCTGGAAGACAGCAGGCGCATTGCACAAGCCAAAGGGCATAACCAAAGATTCATAATGACCGGTTCAGGTATTGAACGTGGTCTTCCACTCGTCGTCCGCCCTGATCCTTACAAAGTTATACTCCGCCCTTAGGTCAAGCTTGCCTAAGTAACTCAGTAATCAATGAAATCGGGTATGCATTCTTGACTGTGATGCGATTGAGGCCCATATAATCAATGCAATCAACTCACCCCCCTTTTTCTTTACGAAGAAAAAAACCGGCACCCACTGGAGAAATGGACTTGCGAATGTGCCGTCGGGAAAGCACTTCTGCAATGTACTCCTCCATGGCCTTATTCTCCACAACCGAAAGAGGATTAAACCTGCCAGGAGGGGGAATGGCACCAGATTGCAAGTCTATAGCACAATCGTACGGACAATGAGGAGGAAGAGTACCAGTGCACACCTTGTCAAATACATCTTGATACTTACGATATTCAGTAGGCAACACTGAATCCAAGGAGGTACAAAGTACTTTAACAGACCCATGGATGCAAAAAGCACCACACCGTGGAGACCGGGAGAGGATCTCGACCGACTGCCAATCAAAGGTCGGATTGTGTTTCTGAAGCCAAGGGTACCACAAAACAACAGAGTAGTGTCGGGACGAAATAACCTGGAAACAGTTCGACTCCCAGTAAACAGCCCCTTTCGCCATATCAACCGGAACAGTCTCGTGGGTAACCTGTGCCAGTTGCAGAGGTCTGTCATCAATCGCCTTGACCAGTGGAGAGACACAAGGTTGCAAGGGTATGGAATTTGCAGAAGCAAACGTACTGTCAATAAAATAACTGCCAGCACCAGTCAGGGCCCACCAGTCCTCCCGTAGTGGGCCCAGGCACATAGGGGGGCTCCAACAGCAGGGGAAATCGGTGTGGTTGGGCAGAGGGGCAGTTACAGAAGGAAACCCCCATGCGGCTTTCTGCAGCAGCTAAAAGACAGTTTCTCCCACTCCTGCCAGCTTTCAGCTACTGCAGGGAGAGACACAGATACAGGGCATCGTTCCTGTAATTGCTTCTTCGACACCAATCCCCCTCCCTGTTCTGCCTGCTTCTGATTCCCCCTCTCCCTGTGTGACCTCCTTTCACTGTGCCAGTGAAAGGGGGGCACACAAATTGTAAAATAATAATAATAATAAAGAAATTGTAAACAAATTGTAAAAAAAATAATTAAACATTGTAGTAAAATAATTTTAAAAAGTTTTAAATTAAATTATTGTAAACATTTTTAAAATAAATTATATATCTCCCTCTGCCAGGAACTTAGGTCAATACTTTTAGAGAGGTACGCTAGGATAGCTATAAAAAATGGAGGGCTACCACGTACTATACGAGTAACAAAGCGAGCAAAGCAATGGCTCAGCATATAAAAGGTCACCGCATTAAATCCAAAATCCAGTACATATATCACCCCAAAACACAAGAAAAACCTCTTAAACCCAAATGAATAGCTGATGCATTCAGCTCGTATTATGGGGACCTCTATAACATTAAAAATGACCCCTCCTCCCATCAACCCATGCCTAATGAAATCCAGGAATTTTTAGCACAAGTCAATCTCCCGTCCGTAACTGCACAACAACTAGCCAATCTCAATTCCCCCTTCACCATTCAGGAGATCACCCAATTTTGTAATAAATTACCAAACTCTAAATCGCCGGGCCCAGACGGATTTACAAGAGAATACTATAAAAAGTTCCATCAAATTCTCACTCCCAAACTATGTCAGATTTATGATTCCGCTGCCTCTTCCTCTTCTCTCCCCCCCCCCCCGAAATGCTAGGTGCTTTGATTATAACACTACCAAAACCAGAGAAGGAACCTACATCACCCAAAAACTTTAGACCTATCTCCCTACTCAACATTGATGTGAACATGTATGCTAAAGTTATAGCAAACAGGCTAATCAATATTCTACCGATGCTAATCCACAAAGACCAATCAAGCTTCACGAAGGGGCGTCAGGCATCTGATGCCACTAGAAGGGTAATTGATATAATACACCATGTAGAAGAATCTGGAACGCCTTCTCTGCTTCTCTCTTTGGATACATAGAAGGCATTCGATAGGGTACATTGGCGGTTTCTCTCCTCTGTGCTAAACAAATTCGGGCTACAGTGCCTAAATTATAATGCGGTGATGGCACTCTATTCGACTCCCTCAGCTCGAGTCCACACCACAGACTCGATCTCCTCACCATTTTACTGTATATCTCAAATGGTACAAGACAGGGGTGTCCCCTCTCACCCCTAATATTCAATATGATAATGGAACCACTGGCTGAACATATCTGCTCTAATTCAAAGATCTCTGGAGTGCAAATTGCAGACCAACAACACAAAGTTAGCCTATTCGCGGATGACGTAATACTCATGGTTACAGATCTGCTTAGCTCCCTCCCGGGAAGTTCAGAAGACGCTACAGTGGTTTAGTAAAGTATCATTCTACAAAGTCAACGACACCAAATCACACATACTAAACCTCGGCATATACGCCATATCCAGTAACTTGCTACAACAACAACTCCCATATATTTTGGCAGATCATAGAATACCATATCTGGGTATACAGCTAACCAAATCTACAAAAACACTTTATCTCCATAATTATCTCCCCATGCACAATAAACTTCAAGCTGAGCTAAAAAAACTGTCGTCTTTTGAATTCTCGTGGATGGGACGCTTAGCAGCATTAAAAAGGATGCACCTCCCTTAACTCCTGTATGTCTTTAGAACGCTACCAGTCTCTGTCCCAAAAAAATACTTCACTTCACTACAGACAATTTTATCAACTTACATATAGCAAGGCAAGAAATCCAGATGCGCGCAGACAAAACTGATTAAGCCCCGTTCGGCTGGTAGGAACTGGTTATGTAGACATCTATGACTACTAACTAGCCTCTATACTATCTCAGCTCAGAGAATAGTTTAAACCAAGCCTATCCACACTATGGGGCAGTATAAAAGCTTCATATTTCCACAGGAGTTCCCTTTCCGCATGGCTGTTAGCCACTACCCTTGGAGCCAGAATTCCTAACCATCTTCCCCGAAGACTCCAAGTGTCAGCTAAGGCCTGGAGGGTCTTGATAAACAAAAGCTCATCCTTCCCTGATCAAATTACTATGCAGGTACCTATCTCAGTTTTGCACCATCTAATGGACTACTCTTCCTTTACCAATTGGCAAACAAAAGGGATAAATTACAAAAGTGATCTATTTTAAAACAACACACTAAAACCTTTCCACACACTATAAACTGACTTACAGTTGCCCACCAGAGACTTATTCACATACATGTGAAGTAGACATTTCCTATCCTCCTTGCGTTCGTGGCCTTGTATGATCCAGAAGCCTGCATGGTCTTTCCTGAACTCCCCTAAATCCCTGCAAAAGGGAATAACAATATTCTACAACATTCTCCACAAAAAAATATATTTCCCAAATCATCCCCCATACAAAAATGGGAACTAGAGTTGGGAAGCACATACACAGAGGAACAATGGTTACAGGCATACAGATCCATGTACATATCGACCAGTTGTTCTTCACTGTGGGAATTAGCCATTAAACTTTCTTTAAGATGGTACCTCACCCCAGACCACTTACATAGATTCAATAGAGATACAGATGATAAATGTTGGAGACACTGTAGAAGTAAAGGAGACATATTACACACATTGTGGAGTTGCCCCAAATTAAAATCATACTGAATATCAATCTTTCATCTAATCTCAGAAGTCCTCCAGACATGTATTACTCCCAATCCCAGTCTAGCCATATTATCCCTCGAGATAGAAAAATACCCGAAACAGCTAAGACACACTATGACACATACCCTAATGGCTGCTAGACTCAATATTGCTAGGAAGTGGAGACAAGTAGATCCACCATCTGTAAGGGAAGTCATAGATTTGACCCACACGCATTACACCTACAAATATACCCTAGCACTTAAAAATAAAAACAGAGTATGTATTACTAAACTTTGGAAACCTTGGATTCAATGGAGAACAAACTGAATCTATGACTGTATAATTACACATTAGTCTACCCCAATTCTCTACTATTACATGACATATTCAGACAAGTGTTACCTCTATCCTACTTTATTTGATTGATTGATTTTCTGATTGTATGTAAACTGTAACTCAGTACTTGATTTGCTTTTCATTGTTTTACTCGTATGTGTCGGGTACTGGTTCTACTTTTTGTTAAACTGTTTTAAAACCCAATAAAAATCTTTTGAAAAAAATAAGTAAATTATATATATTTTTTTTAATGTAAAAAACTTTTAAAAAGGGCTAATATATTTGGGGGGGGGGAGCAGCCATGTAGGCTGTAGGGGGGCCCTGTGATTTCTAACAGCAGCCCTGGCACCGGTAACCACCGAACCCGTTGCCCAGGAGAGGACAACTGTGATTAGTGGTTTATCTTTACGGTAATGCCACCTAAGGTCTGCCCCCAACAGGACCTTAGGTGCAAGCGTTTCCCGGACTGGTCAGACAATCTTTCAGGAAATGCCCACCAAGACCTCAATACAGGTACCGGCCCTTCCTCCTCCTAAGGGCCCAGGTGCATGGGTTCACAGCCAGATGCACCATCCCCAGGAGGCGTGGGAGGTGAGGGAAGAATGGGTGGGAAAGAAAACGTAGGAGCCAATCTGGTAGAAGGCCTCTGCAGCGCTCCTTAAATTATGGTCTCTCCCTGAGCCTGGTATCGATCAAATTCAGGAAGGAAATGAGAGCCTCAAGCTCGTCAGGGAGATCTTTGGCCACAATCTCATCCTTCAATGCATCGGAGAGAGCATGAGAGAAGACAGCCACCAGAGCCTCATTATTCCAGTCCACCTCTTCTGCCAGGGTATGAAAATTCAATGGCATACTCGGCAACAGATCGTATACCCTGTTAAATGGACAGGAGCAGCTTTTCAGCAGAGGCAGAGCGAGCAGGCACATTGAATAACCTATGAAAGGAGGCAACATAACTTGGGTAATCGAGTATCACAGAATTATCGTTCTCCCAAAAGGGATTCGCCCAGGCCAAGGCCTTGTCCGAGAGCAACGAGATTAGGAAGCCCACCTTGGACCTATCAGAAGGAAACACCTGAGGAACCATCTCATAATAAATGCCCACTTGGTTTAGGAAGCCACAACACTGACTCAGTTCACCCCCATAACACTGCGGAAGGGGGGCTGAACCAGTCATCCCTCTGGTAACAGTGACTTCAGCTGCAACTGCAGGAGCGGCAACAGGAGCAGCAGCAGGAGCAACAACAGGAGGAACCACCGGCCTAGCAGCACCTGGAGAAAGGCGTGCTGTGCGTGCAAGAAATGTCTGCAATGCCTGAGCGAACTGACCCAAAAGGTGATCTTGTTGATCAAGCCTGGTAACCAGCATGGGGAGCCTGGCAGTACCTACATTGTCAGGATTCATGGCCCTTGGGTGCTATCAGGGTTAAAACTCAACAATTTTCTTTTGTAAAAACTCAACATAAAAAACAACAAAATTGTATAGGGAAACCAATATAATTTCTCATTTACAATATGCCACTTCAGTGTTAAAGCCAGTCCATTCAATTGTCAATTTTTTGAGCTGGACAAAATCGAATGCAGCAAGTTTTTAGCAAGTGTCATGGAAAAAAAAATGTTTACCAAGTTTCTGTGCGAAGCATTTGCTTCTTGATAGGTGATTCTGTACTGTGTAATCTTTGTCTCCTTTATTTTGTGGATGAGGCAACAGAGACCTCATAGAGTGGTGGGGCCAGAACCAGGGATCTTAGTGCCTGCCATTTTTTTAAGCCCAGATACAAAGGCATTTAGGCTGCATTCACATGTCAGCGTTTGGATCGCGGGCAGAACCGCCGCGGTTCCGCCCGCGATCCGGAGATTATTGCAAATCGCGGGACGCCTAGCGTTGCCCGTTGATTTGCAATAGCCCCCCAAACGCCGAGCGATGTTGCCGCGATTTACGCCTGCCGAATCGCGGCAACATCGCGCAAACAAAATCGCGGGACGCAATACGCTCCAAAGAAGCTCATCCTTCCCTGATCAAATTACTATGCAGGTACCTATCTCAGTTTTGCACCCTCTAATGGACTACTCTTCCTTTACCAATTGGCAAACAAAAGGGATAAATTACAAAAGTGATCTATTTTAAAACAACACACTGAAACCTTTCCACACACTATAAACTGACTTACAGTTGCCCACCAGAGACTTATTCACATACATGTGAAGTAGACATTTCCTATCCTCCTTGCGTTTGTGGCCTTGTATGATCCAGAAGCCTGCATGGTCTTTCCTGAACTCCCCTAAATCCCTGCAAAAGGGAATAACAATATTCTACAACATTCTCCACAAAAAAATATATTTCTCAAATCATCCCCCATACAAAAATGGGAACTAGAGTTGGGAAGCACATACACAGAGGAACAATGGTTACAGGCATACAGATCCATGTACATATCGACCAGTTGTTCTTCACTGTGGGAATTAGCCATTAAACTTTCTTTAAGATGGTACCTCACCCCAGACCACTTACATAGATTCAATAGAGATACAGATGATAAATGTTGGAGACACTGTAGAAGTAAAGGAGACATATTACACACATTGTGGAGTTGCCCCAAATTAAAATCATACTGGATATCAATCTTTCATCTAATCTCAGAAGTCCTCCAGACATGTATTACTCCCAATCCCAGTCTAGCCATATTATCCCTCGAGATAGAAAAATACCCGAAACAGCTAAGACACACTATGACACATACCCTAATGGCTGCTAGACTCAATATTGCCAGGAAGTGGAGACAAGTAGATCCACCATCTGTAAGGGAAGTCATAGATTTGACCCACACGCATTACACCTACAAATATACCCTAGCACTTAAAAATAAAAACAGAGTATGTATTACTAAACTTTGGAAACCTTGGATTCAATGGAGAACAAACTGAATCTATGACTGTATAATTACACATTAGTCTACCCCAATTCTCTACTATTACATGACATATTCAGACAAGTGTTACCTCTATCCTACTTTATTTGATTGATTGATTTTCTGATTGTATGTAAACTGTAACTCAGTACTTGATTTGCTTTTCATTGTTTTACTCGTATGTGTCGGGTACTGGTTCTACTTTTTGTTAAACTGTTTTAAAACCCAATAAAAATCTTTTGAAAAAAATAAGTAAATTATATATATTTTTTTTAATGTAAAAAACTTTTAAAAAGGGCTAATATATTTGGGGGGGGAGCAGCCATGTAGGCTGTAGGGGGGCCCTGTGATTTCTAACAGCAGCCCTGGCACCGGTAACCACCGAACCCGTTGCCCAGGAGAGGACAACTGTGATTAGTGGTTTATCTTTACGGTAATTCCACCTAAGGTCTGCCCCCAACAGGACCTTAGGTGCAAGCCTTTCCCGGACTGGTCAGACAATCTTTCAGGAAATGCCCACCAAGACCTCAATACAGGTACCGGCCCTTCCTCCTCCTAAGGGCCCAGGTGCATGGGTTCACAGCCAGATGCACCATCCCCAGGAGGCGTGGGAGGTGAGGGAAGAATGGGTGGGAAAAAAAACGTAGGAGCCAATCTGGTAGAAGGCCTCTGCAGCGCTCCTTAAATTATGGTCTCTCCCTGAGCCTGGTATCGATCAAATTCAGGAAGGAAATGAGAGCCTCAAGCTCGTCAGGGAGATCTTTGGCCACAATCTCATCCTTCAATGCATCGGAGAGAGCATGAGAGAAGACAGCCACCAGAGCCTCATTATTCCAGTCCACCTCTTCTGCCAGGGTATGAAAATTCAATGGCATACTCGGCAACAGATCGTATACCCTGTTAAATGGACAGGAGCAGCTTTTCAGCAGAGGCAGAGCGAGCAGGCACATTGAATAACCTATGAAAGGAGGCAACATAACTTGGGTAATCGAGTATCACAGAATTATCATTCTCCCAAAAGGGATTCGCCCAGGCCAAGGCCTTGTCCGAGAGCAACGAGATTATGAAGCCCACCTTGGACCTATCAGAAGGAAACACCTGAGGAACCATCTCATAATAAATGCCCACTTGGTTTAGGAAGCCACAACACTGACTCAGTTCACCCCCATAACACTGCGGAAGGGGGGCTGAACCAGTCATCCCTCTGGTAACAGTGACTTCAGCTGCAACTGCAGGAGCGGCAACAGGAGCAGCAGCAGGAGCAACAACAGGAGGAACCACCGGCCTAGCAGCACCTGGAGAAAGGCGTGCTGTGCGTGCAAGAAATGTCTGCAATGCCTGAGCGAACTGACCCAAAAGGTGATCTTGTTGATCAAGCCTGGTAACCAGCATGGGGAGCCTGGCAGTACCTACATTGTCAGGATTCATGGCCCTTGGGTGCTATCAGGGTTAAAACTCAACAATTTTCTTTTGTAAAAACTCAACATAAAAAACAACAAAATTGTATAGGGAAACCAATATAATTTCTCATTTACAATATGCCACTTCAGTGTTAAAGCCAGTCCATTCAATTGTCAATTTTTTGAGCTGGACAAAATCGAATGCAGCAAGTTTTTAGCAAGTGTCATGGAAAAAAAAATGTTTACCAAGTTTCTGTGCGAAGCATTTGCTTCTTGATAGGTGATTCTGTACTGTGTAATCTTTGTCTCCTTTATTTTGTGGATGAGGCAACAGAGACCTCATAGAGTGGTGGGGCCAGAACCAGGGATCTTAGTGCCTGCCATTTTTTTAAGCCCAGATACAAAGGCATTTAGGCTGCATTCACATGTCAGCGTTTGGATCGCGGGCAGAACCGCCGCGGTTCCGCCCGCGATCCGGAGATTATTGCAAATCGCGGGACGCCTAGCGTTGCCCGTTGATTTGCAATAGCCCCCCAAACGCCGAGCGATGTTGCCGCGATTTACGCCCGCCGAATCGCGGCAACATCGCGCAAACAAAATCGCGGGACGCAATACGCTCCAAAGAAGCTCTTGTACTTTTTTGGAGCGTATTGCGTCCCGCGATTTTGTTTGCGCGATGTTGCCGCGATTCGGCGGGCGTAAATCGCGGCAACATCGCTCGGCGTTTGGGGGGCTATTGCAAATCAACGGGCAACGCTAGGCGTCCAGCGATTTGCAATAAATCTCCGAATCGCGGGCGGAACCGCGGCGGTTCTGCCCGCGATCATACGCTGACATGTGAATGCAGCCTTAAAAGGGGCAATTTTGTATTGGAAGTATAGGTAAAAAATTGTAATTATAAACCAAAGCTCAAGAAAGCAACTTCACTACTGAATACATGGAAAAGATATTTCTCAGAGGTAAGTAAATATGTTTTTTGGTCCCGTTTGAACAACTGCATCTGACAGGTTTCCTACATTATGTGAGCAATAAATATTGGCTCTCTTTTTGAGCCTTCAATATTAGTGATCCCCCTTGTAAAGAGACATGGCACTCCATCATCAGAGACGCAGGCTCCATGGCTTAAAAAAAAAAAAAAATCCATGGCTTGTTTTGTGAAAAATGTATAACTGGACATTAGTATAAACAAAAGGGGACAGCTAGCTAGCAAAAGAATTACAAGTATCCACGTCCCAATTGAATGTAGAAAAAGAAAATGGATGGGCCAGGGGGACTTTTAAAGGGATACTGTCATCAAGACAAATAGCAAAGAATCCACATATATGTAAAAATACACAAATTTTATTGATACAAGCACCAAAAATAACGAAAAAACATTAAAAGTAACTATTATCGTGTTGATAAAACACTAATAATATTACAGCATACAGAGCAATTGGGTAGTACATACAATATACAGGCTTGGGAAAGCCAAATATCCACGGAGGGTGGGTGTAGATCACGCTGTCCACTGCAGACCTATGCCAGAGATGGTAAAACTGGTGGGTCTGATGTGATGGACCTGGGTGTCTAAACCCAAACTCAGCCCGACATGTTTCGCGGGTGACCGCTTCCTCAGGGGCAGATAGCGTGGGTATGTAAAACAATGCTACTAGAATCATTAAGAGAAAGTAGAGTCAGTGCATATCTTATTTGGGAAACATGTCACATAATACATCTCATAACGGTAGGTCAAAAACAGAGGTAAGCGCCAGCCAACATATGACCCACCTGTATAGCCGGTTCTAAAAGCAACTGGAGACCTAGGGGATCACGACTGGGACTAATACCCCCCCGGCGGACATGGGAGCAGTCCACAACAAATAGGGGTCCAAATCACAACATGTGAAGCAACTGTATTCTGGATAATGAAAAGTGTATAGTCAAAATGGGATAATTGCGTACATGCTTGTATATGTCAGCTCCATAGTAGGAGGAAAACTTACCAAATACGGTATACTTGTGTGTGTCCCCTGTAGTGTCTCATGACAGGGCTAGGGGGTGGCTGCTGGAGTAGCCAGGACTGGTAAACGGAAGATGGGGGTCAATATCAGGACCAACAAACCTTGTGTCCATAAGAAGACAGGAGAAAACGCAATGTTGAAGTGTTTGGTTCAAGCAAATGCGTGAACATTACAGAAAAAGTGAAAAGGAAGATAGACCCATCCCGATGGCTTGAAAGTAGCCTGTAGACACCATGTGCTAGAGATAGACCAAAATTAAACCATAGGATTCTAGAGCAAGTGCACACATTACCAAACGTGAGTGAATGAAACCATAGAGTGAGGGTGAAATAATCGCAAGAAAACGTGGGGTGTGACAATAGTATGCATAAAAGGATGGGGGTATAAAGAAATCAGGACGGCAAGAAGGACCCATAAATGAATGACAAGAGCCCAAGTATCTCAAAGAGTGATAGTGTTGGAATGATAAACAGCAGAGAGTCCAATGAAAAAAGATAGCATAATAGAGCCATGTGCTATATTTACCTAACGCTCCTCGCAGTCCGGTATCCCGTAGCCGAGTGAGTGTCTCAGTGGGGATGGCGCCTATAAGAGGAACCGCTCCACCCCAAACACAGCTGGGTCGGTAATCAGCCGGCCACATGATAGCTGTGTTCGGGGCAGACGCTCCGAATGCGCTTGTACACAAACCAGCTCATCAGGATGCGCCGGATGTGACGTACTGCGCATAGCCAATGGGTGTGTCTGCGGCGCCGACGTAGACAAGTCACCGGAGATCCAGGGACTGTCAGCAGTGTCGGTACCCAGACACTACACGTAGTGTCTGGGTACCGACACTGCTGACAGTCCCTGGATCTCCGGTGACTTGTCTACGTCGGCGCCGCAGACACACCCATTGGCTATGCGCAGTACGTCACATCCGGTGCATCCTGATGAGCTGGTTTGTGTACAAGCGCATTCGGAGCGTCTGCCCCGAACACAGCTATCATGTGGCCGGCTGATTACCGACCCAGCTGTGTTTGGGGTGGAGCGGTTCCTCTTATAGGCGCCATCCCCACTGAGACACTCACTCGGCTACGGGATACCGGACTGCGAGGAGCGTTAGGTAAATATAGCACATGGCTCTATTATGCTATCTTTTTTCATTGGACTCTCTGCTGTTTATCATTCCAACACTATCACTCTTTGAGATACTTGGGCTCTTGTCATTCATTTATGGGTCCTTCTTGCCGTCCTGATTTCTTTATACCCCCATCCTTTTATGCATACTATTGTCACACCCCACGTTTTCTTGCGATTATTTCACCCTCACTCTATGGTTTCATTCACTCACGTTTGGTAATGTGTGCACTTGCTCTAGAATCCTATGGTTTAATTTTGGTCTATCTCTAGCACATGGTGTCTACAGGCTACTTTCAAGCCATCGGGATGGGTCTATCTTCCTTTTCACTTTTTCTGTAATGTTCACGCATTTGCTTGAACCAAACACTTTAACATTGCGTTTTCTCCTGTCTTCTTATGGACACAAGGTTTGTTGGTCCTGATATTGACCCCATCTTCCGTTTACCAGTCCTGGCTACTCCAGCAGCCACCCCCTAGCCCTGTCATGAGACACTACAGGGGACACACACAAGTATACCGTATTTGGTAAGTTTTCCTCCTACTATGGAGCTGACATATACAAGCATGTACGCAATTATCCCATTTTGACTATACACTTTTCATTATCCAGAATACAGTTGCTTCACATGTTGTGATTTGGACCCCTATTTGTTGTGGACTGCTGCCATGTCCGCCGGGGGGGTATTAGTCCCAGTCGTGATCCCCTAGGTCTCCAGTTGCTTTTAGAACCGGCTATACAGGTGGGTCATATGTTGGCTGGCGCTTACCTCTGTTTTTGACCTACCGTTATGAGATGTATTATGTGACATGTTTCCCAAATAAGATATGCACTGACTCTACTTTCTCTTAATGATTCTAGTAGCATTGTTTTACATACCCACGCTATCTGCCCCTGAGGAAGCGGTCACCCGCGAAACATGTCGGGCTGAGTTTGGGTTTAGACACCCAGGTCCATCACATCAGACCCACCAGTTTTACCATCTCTGGCATAGGTCTGCAGTGGACAGCGTGATCTACACCCACCCTCCGTGGATATTTGGCTTTCCCAAGCCTGTATATTGTATGTACTACCCAATTGCTCTGTATGCTGTAATATTATTAGTGTTTTATCAACACGATAATAGTTACTTTTAATGTTTTTTCGTTATTTTTGGTGCTTGTATCAATAAAATTTGTGTATTTTTACATATATGTGGATTCTTTGCTATTTGTCTTGATGACAGTATCCCTTTAAAAGTCCCCCTGGCCCATCCATTTTCTTTTTCTATAACTGGACATTATAAAGTCATAATTTAAAACCACTTTGTTATGGGTATTTTTCCATGATTTATCTGCACAAACAACAACTTACAAAATAATTAAATACAAAAATTGGATTGCAGCAGGTTCACAGCCAGTAATATTAGTTCCTAGTAAAGCCTATATCCTAAGAATAATAGACCAAAATCTATAACAAGTCTTTGTAAATATATGTACATCATAAATATTAATATTCTTGATCTTTTTCATCCATAAATTCATAAGCAGCACTGCTACCTCCACATTGAATTACACGCAATAGTGCAATTGCATATCAACCATGATTCATACATAATAACAAAGAGTCAATGCCACACATACTGTATATAAATATAAACCAAAGTATTCAGGCAATCAGTTTGAAAGACCCATCTGAAATATCAATTTTATTTTAAAGTATTGGAGAAAAATGTAGTATAAATGTTGTGGGTCCTTACTGAATATTTGGTACCACAATTGCTAGATTGTTCATTACTGTTTACAATGCACAGCACAGGAAATGTGCAACACTGAAAACACTCACGACATGGAATATACAAATTCCCCTCATGTCAGGGTGTACACTAAAAAAGACATACTTTAAAAAAAAAAAAAAACAACTATAAAAACTCTAACCAGCCTTTTTTTATAGGGCTTTGTGGAACCCTAGGGTTCGCCCAGCAATTGCTCAGGGTTCCCTCAGCCATGAGCAGCGGTGGATTAATTTTCCACCTGAAATTGTCTGCATAGTTCCACTCCCTTGTCATTTACGAGACATGCTACACTGACCAACAAAGTACCAAGGCATTCCTTCCACTGACCAGCAGAGTACGGGAGCACCCCACTTATTGACCTTAAATGCAAGGGAGAACCTCTGCCGCTGACCACTAATGTAAATAAGTACGTGTCTCCCTGACCACTATTGTAAGGGGGCACCACTATCACTAACCATTACAGAAAGGGAACCTCTCTCCCACTGGCCATTAATGTAATGTGGCACCTCTGCCATTGACCAATAATGTAAAGAAGTACCTCGCTCACTGACCACTATTGTAAGCCCACTGACCATTGATGTAAGGGAACATCTCTCACTGACCATTGTCTCTGATTTCCAATGTAATATGACTTTGTTACTGAGTGACCGCCAGTGTATGGTTCAACTTTTCCACTGACCTCCAGTGTTAGAGGGGCACTTTTCCACTGACCACCAATGTAAAGGGGCATTTTCCCACTGACCACAAATGTAGACAGGCCCTTCTGTAGTGACCACCAATGTAAAGGATCAATGTATTGACCATTCATTTCAGGTGGCATTTTTCTCTGTCTGCATTTCATTGTAATATTGCTTTTTTTCATGATTATTATTTGAAGTATGGGTGTTGTGTGGTGGAGAAGATTGTTAAAAAATGAACTTCTCTGGGTGTTACAGATGCTAGGGACGCTTTTTTTTATTTTTTTATCCAAAAACATCTTTATTGGTTTTTCATTCATTTCTCTTTTATTAGATTTACATCTTATATATTCTGCTCCCCGAGATCCATAAATTATTTTAAGGATTCCTCAAAGGTACTCTAAATCTGGAAAGAAGCCGCTCTTTTCAACTATGGTTTCTTCAGACCTTGCTAGGGGTTAATTGAGTTGTGGCTGATTGAAATCCCATTTGATGTTGGCAGGATAGTTCCAGAACCAACAACACTTGGAAAGCAGCAGGACACCAATGATCTCTTTAGCTGTCTATTATGGTGGGATTCTTACCACCACTGTCAGGGGGGCATTCTTCCTACTGATCATTAATGTATAGGAGCATTTTATCCATTGGCCCCAATGAACTGATTCCTCAAGACCTGAACATTTTTCTAGGGGCTCCTTTTGGGTAAAAAAAGGTTGAGAAAGGCTGCTCTAGTCCATTTCAAGAACATTCTCACAAGATTCAGGGTGCTCTATATTCCCCAGAATTTCACCAAAGTATGTAATCTAATGTTTTCTATACAGGTACAGTTTACAAATGGTATTGTTTACAAGGGTTAGGGTTAGAGTTAGAATCAGTAAAAGTACTAATGAGCCCCAAAGGGCTTCATAGTAGCCCCCCCCCCAAAAGGTTTTGAACCCAGATATATATATATATATATATATGTATATATAATAAACTGTTGGTGTATACATATGATAGTATATCTCAATAGTAATATATGCTTAAAGTGTATCTATACTTTTTTAGTTTTGGTTACAATGGGGAAGAATTAGAACCCCTGTCAAGTTTTCCTGCTATCCAGGTCTCAGTTACTGCGCTGGGGACAAGAAAATAAGGAATCTCTCCAATGGAGCCTCCAACAGCATTAAAACCTGACAGCAGTTCTCACCCTTCCCCATTCTATCCAAAACGAAAAAAAGAAACCGGAGTTGGTTAACCCTGGCACTAAGGCATGCTGACAATGTACACTGAGACGTATATTCAGTATTTTTTTTTTTTGTTAATTGTTATTATTTGAAGTATTTAAACACACACAGTTATCAATTTAATAAATGTATATTTGTGTATTTTACAGTGATTAGATTTTTTAACCACTTGCTGATTGATGTTTGTATTAAAACATCCTATCAGCAATGGGTATTACAAGACAATGGCTGCAGCCATGGTCTTGGTACCATTTTTTTCAGTCAGTGTTTTAAAACATTTCCCTGGAGAGCAAGTGGTTAACACGTCACTATAAAATACCCTTAAAATGCTGTACAAAAAATATACTCCAAAAGTAAGCTGAAAAACAAGGGAAAAGGTTGCTTTTTATTTTAAATATATTTTTTGTTGTATTTTTTAATCACAGCATGTGGGGCATTTAGACATAATCGGATAAAAAAATATTAGAGTTCATGCCATAAACATTTTTGTTTTATACTTTTATCTATTGGAAAATAAGTGTATTTTTCTTTTTTTTTTTTCAGCAATTACTATTTTGTCTTCCCACTCAGTGTACACCACCACAGCAGGTGTAAGGATATTTTCCACCAGCTGTACTAATAACTAATAGAAGTGGTTGCCACTGATAGTAACGGATGATCATTATTTGTTAAATGTAAAGGGATTTGTGTAATATATATGTATTGTTGAAGCCGTCAAATTACCCTCAGACAGGGATCTTGTGAACAGTTTAAAGATGTTTCTGCAGATTATAGTACCACTCAAGGTCAATGCAAAAAAAGTAGAGTATGCTATGTCTTCCTAGAGTTACTGAGATTGCTATTATTTTTAGGATTGGATAGGTGGAGAGGGTGCATAGGTCAAGACTGCCAGAATGGTCAAGACTGCCAGAATGCTCCTTATTCCCTTCAAAACCAACCACCTGGTCCCTCTTATAGACATATGAATACTCAAATGAGAGGTTAAAATTGTGAACTTCCAGTTTGCACCTTTACCATGTCTTTATGATGGATAAGGCATGTGGTTGATGGGGATCAGGACGGCTGTGGATTCCAGAACTGGTCAGATTTATAGACTGTTGATTCGCATTGCATTTTGCCAATCTATATCAGGGCTATAACTATGTGTGATCAGGCCCTATATCAAACTATTGAGGGGCCCCTGACTTTTTATTCTGTATCGCGTCGCTATAGCCAGAGCATCTCTTCTCCACCAGGAGTGTAACTATATGTAATAGGGCCCTATATCAAACTATTAAGGGTCTCTTACTCTTTAATCTGCATCTCAAAGGCCATTTATTTTAATACAGCATAATAACTACTTTCTTTAGCAGCCTTACGCAGGTTCCCAATCTATATATACGTTTGTATTATCCAAATGTAGTTGGGAGATGCTTTTGATACCTGCATAAATTATCACGTAACCAGGTGGCTCCAGGCCCATATCATTGGAATGTTTTGCTATGCCTATAGTTATGCCCTTAAATTCTACCTATTACATCCCTTTCAGGAATAAAGAAGAAATAAACTTGTTAATATTATATATAGGGATTACTTTTATTTATAATATATGGTGTGTAAAAAAACGTTATAGTTTTATGGAGTAAATAATGAAGGAGAAACAAATCTGGTACCAACTGAGTTATGGATACTTTGGTGGCTGAGATGTAACTATCCATTAAAGGACCAAGAAATATGCAAGAGGCTTGTAGTTTTTTTTGTGTGGATAAGGGCATTGTGAAACCGATTGGCCAACCACCAGCCCACCCATAAAGCTGACTTTGATATCCAGGTCCACACAATGCAATAAATCATTTGTGCACTGGGTGCCCAATCCTTATTAAAAAATTGGAATGCCTGAAATGGAAAAGGCAGTCGTATTTGGCATCAATAATCTTTGGAGACTAAATGTGCTATGCAGATGAGAATACCCAAATCAAATCCATTCCGTGACTCATTCTACAATGCATGTTTGGCATGGAATGAACAGTTTAGAAACCAGCAGAAGGAATGTTAGGTTCAGTTTCCTCCAGGAAAACTAACTGCATGTTTTTACGAATAAATAAAAACATTTCGGAACTCGCGCTCAACCATCTTTTGCTCAACCACCTTTCTCAGCGAGGCTACTGCACTATACAAACTCCTGAATACAGGACCTACATAAATTCAACGTAAAATATGCACAGTTTCTTTATCTGTCACGCGTTATAACCAATATGTGATGAACTTGCAAATGATTCACAAAATATCAAAAAAAATATCTTGCATCATGTGCAAAATAACAATATACTGTATAGCAAATCAGGCAATTCATAAACCTAAGTGCTTGAATATCAAATATGAAAAAAAGTGCAAAGGAAGTTCATAAATACTGTGACTAAAAACAATTTATATTTTCCAAAAAATAATCTCTCCAAAAAATCTATCTAAATGGTTAGGAAAAAAGTGCTCTGTGCTCAAAACCACGAAAAGTGCTTCAGTGCTTCGGAGTCAAAGATGTTCTCCTTAGGACAAAGAGGCTGCTTACCAGACCGATATGATCTCACACAAAGAGATCATCAGTGCTTTGGTATATTCCACCTTGGAGAACTGGCACACACTGTCTTATCTCAGCAGTCACCAAAAACACTGGTGACTGTGGTATGCCCACCATGAGATAGGGATGAGCAGTCTAGGTTCCTCCAACAGATTCCAGCAGGCACATGTATCTCTTAGATTGTAAGCTCTATTGTATTGTATTTATACTGTCTACCCTCAAGTTGTAAATCGCTGCGTAAACTGTCGGCGCTATATAAATCCTATATAATAATAATAATAATAATAATAATAATAATTAAAAGCAAGGAAGAGAACTCATAGCGCAACACTAACTAAAATAAATTGTTGAATAGAATGCATCACACTTACAGAGTATAGAAAACGTTTAATCAAACAAACAACTCCATTATGCACGGCCACAATGGCTCTCACCCAGTCTGTGCGTGCTGACATCACAAGACTAGCTCCGCTCAACGCATTTCCCCATACAAGGCGCCATCTGGGATTGGGTTTTTTAGCTACAGTGTTGTTTAAAACCATACTGGTGTGTTGTAAAAAATAAAATGTCTTCAACAATCTAGGCCAATATGTATTCTGCTACATATTTTTGGTAAAAAAAAATCCGAAAAGCGTAAAACGATTGGTTTGCACAAAAGTTATAACGCCTACAATCTATGGGATATTTTATGTAATTTTTATTTGTTTATTTTTTTTTACTAGTAATGGCGGTGATCTGGGACTTATAGTGGGACTGTGACATTGTGGTGGACAAACCGGACACTTTTGACACTTTTTTGGGGACCAGTGACACTAATACAGTGATCAGTGCTAAAAAAAATATGCACTGTACTAATGACACTGGCAGGGAAGGGGGTTAACATCAGGGGTGATCAAAGGGTTAAATGTGTGCCTAGGGAGTGCTTGCTAACTGTGGGGGGGGGGTTTGACTGGGGGAAGATGGAGATCCCTGTTCTTGCATAGCAGAAACACAGGATCTCCATCTTCCCCTCTCACAGAACAGCGATCTGCCTTGTTTACTTAGGCAAACCACTGTCCTCTCAGGAACGATTGCCAGGTGACGGTCAACATCGGCTACGCCGGACCCGCTGATTGGCTCCTGCTGTGTGCAATCACAGTGGGAGAATGTTGCCGGTGGTACGCACATGCGCCCCAGACCCAGAAATAAACATGACATACAGGTACGTGCTGAAGGGCCCTACCGCAGTACATATACAGTACATGGGGTGGCCCGGAAGTATTTAACTGGTATTTGCATGGTCATGCAAAACTGTACACAAATATATATCATGTTTTTCACAGAAATAGAGCTTTCTTTTGGTCTTTTGGTGGTATTTGATCACCACTGGTTGTTTTATTTTTCATTATATAAATAAAAAACCCTACATTTTGAAAAACAAAACCAAGCACACCTTTTGACAGAAGCCTACCACACACGTTACAGTCTGACTGCGCAATCTTCTTTAGACCTGCCAATGACCAAGAACCTGCCTAGTTGGATACAAATTGATTGGACAGTTGTAGTCAGATTATAACATGTATGGTGAGTATAAACGTTTTTATAGCTCACTGTTTTTTACTATTCTTGGCAGGATTAGATAATGAAGTTACTTTTTTGTTTGGCGTCTCTAGTGTAAATAGCTCACTGGACCTCGGAATCTTCTTTATAGTGGACCTAAAGTCCTAACATAAAAAATACTTTCTCTTTCTCCTTTTAATTCCTTTTTTACGTACGTTTAATTCCTTTTTTTGTACATTGTACGGCACATGTGCACACTCCCAGCCCATGTCCACCATCTACTTTATGCCGAGAATAGAGCTGGATAACAGGACAACGTAACTCCTTTTCACACCTGCACATCATCAGTGGTGAACCAATGGCTGAAGAAGAGTGATGGGGGATTTAAAAGAAGCAGTGGAGTAGATAGCGGAGTGATCGGGAGTATGCTGTGCATATTACTATGCCAAGAGCCCACCCCCACCTATTGTAATTTAGTTCTGCTTTAAGAACATATACTTGCTTAGAAGATCCTAAATACAAAAACAGCTTTTGCTGACTTACTTCCAAAAATACTAGTTACCTGACTCAGGTTTCACTGTTTTCAGAGTCAGCTGATCTGGAACAAATGTGCAAATTAGAAAGTCATAGTGAAGTCAGATCTCCTGGAGAAGCATACTTGCAACTTAAAGTCACAAGTACCGGGGGCACTCTTAACCCTGCCCACAATCAGCATTTTGTCTGCTCACTTTTCAGATAGATGCCCCTAATTAGGCCCCCTACAGGTTAGTCCCACAAATACACTGCCTCTAAATATACAGGGATTGCATATCTTGTCCACTCCGCCGGTTGATTCTGCCAAGGCCCCCAACTCTAAATATACCTGATCACTGCAATTAGGGCCTTTTTGAGTTACAGTGCTTGTGCAGTAGCTCAAATAAAGTTGACTCTGTGATCCTGGGACACAGCATCAGTGGGACAGAGAGTCAAGATGTGGGACTGTCCTTGCAAATTTTAGACAAGAGGCATTGCAATGATAAAGCATACTGGGCACCTCTAAAAGCTTGTGTGAAAGGGCAAGGCAAGGCCACCATGTTCCAAATTCCTGAGTCAGCCATGACAGTTTGTAACAATAGTAGTGGCCCCCTTTACATGATCCCAGGAAGGCATTTATGCAATCAATAACCTTTTAGACACATTCCAAACACCCTTATCAGTAATTTGATAGGGGTTAGCAGAATCTAACCCAATCCACATCTCAGTCTCCAGGCCATCATAAAACTGTCAAGCTTTCAGGCTTGAGTAACTAGAAGCTTAACAGGCATCCCTCTTCCTAATAGTATCAGATTTATCATCTGTCATATACAGTATATACATTGCTAGCTATCTTTTCTGATGAAATCAAAAATTCAGTGTAGTTCATAACACCCGAGATAATAACAGTGCAGCCAGGATAAGGACATATTTACCCATATCAATCAATTAGCAACATTTTAAGATTAAACATCACTATATTAGAAGATACTAAAGGCAGACTGGACACATTACCTCTCCTAAGTGAAATAGCCATCCAATACCCATCATTTTTGGATTCATGTAAAAGGTAATTTCATGCTAGACAATAATATTCAAGTTATGTATTCAAAATATGTATTTAAAAACGTTGATACCTATAGAAAACTGTACCTGTGGGCGGGCAGCTACATGGTCATCCCATCTGCCAATCCTCAGACCTCATGATTAGTCAGATCATATTTGTCAACATCCTCCTCATGGACAAGAAATCTGGAGTTCTCTTTTAACATCAGAAAAGAGAACATCAGCCAAGATGTAGAGAGCTATTGAGCCATCTTGCTCATGGACTGGAATTTGCTGAACTCTTTAAACAAACTTAGTTACCCTTTTTCTTTTTCTGTTGCGTTATTGTCTCTTTTTCATTTGCTACGCCCCTTTTTCTGTAAATATTCCTGTTTGAACATTTTACCTCCTTACTTAACCCCTTTGCGATCGCTCTATAGTCAAATGACAGCTACAGTGTGGCTGCACTTTGCTGGGAGGCCGTCATATCATGTCCTCCCGTGCCTACGTGGCCCATGCGTTGTGGATCGGCAAAGATTTGGGAATGCTGCATCCTTCAGACACAGCTGATCCCAGATCGGAGAAAAGAGACAATCAGGGCAGCTCTTTATCATATGTAAACAGGATTTTCCGGTTATCAGAAACCCTCCCTTCACGCTGATAGCATGTGAGGAGAGGAGAGCCGAAAACTGGCAAATCCACACAGGGGACATCTGCACTGATAATCAGGGCAGTGATCATCAGTGTCCCAATTATCAGTGCAGCCCCAACAGTGCCCACCAGTGCTGCCAATCTGTGCCCATCAGTGCTTTTAATTAGTGCCCACCAGTGCTGCCAATCAGTGTCCATCATAGATGCATGTCAGTGTCTATCAGCGCTGCCTATTATTGCCTCTTATAAGTGCCCATCAGTGAGCATATTAGTGCAGCCTCATCAGTGCCTCCTAATCAGTGCCTCCTTATCAGTGCCGATCAGTACCGTCTATCAGTGCCCATCAGTGCAGCCTATCAGTGCTCATCAGTGCAGAATATCAGTGCAGCCTCATTAGCGCACATCAGTGAAGGTGAAAAATTACTTATTTACAAAAATTCTTAACATAAACTTAGAAAAACCTTTTTTTTTTAAAAAGTTTTGGTATTTTTTAGTTTCATACAGTTTAGCATGACCGCACAATTGTCATTCAAATTGCGACAGCACTGAAAGCTGAAAATTGGCCTGGGCAGGAAGAGGGTAAAAGTGCTCAGTAAACAAGTGGTTAATAAACAATATTCTTTCTGTAAAATTATCTCGGAATAGTCTATTTTAGCAGCAGGCTTACTAGTGTGTTTTATGCTTTGAGAAAGGAGCGCAGCTGCCGTAACACCCGCAGCGCGTAAGCTCTGAAACTCGTCGCATTTGGTGACGTAACGCCGCTGGAGCTATCGCGTCCCAAGCCTTGTTCTGAAGATCCTCCTTCCACTCAGTCGGAACACAGACGGGGCACTGTGAGGCCGCTCCGGTCCAACACTCCTTCACAGGGCTCCAACATAAGGGACTGACACACACCTGGGATCCCACAATCTGCCACTACATTGATATGCCTGCTATTACTTACTTAATGTGAGTTACTATTGTTTTTACCAATTATTCAATTTTAAATCTGTACTCAGGTGCCTCTCTTTCTTCTATCTTCTATGTAGCCGTGGATACCTGGTTTCAGCTCCCTTTGATGGGAGCCCTGAGTACATGGACTTTATAGCACCTCTGTGAAGTGCTATATTTTATCTATCCCCCTATTTATTTATCATTTATTTAATTGTAATTTTTACCCCCACCCTCCCCTTTATTGGTATCATATCTTATGCTCCTTGTCCATTTAGATCTGCAGTTCTAGCGCCTTTTTTTTTTTTTTTTTTTTTTTTTTTTTACTGTAAAATGATCTCCGATACACCGATACACTAACACAGAACTTAAGGAATCCCTGTCTATTTGAAGAGTGTGTCTATAGTAAATCTCTGGATATGCCTGTCTGTGGTGAAAGTGTGCTGGCACTTGATTGTGGTCCCGCGAGATGGAAAATCTTTGTGCAGGGTGAGGCTGAGTGTCATTGTCATATATCAGTGACAGTGTGGTGTGAATTTGATCAGTCATTTGTCACAAGTCGGTCAAGGTGGACGGGGTCTGACGCCACGTCCATCACAGGCATCTATGGAGTAGTACCTCAAAAAGCATTAAAACCAGCAGACCAGAATGACTGTCATGCCTTTCATTTACAAAATAATAAGCAATGACATTCTTCTCATTCTTTCTGTACAAGTTTTCCATGCTAAATTAAATATATTATTTCTGCTCTCCACCTTATCACAGTAAAGGGGTTTATCCCCCTACTTTGATCCCGATCCTGCTGATTATTACTTTCCACATACAGTGTAATGGAGCTCATCAAATTCCTCCAAGATTGTAGGTAAATCTAAAATTGTGGTTCACATTGCCAAAAAAAGTGGAGGAAGGATTGCTTAAAAGAACTACGAATTTATATTTTATGCTTGTGCTGGAAAATCCCTTTAAATAAAAGCAGCTGGATGGTATCCAGCTAACGCGCCCCATAAAAAAAACAGTTGTACAGTATTTTTATCTTGCTTGCAGATCTATCAGATGAATAAATTGGTGTGGGCCGGTGGCAGGTCACCTGTAACCAAATTCCTTCCATGCAGCAGACGGTAACATGTGACAACACACACTGTGAGTGAGCAGTATTGACAAGTGTAGGAGGACGCTGTCACTTATACCGGGTTGCTTAGTAACCAGCTACTTGGACAGTGTTCTCCGTGATATCAAACTGTCAGCTCTGTGTGTGCCGCTGTTTTATCTATATCTTTGATGGATGTTTCTGGCCTATTATACATCAGACTTTAAAGGGGAATTAGATAGATAGATAGGTAGATAGGTAGATAGGTAGATAGATAGATAGATATGATAGATAGATAGATAGATAGATAGATAGATAGATAGATAGATAGATAGATAGATAGATAGATAGATAGATAGATAGATAGATAGATAGATAGATAGATAGATAGATAGATAGATAGATAGATAGATAGATAGATAGATAGATAGATAGATAGATAGATAGATAGATAGATAGATAGTGCGCAGCATAAATGAGTACATCCCTTTTGAAAAGTAAGGTTGGCCATACGTTATACAATTTTCTTGAAGAATTTTCCTTTATAATTTACCAAAACTGTATAATATAAGGTCAAACCTAAACACTTTTAATTTGTATGCAGTCAGGCCGGACCTTCTACTACATAGTTGAAGGTAAATCTAAAGGAAATTGAATAAGAAAATGGTATATTGCATGGCCAGTGTAAGATTCTAATCAATATCTCAATGAACACAAGAACAATTTCAAACATTTTGACAAAACTGAGTTTTAAAGAGCATTTTGTTTAGCTTATTACATGAAAGTAAGGTTAATGTTATAACTTAGATTACAAAATCTTCAGTTTTACTTAAATTAGTTGATACAAAAATGAATACACCCCACAACAAAAACTACTCCATCTAGTATTTTGTATGACCTTCATGATTTATAAGGACAGTACCAAGTCTTCTAGGCTTGGAATGAACAAGTTGGCGACATATTGCAACATCTATCTTCTTCAAGAACTACCTCTTTTAGAGCCTGGATGCTGGATGGAGAGTGATGCTCAACTCGTCTCTTCAGAATTCCCCATAGGTGTTCGATTGAGTTCAGATCAGTAGACATACTTGGCCACTGAATCACTTTCACCCTGTACTTCTTCAGAAATACAACAGTGGCCTCAGATGTGTGTTTTGGATCATTGGCATGTTGGAAAAGTGCATGACGACCAAGGGCATGGAGTGATGGTAGCATCTTCTCTTTCAATAAGGAGCAGTAGCCATCAATGAAATGCAGCTCCCCCCCACCAGCAGCACTCATGCAGCCCCACAGAAGGACACTGCCACACCATATTTCACTGTAGGCACCATGCATTTTTATTTATACTCCTCACCTTTGCAACGCCATACAGTATTGAAGCCATCCATTCCAAAAACATTTATCTTGGTCTCATCACTCCAGAGAACAGAGTCCTAATAGTCTTCTTTTTCAGCATGGGCCCTGGCAAATTCTAGGCAGGCTTTTTTGTGCATGGGCTTTAGGAGAGGCTTCCTTCCTGAAGGACACCCATGCATGCCATTCCTCTGCAGTGTACACCATATTGGGTCACAGGAAAACGATCACCCCAGTTTGGCTTTCTACTTCTAGCAAACTGCAGTGAACTCATTAGAAAACACTCCTGTCGAGGTGTTACCTTCCGTGGACGGCCTGGACGTCTCTGTGAGATGGTTGCCGTTCCATCTATGTTACATTTTTGTATCACTTTTGCTTCAATGTTCTGACTGATAAGTAAAGCTTTGCTGATCTTCTTGTAACGTTCAACTTTCTTGTGTAAAGAAATTATTTTCTTTCTCAGGCCTTGTGGCTTATATATACGTAAGTCGGCTCTTCTGGGTAGTGGGTGTGAATGCGCACCACTGACGGCTCACTCCCGCTGTGATTATACACAGTGGGAGTGCATCAGCGGGTACCGGGTACAGAGGCAGAACGGCGGTCTGCCTATGTAAAAAAGGGAGATTGCCATTCTGTCAGGAGGGAGGGGCATTGATCCTCTGTTCCGGGCAAAGCAGGGACATGGATCAATGTCTTCCCCTAGTACAAGCATCTCCCACAGAACAGAGAAACACTGGCTAGGGACACATTTAACCCTTTGATTGCCCCTGATGTTAACCCTTTCCCAGCTAGTGTCATTAGTACAGTGATAGTGCATATTTTTTATTACTGGTCACTGTATTAGTGTCACTTGTCCCCAAAAAGCGTCAAAAGTGTCAGTTAGTTTCCGACTGTCTGCCACAATATTGCAGTCCCACTATCGTCCCAATGTCGCTGATCGCTGCCATTACTAGTAAAAAAAAATAAAAATATCCCATAGTTTGCAGATGCTGTAACTTTTGCGCAAACCAATCAATATACATTCATTGAGATTTTTTTTGTTTACCAAATATATGTAGCAGAATACATATTGGCCCAAATTGATGAAGAAATTAGATTTTATTTTTAATTTTATTGGATATGTTTTGTAGCAGAAAGTAAAAAAAAACACAGAGGTGATCAAATACCACCAAAATAAAGCTCTATTTGTGGGGGGAAAAAGGACATACATTTTATTTAAGTACAGCGTCGCCCGATTGTCAGTTAAATTAACGCAGTGCTGGATCACAAAAAATAGCCTGGTCGTAAAGGGGCATAAATCTTCCAGAGATCAAGTGGTTAAAGGAAGTTGAAAAATAACAGACATACTGGCTGGATCACCAGATGAAAATAAAGGGAAAAAAAGCCTAAAAAAGAAAACGTATGCAGCACCACATCCAAGGACCAGTAATCTGCATTATAATACATTTTGTTTATTACTGCTTTAAAGTGATTATAAAGGGTTTTTTTTTTTTTTATTAAATTATAAACATGTTATATTTACCTGCTCTGTGCAATGATTTTACACAGAGCAGCCCCTATCCTCTTCTTTTGGGTCCCCTATTGGCCCATCTGGCTTCTTCTCATTGATCCCAAGCCCCGCTGCCTGTATCTATATACACAGACAGCTAGGCTTGGCCCTGCCCCCTGCTCCCTCTTCACTGGCTTTAATTGACAGCAGTGAGAGCCAGTGGCTTCTGCTACTGTCTTTGAGTCCTTGAGGAGAAAGAGAGGCACTGCTCCCGTGCACAGCACTGGATGGAAATTGGGCTTAGGTAAGTAACAGTATAAGAGGGGGTGGGTGAAATGCACAGAGAAGGTTTTATTTACCTTAATGCAAAGAATGCATTAAAAACCTTCTGCCACCACTTTAAAGCCCCACTTCTGGGACAGCTGCCTCGAAGAAAATAGGTATTACGGAGAGGAATTGAGAGAGAGACTCCTTAGTGGGCTCACAGACAGAAAAAAAAATCTATCCAAAATTTTAATTTTTCAGTTAGAGTAAAGGCTATAAAACCATTTTTGTCTCCCAAGTTTATCTTTAAGCAAATGAAGCGAGTAGCACAGGAGAAGAAGATCCTTCATTGGGAGTTCAGACAATAGCTGTGTGCCTTGAGGGAGGATATAAAGACAAGTGGAAACATTTGACATGCAGACACTTAGTCATTGATGAGATCCCTCTGTCTCCTCCTCGCTCCCGATCTCCACGCAGCTGCATGTAAAAGGGGAGGAAAGAAAGGCGAAAACTCGACGTGACAACAGCTGTGCTCGTGTCATGAGAACAAGCCCATGTTGAAAATGTATTATTACTGGGAAGATTGGGCTTTAATTAAATACAGCTGCAACTGTTTTAAACATTTCTCTCCGTCTTTATTTCCTGTGACTTTTTGCCCAATTTGTTTCTCTGTGACGTCTGGTGGGACTGGAGGAAAAAAAAATGAAATGTAGAGACAGAAAATGGATGCACTTCTATATGTAAAACTGGGTAATGGATTTAATATGATGTCACTTTATAAGGACCTCCACACTTGGGTTCAATGAGTTGTTGGCTTCTTATGTAGTGCTCACCCCCGAAGGAGCCAGTGGTTGATTGGGTCCCCCAACACTGCACGGTCAAGCAACAAGTATTCTTCACACTTTCTCCAGACACAAGGAACAGTCTTTGAGCTTGGTTTTTATGTTTTATTAGGGTTAAAAACTTGAGGGAATAGGAATTTGTCAACTTCTCACGTACCTGACTGATGAGCCCGATAGTGCAGAGGAAGGCCTCCCTTACGTATCTGACTCGCGGCCCCTGGTAGAGCAGACAGGTGGCACGGGAGAGCAGAATGGTATGAGGGCCTGGCGGGTCAGCTGTTGGACGGGTAGCTCCAAGGTCCCAGATGCCTTAAGAGGAGACAACCAGCAGGTAGAAGGATCCCAACAGCAGGCAGGCAGAAGGACGGAACATCCGAGTCCACACTCACTCTGGGGGTTCACAGGCAAACGGATCAGTTCACAGGCCGGGTCAACAACAGGCGGGCAGCGTGGAATCCAAAGGAGCATGCAGGTACAAGGTCAGAGGGGAGCCGAGGTCAGGTGCAGGCAGAAAGCAAGGGAAGTCCAAAGTCAAGCCGGGTCGTACAGGAGATCAATCACAGAAGCAGGTAAACAGGAGCAGGGGTCACAGGAAGCTGCAGATCAGACAGCAAGGACATAATGCTGCTGCAGAGTTTAAATAGAGCAGCCTGTTGCCAATCACTGCAATTAGGCTGCAGACTCTACACTAAGTTAACCCCTTAGGTAGCAGACCCATGACATTGCCCCCCCCTAAAGGGCAGCCTCCGGATGCCCAATTGAGCCAACTTCTCGGCATGGGATCTCTTGAAGGATTGCATTAGTTCCTTAGCATGAATATTGCTTTCAGGCTCCCAAGAGTTATCTTCTGGTCCATACCCCTTCCATTTAATTAGGTACTGAACCTGATTGTACCTCCTTCTACAATCCAAGATTGTTTCCACCTCAAATTCCTCCTCTCCATTGACCATTACAGGCTCTGGTGGACCAGTATTTCGTTCAGGAAAAGGATTCGGAACCACAGGTTTCAACAGAGTCACATGGAAGACGGGGTGAACTTTAAGTGAATCGGGTAATTCCAGCTCATAGGCTACATCATTGATCTTCCTCTTAACAGGGAAGGGACCCAAAAACTTAGGGCCCAATTTTTTTGAGGGGCAAGCCATTTTCAAGTTTACTGTAGACAACCATACCTGGTTGCCAGGTTCCAGAATTAGTTCTCCTCGCTTCTTCCTGTCAAAGATCTTTTTATTATACTCCTGTGTCTTGGCCATAGTCTCTTGTAAAAGTTTGTTGTTTTCAGAGAAGAAATTCATCGTTTCAGAGACTGCAGGGATCGAGCATTCGGGTATAATACTAGGCAGGAAGGACGGGTGAAAGCCGTAATTAGCAAAAAACGGAGTTTGTTTGATGGCAGAATGAAAAGAGTTATTATAAGCAAACTCGGCAATGGGGAGTAAAGAGACCCAGTCATCTTGGGAGAAGGAAGAGAAGCAACGGAGGTACTGCTCCAGAGTCTGATTGGTTCTTTCTGTTTGTCCGTTCGTCTGAGGGTGGTATGCGGAGGAAAAAGCCAATTCAATCTCTAGAGAACCACACAGAGCTTTCCAGAACCTGGAGGTGAACTGGACACCCCGGTCGGACACGATGTTGGCTGGAACACCATGGAGCCTTACAATTTCTTTGACGAAAATTTTTGCAGTTTCCACAGCCGAGGGTGTACCTTTCATGGGCAAAAAATGGGCCATTTTGGACAGTCTGTCCACCACCACGAAGATGGTAGAAAAACCCTCTGCCGGGGGGAGTTCCACAATGAAGTCCATTGAGATCATTTTCCAGGGTCTCTCTGGAACGGGCAATGGCTTCAGTAAACCCCAGGCCTTTACCCTGCTGTTCTTGCTTCGGGAGCAAGTAGTACAAGACTCCACATAGCTCTTACAGTCGCCTACCACCTGAGGCCACCAGAACGTGCGTTGTACCAGTTCGGCCGTCTTCAGGGCACCGAAGTGTCCGGCCAGCTTGTGGTCATGACAGAGCTCTAACACCGTCATTCTTAAGTCCTTAGGTACAACAATTTTACCTTCATGCCACAGTAGGCCATCCTGTGCCTGTAAGCTGGTTTCAGAGGACGAAGCAATCTCAGCAGAAGCCTGTTTGAGTCGGGATAGGAGATTCTCCTGTAATACAAGAAAGTTTCCTGAGGGAAGGATGGTGTCTGGGAGTGTGGACCTTTCAGGGTCGTAGAACATACGTGAAAGTGCATCAGGTTTTGTATTCTTTGACCCTGGCCTGTACGTTATATGGAATGAGAATCTAGAGAAAAAAAGTGCCCACCTTGCCTGCCGAGGTTTTAATCTCTTAGCCGTTCTCAGATATTCTAGATTCTTGTGGTCTGTATAGATAAGAATGGGATGTGCTGCACCTTCAAGTAAGTAACGCCATTCTTCCAATGCGGCCTTGATGGCCAAAAGCTCACGGTCTCCCACATCATAATTTCTTTCTGCTATTGATAATTTGCGGGAAAAGAAAGCAACCGGGTAAAGTAGGGCTTTAGCTCCTTGCCGTTGAGACAGCACAGCCCCCACTGCAACTTCCGAGGCATCAACTTCAAGAACAAACGGTAAGGCAGGGTCAGGGTGCTTCAAGATGGGTGCTGACGTGAACAGCTTCTTGAGGGCTTCAAAAGCAGATTGCGCTTTGGGAGACCAGAGGAATCGGGTTCCTTGCTTAGTTAGTTCGGTAATGGGGGCGATAATAGCAGAGAACCCCCTAATAAACTTCCGGTAAAAGTTGGCAAACCCGATGAAGCGTTGAACCCCCTTTCTGTCCATAGGAGCTGGCCAATCTAAGATGGCGGTGACTTTCTGAGGGTCCATCTTAATGCCTTCAACAGAGATGATCAGACCTAAGAACTGGATACACTGAAGTTCAAAGTCGCACTTCTCCGGTTTGGCGTAGAGGCCATGTTGCCGTAGTCGGGTTAGCACATTTCGGACATGTCTACGGTGGTCATCAACAGAGGAGGAGAAAATCAGGATGTCATCCAGGTACACGATGACGTACAAGTCCAGATAGTCACGGAAAATGTCATTGACAAAGTGCTGAAAGGTGGCCGGTGCATTGCATAACCCAAAAGGCATGACTAGGTACTCAAAGTGCCCGAATCGAGTACGAAATGCCGTTTTCCATTCGTCTCCTTCTCGAATACGGATTAGATTGTATGCTCCCCGCAGATCCAGTTTAGTGAAGATGACTGCAGCTCCCAGTCTTTGAAACAGTTCGGGCACAAGAGGCAGAGGATAACGGTTCTTTACAGTTATCTTGTTCAATTCTCTGTAGTCTATGCAGGGTCGCAGTGAATGGTCCTTCTTTTCAACAAAGAAGATGCCTGCACCAGCCGGAGAGGTAGATGGGCGAATAAACCCTTTTTTTAGGTTGTCATCAATATAGTCCTTTAGCGTGCCCAATTCAAGCTCAGTTAAAGGGTAAATCCTTCCGAAAGGGACCTCAGCCCCTGGTAACAGTTCAATAGGGCAGTCATAGGACCTATGAGGAGGGAGAGTCTCTGCACCCTTCTTACTGAATACGTCCAGAAAATCGTGGTAAGCCACTGGGATTGATTTTTGTAATTCAAGGTCTGAGTCAAGGCAGAGTAAGGGTGAGGGGTTGACTGGAGGTTCTTGCAGGCAATGTTGCTGGCAATAGCTTGAAGGAAATGTGATTTCTCCAGTGGCCCAGTTGATTTGGGGGTTATGGGCCTGTAGCCAGGGCATACCTAGGATGATGGGGAACAAAGGTGATGAAATGGCATCCAGGCGTAAAAACTCTTGGTGATGGGAAGCAATGATAGTAAGCAAAGGGACCGTCTCTTGTGTGACTGGACCGGATTTAATGACAGAGCCATCAGCAAGATGTACAGCTAGTCCCCGGGCCTTTGGCTGAAGTGGAATGAGGTGTTTGGCTGCAAACGTCAAGTCTATGAAGCAGCTGCAGGCTCCGGAATCAATTATGACGGATACCTGGATACTCCTTCCTGGGAGCTGTAACATAATGGTGAGAGTAAGATGAGAGGCTTGGTTAGGTGAAACAGGAACATGCACTGAGGAGATTGAAAGGCACTTACGCATCTTTGCAGGGCAGGACCTCACATAATGCCCGGGTTCCCCACAGTACATACAGAGGTTATTGATTCGTCTGCGCTGTCGTTCCTCCATGGTGAGAGAGGGACGAAGCAATCCCAACTGCATGGGTTCGGAGGTGTCCGGGCCCGGAGCGACTGGAGCAGAAGGAGTCTGGCTGGAGAAACTGGGAACTTTAGGTAGCATCCAAGTTGGCCGATATTGGCCTGAGGATCTTTCGGAGCGACGTTCCCTTAGACGTCGGTCAATCTGAATTGACAAGTTAATAAGTGCGTCCAGGGATTGGGGTATCCCAACTCGTGCCAGTTCATCTTTTAAAGGATCAGATAGTCCCATCCGAAATTGGTAACGAAGGGCCGCATCGTTCCAATTGGTATCAGAACTCCAACGCCTGAACTCGGCCACGTAGTCTTCGGCGGCTCTGCGACCTTGTTGAAGTGCATGTATCGCGGCCTCAGCCGTCGCAGTCTGCTGGGGGTCCTCATAAAGTTGGGACATCGCTTCAAAGAACGTGGTGAGGTTGCTTAGCGATTCGGCCTTTTGTTCCAGAAGGCGATGTGCCCAGGCTTGGGGTTCTCCGGTCAACAGGGAGATAACGAAGCCCACTTTGGTTGCTTCCAAAGAAAAGGTGCGGGGTTGCAGGGCAAAATAGAGTTCGCAAGCATTATGAAAGGCTCTGTATTTGCTACGTTCACCCGCAAATCTTTCGGGTGTGGGTACCCTTGGTTCTGGTGGTAACATCACTACCGCAGGTGCGGATGAGGTAGCACCTGTAGTGTTGGCGGGAGATGACAGAATTTGAACTCGTTCTTCCAGCCGAGTATATCCCTCTTGTAAATCCTTAACAGCTTGTGTCAGACCCGCCAGATGTCGGCACAGTTCTTCCATGGGGGAGGTTCCTCGCTCGGGCTCAGACATGGCTGTCTGATACTGTCAACTTCTCACGTACCTGACTGATGAGCCCGATAGTGCAGAGGAAGGCCTCCCTTACGTATCTGACTCGCGGCCCCTGGTAGAGCAGACAGGTGGCACGGGAGAGCAGAATGGTATGAGGGCCTGGCGGGTCAGCTGTTGGACGGGTAGCTCCAAGGTCCCAGATGCCTTAAGAGGAGACAACCAGCAGGTAGAAGGATCCCAACAGCAGGCAGGCAGAAGGACGGAACATCCGAGTCCACACTCACTCTGGGGGTTCACAGGCAAACGGATCAGTTCACAGGCCGGGTCAACAACAGGCGGGCAGCGTGGAATCCAAAGGAGCATGCAGGTACAAGGTCAGAGGGGAGCCGAGGTCAGGTGCAGGCAGAAAGCAAGGGAAGTCCAAAGTCAAGCCGGGTCGTACAGGAGATCAATCACAGAAGCAGGTAAACAGGAGCAGGGGTCACAGGAAGCTGCAGATCAGACAGCAAGGACATAATGCTGCTGCAGAGTTTAAATAGAGCAGCCTGTTGCCAATCACTGCAATTAGGCTGCAGACTCTACACTAAGTTAACCCCTTAGGTAGCAGACCCATGACATAATTATGGGATGCCCAAATTGATAGCAATAAAATCCAGGGACAGCTTCTTCCCTATGTACAACTCCAGATTGATCGGATTCTTCTTTCTTCTGTACAACTTTGATTGATCTCACTCCTGACTGCCTGACAGTCTCTGATAGAAAAGCAAAAGCCCCTAAGGACTAGGAACTTTCTGTTCCTTTTGGAAAGTAGCACAAAAGTTGTAAGTTGCATACAGCAGTGACTCCAACCCTACTGTTGACACTGATCCCAGTTCCACTAACTGCAGGAACTAAAAGCTCACCTTGATGCTTCTTCATTAGCCCACCTAGGTGCTACTGAAGATTTCCCAGGCAAAGGTAAAGGAAAGATATAAGTCTAATACTGTCTTCCAAAAAGGCATGTGACAGTCTTTCCCTTTGTCCCTTTGCAAGTTTCTAAAAGTGCTACTGTACTCACATTGTCCTCTTTGCTCCCGCTGTCTCCTAGGCAAGATTCCTTCCAGACCATGGTGTTGCCAGAATCCTCTCAGGCAAGCGCAATACAGACCCCCCTTCCCCCTGGCAGGTGTTCTCCTCAAGGGCCACTGAGAGTCTCCTCAGCACTCCATCTTCCACTGAACTCCCTTGCCAGCATGACTTATCCATGTTTAAGGGTTGGCTTAGCCCCATGCCAGGCCCACTGCCTGGGGATTGGCTGCGCTCCCCTAAGTATGCAGATCAATTCTCCTGGCCTCTGTCCTCCAGCTTCCAGAATGTTCTCCAACTTTCCAGAACTGTGGGGGGGGGGGGGGGGGGAGGCACCATAGGCTTGTTTGTATGAGTCATCTAGCCCTAAACTGAAGTAAACTTTTGACCCATATTCAAAGACTAATTTTAGCGCCATTTTTGAGCCAAGAAGAATACATTTGCCTGCACTGCCACTAATAGCTCACTAGAGTGTGCTACACTTATATCTCCCAGACCTCCCCACGGTTGTGTTTGTGTCTCCCAGAACAAGTCTATTACAAATGTGTCACATCTGAACTTCCTGTTTATCTGGTCATTGACCACGATGGAGTGCAGGGGCATTTTCTGAATTCAGTGGGCCTGTGTGCAAGATCATAAGCCGGGCCCCCTTCCTGTATCCAGGCTCTGCAAGAGGCACTAATTGCATGTGTTTGCAGTTACCAGCACTGGCCATGGCCTGGTATTGGATCGCACACATTCCTGACACACACAGAAACGCGCTACCCTTCAGCTGACGTGTGGCATTGTCATTACTTGTTAACAGTACCCCAACACAAGTTGGACCCCTTTCTTTCCTCTAGGCTCAGTCAGAGGCACTAATTGCATGTATCTTTTCATGTGGGCAGTCACATGGGATCAACACCAGCACTGGGCATAGCTCCATGGTTGAGGGTGTTCGAACATGTTCAAAAGGGGTGTTTGAACACGTTCAAAATCGCGCATTTTCCTGACACATGTGCATGCAGTTTGGTGTGGCTTGCTTTTGGAGGGGCCAGCAGGGACTTCTTATTCGTGTTTCTCGCATATAGGGCAGCCCATTGAAATGAATAGGCTGCCCTACATGCAATTCATGGGAACACACAACAAACATGCAGTGACGCGCGCACACTGTCGCTCGCACCTGTAGGTGCAAACCTAGCCTTAGAGTCACAAGATCCCATAAATAGTGTTTTTTTTTTTACAGAAACTAGAGATGGGCTGAACACCCTCCTGTTTGGTTCGCACCAGAACATCTCGAACAGGGAAAAAATTCTAACAAACATGTGAACTCTGTTAAAGTCTATGGGACACAAACATGAAAAAATCAAAAGTCCTCATTTTAAAGGCTTATATGCAAGTTATTGCCATAAAAAGTATATGGGAACTTGGTACTTCCCTGGGGGACATGTATCAATGCAAAACATTTTTTTAAAACTACAGTTTTTAAAGGAGCAGTTATTTTATTGATGATTAAAATGAAACAATAAAAATTAAAAATTCCTTTATATTGTGTCTGGGGGGGTCCCCTGTATGTGCGTGTAAAGTGGCACATCTGTACGATGTATGGAGCCTGCTGCAGCAATACTGACATTTCCAAAGGAAAAAATGTCACTTAAACTTGCTCATGGCTGTAATGTATTGTTGGCTCCCAGCAATACAGATAAAAAAAGAAAATGAAAAAAAAAAAAAACGGCGTAGGGTTCCCCCCCAGTCCATACTAGGCCCTTATCCGAGCATGCAGCCTTGCAGGTCAGGAAAGGGGGGGACAAGCAAGCCCCCCCTCCTGAACCATACCAGGCCACATGCCCTCAATATGGGGGGGTGGGTGCTTTGGGGCAGGGGGGCTCTGCCCCCCCGCCCCAAAACACCTTGTCCCCATGTTGATGGGGACAAGGGCCTCTTCCCGACAACCCTGGGCTGTGGATGTCGGGGTTTGCAGGTGGGGGGCTTATCGGAATCTGGAAGCCCCCAGATTCCACCCCCTCCCCTATGTGAATGGGTATCGGGTACATCGTTCTCCTACCCAGTCACTAAAAAAGTGTAAAAAAGTAAAAACGCCACCTTTGGCCAATCATGGCTCTGACAGGACATTGTGCTGTGATTGCCCAAAGCATACAGGTCAGGTGCATGCTTTGGCCAATCACAAGCACTTAATGCACTGCGATCGCACAGTGCATTATGGGGTGCTCGTCGTCGGGTGAACTTCCCTCCGAGCGCCCCGGGTGTTCGTGTATTCAGCAAACACACGAACACCCAATGTTCGAGTCAAACATAAAGCCCATCCATAACAGAAAGAATTGTTGTTCTAAAGGGACATTATGGTTGTGTTTACGGATGCACTGCTATCTGTATCGATATCCGTGCAAGTATCACTACTCTTAGTCGTGAAAATGCTCCGATACCCAAAACCAATACTTTGCAGTGCGATTTGAGTTCATACAAAATGAATGGACTTAAATTGCACTGCAAAGAATCACATGTGATTTAAATAGGAATGTGGTGTGATTCCTATCTGAATTGCACGTGGTTTCCCCGCACTGCTCCTGTGTGAACCCAGGCTGAAATCCTTATAACAAGCCTGGGTTCACACAGGAGCGGTGGGGGAAACCACATGCGATTTGGACAGGAATTCATTTCATATGGGCTCAAATCGCATCACAAAGTTTTGGTAATTTGTATCAGTGATTACTTGATTGAAAGTATCAGTACTCGCTGATAAAAAAAAGGGTATTGGTACAACCCTAGTTGAGCTATATATTATTATTATTTATATTATACAGGATTTATATAGCGCCGACAGTTTGCGCAGCGCTTTACAATATATAGTCTGCTTAGATGCAACTAGCTATTAGGACTTTGATTTTAAAACGAAAAACAATATAATTATTGTGTGATGTCTAAACTGACTAGTGACCACCTGCATTAAAAGAACCGCAGAAAATATAAAAATCATGAATATTTCAGTTTACTCATCAAGTCATAATAAAATCAATGGAACATGTTCGGCAGTTAAAAATATGCTGACTGATGCAGTAAAGCTGTAAATCCGATGAGCAGAAAATGTTTTTCTGTGTCGCTGGATTACTGGTCTCTCTTCTTAAATTGATCCTATGGCCAATCTATGGACATTTTTTTAAAAACAGAAGCACTAAAGTAATTCAGTTTTTCACTCAGGACTTCAGATTTCCCAGCTCCCTTTTCCCAGCAGTGATTCAACAGCTCAGTAGCCCTGATCTCTCTACCAGTTGAAACACAACAGGTCAACAGCCCCTGCTCCCACTCCCAGCAGTGATCCAGAAACTCAGCAGTCCCTCCTTCACCTTCCAGAAGTGACTCAGTTGCTCAGCAGCCCCTACCATCTGCGGCGCAGCAACTTAGCAGCCTCTGCTCTGCCTCCCAGCCGAGACTCGCCCTTCCAGCAGTAATGTAGCTGCTCAGTAGTGCCTTAATCCTCTTATGTCTGCAACACAGCAGTTCAGAAGCCTCTGCTCCCTCTCCCAGCCATGACTCAGCAGCCTTCCTGCTTTCTATTTTCTATTGCTCCCATAGAAATATTTTAAGTCAGATCAGGTTCACTTTAGGTACATGCACGTAGACATTTGCAAGCACAAGAAGAGCTATAACGTAAATTTGCAGACAGCTTTCCATGCCTGGGCAGCCTCAGGTGGTGGAAATTTCACATTCAAGAAAAATGTCATACGTGCAACACCTGCAGATCCTCGGGCAGGGAAAACCTCCAGGGTTTTTACTCTAGAGCAGAGGTCTCCAAACTTTCAAAACAAAGGGCCAGAATACTGCCCTTCAAACTTTAGCATGGCCAGACTGTAGCCAGTGGGAGTAAACAATGTCATAGGTTTGGTAGTCAGTGGGAGTAAAAAATGAACATCATTGGTTTCAGTGGGAGGAATAGTACCACATAACTTGTGTCAGTGGGATAATTAGTTCCCACTCTATGATATCAGTGGGAGAAATAGTACCCCAGTGTTGGTGTCAGTGGGAGGAATAGTACCCCATCATTAGTGTCAGTGGGAGGAATAGTGCCTCATCATTAGTGTCAGTGGGAGGAATAGTGCCTCATCATTAGTGTCAGTGGGAGGAATAGTGCCTCATCATTAGTGTCAGTGGGAGGAATAGTGCTCCATCATCGGTATCAGTGAGAGAATTATTTCCCAATCTATGATATCAGTAGGAGAAATAGTACCCCAGTGTTGGTGTCAGTGGGAGGAATAGTGTCCCCTTTTTGGTGTCAGTAAAAGGAATAGCCCCCCAAAGGCCAGATAAAGGCAAGCAAAGGGCCACATCTGGCCCATGGGCCACAGTTTGGAGACCTCTGCTCTAGAGCTTCCATGCGGCTGGAAACATCTATAGATCTATCCACTCTTTTTTTTAAATTCCTATCTTAGCAATGAAACTGGGATGCAGTGTTCATAGGTGTGCATTAAATTAGGGTGTGCACCCCAAAGCTCAAACACATGTGTTTGTTGTGTGTGTCTACATATATATGACCCCAACACATTTTTCTCCCTGCCGGCACATTGAAAGGCAAGTGCCTAATGGCTTCTATTATGGCAGAGCCAGTAAGAGAGAGATTTTTGCCATCTTCCTGCCAGAACAAAAAGTGATAATGTTAATGTACATGTGGTGATTAGTGTGTGCCCAAGTACACCTGGCACACCCTGTGCGCACGCCTATGACAGTGTTAAATGTTTTTTCTTTTCAGTTTGTGGATACCTATTTTTGTTGTCTTTGGTCGGCACTTCCTGTCCCAACCGCATAGGTGATGACGTCATTAAGCGATTCCCATTGACTCCTGGGATATCAGTGTCTTCTATCCCAGGATTCTTTGAGAAGACTAATAATCAAATATCTTGATATTTGCAGCTTTTCTGATCGTACTTGCCTATCCGGGGTTCTTATTTGACAGGTTAAAGAGGTAGAAAAATCCGTGCTTAGGATAGAAGACTAAAAACTTATCAACTAAGGCTGCTGCCCACTTCAAAAAATGCAACCCTAAAAGGAAGCATCAAATGTGTGAAAAAAGAGGGAAGTGGTTGGCGCTGCCAGATAGGGATCAGGTAATAGGAAATTAAGACTGTGTTACTTAATGGTGGTCAGTCACTTCCTCAAATATGTTGCCAGGTGATTTTAAAATTGCACGCCTAAGAGAATAAAATATAATTCCCTAATTAAGTGGTGACTGAAAGGTTAAAATTAAAAATTAAAATGTATGTGCATCCGTGTTGAGTAAAAACATAAACACTCCAAAGAATATAGATGTGGTGTAGGTAATCCAATGTGTAGTAGAAAATATAGAGGTGGTGCACTGGTAGCTGTGTGCGTGTTACTATAAAGGAGTATATAAATAAGAGTATGTGCAAAACCAGCAATAAACCTGTGCAAATCTAGCGGTATAGATAAATGTACTACCAAATATGTGCACATATGCTAGCAAATAAATATCTATGTGCTAAACCCGCAATGGGCCTGTGCAACTCTAGCAAAATAAATAAATATATTACCAAATATGTGCAAATCCGCTGACCATTATATATGTGGAAAACCGGCAGTAAAATCGTGCAGGTCCAACAAAATAAATAAATAAATAAGTGTATCTCCAAGTATGTGCAAATCCACTATCTAAGTGCATCTAGTCATATCTGTATGCAACATGTAGTAATCAGTGTGCATGTGCATATAATTACCAAAGTTAAGGAATAAAATGCAGTAATAGGTACAAGTAAATGGAAAAAGTGCCTTACTTATAAACAAGGAAAAAAATATATATACTCATACACTTAAGGTGTATATAGCTCCAATAGTAAAAATACAGTAGGATTTATGTGCAAGTTCAGCAAAGGAGATAGATATAGCTGCCCATATACGAATGCAGCAGTGCAACTTTAGAGGGCGAAAATGTGAAGGCTCAGCAAAATAAATAAATGTAACTATATATAGACACATCCAATAAATCCAGGTGTCATGCAATCAAAGTTGGTGAATAGATCCAAAAAGTCCTGAAAAAATATAGTCCATATACAAATTGTTAAGGTGCTCTTTTCTCTATGGCCGGAGTGCAGTGAGTGGGCGGAAGGTAGGGTGCTCCCCTTCTCCTAAGGTCCCGCGCTTACCAGATTCAAGTACCCCTACGGGGGTGAGTAGCGGGTCGATATTGGGGATCGCTCCAATACACCGGCAATCTGGTCACTTCTCCTATCCTTCCTCCCTTAACTCGATTCCACTCCGCAATAAATAGGTGTTTGGCTTACAGCATCAGTAAATCAGGAAATGTCCAGTACAATCCCCGGGTATAAGAAAGGGAAAGAAGCCTCCGATAGTGAATAATCGCTTAAAATCTTTATTTCAATAAAAGTAGACAAGTACTCACATAAAATGTCAACAGGTAGCGCGTCCGTCTGGCATAGGAGCCGCAACTTCCTCTCTCACGGTGCGCGCCTGGGATTAGCGTGCGTGCCAACCGCCGGATGTGCGGTTATTATTGGACAGGTTGCCATAACAATGGGGGGAGAACTTCTGCTGCCGCCGCCATTGTTGTGGCAACCTGCAAACAGCAACCTGTCATTGCTGCACAGGTGGGAAATCGGGAGGTGTATGCTGGGTAGCCAACTGCACCTAATCCCGGAAATTAACACGAGTGGGCTTCAGATGTCCACATGTGAGATGGCCCCTGCCAGCTTCCGAGATCATGTAAGAGATTACTAATTTAAAATTTACAATCATTAAGACAGATTAGGAACAGTATGCAAATATTAATGTGCAAAAATGTACAATCACGGGGGAGTTTTAAAAAAAAAATTAAATGGGGGACTGGAGCTCCGCTTTAAGTCAAACTAGTGCAGCACCCTCCTAGGTAGGTGCTAGGTAGGTAAACCATAGTAGCTCCTTCTGCTTATCAGGGGAGCCTGATCATTAGTTAGGCCTACTCATGTGTTCCATGTGTGATTCATTTGGCTGAGGGAGTGTCCCCACTGCATCCAATGGGGAGATACATTGGAGGAAACCCAGCCAAAGACACACAGGCTTAGATACCGTCCCATGGGTTTGGCACAGAGTGTGGTGCATCATGGGATAGGGTATAAAAGCCAGGAACACATGAGGCAGGGGGTCTTTGGACAGGAAGCCAAGTCCCAGAAGGAGGGTGATGGCTGTCTCCTCTTCTGCAGCTGTGAGGGTGGTCGTAGGCAGTCGGCCTAGTGAACCAGTGGTGTGGCTGAACCCAGAGGTCCAGTGAAGCTGACTGTGGAGGTGAAGGCAGAGCAATTTTGGAAAAACAGTGTCCATGAGTACAGGGAAGCTTGCCCATGGGTCTGCCCAGGAAGGGGTCCAGTCCAGTGGCTAGAGTCAGCGGACGGGTATCAGCACACATGCAGTGAGAGTAAAGGGGGTGCCAAGTTGTTAACCCTGAAGAGAATATTCAATACGTGAACAGTAATCTTATCTTCACTTCAGTGGCAAAGTGAAGCAGGCCTTGCCGCATTGTACAGTCAGTTGTCCTCAGATTTGTGCATAGTTACTAGTCGGAGTATCCCACTCATCCCTTCTCCCATCCCAGTTCTAAATAAAACACAAAAACCAAATCCCTGAACTGTTTATTGTCTGAGCCAATAACTTTTAATGCCGTGTGTCTGCAGTCAGTTGCTAATGGTAACCCAGGGTAACCCAAGAAGTGTAATTCTCAGCAGCTCACTAGGGGGCAGTGCTACACTATCGAAAGTGGTGCTATTCCTTGAACAGGGTGGAAGGTGAAAGTTTTGGGAGCAGAAGAAACTTGTGTCTATGAAAAGGACAATACTGTAATGATTAGCAGATTGGAGTATATAACATATATTCATTGTTCAGAGGAAAGCAGTGTTGAGCATGCAATGGATTGCATAGTGCTTACAGTTTTTGCCCCAAGATACAAGGCTCTTCCCTTTTGTTGAGAAAAAAAATCTCCAGGCCATTTATATATATTACAAGTGTAGCACCCGCCTAGTGTATCATGATTTGGGGAGCCATGTCATCTCCTGGTGTCAGTCCACTGTGTTTTATCAAGTCCAAAATCAGGGCAGCCCTCTACCAGGAAATTCTAGAGTATGTCATGCTTCCCTCTGCTGACCAGCTTTATGGAGATGCTGACTTCAGTTTCCAGCAGGACTTGGCACCTGCCCACACTGCCAAAAGTACCTATATTTGGTTTAATGATCATGGTATCACTTGATTGGCCAGCAAACGCACCTGACATAAACCCCCATAGAGAATCTGTGGGGTATTGTCAAGGGGAAGATGAGAAACACCAGACCCAACAATGCAGATGAGCTGAAGGCTGCTATCAAAGCAACCTAGGTTTCCAAAACATCTCAGCAGTGCCACAAGCTGATTGCCTCTATGCCACTCCGCATTGATGCAGTAATTAATGCAAAAGGAACCAAGTATTGAGTGCATACTTTACTATACAGTACATGGATATACAAACCCGATTCCAAAAAAGTTGGGACACTGTACAAATTGTGAATAAAAACAGAATGCAATAATGTGGAAGTTTCAAATTTCAATATTTTATTCAGAATACAACATAGATGACATATCAAATGTTTAAACTGAGAAAATGCATCATTTTTAGGGAAAAATAAGTTGATTTTAAATTTCATGACATCAACACATCTCAAAAAAGTTGGGACAAGGCCATGTTTACCATTGTGTGGCACCCCCTCTTCTTTTTATAACAGTCTGCAAACATCTGGGGACTGAGGAGACAAGTTGCTCAAGTTTAGGAATAGGAATTTTGTCCCATTCTTGTCTAATACAGGCTTCCAGTTGCTCAACTGTCTTAGGTCTTCTTTGTCGCATCTTCCTCTTTATGATGTGCCAAATGTTTTCTATGGGTGAAAGATCTGGACTGCAGGATGGCCATTTCAGTATTCGGATCCTTCTTCTACGCAGCCATGATGTTGTAATTGATGCAGTATGTGGTCTGGCATTGTCATGTTGGAAAACGCAAGGTCTTCCCTGAAAGAGACGACGTCTGGATGGGAGCATATGTTGTTCTAGAACTTGGATAGACCTTTCAGCATTGATGGTGCCTTTCCAGATGTGTAAGCTGCCCATGCCACACGCACTCATGCAACTCCATACCATCAGAGATGCAGGCTTCTGAACTGAGCACTGAGAACAACTTGGGTTGTCCTTGTCCTCTTTAGTCTGGATGACATGGCGTCCCAGTTTTCCAAAAAGAACTTCAAATTTTGATTCGTTTGACCACAGAACAGTTTTCCACTTTGCCACAGACCATTTTAAATGAGCCTTGGCCCAGAGAAAATGCCTGTGCTTCTGGATCATGTTTAGATATGGCTTCTTTTTTGGCCTATCGAGTTTTAGATGGCAACGGTGAATGGCACGGTGGATTGTGTTCACCGACAATGTTTTCTGGAAGTATTCTTGAGCCCATGTTGTGATTTCCATTACAGTAGCATTCCTGTATGTGATGCAGTGCCGTCTACGGGCCCGAAGATCACAGGCATCCAGTATGGTTTTCCGACTTTGACCCTTACGCACAGATTTTGTTCCAGATTCTCTGAATCTTTGGATGATATTATGTACTGTAGATGATGATAACCCCAAACTCTTTCAAATTTTTCTCTGAGAAACTCCTTTCTGATATTGCTCCACTATTTTTCGCCACAGCATTGGGGGAATTGGTGATCCTCTGCCCATCTTGACTTCTGAGAGACACTGCCACTCTGAGAGGCTCTTTTTTTACCCAATCATGTTGTCAATTGACCTAATAAGTTGCAAATTGGTCCTCCAGCTGTTCCTTATATGTACATTTAACTTTTCCGGCCTCTTATTGCTACCTGTCCCAACTTTTTTGGAATGTGTAGCTCTCACGAAATCCAAAATGAGCCAATATTTGGCATGACATTTCAAAATGTCTCACTTTCAACATTTGATATGTTATCTATATTATATTGTGAATAAAATAAAAGTTTATGAGATTTGTAAATTAGCCCATTCCTTTTTTAGTCACAATTTGTACAGTGTACCAACTTTTTTGGATTTGGTTTTGTACTTTTCAGTAAGCCAACATTTCTGTAATAAAAATCCTTTTTTTGAGTTTTTTTTTTATGAGTTTCACTTTTTTAATTGAATTACTGAAATAATTTAACTTTTCGATGATATTCTAATTTTTTGTACCTATATGGTGCCACCCATAATACTAGTTTTGCAGGGCATTCTTGGTTTTCTAAAAAGAGAAAAGCAATTGATTTTGTCCTTTGTGGCCGTCTCTTATACTTAAACTCTTTACTGAGCCATTAGAGCAAGTAGAGAGATGTTAGAGCGTAGAGCCCTGACTGGCTCAGAATACTGGCTTACTGGAGGCTGATATCGAGACAACCTAAAGTACTCTTCCTAGTTCTATGAAAAAATACATTGAAGAGAAAATTGTTAGGAAAAGATGGATTTACCACATACAATAATATATATAAATATATATTTTTTTAGAAAATAAAATGACAACATGTAGAGCAGTATTTATCAACCCTATGGTTCTTCCAAAGGTTGGTAGTGGTCCATGAGCAATGAGTGATTTCTGCCTTAGATAAATAACCACTGACACCAGTGATATTTTTAACTGTCTGAAAGGAGAAGACATTCTTCCCACTGGTCACTAATGTAAGGAGCATTCTTAACAATGAACATCACACTAGGCGAGTGTTTCTCAACGAGAAAGCCAATTGGGTTCCCCTGATGTGCCGGGAGCATGAGACCTGGTTTTCCCTGGATCAGTGTCAGGAATTGCAATGGTGGGGTCAGGCTGGCTGCCAACACCATAACACCCTGGCACTTTAAGGCCGGGGTGCACAACATCAATTGTTGGTATGGTAATGCTGGCCAGCTCTCCCTCACCATTGCAATGTATGTCTCTGATTTAGAGCGAGAGGCATGCAGGGCCTCCCTTCAGTATTCAGGAAAAGACAGAAGCCCACCTCCTCCAGACCTCCTGCACCTTCTGCCCTTTGCCATGCTGTAGGAGCCAATTTTTTTTTTTTTTTACCTTGCCAACATATTGTTTTTTTTTTTTTTTATTAAGGTATAAAAGTCTACAAACATCAGCAAAACAAATTTGTAACTGAACCCAGAGTCATACAAAGGATCATAGATGTACACAGCTAACAGAGGACAACTATCCGGTTTGGAAATTGTGGAGGGTTGGTGGGGACCTTACACGGGTAGAGGTAGCAGAAGAAAAAGAATACATTGTAGGAAAACCCCATCAGCAAAACCACAGATTAGGAACAGAGCATTGTAAAGGTTCTAGAGTCCGAGGGCGGAGCCTCACCCAAGCTTTCAGCCAAATCGAGGAAAATGAGAAGAAGGGGGGGCTCATAGTAGCATAGAAACTCTACATGGGGAATAATTTACTGTAAGGGTAAGGTCCAGGGCAGGGCCCATATCCTGGGCGCGAGGCACCCAGGGACAGGAAAGGGGAGTTGTCAAGAGCACACTGTCCAAACTGTTGATGCGCTGAGCGCAGAAGGGGTGGCGTGCCCATCGGGCCCGCCCGGGGGCGACCATGCACCCAGCAAGAACAGAAATTAAAAGGACACTGGGGGGGGGGGGGGTTAAGGCATGAAAGTGGGAATGTAGGAGCCAAAATTTAGGGCTCTGATGTGAAGAGGGAACTGTGTGATTTGGATTTGGAAGATTTGGGGGACTCTGATGTTATGGGGGACTCATGTATAGGGGTCTCTGATGTCTAGAAGTGTCTCTGATATATAGGGGTGACTATGATGTAATGGGGCTTTCATGTATAGGGGAGCCTCTGATGTGATAAGGCCTCAGATGTGAGGTTCATTTCATAAAGGTGGTTGTGTGCATTGTCCCAGGCTCAGGTTTTCCATTGATAAGTATTATTTACATTTTTACATTTTATATTGGGTTGCCTGGAGATTTTGTTTACTTTAGAGGGTGCCACCACTAAATTAAAAGTTGAGAAAGCTGTGCTAGCGAACCATAGGCTGTAGATTAGTAGAAATTCTTTGAGACTGGAAAGTTATTTCAAGGGTTCCTCTGTTTTAAAAAGGTTGAAAAATACTGACATAGAGGGGTTTTTTAAACAAAATCTGCCTGAAGGGGAAGAGTTCGCATGACAATGATGTTAATGTGTTGGTCATATAAAACAGCAGATCCATTCCACAGTTCATCTTCAGAGTGAAGGATTAAGAGAGGGGAAATTCCTTCCATACTGATCACTTCCCACAGCTATTTTTAACATTATCTGGAATCTACTTAGGGAATGTAAACGGTACATATATTTACATAGCAATGCTATTCTGTAAGAATTATAATCCAGTTTTTGAATAGCAATTCTCAAATCAAGGGTTCAAGAGTTTACATCGAGATTATACACACTCAGGGTGGCATTTAACGCTGGCACTACCCCAGGCATTGTCTGTGAAGGTTCTCATTATTTAGGTCATAGTATACCTAGTGGTAGTTGGTCACATTTAACTGGACTGTAGTAGTAAAGATGATTCATAGCTTGTCCAAATCACTCCTTAATTTGCCGGATACTCACTAAAGAAGTGGTTTGGACAACATCATAGAAGTCCAGGCTGCATGTGGTCAACTACTACCGGATATACCCCCGGACATTCTGAGTGGAGGCAACCTAAATAAAAAATCTGCACCCAACATTTGACTATATTAATATGGATGGATTCTTCAAAGGCAAACTAGTTTTTTTTCTGGTGCCCTTTGGTCCTGAGGGAAAGGTTGACCATAGAGCAGGTATCTCCTAGAGAACAACTTTTAGGATGATAGCTGCACATCCTTGCATGACACCATGCACTATGGCCTGTTTTGTATAATTTGGACAAAAATTGTTGGAGGTGCAGTACTTTCCTCTTCAAGGATGGTTGGAAATTCTCTCTGTGCAATATTCTCTCTGTGCCTATGGGTGCCTGTTGCCCCCTGGCACTGAAGAACATCCCAAAAATAACAAGTAATGCTCTAAATCAGGAACATTACTTGCTTTATATAAATCCTCCACAGGCAACCTAACAGTACTATTCTTTGAGATTGGAGTAACCTCCAGATGAGCTTTGCTTTCAGCCAGTAAGCTATTGTTATGTATGTGCAAACTTGGTGCTTCCATAAAGTAGGATGACCAGACGTCCCCGGTTTCTGGGGACAATCCCCGAATTGAGGACACTGTCCTCGGTCCAAGTCTGTCCCCGGTTTTGTTCACGGATTCAGAGCCGGTGTAACGTTAGAAAACCATACCTCGTTAGAATTCCATACCCTCATCACTTCCTGTCTGAAACAGCTGAGCAGCGTAGCAGTGCGCATGCTCAGAGCCCCGGATAAGTCATTGCACAGCAGAGAAGTTCACAAGTACGCATGTTCGGAAGGAAAGAAATTATCACGGCACTGTGTGTAATGTTCTACTTGTGGCGGTTACATTAAAACAGTTCGGCTGCAACATGGGGCATCTCCTCTCCTATCCCTGACACTTCCCTGATCTTGGCTAATAAATATAAAAGCGGTGGCAGGTGTATGAAATGTAAGTGACGGCGATCTCGGCTCCGTGATCCGCATTTATATTTATTAGCTGAGATCAGGGAAGTGACAGGGATAGGAGCGGAGATGACTGATGTTGCAGAGGAGCTGTTTTAATGTAATTGCGGCAAGTATAACATTGCACACACTTCTGTGAGAAATCCATACCCTCCGTAGGTGCACCGGAAGTGACGAGGGTATGGTTTTCTCACGGGTATGGTTTTTTTCACGAAACACCGGATTAATGTAGAGAGGGCATCCCATGCTGGCTAAGAAACAGCCTAGTGGCTCAGATGCAGACGCCCCCTGCTGGATGATCTCACTGCTGCTCCTGCTGCTGTTCAGTGGAGGAGAGGCAGAGCCAATAAATTACTGTGTGGAGGGCTGAGAACGGGAGATGAGTATATGGGGGGTTGGGGGTCTGTTTGTACACAGGTGAGGGCAGTGGGGGAGCAGGGGTCAGAGCTGATGCAGCTGCATGGAGAGATGGAGAGTTTAGCTGTTGTGGGGGGAAGGGTTAAGAGGTGGCTGCACTAGGGATAATCTGTGAGAAAATGGTGCAGAAGTGAGCTATGGATGTGGGGGCAGAAGTGTCCTCTGTGCATAGCAAACCTCTGAACCCTGTACTCTATGCCTAACACCCTCCTGCATATTATGTACTCCTGTGCCCAGCACTCTGTGTATTATGTAGTCCTGTGCCCAGTGCTCTGTGTATTATGTAGTCCAGTGCCCAGGGCTCTGTGTATTATGCAGTCCTGTGCCCAGCGCTCTGTGTATTATGTAGTCCTGTGCCCAGCGCGCTGTGTATTATGCAGTCCTGTGCCCAGTGCTCTGTGTATTATGCAGTCCTGTATCCAGCGCTCTGTGTATTATGTAGTCCTGTTCCCAGCACTCTGTGTATTATGTAATCCTGTACCCAGCGCTCTGTGTATTATGCAGTTCTGTGCCATTTGCAAATAAAAAATTATATATATATGTCCCCGGATTTCATTAAAAAAAATCTGGTCACCTTAACATAAAGTAAATTGGAGTTGGAGTTACAAAGGCACTGTGAACGTTGCATGGCCTATGACAGAATTTGTAAATACTATTGTCTTTGGGGCCATCATGTTGGTGATTTCAGATCTGTAAGAATGTAGGACTCAGTGCAGATACATTTTAGTTTTGATAAGGTAATTGTAACGACACCCCAAGTATGAAAGGGGTTACAGTCGTTTAGGATAATCCACTCCCGAACACCAGGACAGCTATCGACCACTCCAATCTGCCATACATGAAGCCCATATCAATAATTCCCCCCCAAGTACGAGACACGGCTCTGTAGTGAGGTTTAAGCAGGAATCAGACTGTTTATTAAAAAAAAGTACACACTTTATATACACGTTAGAAGTAATGCAGTCATCACAGGATAATGACCCAAAGTCAGCCCCCAACATCACACAATGGTTCCATAACGAGCCCCCAATACACATTACTCTGAGTGTCAATACTGTACATCCCTTAGCAGACAACAGGTGAGTTCATTAGCACACTTGATAATAGGTGAATGGAAAGCCACCTCAGACAAAAGCAACATTGTTAGACAGTCAGTCTTCACATTGAACTTCCTGGAATGACCATATTAGGAGTTGTACTTCCTGTGCCTTACAGTGTATAGAAATAAGATAGATCTCCATATTTCCTGAGAGATATTGGTAATGCATATACTGTCCCATTTGAAGTAGTCCAAACCATATTCTCACTGTACACCACCCTCCCGATCACCCTGCATCCATAAAAGATGCAGGGTGACTTAAACATAAGAAAGCCACACAAGGCTGGACATGGTGCCTCCCAACCTCTTTAAAGGAATCTGGGGTCCACAACCCCCATGCCCAAAGTGACTCCTGTCACATTTCTCCCCTTTCGGCAGGAGACTAACAGAGAGACCCCCAAACGGGTTAACTTCGAAGTTAGTTCGTAGTTCCAGTCCTCCAATGTCTGCACCCACAAAGTACTCCAAACAAATTGTCCGGGACAGAACGTCACTCACCCAGCCAACCTCTGCCTCTCTTGTAGAACATCTCCTCTGTGGGGAAGAAGCATGAACTGGCCCTTCTCCCAGGATTCCTTTCAGCTGCTGGAGAGAGAACAGGGTGGCTGGGCTCACTTCCTCATGCTGTTGGGGATCTGGGCCGACTGCCCAGCATCCCTGGGGTATACAGGTGGAGATTGTAGTCTCATCCACCTTCTCAGGAAATCCATCCTTTGTAAGTTGAGGGCAGAGGCCAGCAGCACTCTGCTCTGTTGCCAGCCCTTCTGCTGGGTTGGTGTCATCATTCTGGGACACACTCTGCTGCTGGGAAGGGACCGCCACCTTTTCACCCTGGGCCTCCAGAACTACCACAGGTGTAGGGTAGAGGTCTTGGACCCTCTGTCCCGTTGTCAGCGCTTCTGCTGTAGAAGTTTCTTGTAACTCTACAGATGCTGCTCTTGGTGTTGGACAGAGCTCTTATACCTGAAGGGTTTCACATGTACTGTCACTTTAAGGCTGGCTCCACCCAGGAGTGATGACAAGGGTCAAGGGGCAGAGTGGCCATCTTAGAGACATGTAAGGGATGCATGGATATACAGAGCTGTCTTGTAATGCATGTTGTAGTGTACAGTGAGTCCTTAATAAACAACCGTTGTTCCAGACCAGAGTCCTGTGTCTCTCACAACACGGAGAATATAACAAGAGCTCAGTGATATAAGGCCCTGATGTCAGTGGTTCTGCTGGCAAGTAAACTGCAATGCCAGTGGCCTGGCACACACCTTCCTAGGTCACCAATTGTTGCCTCCAGAGGTCAGCAGCGCTATGCCTGGATGGTTGCTCATCTGCTGTAGGCTCACTGGGAGGTCCCTCCTCAGCAGAAAAGTCTAATAAATCTCCAGTCTCTGGAATTGCTGAAAGTCCAGGACACAGACTGGTGGCACTTGGGCCCAGTGCAAACACTTTTGCAGGTGATTTATAATCCAAATCATCCTCCGATTGAAAGTCCATTAAATTTGTAATCCATGGTTGGGGCATGAACATGGCTTCCTCTTCTCCCATACCTTTATCCTGCTGCTGGACAGACGCATTCCTCCATCCAATCTCATCCTGTGCAAAAGCAGGTTCAGCCAGGCGAGTCAACACTTGCTGCATCTGCCATAAAACCTCCGTATTTAAAGCTGGAGTTGCAGGTGAGCAAAGTACACTATTACTGTGGCACATTGTCGAATCTTCAGCCAGGATTTCCAGACTGTCAGCTGGTACTTCTGGATTTTCCCAGGCAAGGGGAGCCCAGCCCTGGCGCTGAACAGAGTCAAGCAGCCGTCTGTAGGCGATCTCCAGCTCCCATTCCTGATTGGCTAGAAACTCCAAATCTTCCAGTGCCCAGTCTATATCCATGACATCCATCATCTCTTCTCTCTAATCCGCTATTTCCTCCAAACGCCACCCCGAATCGCTCCCAAAGTCAGGGTCCTTGGACAGCCTCTCTAATAACAGCCCCAGGCTGTCGTAGCCAAAGCCTTCCGTTCGGCTGTTGTCCGCTTTCCATGGGCACACTTGGGTTATATACCAATGGAGTGCTCTGTAGTCCTCATCCAACCGTATCTCCGCCTGGACCAGCCTGCTTATTTCGGCTTTCCATTCCTCATGCAGTTGTCTCCCCAAAAACGCCATTCGCACTTTCCTGGTAGGAGGGGAGTATTTTTCCCTGGCGTCGCTGCTCATGGGCAAGCGCTTCTTTCCAGAGTTCCCAGCGAATTGAATTACCCAAACGTAGTAGGACCTGCTTTGACCCTGGTTCCCTGCTATCTACTGGTATCTCTCGCAACCTCCTTTCGAATTCCGCTTCCATGGCTTGTGTCCTCTTGTAGCTTTCCTTCTGGGCTGTGGAAATCATCCCGCCGCTTGCCACCAATTGTAACAACACCCCAAGTATGAAAGGGGTTACAGTCGTCTAGGATAATCCGCTCCCGAACACCAGGACAGCTATCGACTACTCCAATCCGCCATACATGAAGCCCATATCAATAATTCCCCCCCAAGTTCGAGACAGGGCTCTGTAGTGAGGTTTAAGCAGGAATCAGACTGTTTATTAAAAAAAAGTACACGCTTTATAAACACGTTAGAAGTAATGCAGTCATCACAGGATAATGACCCAAATCCAGCCCCCAACATCACACAATGGTTCCATAACGAGCCCCCAATACACATTACTCTGAGTGTCAATACATCCCTTAGCAGACAACAGGTGAGTTCATTAGCACACTTGATAATAGGTGAATGGAAAGCCAACTCAGACAAAAGCAACATTGTTAGACAGTCAGTCTCCACATTGAACTTCCTGGAATGACCATATTAGGAGTTGTACTTCCTGTGCCTTACAGTGTATAGGAATAGGATAGATCTCCATATTTCCTGAGAGATATTGGTAATGCATATACTGTCCCATTTGAAGTAGTCCAAACCATATTCTCACTGTAAACCACCCTCCCGGTCACCCTGCATCCATAAAAGATGCAGGGTGACTTAAACACAAGAAAGCCACACAAGGCTGGACATGGTGCCTCCCAACCTCTTTAAAGGAATCTGGGGTCCACAAGCCCCATGCCCAAAGTGACTCCTGTCACAGTAATTATCTGACTTTTTTCAAAGTCTATAGAATGGTCATGTGTGTCTGGGCCTTCTTCTTGCAATGGTCTCCTAAAAATGGGCAGTCCTTGGATGGTGCAGAGAGCAGAGCTGACATGATGACATCACTCTCTGCATCATTATACTGTAATTGTGCCATGGTGACATGATGCCTGGGTCTGAAAGTATCTCCTAAACCTGGTGGGCTGAGTGATGCAGGGTTTTTGTTCAACCTGGAAAACTGAGGACATCTTGTGGTTAAAAATAAGTACTGTGTGGGACAGCTTTAGGTTGAAGGTGGGTATCTCAGCCTAAACATTTTTTTTTTTATTTTTCATACCTGTTGGAGGTATATTTTAATAATAAAGACACATTTTTGTCCAAATGTGGGCTTTAGTTAGAGGAAGGATTTGGGTAAGTGGTCCTGTGGCCAGACCATTCTCTACATACAGTATTATTACTAAGCAGTAAATGAGCCATTAAAGCTGAACTCTGGGCACAACAAAAAATACCTTTTCAGTGCACCTGCTCCCCCCATATCCCCCACCCCCTTTTTAAGTCTGGGGAGTGAAGGAGGAGGCTGAATTACTTAATGGACTCCCTGCTCGGCCGACTGTGGCACTGCCCTCTTCTCCCTGAAGCTCAAATCTGTGGGTGGCCCCGTAGTGTCATCACATAGAATGCAGGGCTTTTAACCCTGTATTGTAAGTGGTGGGGACAAGCATGTGACAGCAGCTGAGAGCAGCTTAGAGAAGAGGGACTCATAACACTGCTAGAGGGACACTGCTGGAGCACAGAAAAGGGTGATACAGCCTCTCCTGCCACCCCTGGAACTTCCTCTCATTTGCTTCCTCCCCCCCTCCAGTGCCACATTTGGCACCTTTCAGGGGGGAGGGGGAACGGGTATCTGTTTTTGACAGGTACCCTTCCCCACTTCTGGGAGATGGCGCCACGGCTCCGTCCTTCAGAAGTTTGGCCCCCTCCTTCCCCTGCAACCGAGCCAATCCAAATGCGCAGGGCACTTTGCACATGCGCAGTAGGGACCCGCCCGCGAAGCTGCAAGGCTTCACTGCCAGGTTCCCCGACCAGCAATGGCGGCGGCAGCACCCGACAGCTGATGGAAACATCAGCTGCGGTGCGGACATCACTGGACTCCAGGACAGGTAAGTGTCCTAGTATTAAAAGTCAGCAGCTACAGTATGTGTAGCTCCTGACTTTTAATTTTTTTTTTTTGGGTGGGGGGGCCGGAACTCCGCTTTAATAAGCATTTAACCCTTGCACAGTGGGGTGACCCTATTGGAAGGTATCTTTTGTATTTTTTTTATTTTTTTGAGTTGTAATTTAAAAAAGATCTCACTGAGCCATTGGTCACTGGAACAGGAAGTGTTGGGAAATCTCAGATGAGACATAGATGGCACTAAAATAGCGGAAGATCTAACCTTACCCTACCCCATAGTTTTTTTGCTGCTGTTATTAGAGAGATTTACCCTAACTTCCTGTCGCCGTGACACATTTTCATTAAAACAGGAAGTGAGAATAGCTGTCCCTAATGTTGACACAGACTGCAGCACATAGCAGATTTAGGTTGGTATGGTTACTGTACTCCTATGAACATGGTGCAGCTTCTAAAATCTGTTTTTATATTATCTCGAAGAAAAATGAAGACAGCTCTCTAGGACTCCATTTCTTCTCCCTGTCGTAGGAGTGACACATGAAATGCTCATCATATCGCCTTTTTAAAAGTGCATTTAGCATATTCTTTGTCAGGCCTCAGATTGCCGTCTCTGCGAAAATGTTCTTATTGAAATTTGTGTCATCCCCTATGAAGGCACAGACGGAATTGCTACTTGTCAAGGAAACTGACATTCTATATTCACATCCCACATTTTGTTTATTTCTCACATGCTAATCAATGTACTATTGAGTTTTTTTTTTTTTCTTTTCACAAGTCTACTGACACTGCAGCCTCTTTGTAAATACAAGTAGCAGTATTAAAAGGGAACTCTGCCTTCAATCCCATTTTCTATGATTCTCCTGCTGCTGGTTCCAAAATCAATTTGCTGTGAGATGCTAAGTTATACAGATATGCAATACGTAAACTGTTAGTTTAAAAGGAGCCTGCTAGTCGCTGGTAGTGCTGACTTCTTTTTTTTTTAAGTTGCATGTTCTGGGGTTGAAATGTAAGGTGCCCCAGCATTTCATTGCTGTATATTTCAGGTCAGTTATTGCTGCATGCTTCAGGTCAGTTACTGCTGCATGTTCGGGGTTAGTTACTGTTCCACATTCCAGGTCAGTTAATGCTGTGTATTCTAAAGAGTTATTGCTGCATTTTACTGGTCAGTTACTGCTGGAACAGTTACTGCTGCATGTTTGAGGTCAGTTACTGCTGCATGGTCAGGATCCATTACTGCTGCATTTTCAGAATTTGTTTTTGCTGCATGTCCTGGATCAGTTACTGCTGCACGTTACTATTAATTATGATGTCAAATTTCAATTTAGTTTTAGTCAGTCTTTTGACTAAAATTCCATTGTAGTTTTAGTCATATTTTAGTCATCTGAATTGTTTTAGTTTTGTTGTATTTTAGTCGACTAAAATCTCCTGTACATTTTATTCAACTAAAATCTCCAGTTCCCACCTGAACTTCTGCTTTCCTTGGAGTTCCGCCTGTCTGTTAAAACTCCAGCCCCCTTTATAGGATATGGCATGCTGTATAGGCTTAAAGATGCAAGCTCGTTCTGTCTGCCTGCTGCCTGGGAGTTCTGGCAAAATGCTCTGAAAACCACAGAAGAGGAACTCCTCAATTGGATTTGTGTCTGTCTGAATGTGATGTGGTGAGTGTTTCCCTCCCGGCAAGGTAGCAGTGCTTAGCACTGTGTAAATAACAGCCTCCCCAGACCGTCCAGGTCTTTTCTCTGGGCACTCCCTCCCTCCCATTTACTTCCCCATCCCCACTTGAAGGTCACCTCCCCATCCCTAAAGGGTAATGCACCCTGCCCTTGTGCAACCTCCTCACTCCCATTTACTTTCCCATCCCCCCTTGCAGGTCACCTCCCCATCCCTAAAGCATAATGCACCCTGCATGTGCATTCCCTCACTCCAGTTTACTTCCCCATCCCCACCTGCAGGTCACCTCCCCATCCCCAAATTATAATGCACCCTGCCCTGTGCACTCCCATTTACTTCTCCATCCCCACTTGCAAGTTACCTCCCCTACCCCACATTATAATGCACCCTGCCCTGTGCACTCCCTCACTCCCAGTTTTTTCCCCATCCCCACTTGCAGTTCACCTCCCTATCCCCAAAGTATAATGCACCCTTCCCTGTGCATTCCTTCTCTCCCATTTACTTCCCCATCCCCACTTGCAGGTCACCTCCCCATCCCCAAAGTATAATGCACCCTGCCCTGTGCACTCCCTCACTCCCATTTACTTCCACATCCCCACTTGCAGGTCACCTTCCCATCCCCAAAATATAATACACCCTGCCCTGTGCACTTCCTCACTCCAATTTACTTCCCCATCCCCACTTGCAGGTCACCTCCCCTTTCTCAAAGTATAATGCACCCTGCCCTGTGCACTCCCTCACTCCCATTTACTTCCCCATCCCCACTTGCAGGTCACCTTCCAATCCCGGAAGTATAATGCACCCTGCCTTGTGCACTCCCTCACTCCCATTTACTTCCCCATCCCCACTTGCAGGTCACCTCCCCATCCCCAAAGTATAATGCACCCTGCTCTGTGCATTCCCTCACTCCCATTTACTTCCCCATCCCCACTTGCAGGTCACCTCCCCATCCCCAAAGTATAATACACCCTGCCCTGTGCACTCCCTCACTCCCATTTACTTCCCCATCCCCACTTGCAGGTCACCTCCCCATCCCCAAAGTATAATGCACCCTGCTCTGTGCATTCCCTCACTCCCATTTAATTCCCCATTCCCACTTGCAGGTCACCTCCCCATCCCCAAAGTATAATGCACCCTGCTCTGTGCACTGCCTCACTCCCATTTACTTCCCCATCACCACTTGCAGGTCACCTCCCCATCCCCAAAGTATAATGCACCCTGCCCTGTGCATTCTCTCACTCCCATTTACTTCCCCATCACCACTTGCAGCCTGGCATTTTTATATTTTAAAGTATACTTATGTTTGTCAAAAAACAATTTTTTATTTATTTATGAAACTTGGATTTATTTATAAAGATGTTATATATCACAACGGTTAAATCTGTGTCTGCAGTGCATATTCAAACCTTAAAACCATAAATAATATCATGTTATTAGATTTTTAATCCAGGAGTATATAATGAGTTTGGAAATTCTAGAGAAATGCTTAAATACTGCATTACAATTTAGCTAAACCCATTATATTGTAGTAGACTAAATGTACTGGAGATTTTAGTCAACTAAATGAAAATTGATTTTCATCAATTTACTTAATTCCAATTTTATTTTCGTATAGTTTATCACTAAAAACATGCAGCTGACGAAAACTATAAAGAAAATATTTTCAATGACGATATTAAACAACCGTAGTTAACAAAAAAATATCTTTGTTACATAAAATTACATTCTCTATTAATTGGAAAACATAACAAAACCTGCCTGATGTAACTACCTGCTCTTTCACTAGGTCTTAGGATTTTGAAGGCACCCCTTGAATGATCAACTGGCTGTATTTGGCACCCACTCGCATCTCCACGGCCCCCAGCCGCAACTACAGCTACACCAGCTTGGGGACAATTGTTTATTAACCTCCTTGGCGGTATTCCCGAGTGTGGCTCAGGTTGGATTTCAGTGCAATTAGCGGTAACCCCGAGCCACACTCGGGGTACCGTCAGGGAGCATCGCTGGATCCTGGTAGAGGGTACTTACCTTGTCCCCGGAATCCCACGATGTGTCCCTGCAGCATACGGTGGCTGGATCTTCCGCCCGATGCTGTGATGTGACGCTCGCAGGGGGTGGAACCGGCGGCAAATTTGAAAAGTAAAACACACAAACACACTGATATATTGTAATCCTATTGAATTACATTACTAAATAAAATAAATTGACATTAGTTTACCCCCCAGTGCCCTTTCCTGCAGTTTTAGTGTAATATATATATATATATATATATATATATATATATATATATATATATATATATATATATATGTGTGTATAAAATATATGTGTATATATATATATATATATATATATATATATATATATATATGTATATATACTTTAATATGTAAAAATCACACTGTAAGGGTAATATAGGACCAAGGAATTACAGTGGATTAGATACCATAGGACTTTAATGGATAAGGTCTGGCAGTCAGGGAGCACACATAGAACGTAAAACATTCAAAAAACTTTATTTAAATGAATAAACACATGAAAGGTGCATATGTACAATACATTGTATCTGAGACAGTACATCAAAGGAATAGCAAAGGGACAATCATCATAATTCATTAGGTTTGATGCGTTACGCCAATAAGGTGAAAGGTGGCTTCATCAGGAACAATTATGGTTGATTGATGTCCTTTATAACAAATAAAGAAAATATATATGAGCAAATATGGAGAACAATTGTTTTCATAGTATTCACCTAGATAGATCTAGAGTGTACATGTTTAGTATCATACAAAACATAAACACTCCATGGTATTTCCATGCTCACCTCTCAGCAAGAAACAATCGACTTTGACATCTGCGATATCAAGCTAGCCATATCGTCTGAGGCAGATAACTCTCCAAACCTTGACCCTATGAAGGGTCAAAAATGCCAAAACGGCATTGTGGACCGGACCAAGCCCATATAATAACCAAATAGGGGTTGTGGTAGCCAACAGAGAGGGTGTATCCAGCGGGGTATATTGGTAGTAAACGTCCCATGTAATTTGGGGTAGTAAACAGCAATGCCCGTTATCTCTGAAAAGGGACAAAATATATAATAGTAAAGAAAAAGCAAAATCTAAGAAGAAATTATAAATAAAGAAAAAAACGGTAAAAAGTATATAGCCCGTGGCCCTAAGCTGTATAAAGACCAATTATATGATAGAAATATAGCAAAAATACTAATTGGTAAATAGACAAAGTCTTCAAACATAGCACAATATGTGCCAGATTCAAGGCATCATAGCTAGGGGTGTGTTAATAGCAATAAGGGCTAGTACCACAGTATATCGAAGATATAAAGGGCATATATAAAACTGGCTAGGGTAGGGATAATGCCAAAGAGTCCACAGAGAGTCCCAGAAAGGAAAATGTATATAAAGACCCCCCTATAGACATAAGGGTCCCACCTGTATGGCTGCATAAAAACCCCCATAGAATATACAAGGAAGGGAAATGGTAAACAATATAATTCCAGTACGGGTCCAAAAGTGGCCTTACCTGTATGATATAAAGAGGCAGCATGGGCTAGGACGCGAACTTTCACGGCAAAATAGCCGCTATTGTTGGCGTCCTTGCCTCGTGGCGTATAAATGGGAATGGTCCCACCGGAAGTGGGACGCCATCAGGCATCCCGCGTCACTTCCGGCGCGGGCGCAACACACTGCACATGTCCGCGGGGCCGCAGCGGAAGTAGAAGAAACCACCGCTGCGGCTGGATAGCGCACAATCCCAATAAAGGATGGGAGGAAACTAGGGACAAAAAAGGTCCCGACTCCTGTTTTGCGCCTGAATCCACAACAATTGGAGAGTAAACTGCAACAGATCGAAGGGCCAACATTGAAAACATCACGGATATCAATCAATAAACAGGTCCTAATAGAGTCATCAATATAATACAATAAGGACAATACAAATAGTTTACATACATAATAGCAGTTATTATTTATTATATAGTATACATTTGTACCTCTACAAATGTAAAATAGGCAATTGTGAATAGCAGCAACATATACAAAAACACACAATATTATCAAAACAAAACAAAAATAAAACAACATAAAACAAATATGGACGAAAAAAAATAAAAAGGGGAAGGGGTGGTTATACGGAAAAACCAGACAAGGATGAAGGGTGTGTATGATGAAAACGGTTTAAAGAAATGGTTTGTACGACACAGCCGTGTTAAGGCCAGGCCACATAGTAGCTTGTTGGTCAAAAATCCATTTTGCCTCTTTTCGTTAAATATGTTTATCTGTATCTCGTGGGTTTTTAGGTATCACCTCTAAGATGGAAAAGAAGATCATATTTGGATCGTAACTATGGTTTAGTCCAATATGCTTGTATATTGGCGTATATATCAGTCCTACTTCCAAATAATACAGGTGATCATTGATCCTTTGACAGAATTTTCTCTTAGTCTTCCCAATATAGAAAGCGCCGCACCTACACATGGCTAGGTAAACGACGTCCTCTGTTTGGCAATCGGCCCAAAATTTGGGCCTTAACACTCCTCCTCTGGGTAAGGGAAGGGTGGAACCCTCTCTGACCCAGGGACATTGGTCACACATTCCACATTGGTGGGTGCCTAATCTACCAGCGGCTCCTAATTTAGTGGTCTGAAGAGTTTTACGTTTTTTTGGGGCAAAGATAAGATCTTCCCTTATTTGCAGTCTAGCTTTTTGATAAGCTTTTTTCAAAACGTTTCCGCTATAACCTCGTGTTTTTAATCTTTCCCTAAGGGCTTGTGCTTCCCTCTCGAAATCCTCATCTCTGGTACAATTGCGGCGAATCCTTAAATACTGACTATAAGGTATATTTCATACAAGTGGTCGTGGATGGCCACTTTGATAATGCAAAATCGTATTTCCTGCTGTGTCTTTGCGGTAGAGAGACATGTACATAGTTCCATCATCAGAGAGATGGACTCTAGTATCAAGAAATGGAATATTAGTATCGCTGCATGGCACAGTAAATTTTAAATTAAATTCGTTAATGGATAGAAAGTCCTTAAAATCGGTGAGTTCTTGATGGGAACTGGCATTCTTTTGGTTAGTTGCAGCCCTATCCATTTTCCTAATATATATACTTTAACTTATTTATAGTTATTTATTATAATATATTTATGATTTTGTGTTTCAAACTTTACCATACCCGAGATGCTATAAAGAAGAACGCACAGTAAAAAAAAGAAATCATATGTAAATAGTTGGTTTTGGCTGCTCGTCTTCAAAAATTACTAGCAAAATAATTGTACCGCTTTCAGCACCTAAAATTGGAAACAATCATACTGCCAGGGAGGTTAATACTCCAGCTGACACAGCAAACTAATCAATCACATTTCACTTCTGACACTTAACAGGGCAGGTACACCCATACCAAATGTAGCACCCTCCCAGGTAGGTGCTAGGAAAAAGCATTTAATTGGCCCTGTCTGCTTATCAGGTGGGGCTGATCATTCAGCTAGGCTGTCATGTGTTTCCAGGGGTATCTGTTGAGTCTGGGGAGTCTCCCCACTGTGTCCAATGAGGGCTCTTGTTGGGCAGTGGAGGAAACCTGGCCAATAGCGTCCTGAGGCTTATAGCTATCTCAGTGGGCAGAGTCTGCCGCAATGCATCCTGGGATGGGGTATAAGTCTGAGGGGAGCACATGACAGAGCGTCTTTGGCGGGAAGCAGAGTCCCAGGAGGAGGGGGATGGCTGTCTCTCCTCCTGTCAGAGCTAGAGAAGGTGTCCTGGGCGGTCGGCCCAGAGGACGAAGGTTGAGCTGGGCTGCAGAGAGGGATCCAGAGTGCTGTGGACCGAGTGGAGCTGCTGGGCAGAAGTTTCCAGGAAAAACAGTATTGTGAGTACTCAAAACTGCCCAGGGGTCTGCCTAAGAGAAGGGACCACTCCAGAAGGTCAAAAGGGATCTGGGAGCCAGCTAACCAGTAGAGAAGGCTTGGAAAGTGAAGTGTTTAGCAGTGCAGCAGTGTATACAAGTGCTTAAGGGAGCTTAAAGTGTATACAAGAGTGCTTAAGGGAGCTTAAAGAGGACTTTATCCAGGAAAGCAGTCAGAAGTCAGTTCAGCATTAACAGGCAGCAGGCTAGCGTTAACCAGCATTAATCGGTGTTGACCGCCATCCAGCCAGCGTTAAGTCAGCGCCCATCGGCATTTTTCATTTGTCCCTAGCAATTTGTGCTTAGTTGAGCCAAAGGAGTATCCCAATCATCCCTTCTCCCATCCAAGTTACAAAATAAATACAAAAACCCAAAGATACTGGACTGGTCATTGTCTCAGTGCTCACACTTGGGGAACATGCTTAAAGGTGCTGTTGTTGCTAGCGGTAACCCAGGCGGACTTATATCCAGCAAAACGTCTGGGAATTGTGCTACACAAAGATGAGCCCAACCCATCGTTCTCCAAAGAACGTAACCATCCCCTGCCTTCAAAAACCCTTCAACCTCTGCCCCAGATGCCCAGCATGAAACCTTATGCCTGGGTGGCCCTCCACACCCCGAGGGCCCGTTGGATACCTGCCTGCAGAAGACTTAGGCACCAAAGGTCCATTCCTACAGCATTTAGGTGGACCCCATACCATGACCTGAGAGAATCTTTTCCCTACGCTGTCCCCTTGCAATTGATACCAGAAGCACCACCTACCCCCCAAGAGACCACCAGGTCTACACCCCGCCCCACCCCGTCCTCCACCAATAAGGTAGGACCTATCTTTTATCCTTCTTTAACAATTAACTCCTATTCTGCTGTAGCCTAGACTGTCAAACCCAGTCATGTAGGCCTCCCGCTTAGGCTGCGCCTACATCTGCAGGCCTGAGTTTTAATATATATTTCAAAGCATTGCGTGTTTATGTGCATTTTTTTCACTCTCCAGCATGCTTTATATTATTGCAGCATATTAATTTAACATGGACTGGTAACACTCTACAATGCATATCTGAGTTCAGATCTGTGTACAACGATGTGCTGTAATGCAAGTCCTGCTTTGCTGCAAGTGCTTGCTATGGGGGCTAATGGAGCAGAGGATGAGCCAATGGGGAACCCCAGAAGAGAAGGTTTGAGGCTGCTCTATACAATACTATTGCACAGAGCAGGTAATTAATGTTTGATATTTTAATAAAGAAAAATAAAAAACTTTAACTTTACAATCCAGAAAATAACCACTGGTGCAGAATCAAAGCCAGATGAAGGGGGTTTGCAGCATAACGCCTGAAACAGGTTTGGCTGCCACGTTTTAATAGATCCCTAAAATGAATGTCTGGACCAATCCATAGGGGATGATGTTCTTATACTCAACAGTCCTAGAAAAATGTCAGCTTGAATTTAATTGGTTGACAGGTAACAGAATGTTCCCTTTCCTTACATCCTCTAGTGCGAAGACCCAGAATAGCATCACCTGTGTGAAATCTGCATATAAAGCTCTGACTCCCAAAGGCATATATACTAATATGATCCTCATCTGTTTCCTAGATCAGAGATTAGCAACCCTATTATAGTCCTATTTGTCCCATCATTTGTTCTGATAGGAAGACTTTGACTGAAAAAACTGATTATTCTATTCAATTCAACATGATATTAGAAGATACATTAATAGTAAATTGGTTAGACCCATAATCTCATTATCTGTTATCAGTGATAATGTGCTACTGGCAGATTTTCCAGTTTAATTTTTTTTTTTTATGGATCTAAATAGAGGTGGAGAATTTTGTAATCCATGCATTGCCATTAAAAGCAAATGACACTTCAAACTGGTATTTAACCACTTTAAGACCGGAAGGATTTGCCCCCCTAATGACCTGGCCCTATTTTGCGATTCAGCACTGCGTTACTTTAACGGAAAATTGCGCGGTCGTGGGAAGCTGTACCCAAATAAAATTGATGTCCTTTTTTCCCACAAATAGAGCGTTCTTTTGGTGGTATTTGATCACCTGTGCGATTTTTATTTTTTGCGCTATAAACAAAAAAAGAGCGACAATTCTGAAAAAAAAAAAACAATATTTTTCACATTCTGCTATATAACATTCTCAAAAAAAATGTAAAAATCAAAATTTTTTAACATTTTAGGCAAATTTGTTTTCTGCTACATATTTTTGGTAAAAAAAAATTGCAATAAGCGTATTTTGATTTTTTTTTGTGCAAAAGTTATCGCGCCTACTAACTACGGGAAAGATTTATGTCATTTTCATTTTTTTTTTTTTTACTAGTAATATCGGCGATCTGCGATTTTTTGCAGGACTGCGACATTGCGGCGGACAGATCGGACCCCTAACTGACATTACTGTAATAATGACACTGGCAGGGAAGGGGTTAACCCTATGGGTGATGAATGGGTTAAATTGAGCCTACGGGAGTGATTCTAACTGTGGAGGGGCGTGGCTTCTGAAATGACCATAGAGACCTGTGTTCCTATATAGAAGGATCACATGAGCTCTGTGATCATTTCAGGGAGAAGAGCGGTTGGCTGTGTTTACAACAGCCGACCGTCCTTCTCCCTCAGCGGGGAACGATCGTGGGTGTCAGGCGGCAATCGGAGCTGACTGGCCCGTGCATTGGCTTCCCCGCTGCCGAGTGGAGGCGGGAGCGTGCCGCCCTCATTTTGCGCAGGAGAGCCATCCTGCCGCAATAAACAGGCGGTGGGTGGTCGGGAAGTGGTTACCCACTTCAATACTGGGCACTTTCACCCCCTTCCTGCCCAGGCCCATTTTCAGTGTTCAGTTATGTCATACTTTAAGTGACAATTCCTCGGTCATTCAACGTTGTACCCATAAGACATTTTTATCATTTTTTCACACAAATAGAGCTTTGGTGGTATTTAATCACCACTGGGTTTTTTATTTTTTGCTAAATAAATGATAAAAATTTTGGAAAGAATGACATGTTTTTAATTGTTTGTCTTATAAAATTTTGCAAATCAATAATCTTTCTTCAAAAATGTAGGTCAAACTGTTTTCTGCTACATTTATTTGGTGAAAATAACCCAAATCAGTGTTTATATATATATATATGTATATATATATGAAAATTGATCAGTCCTGATGTACTGACACCCTATCTCAATTCTTGAGGCCCAAAAATGGCAGGACAGTACCCAGAAAAGTACCCTTTTTTGGAAAGTAGATATTCTCAGGTATTTAGTAAGAGGCATGGCGAGTCGCCAGTGCAGTACAGTGTAATCATATAACTGGTGGGGTGGTTATAAGGGACACTGACTGGTGTTTGTATGTAAAAAAAAAAAAAAAAACAAGTAAAAACATTTTTACTAATTTTTTTTAATTAATTTTTTCTTTTTTTTTATAATTTTCTTTTTTTAACACACTGTAACTGAAGCAATACAGTGTTACCATAGTAACACTATACTGATCTGGGGAAGTGATCAGGATTTTCTTTTTACACATTATGATTGCTTATACCAATGAATTTCATTGGTATGAGTAACCACTTTATGGAATAAAACTGGTTTATTCGGTGTCTTGTTGTGATTAGCTGTGATTGGCCAAAGCTAATCACATCGTACAGATGAGCTGTGATTGACTTTGTCTGTACCATGTGATCACAGCCAGCAACACAATTGTATACAATGGATGGCATGAAAGGAAGCCATTCATTGTTTACAACTGTCATGTGATCTGCTGTGATTGGTCACAGTGATCACATGGTACTGGCAGAGGGCCAGTACAGTAATCAGTCATTGGCTGTGTCCAGTGACGTCCTCCCACAACAACAGTGCTCCTGGCCAACAGTCATTGTACTTAAGGTGTTAAAGCTACACTTCAGATGGATATAAAAGACCCAAATGAATGCAGCTATGTATTCCAAAATATATTTTTAAATAAGAACATGAACTGGACTCGGTATCAGCCTCTTTCTGTACAGCAGAGCTCAGACTCGTAAAGGAAGAAGCAGCATAAGGAGCTAGTCAGTTGTGCTTCAGTGCTCATGTTTTAACATGGGGCACGCTGATAGAAGGAGAGAACAGAGTGACTAAGAGATGAGCTCTCTAGTCTGCTTCTTTTCCTTTCACTGTCCAGTCACAGGCTGGGGGAGGGACAAGACCTTAAGACCTTTAAGTGTCACTTAACTGCAACAGAGAAAAAAACAGATCTCCTGTGCAGCCAAATAGTGTCAATAGACTCTAGTTCTTCACTTTGCTCAATTACATGTATGTATGTATATATATATATATATATATATATATATATATATATATATATATATATATACACACAAACTTGCATATGCACATGACCCTAGTCAGTATTAGGTCTCATTGTCAAGTTTCTTGAGTACCTTGAAGGACAATGTAAATGAATTTAAATGTGAGAAAAAGCATCACAGAAGCAAATGAAAACATACAGCATCATGCTTTACAGTATAAAGGACCTTATCGCTATCATAAAGCAGAGACATGCACATTGCTTTATTGTCTCTGAGCTCTGGTGCCTTAAAATATAAATGAAACAATTTACAATAATAGCAATTCTGATGGCCAAAATTTTACCAAAATTCTACCAATATTTTACCAAAACTTCTGAACGATTTAAGATCATTGTTGAGATCTGGTATGATTATGTTTTTCATTTAATATAGCAGTCTATTTATTTTACTTTACAAACTACTTTGAACCATTATTAGGAAAAAAATGTGGAAAAATATTCATTATCATCTTGTATATACAACAAATCACTTACTGGCTACAATATGTTTGTTTTTTTCTGTCCACAGAATTTACATTGATGGTCCCTTTGGAAGTCCTTCAGAAGAAGCCTTGAACTATGAGGTCAGCCTCTGTGTCGCTGGAGGCATCGGTGTCACTCCATTTGCATCAATTCTTAACCAGTTACTGTACGTATACCACCTCTACATTTATCATTGTAAAGCAGTAGACGTGCAATTCGTTTCACTCCAAATCTAAATTTGGACACATTTTTGGTTATTCCGAGATTCAGATGTATCAGAATTTCCAAATAACAATAGTAATGAATTTTGTTAAAATTAATTTTATTTTGTTGATTCATTTTCTAAGGAATTCCACATTTTTAGAATGATTCAAATTCGAATCGGTCAAAAGTTTATTGACCGATCGGAAATCTGTGTGCAGAATAGCTGGTTGTTAAGGAGCGGGCCAGGAAGTCGGCTGCTCCGATCTTAACAACTGATGACTCATCAGCTGTCAGCGAGTTTCCCCACTGACAGCTACATGTAAACAAAAGAATGCTGGCAATAGAAAATACAGAAAAAAAAAAAAACAGTGTGGGGTTCCCCCTATGCAAACCAGGCCCCTCGGGTCTGGTATGGATTTTAAGGGCAACCCCACACCAAAATGTAAAACAAAAACATAATAGGGTCCCCTTCAAAATCTATACTAGACCCTTATGTGAGCATGCAGCCTGGCAGGTCAAGAAAGGAAGGGGGGGGGGGGTAGACGAGCGAGCGCCCCCTCTACTGAACCATACCAGGTCACATGCCCTCAACATGGGGGTTGCTTTGGAATAGGGGGGCTCCTCCCCATGTTAATGATGACAAGGGTCTCTGGTGGTTGTGGGGGTCTGCGGGTGGGGGGGCTTATCAGAATCTGGAAGCCCCCATTGACAAGGGGGCCCCCAGATCCTGCTCCCCATGTGAATTAGCATGGAGTGCATTTTACCCCTACTCATTCATCAAAAAACGTGTAAAAAAAAATACAGACAGTTTTTGACAATTCTTTTATTAAAAAAAAAAACAAAAACAATGTCCCCTAAAGTAAATCCTGAGTCAATCATGATGAACGCCTCCACCCCGAAAAATAAAAGTCTGCACCCCGTCAAAGGCTTCTGCCATCTTACAGCTAAGAGGCGGGTCACCTGATGACATCCCTGGATGCCTCTGCGCCCTTGTGATGTTATCGACCGGGGCATGCACCCCCCATGGTGAGGGCATGTGGCCTGCAATGATTCAGAAGAAGGAGAGGGGGTTGCTCGCTTTCCCCCTCTCCTTTCCTGACTTTCCAGGCTGCATGCTCAGATAAGGGTCTGGTATAGATTTTGGCCCCATGCCATTTTTGAAAAAGATAAAAAATGTTATTTTCCTTTATTTTCCATTTTCATTTACAGTCAAAAACAATAAATAAGGAAGTTTGTGTAGTTATTAACAAGAAAGTGTGTTATTTGACTATGTTATCAATGTGTATTAATGTAGCAGAAAAGGGATTTTATCAGGGGTCTGTGGGAAGGTCCAGTGGTCGTTCTGCTACATTAGTGTTCTGTCAGCAGCTTTGTGTGTTCCTCCAAACTCATGGCTACATTTTCTAACTTTCTGCCTCCTTTTCTCTCCTGCCAACATCACTTCCTGTTTAATCGCTTGCGGACCGCCTGCCACAGTTTTACGTAGGTACTTTTACATTAAATAGCGGGGTTATGGCGGTGCCCCCCCCTTCTGTCGCTTACCGGTCGTTTTTCCAGCTTACTGGAGCCATTGGTAGCAGGGAAAACAATCCGTTCCTCTCCCCTTCTAGGCAGGAAGTCGAGTGAGGGCAAGCTGGCCCCCACTCGACTTTATGGCCTTGGAGAACTGGAGGCCTTAAAGGACCCATTTTTTCTCATGATGAAAAAATTTCTTTTTTTTTTTGCTTTTTAGTGTAGATGTGAGATCTGGGGTCTGTTTGACCCCAGATCTCACATTAAGGCCTCATGCACACGGGGCGTTAGAAAAAACGTGCTGCAAAGCTAGTTCTGACGCCGGAAAAAAGCAGCTGTAAAAACGTGCTTTCAGTAGCTTTTTCCATTTGCGTTATTGCACATTTTGCCACGTCGCTTTTAGCAGCGTTTTTTTCTGCCTCCATTCAAAATCAATGGTTCCCCATGGGAGCCTACTGAATGGAAGTCGACTTGCGCTGTGAGAATCTTGAGGGGGAACTCCACACCAAAATGGGAACAAACGGCGTGGGGGTCCCCCCAGGTTCCAAACCAGGCCGTTCGGGTCTGGTATGGAATTTGAGGGTAGCCCCACGCCGAAAAAATGGTGTGGGCCCCCCTCCCAAAATCTATACCAGACCCTTAGCTAAGCATGCAGCCCGGCAGGCCAGGAAAGGGGAGGGACGAGCGAGCGGCCCCACCCCCCCGGACCACACCAGGCCACATGCCCTCAACATGGGGGGTGTTGGTGCTTTGAGGCAGGGGGAGCTCTGCACCCCCCACCCCAAAGCACCTTGCCCCCACATCCCAGGTAATTTGCCTTGCATACTCTGGATGTTGTTTGAGCTATTCGGACCTATTTGGCAGCCACTGAGTCATTTCGGCGGTCAGACTCGCCCTTTGTGATAACCGACGGGGCACAGAAGGGGCTTCCTGCTTCCACTGCTACCATTTCCAGATGGGTCAAACAGACGGTGGCCCAGGCTTGTTTGCCTAGGGGTTGGGTTCCCTCCTTCCCGCCACATTCTACTCGGGCACACACAGCTTCTTGGGCCTTCTGTCATCAGGCATTAGTGGCGCAGGCAGGTGTGCATGGTGGCCACTGGTCATCAGTGCTAACTTTTTCCAAGTTTTACAAAATGGATGTTTTGGCATCTGTGGATGCCTCCTTTGGCTGCAATGTTTTTTGCAGGCTGAGATTTAGAGGGTCTGTTTTTCCCTCTTGAGGGTGTATTTCAGGTTGGGCTCGTGTTGTTCTAGTTGAGCTACTATTACCTGGATTGGCTTGTGTTTAGCCTTGGGTTTGTTATTTCCAGCCCACATGTTTGACACTGCTTTGGGATGTCCATATGGTACATAATATAGAGCTGGGTCTGTCAATGAACGGAAGAGAAAATAGGATTTTTGTACTTACTGTAAAATCTTTTTCTGAGTTCATTGACAGACACAGCACCCACCCCTCTTAGGAGTTTTTATGCTTCTGTTACTGCTTGTTACAAAACTGAGTATCTCTAAGCAGAGAGTGGGATTATGCCAGCTGAGGATGGCCCACGGGGCGTAGCCAAGCTTTTGTGTTGTCTGCCTAGTAATACTCCTGCAAAGGGCAGCATAACCCTATGGTACAGAATATGGAGCTGTGTCTGTCAATGAACTCAGAGAAAAGGATTTTACAGCGAGTAGAAAAATCCTATTTTTTGTCCTCGTGTGTGATTGGGTATTTTTTGCAAAGTGAAGGTTTTCCTCATTTACTAAGCACTGGAGAAAATGCCTTCCAGAGTTCAACCGCACTTGAAAAGTGCACAGTAAATTTGCCTTTAGTAAATCAACCCAAAAATGTTTTCATGTGTTCTAACCCGCCACTACTTTACTAGGGATGATCGAACGGTTCGGGTCGACCATCGGTTCGACCCGAACATTGGCTGTTCGAGGTTCGGCCGAATTCCGAACTTTTTGCTGAAAAGTTCGGAATTCGGCAACCAGAACCGACCAAAATGCAATGGGACAGGAAATGGGCTTTAAAAGCCCATGATTGGACCAGAACCATTAGTAAAAGCCAATTGAGGGGGCAGGAGAATGCTAGGAATGTGATTGGAGTGACTAGGGGGTCCATAGGCCAATCATTAGTGAATACGCCGCCCAGGATATAAGATAGCCCCGCCAAAATCCTAGCATTGTAATACAGGGACATGGAAGAGAGTGGAAGCAGTTCTGTTACTTCTGCTTCAAAAGTGTCATTTAGCATTTATTAGTGTGAGGAAAGGGATATCTAGTGTAGTTAGGGTGCTATTTTCTACTTTAGTTATATTCAAAAATCTAGTTTCTGTAGGGAAAGTGTTAAGTGCCAGGGTGACCGTAGTGTAGTGTAAGGTGAACTGACTCTGACTGCTATGGCAGGGTGACCAAACCCTTCCATGTCAGGGTGACCACTATAGAGAAAAGATTGTTTCTCCTAGGTCACTTATAGAACAGCGATATGGCTTCTCGCCTGTCAGCCTGCTTTTTGCTGCAGGCATTTATAGGGATTTTTTGAGGACATGTTTGGAGTCAGGCAAAACATCTGAACTTGTGTATAGGGGTATATATACACACATACTTATATGTATATATACACCTACACATATATAGGTGTGAAAGTAGCAGAACCCTATGCTTGCGCTAATTAAATAATTAACAGGCATAGGACTTCGCTCCTATCACACCTATATATGTGTAAGTGTATAAATACATATACGTATGTGTGTGTATATATACCCCTATACACAAGTTCAGATGTTTTGCCTGCCTCCAAAGACCCCAAAAAAATGCCCAACAAAATGTCTGCGCCAAAAAAGAAACGCCCAGGTGTGTTATTGCAGGCTTTTTTTGGGGGCATTTTTTGGGGTTTTTTAGAGGCAGGCATGACATCTGAACTTCTGTATAGGGGTATATATATATACACACACACACATATATAGGTGTGAAACTAGCAGAACCCTATGCTTGCGCTAATTAAATAATTAACAGGCATATGTCTCCGCTCCTATCACACCTATATATGTGTAAGTGTATAAATACATATAAGTGTGTGTGTATATATACCCCTATACAGAACACACATACTTATATGTATTTATACACTTACACATATATAGGTGTGATAGGAGCGGAGCCATATGGGTGTTAATTATTTAATTAGCGCAAGCATAGGTTTATGCTACTTTCACACGTATATATGTGTAGGTGTATATATACATATAAATATGTGTGTATATTTACCCCTATACACAAGTTCAGATGTTTTGCCTGCCTCCAAAGACCCCAGAAAAATGCCCAAAAAAAAACGCTTGCTGCAAACCCGGCAAGTTGTGAAAATAGCGGAGCCATATCCCTGTTCTATATTACGTCTAATACAAACAAACTTTTTTTTCTGGTTCTGGACATGCTACAGAGCTGAAACTTCACAGGTACACTAGACCCCCCAGACACTAAATCCAAAGAAATCTCTTTTTTTTTTTTCAATAATTGGCTCTCTATCAAAAATTACAATTTTTAAGAACTTTTTTCTGTGTGATCCCTGGGGCATGACCCAGAACCCTAGGCACTTTTTAGGGGCATTTATTGGGTTTTAGGGCTTCAAAATGGTGTTTTTTGATTACCGAAGTTCGGGTCCCATTGATTTCAATGGGGTTCTGAAATGTGGGCCGAACTTTCTGGAAGTTCTGGTGTTCTGGTCGAACCGAACTTTTCAAAAGTTCGATCATCCCCAAACTTTACTATAAAATGTATTTTTGTTTCTGTTCTTGTTGCAGAAGTTACAAGTTTTTGCTGGATTTTCATTTTAAGGAAAATGCCAAAGCCTAAGGTGCAATAACAATAGAAGTCAACTGTAGCACTACTAGTAACTAGATTGATACATTTTTAAAGGGATGTTGGCCTTCAGTTTACCAACAGTTACATTACAATTGCTCAAAATCAATTCATTTACAGTAAAGTTCCAGAAATATTCATCATAAATGTAGTTCTTTTCTCTAGATGGATGATATAATAGGCGCCAGTCACTTTAGTCGATTTTAAAGTAGGAAAGACGTTTATTGCACAGGGCTGGGACAAGGGGTGGGCAGGAGGGATCGCTGCCCTGGGTGCAGCAGTTTACTGTATGGATGGGGGTGCCATTAAGCTCATTCTGATACAAGGCATTTTGACAAGCGGATAACTGCTGGGGGTAGCATCCCCTAAGCTCACACATAATGAAGGAGGAGAGGGGAGCGGTTTGGCTTCTTTGCCCTGGGTGCTGTTTGACCTTGTCCTGGCACTGGGTATGCAATATGGGAAGGAAGGAGAGGCCCAGATCAGGATATCTCAAAGTACACTGGATCTCAACATCAACCTAGGCCTCAGTCCCTTCCAGATCTTTCTCAAGGTCTCTTATTCTCTGATTATTTTTCTAATCACTCACTGATGGCTGGACCTTATTTAGACCATGGGCTGCTAGGTTGATGAGGTTCTGGTGGTATCTTAATATTCACTTTCAAGGAAAGACACCATGGAAATGTTCCTGTGTATAACTTACCACTTAACCATACCTCCCTCATGTCTATATGTGGAGGGACAGTTGCAGCTTGTTTCTTCAGGCCCCTACACTCTCTTCTTTCAGCGGGCCAACACCTTCAATGATTCCTACCAAGAGGGGAGATACCTGCATTTTTCCATGTTCCTAGTCCCAAGGTCTAGGATAGACTAACCTCTAAACAGACATCCTCACAGTGCCAAAGTCCAGGAAGATGAACAATATAGGCTATGTGGGACTTTAAGTGAGACACCAGCAGGTAATGCCCCGCGTCTCCATCCATGTATCAGAAAAGCTGAAAGTTGAAAGGATTAAAAGAGGTGCATAGAAGCCAGCCAGCCCCCAGTCTGATGTACTCACACTCCAGTCTGCCACCAACCAAGTAGACCTGTCTCCAGATATAAATAAAGAACAGGGGTTTAGTTGACACGCATTTGCAAATGCATGTGTAAGCTGCAAGGCCTCTACATGGCACGGTATACTGTATCCCCCAAGGGGATGGAGGTGTATGCTTCTCAGCTAGTCCTTTTCAGTTTTGTACCATCGCTACAACATAGCTATTAGAGCTATGATATATTAGACCAGTCATAGATGGCAGCGGGTTGGGGGAGGTTTGGGCTGCCTCCCTCCCATCTGTCTCCCATCTATCCATTAGCAGCCATGTGCTTTCATTATGGAGACACTCAAAATAGTAAGTGTTAGGACTGCAAGTAACACAGGGTGCCGTGTAGAGGCCTTGCAGCTTACACATGCGTTTGCAAATGCGTGTCAACTAAACCCCTGTTCTTTATTTATATTGTGAGACAGGTCTACTTGGTTGGTGGCAGACTGGAGGGTGAGTACATCAGACTGGGGGCTGGCTGGCTTCCATGCACATCTTTTAATCCTTTCAACTTTCAGTTTTTCTGATATAAGTCTAGGAAGATAGAGAACAGGAAGTGGCTCAGAAATGTAACATGATTGTAAAGCTTGATTTTTTTTTCCATTAAAATAATAAACATGTTATACTTACCTGCTCTGTGCAGTGGTTTTGCACAGAGCAGCCCAAATCCTCCTCTTCTCGCGTTCCCCGCTGGTGCTCCTAGCTCCTCCCTCTTGTTGGTGCCCCCACAGAAAGCAGCTTCCAATAGGGGCACCCAACCCGAGCTGGTGCTCTGTGTGTCTATTCACACACGGAGCCACATTTTGGCCCCACCACGCTGTCATCTGATTGGCTCACTGGTTGTGATTGACAGCAGTGGGAGTAATTGGGGGGCTGCTGCACACAGATGTTTTTTTACCTTCATGCATAAAATGCATAAAGGTAAAAAACCATGTGCTTTTACAACCACTTTAACAAGCACTTTTTTAAGCATGCCTCAGTGGGTCCCCTGATTGGCCAGTCTATTAAACGTCCATAACATAGAATCAGATCTCTCTTGCACACTCTGCTGAAGCAAACCTAAACAGCACGTGACAGAAATAAATACACTGCATTAGAGAAAAATTCATGTGGAGGTACAGTTTGACTAAGAAACTCACAAAAATGTGTAGCCTGGTCCCACGGCTAGTATCATTCAGACTGTTGTTTGTTATTAAAGTTCTGCAAAGGCAGTGACTTTGAGAATTATGGGAGATATAGTTCCGGGAGGAGCCAGGACCATAGATTGCTATGCAAAAGGACTCGTCTCCCAGGGAGTAATGTGACTCGCGGAGCCTGCTGGGAGTGTCTTTATAAAGGGGGACGGGATCAACATTCGCTCTCTTGCCTCGAGGACAGCGTGCTGTGAAGGAAGGACAGAGCTGCTGCGGATCGCAGAGGAGCAGGCCGGAGGCCTAGTAGCGGACACTGGAGCTGAGACGAGTGGTGTGTGTAGAGGAGTCTCGGTAGTATGACCGAGTAGAAGGACGCCTGACAGGCCGAGATAGAGGGTCGCTGAGCAGAGCGGGGCCTAGTTGCAGTGCGGAGCGGAGCTCCCGATATTGGGTGAGAGACATTCCGCATCTACATCTCCATTTATCACGTACCTAGACTGAGTCAGGGCAGAACTGCTGTACGGTTGAGTAGCAGGCCATATTGAGTTCTAAAATCTCCAGTGGACACTGCAATTATACATAGTGCGTGGTGAGCGAACAAGGCCTTAAGTTCTTTTACAGTATCAGGTTGTTTGCCTATAGGAAAGCATCAAGATCTGTTTCTCATTCATCTTTGTGGATTACAGTTACTAACTACTTTGGGGATTACAGTTATTGATCACCTTTACTTGGATTACAATTACTTTCCTTGGATTGCCTGAGGATTTCTTGCTGGTGAAGACTAGTGAGGCCTCACTCTCCAGGAGACTATTGTTAGTACACAGAGTGCACTCTGATATTTAGTTAGTACTATTATACTGTTTATTCTACGGTTATTCTATAAGTACGATTAACCTTAATTTGTGGTCACTCTCTATCTACTTAAAAAACCCAGTGTGTTTATATTATTACAGAATAAAATCCTCTAGCACATATATGTATGTATATACATTATATATGTGTGGCTTGTATTCCAGATCCTGAGTGCTGAACCCTACTCAAGTTATTGGTTGGGGACTCAGCATCTATATTACTATTGACATTCTTGCATTATCATTGATTCTGTTTGTACGTTCTCTAACTTCAAATCTAAGAGCAGTAAATTTGATCTTTTATTGCAATCTCTTGTGGTCTTGAATATTTATCATGACCAAACCAGTAGTGTCAGTTGGGTTGGAGCAGGCTCAGGGCAACCGAAGTGAAGAGGATATACCTGCATTAAGCCACTCCCCTGGGAGCAGGGCTACAAATGCAAAAAGGGATTTAGTAAAAAGTAATACACCTCTTCAAAATCAAACCCTTTTCTTGTTCTGAATCCCATAAAAGGTGATAAGTGACTGGTTACTATCAGCCAGTGCTTCCTGTACTTCCTGCACGCACACTCTTGTGTGTTACATGTGTGTTAGCATACGTACATTTTTCCAGTAATTATTCTGTCAGAAAACATCACAGCATGGCTTCATAGACAGGCAGCTTTTGTATTATGTGCCTATCAATGCCTGTTTCTTGTATCCCTTCCAGAAAATTACTTTATGACATATTTCGAGTCACCTTCCCAGCAGGAGCTGTGCTCAGACCCCGCTAGCTATGCACATCTTATGGAAAATAAACACAATTCCACCGTCAATGCTATTACCAGTCCTTGTTATGTAGTTATAGGAAACTCATGTTTCTGCAACATTTACCTTCTGCTTGGATTGCCGTGATTCCATCATGTACTGTATATTTCCATTTTAAATCTCTTTTTCCTATGTCAGCAGCACACTTTTCCAATGCAAGCACTAATCCTGACACGTTTCCGAGAGTTTGATGTGAAAGCAGAGAGATGGAAGGCAGTGACATCTCTGTGTGTCTGGGCTCGCTTCATTATCTCCTCTATCAGGTGTCATGGATCAGGGTAGGCTGCAAACAGAAATTCTGATGAATCTTCTGGGTGACACTCTCAGCCTTTCCTCCACTTTATAAAGAAGATTTCTTGGAGATCGTCCTTTAGCGGCTTATGCAGGTTATTTGGGGTCAGGCAGAAGAGGTGAACGGGTTCACTGTCCTTATAGATCTTCTATATTTACTTATTTTATTGCTAAAGCAGAAGTAAAAAAATGACTTCAGCAGCACTAATCTTTAGAATCAGGATATATTATATTTAAACATTCTTACAAAATAGAACAGACAAAATTGAATACAGTCTTTATCCTATCTTTATCCTATCTTTCGATGCCAGGGCCATCTTTGCGTTTTTTTCCCACACATGTTTAAAAAATATTTTAGGCCTGAAGATTACCTAAAATCCCCAAAACATTATATATATATATATATATATATATATATATATATATATATATATATATATATATATATATATTAGGGCTGCGCATCTTCACTTACCTCACAATTCGATGCGATTACGATTATTAGGGTCGCGATTCGATACGATTTGATTCCGCGATGCATCACGATTACTATGGGGACCCTTTTCTAAAGGGGGATCTATGGGGACCCTGCTCTAAAGGGGGATCTATGGGGACCCTTCTCTAAAGGGGGATCTATGGGGACCCTGCTCTAAAGGAGGATCTATGGGGAGCCTGGGCCTGCCCTAAAGGGGATCCAGGGGAACTGAGCTCTAAAGGGGGATCTATGGGGACCCTGCTCTAAAGGGGGATCTATGGAATAGATCCCCTTTAGTGCAGGGTCACCATAGATCCCCCTTTAGAGCAGGCCAGCATCCCCAGAGATGCCCCTTTAGTAGAGCAGGTCCCCCCATAGATCCCCTTTAGAGCAGGCCACATCAGGTTAGAAGAGTTACCTGATTCTAGTTGTAGTACCGTAGGCCCTGGTAAGGAGGAATGCTGTGCTCTCTAGTCCCCCTAGTTGTAGTATAGCAGGCTCTGGTAAGGAGGAATGCTGGGCTCTGTAGTCCCCCTAGTTGTAGTATAACAGGCCCTGGTAAGGAGGAATGCTGGGTTCTGTAGTCCCCCTAGTTGTAGTATAACAGGCCCTGGTAACGAGGAATGCTGGGCTCTGTAGTCCCCCTAGTTGTAGTATAACAGGCTCTGGTAAGGAGGAATGCTGGGCTCTGTACAGAGCTACAGAGCCCAGCATTCCTCCTTACCAGGGCCTACTGTACTACAACTAGGGGGACTCCAGAGCCCAGCATTCCTCCTTACCAGGACCTACTGTACTACAACTAGGGGCACTACAGAGCCCAGCATTCCTCCTTACCAGGGCCTACTGTACTACAAATAGGGGGACTACAGAGCCTAGCATTCCTCCTTACCAGGGCCTACTGTACTACAACTAGGGGCACTACAGAGCCCAGCATTCCTCCTTACCAGGGCCTATTATGCTACAACTAGGGGGACTACAATACAGAGTCTGTAGTAGTCCCCCTAGTTGTAGTATAACAGGCCCTGATAAGGAGGAATGCTGGGCTCTGTAGTGCCCCTAGTTGTATTATAGCAGGCCCTGGTAAGGAGGAATGCTGGGCCCTGTAGTGCCCCGACTTACCAGAAAGCAGAGCTGCAGAGATGTCCGTGGTTGAGCAGTGATATTATGGTGCGGTCCGCCGCCTCCATGCTTTTTTTTGCGGCGAGTCATCGGTTCCGCGGTGGTAGGGGGAGCCGAGCGGTGCAGATGGAGGCTGTAGATGGTGTCAGGGGGTCGTAGAAGAGGTCAGTGTCCCCGATGGCCAGCAGAGCGGAGCTAAAAAGCCGCCATTCACTCCGCCAGAAGCCACGCCCCTTGGGCAGCAGCGTGTTAAGTGGGCATGCCGTGTGTATCCCGGGGCCAGAGAGAGCACCGATAGCTCCGCTCTCCTCTCCCGCGCAGCAAGGAGGAGCTCTGTGTTCCACAAGCCCGGCCAACGCCGCCATGTCACTTCTGTCCCCACCCCGGAACTGACGTCATTAGTAATCGATTTTTCAATCACCCCGAATCGATCCAGAATCGCGAAGGGTCGCATTGCGATGCATCGATTCTGCGATTATATTCAGCAGGCCTAATATATATACACACACATATATATATACTGTAACACGGCAAGTCGAGTTAATGCCAAAGAGCTCTATTTTGGTCTTATCTGACCACAGCACTTCCTCCCAATCCTTCTCTGAGTCATTCAGATGTTCATTGGCGTGACTGTACATGCACCATCTTGAGGAGGGGGACTCGCCATGTTTTAAGGAAGAAAAATGCTGACTATGACCCTAAGAACACCATCCCTACTGTCAAGCACAGAGGTGGAAACATTATGCTTTGGGGCTGGTTCTCTGCTAAAGGTAAAGGCAGATTTTGCCACACTGAGGGGCCAATGGACGGAGCCATGTATTGTAAAATCTTGACGGACCGAAGGCCTGTGGGTATGTGGCACTATAGATCAGCTGTCTGCCGTGCTCTCTACGATCCACAGCAGACAACATGAGCGGCACAAGCAGCTCAAGTGGCTTCTTATGCTCCCGGGATGACCTGCCTTTAAGCATGGGGAGCTGAATTCTGGTCTGTCTTGATGTCGGTACACTGATGTGAGAGGGAAACAGAAGAAACCAAGGGCCGCTGGAGAATAGGACTGTACGGCGGCAGCATACCTTGACACCACCTGTCACTACCTCCCCCTCATCCACCAGCTGGTCCACAGATGTACTATAAGGGCAACATGGACTTGGATTGACTTGATCTCTCTACGGAAAGGTGAGATCTCTTCAATTTCTTCTTATGGACTGTTGTACATGGACTGCTATATAGCCATTGATACATACTCAATTATCACAGTGTAACTGCTCAGTGCCTAGTGCTTAATGTGATTTGTAAATCGCAAAACGTATTTTAATGTCTTCCTTACTATTTTAATGCCCAGTCCTCAAGCATGCCATTCCACATTGTATATTGTTTGAAGTAGACTGAACACAGTTAAACGTAAATATTGATCCCTATACTCTAATACTTTCCAACACCTGTGTCAATAGTCCTTCAGCTACCTGATCTGCCTGCGATTATCCGGGAATGTTCTGGAGGGAGTCTGGATGTACAGTAAATCTGTATCTATGTATGAACCTGGCGGATTTATGCTAGGCAGGCACCTGCTGCTGGTCTCCTCTGACTTTTCCGCTCTTCTTCGCTTTCGAGTCTCTCTTATATTTTACTACTGTCTCTCTTATGTCTGCTCAATTAGAGGCTATGGTGATCTCATCATAGTCGCTATCAACTAGAGAGAGGTTTTCCTTTTTTCCTTTTTTTGTAACTCAAGAATTGCGGGAAAGTATGAGAGGCAGAACAGCTAAGGGTGCTGCGCTGGAAAAAAAACACCCAAAATCAGCGCCAGTCCTAATACCAACTAAAAATTTGTTATATGAGGATATTTGGAGAAACCCTCACATGAGAAATCACAAGGGGCCTGGGCAAAACAGACAGAAACAAGAAGAGATTTAAAAAGGACCTCAATAGGCCCAATTTCAGATGAACACGTTCTGCTTGATCAGGTGGTGGAAATGGATGTAGAAACAGAAGTTGAAACAGAACGAGACACAGAAGCATCACCAGTTGATCAACTAAACAACAAAAGTAGAAATGGCTAACATGCTTAGGACGTTGGAAACCTCCCTAAAAACAGACTTAATGGCTATAAGTTATGATCTGGACGATTTACTGCACCGCGTAGAGGACCAGGAGAAAAAACAAGAAGGCTATCTAAGAACAATAACATCTCTAAAGAGAGAAGTGAAGTGAAAGATCTGAGGATTGAAAACAGAGATCTTGCCTATAAGACGGAGGACCAGGAGAATAGAAGGAAGAAATACCTGAGAGTCCGTGGCCTACTAGAAAAGCAGGGGGAGGACTTAATGGACAAAATGAGGAAAATCTTTAGCCTAAAATCTTTAACCTATTATTGGAGAAAGATGAAATGAATCAAATTAAATTCGAGAGAGTACATTGACTCAGAAGACCTAGAAATATATCAACGGATATCCCTAGGGATATTATTATAAGGTTCCAAAGTTATGCGGACAAGGCCCTGATTTGGGCTAATTTTAAAAGAAAACATCTATCAGCGATGGAAAAGTGAATTTACAGATTTTTACTGATCTATCGCAGGCCACACTGAGAAGGAGGATAATGAGACCTTTGGTGGAATTTTTGCAGAAACAGGGCATTCAATATAACTGGGGGTTCCCTGCCTGTCTGATTGGTAAAAGAAATGGTCAATCAGCAAGACTGAGATTCCCAGAAGAACTTTGTAACTTTTGTGGAAGACTGTAAATTTTTATCCCAAAAAATCCTGGTTGGCCTAAAGAAAGTGACAATGACAATGATAAAGAGGAGTCTAAGAATGAAGATCAATGGTGCCTGGTTTCAAAGAAGAATAACTGATATAATTCTCATATTTAATTTGAAATAAGCTGAAGGGAGGGTGAAGGAGAATGAGTGTGGTGGGCGTGGATAGGCAACAGCAAAAGGCTGGGGTTATGGGGAGCATTGAAGTTAGAAATGTGACCTGGTTCGGTAGCCGGGAGTCGCCACAACTGTGTTCTACCAAGCACCACCCCACAGGCCAAGAGTAGGAAGTCAGGGGAATCTATGGGCAGATTCCCCTTACCTCCTAAGACAGGATCGTCAGTCGGTCAAATAACATCAGGGGGTAAAAAGGGGAATGTGAGAGGGGAGGGGAGGCAGGATGGAGTAGTGGAGTGGGGATGGAAGAGGGGGGTAGGTAGTAAGGAATTCAGAAGTATAAAACTTGTTGTCCTACAGAAAAAGTTATTGTCCTCCTGGAAAGAGCTAGTTGACTCGCAGGTAAGCGGGGTAAAGTGGGCCCACCATTTCCTACATCTGTCTTTTATGGATAGAGGTCGTGAGGTGGGACTAAAAAGATGTAGAATGAGGAGAGTGAAAAAAAAACCAAAATGAATAATTGGAAACTCATATCATATAATGTTTGAGGACTAAATACCCCAACTAAAAGGCATAAATTACTAGAGGAACTTAGACATAATTCTGTGAAAATTGCTTTCCTACAGGAGACATATATCGCACAGAATACAAATGTGAATATACATTCAATACATTTCCCGATTTGGTATTACGGTGATTCACCCATCAAAAGAGCAAGGGAGTAGCTATTGGGCTTGCTAAAGATGTTAGGTTTTCCCTGGAAGAAAGATCCGTTGATCCTGGGGGTCGATATATCTTCCTGAAAGGACAATTACAGGGCACTATGTTAGCAAATATATATTAAAAAAGAATAGCAACTTTTGCATGGTTGCGCTATTCTTTTTTAATATACATGTTGCTTGGTCCATAGCTGCACCGGCTTTAGATATACATGTTCAGGGTTTGCTCCCCCAATTTTTTGCTTGTTTAGCAAATATATATTGCCCAAATAAAACCCCAAAAGGATATCTAAAGAAAATCCTAGATAAACTGTCTGAATTCAAAAAGGGTGATTTAATTTTAGCTGGGGACTTTAATTTTTGTTTAGATCCGCTTCTTGATTGTACGTCGAATGCATTGTTGAGGGATGGACATCAGCTTAGGAGAATCAGAAATAAGCTTTACAAAAACCAATTAATAGATGCTTGGAGAGTCCAGCATCCGAGAGAGAGAGATTATTCATTCTACTCTCCCGTGCATCAGACGTACTCAAGAATGGATTATTTACTGATAGATCATAGGCTGATAGAGACTATAGTTAGTAAGTTAATTGGTACTATAACTATATCTGATCACGCTCCAACGGTGGTAGAACAAAAATTTCCAGGGTCCTATAAAAAGTAAATTCTTGGAGCTTAAACGAAGAATTACTATTAGATGAGGAAGTGGGAAAAAAAGTTGAGGAAGAATCGGCCCAGTATTTTTTGTTAAAACAAATCCCCCGAGACCTCCGCAGGCCATTACCTGGGAAGCCCACAAATATATATGAGGAAAATTTACCTTAAGTGGTGTTAAGAAAAAAAGAGAACCGCAAAGATAAATAGATTAACAGCAGAACGGTATGAGCTGGAACAAGAACACACAATTACTCTAAAGGCCAATATACAAAATGCTCTGGTATTAAAAGAGATAAGCTGAGAGATCTGCTCGAGGAAGAGACCAGATGTTGTTTTAATAGGGTGGCTAAAGAAAGATATAAGTGGGGAAATAAACCTGTGAAATACCTATCAGGCCTAATAAAGAGTAAAAAGTTAAACAACTATATAGAGAAAATAAAGAACAAGGAGGGATGGTGTTTTCAACCACAGAAAAAGTGAAAGCGTTTCAAAATTATTATAAGAAACTATATACGGCCAGACAAAAAGACAGACCTGAGGCTGAACAACTTAGAAAGCAAAATATTGTTAAATATATACAAGATTCAAAACTTCTCAAGTTAGATAAGGAAAAATTAACCCTCGAGGAGCCAATCTCCAAGGAAGAAATAAACAATGTCTTAAAAAACTCCCCAATAAGAAAAAGCCCTGGCCCAGATGGATTTACAAACAGTTATTACAAAAGATTTAAGGAAATATTAATCCCTAAACTCTGTGCTTATATGAATGAGATAGGGGATGAAGGGAAGTTAAGAACCAAATCATTAGAGGCAAATATAACAGTAATCCCTAAAGAGGGGAAAGACGCAACTCTATGCTCTAGTTATAGACCTTATTAAATACAGACATAAAATTGTATGCAAAAATCCTAGCGGCACGATTGAAGGACTTGGTGGTAGATTGGGTACACCCTGACCAAACACCAAACAGGTTTTATCCCAGGAAGAGAAGGAAAGGACAAAGGGATTAGAACACAATTATTAATATATAGGTCACACAATCAGGAGGTCCCGGCCCTCCTGTTATCTATCGTTGCTGAGAAGGCCTTTAACAGGGTGGACTGGGACTTCATGATTGAAACAATAAAAAAATGTAGGGGTTGGACCCAGGATGATTCGCTTGATCAGAGCTCTTTATAGTAATCCTTCCGCTTCGAAAAAGGTGAATGGCAATCTGTCAACTAGGTTCAAGATGAGTAAAGGGATGAGGCAGGGGTGTCCCCTATCGCCCCTGTTGTTTGTTCTGTTACTAGAACTTCTGTTGGCTTAGATTAGGAATAACGTAGATATTATGGGGGTGAAGATCGGACAAGATGAACACAAAATTGCTGCATATGCGGATGATATCCTATTCTGTATAAATAACCCTAGAATAAGCCTAACACACATTATTAAAGAACTGAGAAGATACAGAGAATTGTCAAATTTTAAGATTAACCTAATGAAATCTGAAAATCATGATATAAGATTGAATAAAAATGAACAGGCATTAGAGTTTCCATTCACTTGGGCTAACCATGAAATAAAATATTTAGGGATAAGCATAACATCGTCACCTGAAAATAGTTGCCAGGCCAACTATATTCCATTGTTGGAGGAAATAAATTTAAATATTAGGAAAATATCAACCCGCCTAATCTCTTGTTTGGGCAGAATTAATATGTTTAAAATGATGATCCTACCAAAAATTATATATAGATTCCAAATTCTTCCTATAGCTATTCCTGCTGCATATTTAAGAATAATAAAAATGATACTCTTTAAAATTTATCAGGGTTAGAGCAACAATTTGGTGGTGTGTTAGGAGACTTGCGAATAAAGGACATAACACATAAACAGAAGATTAGGTCTATTTATGAATTAAAGGTTTTGAATAAGTTGACACTGAATGAATGGAATCACATGTAATTGACACATTTTGTCCGATCTTTGCCTGATCCCATTAGATCGGAAAAAGAGCTGAACCCCATGGAGAAGCTTTGTAATTCATTAACAAAGGTAAAACATGGTTTATCCCAAGTTTATAAGTTGTTAACTGATCTGGAGGGAAAGAGGAAAGGAAACCTCCTTCCATTGAAAAATGGGAAAGAGAAATTGGAATTAGATTAGATGAACACGAACTGAAGACTGTACTGAGAGCCGCACACTGCACTGCGAGAGATGTAAACACCATCAAGTTGAACTATAAGTGCCTCTTGAGATTATATTTTACACTGGCTAGGGTGCACTGTTGTCAACTGGAGAAATCTAGCTGGTGTTGGAGGGGATGTCAGATTCCAGGATCGATGTTTCATATTTGGTGGGAGTGCCCTAAGATTTGTGTATTTTGGTTGAGGATACAATATCTTATTAACCAAATTACAGGTGAGGAGGTCATGGATCACCCCTGGGTATGTTTATTCCACAAAACAAATGGAATACAAAAAGGTTATAGGAATTCAGTTCTTCCAATTCTGCTCAATGCCGCAAAAAGGATGATCCCAATAGGATGGTTAGAAACTGAAGCCCCTTCTAACAGGGATTGGGGTAGGAGAGTTGATCATATCTACGATATGGAATTTATGTGCGGTAGAGACGATGAACGCGTGGACAACTTTTTAAAAAAGTGGGATAAATGTAAATATAAAAAAAAAAAAAACACAGAGTATATTGGAATATGGGGAAATTAAAAAAAAAAAAAAAAAAACATCACTACAGAACTTCACGGAGTTATATAGAAGTCGGGTAGACAATCGGATAGTTAGAAAAAAAAAAAAAAACTACAAGAAACATCTTACCTCTGTGCTTGCCAACAAGGTTTTCTATACCAAGTACTAAGTCATGTTTCACTACAGAACTTCACGGAGTTATAAAGAAGTCGGGTAGACAATAGGATAGTTAGAATTAGAAAAAAAAAAACTACAAGAAACGTCTTACCTCAAGATTTTCTCCACCAAGTACTAAAGGCCCGTACACACGTACCGATCGTCGGCATACAAACGTCGGCGGACGAAAGATCTGCCGATTGTACGCTTGTTAGTATGGTGCCTCCGACAGCCGTCAGCGCACATTCTGCCGACAAGAGTCTGTCTTGCAAGCATTAAAATTTTTGTATGCCGACACCAGAACGGCCGATTGTTAGTACAGAATTCGGACGACAGACCGCAGATTTGGGCATGCTCAGAAAAGAAAAAACACAGGGAAAGTTAACCATTACATGACATCACTTCTGCAGTCGGCTGTAGTCGGCGGACAAAATTCTTGTGCTGTCTTTGCACTTTTCAACAGACACCGACAGCCCAGGGACAAAAGACGGCCGATCGTTCGCTGACGATCGGTACGTGTGTACGGGCCTTAAGTCATGTTTTGCTTGGGGATCAAATACCTATTTCACTCACTGACCTGCAACTCAATTTATAACATTTGTATCGTGTTTTTTTTTCTGGATTTTAGCTGATATTCTGTCTCTATCATTTAAAATACACGTATGATAAAAATTAAAGACCCTTCATTTCTTTGTAAGTTGGCAAACTTACAAAATCTGCAGGGGACCAAATAATTATTTTCCCCACTATATATATATATATATATATATATATATATATATATATATATGGGGGTTTAGACAGAACCTAAACCCATTAGCAGGACCGATATCTGCTCCTTTGTGTAGGGAGGAACAGGATGAGCAATGCTAGAGGTCTACAAAATGACCTCCAGCAGGCCACTGGTGTGAATGTCTCTGACCAAACAATCAGAAACAGACTTCATGAGGGTGGCCTGAGGGCCCAACATCCTCTAGTGAGCCCTGTGCTCACTGCCCGGCACCATGGATCTCGATTGATATTTGTCATTGAACACCAGAATTGGCAGGTCTGCCACTGGCTTTTCACCCTGAGCACATGTGACAGATGTGAAAGGGTTTAGAGAAGTCGTGGAGAATGTAATGTTGCCTGTAACATCATTCAGCATGACTGGTTTGGTGGTAGCTCAGTGATGGTCTGAGGAGGCATATCCATGGAGGGATGCAGAGACCTCTACAGGTTAGACAATGGCACCCTCACTGCCATTAGGTATTGGGATGAAATCCTTAGACCCATTGTCAGACCCTACACTGGTGCAGGGGGTCCTGGGTTCCTCCGGGTGCACGACAATGCTCAGCCTTATGTGGCCAGAGTATGCAGGCAGTTCCTGGAAGATGAAGGAATTGATACCATTGAATGACCCCTACTCTCACCTGACCTAAATCCAATAGAACATCTCTGGGACATTATGTTTCAGTCCATCCGACACCACCAGGTTGCACCTCAGTCTGTTCAGAAGCTCAGTGGTGCCCTGGTCCAGATCTTGGAGGAAATACCCCAGGACACCACCTGTGGTCTTATTAGGAGCTTACCCCAGCATTGTCAGGTATGCATACATGCATGTGGGGGCCATACAAACTACTGAGTACCATTTTAAGTTGCTGCAATAAAATTTTAGCAAAGTGGACTAGCCTGCTGCATCATTTTTTCACTTTGAGTTTTGGGGTGTCTTTGAATTCAGCCCCCTGTAGGTTGATACTTTTCATTTCAATCAAACAATGTGGCATCCTTCTTTCAGTCCTAACACATTGCCCAGTCCATATCAGTATAGACATCTAGCATGATATTTTTCCCCATTGAGATCTGATTACAAAGTGTTTTCAACGTGTTCTTTTCATTTTTTTTGAGCAGTGTATATTGCAGGTTAGTATTCTGCATTCATTTTCTTTTTTTTAAACTTTATTCTTGTGGTAAATGCCACAATTCCTGTCCTAGGGTGGCCAAGCTCAATCACTCCATTGTATGTACGGAGTGAGTCATAATTGTCACCCTAAGACCAGGCTACAAAAACATCTTTCTTTCTTCACTTTCTTTGCATGGGGGAATGAGTTGTTTACCATAGATAGTTTGGAAGGAATATTACAGTTTGATATATCAGTTTAATACATCAGATATATCAATTCAAAGGAAGTGACAAGGACACTACATTTTTTGCTGGATCAACAGTTATTTTATGTACTTAGGTAAAGTGTTCTTAGCCTAATAAATGAAAATGCATGCAGTATATTACACGGTTGTCCTTGGGTATAGATATTCTTTAATAATACAACATACAATCATGTTTTTGGCAGTGGTTCTCTTCTAACCTAGTGGTAAGAGTTTGGAGAAGGCCCTTTTCCTTTCCTTTCCTACCTCGTGTACAAAGCCTGCTTCGTAAAGACATGGTTTGATGAGTTTGGTGTAGAGGAACTCAAATGGCCTACACAGAGCCCTGACCTAAACCCTACTGAGCATCTATGGGAGGAACTAGAACACTAATTGTGAGACAGACAGTACAATGGGTACAAATTTCCACAGACACACTCTAAATTCATGTAGAAATCTTTCTAAGAACTGTGAAGACTGTTATTGTTTTGGAACTGGATGCCAAACAAGGTCATATAGGTGTTATGATCAGGTGTCCACAATCTTTTGGCAATATAATGTAGCACTACCCCCGTAGAAGGTAAAGTAAGTAAAATGCCGCAGATCCTTTTCCCAGTAGTTTCCTCGAAAGGCAAACACACAGTTCCACTCACTCTTCAGGCTCATTAACCAGTCTAAGGGTATGATTTTTAGGATACTTTAAAAACAACTTGGATAGGTAATGGGTAATAGTAGGATACTCCAGTAACCCTTAGCAATGATTTGAGGACACTGAACTTTGTCTTCTAGAACTGTGATACAGTATGTCCTTTTACAAACAAACAATGGACTGAGCAAGTAGCAACTTGAGAAGATTAATCTTCCTGTCTGGACAGTCCGAGAAAAGTCCTTTCACTAATAATTTCATAGACTGAGTTCTACAGGACACAGGACACAATGTCCTCTTTAAACACGCTGACTCTAGCACAAGAAGTATGGCAAATTCACACAGTCTCTAGGATCTCTCTCACCAGTCTGTACTCACAAATGTCCTTGGAAAAATTGGTTGCCTCCTTCCAATATCCTTGAGACACTTTCACCCTGTGGTACCAGACTAGATCCTTGCGATGACAGTCAGTCGGGTTCAGCAACTCTCAGTAGCATAGACCCTCAGTTAACCCAAATGAGGCCTCGGCACCCTGCAGGCACATGGCAGCCAGGCCTAGGGGGTTAGTAGCCCCCCAGGCCGCGATCTCCTTCTCAGAAAAAAAGATACCAGGCTGCTCTCAGTCTCATAGTATTTATTCAGACTCCCAGTCCCCTTCTGGGCACTTCTCTATAGGGATTGACCGGGACTGTATGAATTTTTTGCTTAACTTCCAGAACATTTCTGGACCAGCCAGAGGGAAGCAGTCAGCTCTGTAGCCATCAAAACATAGAACAGGCAAGAATAATCAACATAGCCACACTGATTGCAGCGAGCTAGAATGAAATTGACCTAATCCTGGGACCTACCTGGTAGAGTGTTACAATAGTATATGTAACTAAAGAACTGAACTGAAGAAGTAGCTCAGAGAAGTTATGAAACATCTTCAAAATTCAGTCCAGATAAATTTGACGCAGTACTAATAAGTATATACCTTCACATTTATATAAATGGCTTTCAGATAGTCAGATAATAGGCATCACACAATGTAATGCTAGGAACCAGGGTGATCATTCATTAAGTCCAGACATTTCTAGTTGGGAAACAGGTGTATGTCTCTGTTCCAAGAGAGAAATGGGGGTACACTGAAGGGACAGACAATAGAATAAAGATGTATTATTGCCCCTGCTGGTTTGTATGTTTGTTTGTTAGGTTTTGATCTTCCTATAGATTTACTTGAAAGGATGAATGGACCATTTGGAGTTCCTTTGTAT